>NC_138823.1:126171654-126771654 GCF_965183815.1 Platalea leucorodia
CCAGATGACAAAAAGGAGGAGTTGTGTTGAGGTCTGGGAAGTTCTGTGGCTTGTTTCCAATGCACTGCTAGTCCCGAATTTGTTATTTATATTGAAGAACTGCACTTGCTTTAAAAGCTCAGTTTTACTGCATTTAAAAGCTATTGAATCTTGTTTCCTGCACTTTGTTTACTTAATAACCCCTATACAAGAATCCATGATTTTGCCTGGGTAACTCGCTGTTCTCTTCCAAGAAATAAATATACCTTTTATTTATTTTTTTGAATTCACGTGCTGGGTTGGAGCACAGTTTGGTGTAAAGAGGTACCCTGATGCTCATACTGCACTCGCAACATCTGCTCTGATGAGAGTTAAGCGTGCTGTGCTCACTGTTACATAACTTTGCAAAAAGCGTCGATTCAGGGAAATTCTGCTGCCGTGAGAGAATGGGAGCATCGGGAATGTTCTCTCCCCCTTAGCGGAAATGTGGCTTCTGGTGACTAGTACATTTAAAAAATAGCAGATTATGTGTATGTGCTCATTGACGGAGTCCAACGTGAACATCACGATGATGTTCAGGGCGGCAGGTCCTGCTGTTTGCTGCAGCCCTGGGAGGATGCATGTGGCTTCGGTAGCAGCAGGCTGGTACAGCACATATGTGGCTGCTACCAGAAGGGATTTGCAGCCGGACAGTGTTTTGTTTTGAGTAACCTTTGCAGGACTGCTTCTGAAAAATTGCCAAGTTGGCCAAACAGTTCAATTCCCATCAGCGGGAGAGACAGCTGTTCATTTGGCTACGTTTGCTTCGTTTGGCTGTGTGGGTCGTCCCACTGGACAGAGTGGGCTCCTAGGACCTACCTGTGGAAAAGAGGGGCAGGTAGGACAATGTGCACTGTGTCAGAAATTCTCTTCGGTTTTTGACATTACAGAAATGGTCTTGCCTTCTCAACGTGGTGGAAGGGTAGGTTGCTAGTCTAATTCTTCTACCTTTGTCATTTCATACAGTACCCCCTCTATTTCAGCCCAGAAGGATCCTGTTTACTACAGAATATTTCAGATTACTGTACCCTGCTACTTACACTAGCCACAGCCTTTCCTCCCCCAAAATATACATTACTGTGAAAGTGTTTGAGAATGTGATATGTGCTCTGGAATATCCATGCAAATGTACAGCTAGTTACAGTCATATGGATAACAAGGTAAATTAAAGGTTGAGAAAGTCAATGTTCCCTGAAAATCATTAGCCCTAGCCTCTCTAAGCAATGTGTACCCGTTCTCTGGCTTTTTGCCCACTTTAAGGGTCTGAGACCCCATAGAAAGCCTGCCTAGAAGCTGCTACAGGTCTGAATGGTGTTAGCTAGATTTGCTTCTAGGTCATTCGCATTCAGCAGCATCCTCAGAGCAAGCTTTGGTTCTCTTTGTTTCAATTTCCTCATCCGTGGCTTTAATACAGTGCTCTTTCTTTAATCACACCCTATATACACTTGTCCTGTGAGTCCCACAGCTCTCCCTCGCTCCAAGTTTAGGGTCTCAGTTGTTTGCATTGTCGTGCGGGAGACTCTGAATGATTTAGTTTTGTCAGTTGAGATAGACAGACAGTAGAAACATATGCCGCAGCACAAAATGTTCTCTAATCACTTATTTGACAAGTGCAGTTTAATTATTTAGCATAGCTTGTAAAAATCATGAAGTCCTAGTAAGATGAGACTTAACACTCTCCTGTTAATTTTTCCCTGAGAGGTGGGAAAAGACTGCTATATTTTTTTGTGCAAACTGAGAGCGTGCAAACTAAGGAGATTCAACTGAGAATCTGTAAAAGGGGCTGGAACCTTTCAGTGCTTCTTAATAGTTTCGCTAATAGGTAGTAAATCCAAGAGCATCCCACAGTTAGACAAGATTCTGCCTGTGTTGGCAAACCAGAAGATGCCGTCTGATGCTTTGCCAAAACAAAACAGAGTTTTCTTGGCCCGGCTGTATTTTTATTGAATGTGTAACTTAGTAAGAGGAAAAGCCTTGCTGAAGAGGTATCATTCAAAATAATTTTCTGTAGCATGATAGATTTCATGTTGCTACAAAATAAATATTTAATCAGCACTAATATTTTTGGTTCCCTCAGGCAGCAAGAGATGTAGAAGTTCGAACTTTTTACTCAAGTAAGCGCAAATGCAATCTAGCAGGAGGTTCAAAGTCAAATGCATGTATATCCTAGAGGATTTTTTAAAATGGATTTTAGGTGCAGCCAGCCAGGATTGATGGCTAATTTTATTCCTGACAGAGAACAGTTTATCTTTAAGTTAAAAAGCCCCCCTCCGAAAAAGGAAAAGAACTCAAAAAGATAAGTGTAAACCAAACTGCAAGCCAGCATGCCTGTTTGATTGATTTGAGTTGTATGGTGAACTATATCAGCTAAAATTACATTGAAAAAAAAAAAGAAGAAATACAGCCTCAAATGCTTTGCTTTTTAGTCGCAAAGCTGCCTCAACCACGCCAGCCCAACTCAATGACAAGGGGACGGTCTAGCGACTCTCCAGAGTCGCACTTACTGGTTACTTTCTAATTCCTGGATCTTATGGATATACTGGGCCCTTTATTCAGGGGCTTCACTTGTGTGGTACAAAAGGATATTGTGCGCAGCAAATATTTCTTATCTGAGCTGCTCTGTGAAGAGCAGAGGCAGAGTTTGGAGGGCGTGAGCTCTGTGTGGGCTCTGGGTACCGCTGAAGTCGGAGTGCGGCTGGGGCGTCAGAGACAGCTTCCTACAAAAGCCGCAGCTCCTGCGATCCTCATCAGACAGGAGGATGGGAGACGAGGACTTACATTTCTTGTTCCTCCTGTGTTTTCACTTGGGATGATTTTATTTGCAGAGGGAGCAAGCACTAAATGGAGTCTACTGTATTTTTCCTTCAAATGTGAACTGCTGACTGAGCCTCCTTCTGCTCTTTTCCCTTTCTACGGAAGAGTCAGTAAGAGCTCTTCCCCGGTAAGATGACGGGCAGGCCTGTATTTGTAATGAATCAGCCTTGAGACAGTCGTCGTGCTTGCATTTAAGAAAACTTTCAGGACACATCTGCTCATTAATGCTCTCTCTTTTGATCTGTTAGAAACTCGTTCGCATCCTTCTAGCTATCAGCATCTTTCATTGTCCTTTCACAAATTAATTTAAAAACCAATCATCCCTTCTTTGATTTAATAATTACAGAAGAAAACCAGAGGTAAAGGTAAAATAATAAAATTTCAGGGAGGGAAATTGTACATTCTGAACTTAAGAGTTGAAGTGCACATGCACCTCACAGAAAGGCAGCAGGTTTCCAGAAAGGTCACCCAAAACCCAAGGAAAATGTTCTCTGCCACGTCTGACTGTCACCACGGAAAAGAAGTACTGAATTTTTGCTGACTGTGAGGATGTCAGGTTAAAACGTGTCCTTTAGTTATAGTAGATGTGTAGTACTGAGAGAGAATCCTATTGAGCAGTTATGACAAGTTTTGACATTTCTGACTTCCTTTATATGAGGATGCTAACCATACGCACCATTAGTCTCACCCCCTGACTGGGGCTGATTCAGAGAGCCTTGCTTTTCACAGTTACAGAGCAGGTTTGTAAAATGTAAAGACATCCAACATAGTAAAAAATACAGTGTAGAGCCACTTTAGAATGCAATGACAGTACTAACCCGTCAAGATTTCTGGATAAGTAGCCACAATGCAGATGTTCACTACCTCTGAATTTCTTGAGATGTAGAAAGTTGTGTTTTTTCTGGCCAAAATTCCATTTCTGAAAATGAACTGATTGGAAAATACTGGGATTTATGGGAAGAGCTCCAGCTTGGCTGGCAGCAAAAGATAAGTGAAAATGGCAGGGAGCGCTCACTTCTTTCAGCAGCCTGTCCTCAGTGGGAAAATGGCAGGCGGACTCTGGTGGGTTCCTGTTCTACGTGGGTGGATTCGATGTTCTGTGTTTCCAAAAGTTGTCTAAAGGTAAACTTTTCACATATAGGAAGAGACAGAGGTTAAACACGAGACTGCTGTAAAAGGTATTAGCATTCATAATTCTGTTTAAACTTTATTATTCCTTGCTTCCTTGAAATAAAATTAGAACCTGCAGTGATTTCTTGTTCTTATGGGATCCTAAGTACTGGTTCTGATTGGCATAGTATCGCACTCATTGTATCAAAACCTGTTTAGATCCTCTTAACTTTTTCTGCCTTAGAATGCCAGTACAGTTTGCTCCAGCTAATTCTTAAATTAAGTGGAAATTAGACAAATAGGAGTTACTTGAAGCTGCAGAATGATTTTACGCTCATGCTTATGCAATGAGCTAGAGCTGCACAGCTGACCAGAAAACAGTCCTTAATTCACAATTCCAGCCTGTTTTTCACTTCAGTGGCTTTTTAAACTTCCCTCTAGTCTTTATGCATCATTTTATGTGGTTTAACTGAAATTCTGAGAAGAGAAAGGAAAATGAACCATGGACATGAAGAAATGTGCAAGGACAGATGAAGAGAGGTTTCGTGTAGGAGAGGGGCATGGAGAAAGCAGTGCTGTAGGAACAGTTTGATCAAAATGCTTGGGATGGTAGAGTGGCGTATAGGAAAAATTAGATTAACTGAGAAAGGATGCATGTCAGGAGAGATGCAATTTATTGGACTGGAAAAGTCTTCCTCAAGGACAGCAAGTGGCATAATTTTCCAAAGAAAGTGTCTCTGTTCTTTGGGAAGTGAAAACTGGATTGAATAAACACTAGAAAATACCACTATAAAACCTGCACTGCTAGAGGTGAGGACTCTCTGAGCAGAAAGCCTTTTCTACCTCTGTATTCTGACTTGCTTGAGAGAGTCTGGTTCAGGCTTGGGATAAAACCATAAGGTATGTTTTCTCTCCCCTCTCTCTTTTCCCCCTAAACGTTATTATACTGCAGCTTGGCTCTGTCCGCATAGGCTGGAGCAGACTGTGTTGTAACTTGCTTCAGCCGCTGCTGAATTTAACAGCTTTTGGCTTTGTAAGCAGTGCCTTAGGAGAACTCTTGCTCATCTGTTCCCTGAGCCAAAGGAAAACTCCTCCAGTAGCTTTCCCAGTGTTTTCTCTGGCTGGAACACATAGTTACCAATTGCTAGGTGAAGATACACTATCTTCAATCATCTTTTATTTTTGTATTTTTGATTTGTCCAGCTGACATATTCTAAGACATCCACTTTGACTAGAATGGTGAAAGAGCCCTTTCACAATGGATTTTTTTTTCTTTTCCCTGTACCCCATGTAATTAAATTCTCCCACTGGTGGGAAAAATGCTTCTCCTTGATGTAAATGTGTGGCAAGTAGTTGAGTACTGAACCAGTCAGTCACATTTCCCTGTTAAGCATACTTCTTTGAATATTTTTCATAACAAAAGGATTTATCTGTGGAATCTTGTTCAGGAATTTCTTTACACGGGTTTCCTAGCCCTTCACGATTGGCTCTCAGGAAATCTGATCCTATTGGCATTTAATCCATTGCTAGAAATGTGTCTACTGGGAACTTCTTAAATAGGATCGCAATAAACATTTGGATTATATTTTGCAAGTACAAATCACTAGCCGATATTTGCATGTTTATTTGTTGAATTTCAACTTCCATTTCAGGTTAGATGAGACATAAACAATTACACAGCACCTCTGGCAAAGAATTAGTCTAAAAAGCAAGTCAAAGCAACACTGGGAATTCAGAGGAAGATTTCTAAAGTTTTAGAAGGAACTGTGAAAGGCTTGTGCTTTGTTTTATCCCTATAGATTTTATATCAGTTATGGAATTAATGTTGTAAGGCTTTTACTCTGATACATCTTCTTTTTTGTTTTACTCTATCTTTTTAAAAAAATATTCATGGCAGCACTGGTCAGAGGCAGGGACTGCACCTTTGCCTGCATCGTTAAGTGGAAAAAATGACCCTAATTTAAAGCCAGCTAAAAGATTCATGGGTTTTTTTGCCGGTGTTTGTGGATCAGTCTCTGCATTGTACTTCGTAACAGAGGCCACAGATAAATGTGATCTGCCAGAAAGGTGTTAATAGGTTTTCTGCAACTAGTTCAGGTGAGGCTGGTGCAGTCAGGAGAGGTGTGAGACTCCCTGTACTGCCAGCCTGACTGGCGGTGATACACTGCTAGGAGACTCAGGGACATTTTCTGGCAAGAAATGTCTAGCAGTTTCAGACTTCATGGTGGTTTTATGGTGATTCGAAGGAAAAAAAAAACCTTCAGACTTATTTTCACTTATGTCCTAAATCAGTTTTAGGCAGAGGTCTGCCAAGGTCAGTAGGCCAGGTACAACAGCATGCTTTGGTGACCTAGCAGAGGAAATACCTGTTTGGATGTTTTCTTGGCCTGCTTCGTTTTAGGAAAATCACTGCGGAAATTATGAGAGAAAATTAATGTAATTAATTATAATTAGTATAGTGTTTATAGTGGATACACGTTCCAAAATCTTTAACAACAGTGAAGGAGACTTCATAGCTTTCAGGAGCTGAAGATTTACAGGAGCAATTAGATCACTTAGGCCAACCTCGAATATCTTTTGAACTTGGCATTGACTGTCCATTTGCGTCTTTGCAAATCCTCCCAGTTATTGACAATTAAATTTGATGCCTGGATGCTTGTTTACATCGAAGCAATCGGCATACTCTTTCTGTTTGTGTCTCAGCCTTATTTGTTTAGCAGCATTGCTGGATTTTAAGTTCTGGAAATAAAGCAAAGCATTAAGGGCAAAAGGCTTTCCTGCAGTTCATTGCTTGTCCTTTCTTGCACGCATGGATATGCAGGAAAGCCTGGCAGTGAAAGCGAAACTGATAAACTCCCAATTCGCAAAACAAAGTGCTATTTTTATTATATAATAAAAAAGTTCAGATGACAGTCTGCTTTGTACTCTGTTCTTACACATCCACATGTCCTTTGAAGATCTGTCCTTATTATTTGTCCTATAAAATCTATGTTGTTTCAAGGGAAAAAAACAACGAAGTGCAGTTTAGATTCTATGATCCAACTCCTTAATATGGTTTCACACTTTGATGGGAATAATCAAGGGTTGTACTCTGTACTTTGATTTGCAAAAATATATCCTTGTTAAATCCTTGAACTGTATTTTCTTTTTAGCCACATGCTTCTGCAATCATTTCCAATTTTGCAGAAAACTCCAATTGTTATGTTCGGTATCTGAGTTTCATGTAAACTTTTTTTTTCTTGTTTCACAAGCATGACGGGTTATCTCTTAGTACCTAGCCTCTTACCAGAAAATGAAGATTCCTCAAACTGGGCTGATTAATCTCTTGACATGAAATTCCTCCCACTACTTCTTTCATTTTATTCTATTTAGGTAGGCATCCCTTTTTCTTTAAGTTGTAGTAAAACTTCACGTACGAGAATTCCTGCCCTACATTGTAATTACTCTTTTCTTCTTTTCCTTTCTTTGGTATTTGCAGGACCTATTTGCAGTTGTCAGTGGATTAAACTTCTTGTAGCTGAGGGATATGAAGGAGGTTTTCTGCCTTTGGTCACAATGGAAACCATTCACCTAAGAGCGTAGTTTAGACTAGGCAGATAACTGCCTTTCAGATTTGGCCAAAAATTTAAAAACTCAGTGGCCAGAGGAAGCCAGCATTTGATGAAAATTTAGAGTCTGGATGGGTTTTGTCTGGGCTGTTTTTTTTTCCTTGAAGGCAGAGACAAGGAAGGATGTGCAGTGATGCAGCAATGAATGAAGGATAGCAGAGGAGACAGTGAGACTGGATGCAGGAGCAGAAGATTTACTTTCTTCAGTGTTACCTGATAGGATCTATTTTTACATAGAAATGTCACCTGACAAAGTTAGGAGAGAGAATATCTAAGTAGTTTAGATGCAGCTAGAGGCAGGGAGCTAAAGACATGAGGGAAGAGAAGAAGCAGTTGAGGTGATCTGAATGCACAGCTCTATGTAAAAATAGTACTTGGAAGGGAGAGGTCTTTGAGGAAGCTGACCACAGATGCATGTGGCTATAATCACAGTGTAGAGGCTGGCACTAATTGGTAGTGGAGAAATCAAGTGAAAGACTGATTTGTTATGATGGAAAACTCAGGAGAAAAAGGGAGAAACAGATGACACCAAAGAAGAAAAGTGGCACCAGAAAAAAAGGAGGGTAAGATGGAGATGACTAGCGGCTTGAGGCTGAGGAGGAACAAGGATGTGATTAAAGAACTGGTGAGAGAAATTAGAAGATTGAGCAGCAGCAGGGGAAAAAGGAAAAAAACTCCATGAAGAACTGGGATTCCTAGTGATATGAGGAAGACACAGATGTGTGTGTCTGAAGACTCCTCTTTGGTGGAAAGACACATCTGTCAGCAGAGCTTAGCTAGGGGAAAGAGTAGTGTTTTGTTTTCCAGGAACAAAGAAACACTGTACGAACACAAAGCTGAAAATGGTCCTGAAGAAGAAACTTGAGACAAAGATCTCGGCACCCCTGTTGCAGCAAAACAAAGATTAATATGTCAAGCCAGAGAAAAGTCTCTTAAAAGCCGTGGCTGGTGTGGTATCAGTAGAATTATTTTGATCTCTGAGAAGGAAGGTGAGAGAATGACAAGCTAATGAAGACCTACAAAGAGTCATGAAGAACTCGGGGTCATGCAGGCATTAAGAGGTCTTCATGCAATGGGCATATCTGTACTAGTAAATTAAATGGTGCTAGGAAGCATTCCCAGGCCCTGGAAATCAATTGTCTCTACTGTTAACTGTCCCTGGCCTAGTTTTGGTTTATATTTATGGGAACTCACCTGAACTATTCCCAAGTAAAGTTTGAAAGTTACTTGGGATTCTTCCCAGTAGGCAGTTTGGAAGCAGCCACCCTGTTTCGGAGGGTGAGAGAGTTTAATAGCATGGCACCTTTCTGTGCCAGTTGGCCTCAACAGTCTTGGGCTTGTTAATTTAGCTTGTAGAAATACAGCTGTAAATGGCTCAGTAGATGCAATCCCTTGGAAACTTAGGACACCGACTGTCTTGGGTGCAAGCTGTGACAGGCAGTGAATATGATTTCTTCTTAAAAAAGGTTACTGAACTGAGATGTTGCTGTGCTCTCTCAGATTTCGTTTTGATGTAGCATGAGGACATTATAGAAGGGTTGATTATACAAAATAAGCTTGGATGAAGCATGCATTTAATTGTTTCCATTTAAATTTAATACAAGCATCAGCAAACATAGGTCCATAAGTAAGGCCCTTTCTCACAGAAGAACAGGCTGTGAAATTAAGAAAACAAGGTAGTGAGGTTGGTACGTAGTTAAGTTGGCTGGACTAAAAAGCTTAGACATCTAAAAGTAGAGAAAATATTTATAAAGTACTTGAAACTTGTATCAAAACAAGGCAAATCTCCAGACCTGAATGGATAAGTAACACGGCCCCTGGAAAGATAAATACGGATCTAGAATAGAATAGGGGTAATGCGAAGGTGATGGAGGCATGGAAATTTTATGGTCATTGAAGAAAAATGTACAAAATGAAATTTTGTGTGTTGCACTGTATATAAAATGGGTTTTGAATTCAAGAACGATTCAAACTAGAACAGGTACGGAAAGAAAAGCGTTTCTGAGAGCCTATATCTTAGCAGAATAGGCTAGCAAACTAAAACCTGAGGCATGATAAGATAGCTCCTAATAAAGACATCAGGGAAAGGACTGATAGAGAGGAAAGCTAGCTAATTAAGCTAAACAGTGTTGCCACATGAACAAAGCTAATGACAGATTTCAATTTTAGCAGAAAGCAGTCAATTGTCTCTGAAACTAAGTTAGATCATCCAGGTTACTAGAGAAGCAGCATGCATCTTAACTCGCATTTTCTAATTGGGTTCATGAATGTGACCTGTTCTTAACCAGACATGCTTGGTGTTTTCTGAGGAACTTCAGAGATGCGCAAGAGGAGTTGCACTTCCCTTTCAAATGCCTTAGCTTCTTAAGAGCCAAATGCAACATTTTTGGAAAGGATTGTGCAGGGTATTTCAATGGTTCTCCTCCAGCATATCACCAGTCTTTCACTGGTCATCCCACTCATGGATCCTTTCCTCTTCAGTTCTGCCCTTTAGATTTGCTCTGTCATGAGTTGATGTTGTATAGGTTCTTCATGGCCCTACCATCACAGGTGCTGCACTGGTGTCCTGAATGACATCAAGTGTTCAGCTCTTTGGGAAATCAAGACCACACAGCCAGTTTATCTGAAAGAGCTTATCTCCGGGCAATGTAAGTTGTGCCAGACTGTGTCAAACTGCTGCATTAGTTTTTTCACGGTGTGCTGTGTTGCTCGAGCAGAATTTCATGGAGAGCATTCAAAACATCTGTCAGTGTAATGTTGGGAAATGTTTTGTTTATGTGTGGCTGCACTTGAGTGTGAGGTGATAATAATAACCCCCAATTATGACATAAATTAATTTTAATGTCTTTTTTATTTCTGTTGGCCTTTACACGTTTCTATAAATACTGTGTAGTTGAATGAATACCAGCCTGATGAATGTGGAAGCCCGCCTGTCAGTGTCTCAAAGGGAAAGCTTTCAAATATAAATAGCCTTAAAAGTATAAATAGCGAAATCTGTATACTGTATATATCACTGACTACTTTCTTTTTTCCTTTCATTGCATCTCCCATTTTATTTTTAGTGATGCTTACTTAAAATAGTTTCCCTGCTTTCCTGTTGGCGATCAGAAGGCCACTCTGGAATCCAAGTGATTTCTGAGCCAGATGGTGAGGAAAGCATTCCTTACTTGAGCAGTGTGAGCTTGAAGTCTTGTCTGTCCAGGCCTTCTTTACTGAAGCATCAGCGTACAATGAAACACATTTCATCCCAGCTTTGTCTGTTCGGTTGATTTCACATACATATTCTTGAGTCGGTTTCAAAATGTGATTCCAGCATTCCTCAGGACCTCCAGTTCTTCTTAGGTTGATGTTATTCCATGTCCCCCTAAGTTTGCAGCTCTGGTTTTAGCTAACTTACTAGAGTCAATACTATCCACTAGTGCCACTATTTGGCAGCCACAACAATTTTTAAAAAAATTTTTTTTAATTCCACAAATTTTAGAATGTGCATATGCTAGTGATCACATCAGCTGCCCACAAAGTAATGTGAACAGGTTAAAGTTTTGATGGCCTTTGGGCCTTAGCTTGACTTCACTGTTGCGACCGCAGCCTGCTGTCCACTTACCATTTGTGCTCTTACATCTTTTTCCTCTTTTGTGTGTGTTAATAAATATATAATTTTAAAGTAGGGTTGAATCTAGCGTGAGCCACACTGCTGTTTGGTAGGGTTTGCAGGCCAAAGCTGATCTTCCAACATGACTTGCTTGAAGAGGCTGCAAACGCATCACTTGGTTCTTTCCTCCTAAACCATCTCAAGAAAGGTCAATAAATCTCAGCAAGGACCAGCTGATTATCTATACACTGCTTTAACCATTTCTGCCTATAAATGGCAGGGCAAGATGAAGTAGTTATGTGGGAGCTGCACAGAGGAGTGATGTTTACCAGACAGCAGCATGGTCAGCCCAGTACCAGGGAGTGAGGATCCACTCTGGAGCATTCCTAGACAAGGGCGTATGGAGGGCATGGGGTCTTGCAGCACAACAGGTCTGTGCTTGCTGCTTGTAGCTCCTGATACAGGTTCTGACAGCCAGCAGCAGCTCCTGATGAGCCTGAGACCAAGTGCAGAGTCGCCTAGATTCCTTACCGGGGTGCTTTGAAGGTGTCATTGGGGTCTAAGGTTCCCATAGGAGCATCTTTTGCGCCCCATGGCGGCTTGGGCACTGTGACTAGACAGTGTAGAAATGCAGTTATTTAAGGCAAATAAGGTCACAGTTGGTTCCTTGTATCTCTGACTGCATGCTTTGCTCTAGGCCTGAAACACTGCCATGGGAAGGAAGAGGAAGGAGGCAAGACAGGGGGTCTTATGGCGGAGAAGTAGGAAGCAAGTGGACTGGTTTGTGTCCACATCAACAGCAGCAACAGGTTCCCTGGCACTTCAGTGGCAGCAGCGGTTCCCTCTTGTACCAAGAGAAATGCCTTCTCCCGTGTCACCTTACCCCAGCAGCCAGGAGGTGTATCTGTATGGGTGGGTGAGCCGGGCCCAGTGTGCACGTCAGCCATGCCAAGGTCTTTGCTTCTGTTTCTTGCGGTGTTGGTGGAGTCCCAAGAGCAGTGGATCTGGGACCTAAAAGTCATTAGGATGAGAGATGACGTTTCCGTCTCTGCCCGGGCCTTTGCTACTGTAGTTGCCCCCATGAGACCACTTGTGCCTTGAACTTCTTGCAGCTCTGGAGAGGCAAAGAAAGGAGCAGAAATGTTTTCTGCAGCTGCCATTGAGAGGTGCAGGAGGCATTGCCTTTAGTCAGTTAGGAAATCCCTGAAATGGCTAGCTGCTGCTCGTAGACTAAAGCTGTTTTCCTGCCCTCGTCAAGGGGGGAATATTTTTCCTGCCAGTAGGCCGTCATGGAGATGCCTCAGCTTTACATCCGAGCAGATTGCTAATGCATCAGGCAATGACAGGTAAAATGGTCTGTGTTCATGTGTCTCTGAGACTTTGGGGAATCGTGGAATCATTATCATCGATCTTTATGCTTCAAGGCATGCCAGCGTCTGCAAGCTTTTTGTTAGTTTTAAATGCAATTTGTGTGGTTTTATTTTTATACAGCGCCTTGGGATGCTTACTGTAGAAGGCTCTTAAAATAGGTGTAACTTAATGTGCTGTTCAGACTTCTCATTAATCTGCTTGTCTTCACTCTTACCCAGAAGTAAAATACAAAGCCTACAGAGTGAGGAGTTTGGAATAAAATGATAGAAAATGGGGCTCTGAAATAAAGACATTTAGCACTGAGGACTCAGACTAGTGGTGGAGGAAACAGAACAGGATGTTCAGAAAGTCCAAGCCCTTTGGCATGAGTTAAGGAGCTTGGAAAATAAGCAGGGCTACAGTGAATTTGTGAAACAATGTTTGTCTTCCTAAACTGAATGCTGGAAAGCATCCATTTCACACTTTGCCTTTGCCAGCGCCCTGATATCTATTGTAGCACTCATCTTCTGGCCTCTTTATATTCAGGGAAATATTTCACTTTGTATTTAGAAGTTATTCGTGCTTCCCGCTTTTTTGTGGTGCGAACGTGATCGTGTTGTGGCTATGGGACTAAAATGCGGAGGCTTCGTCTTTTGTCCTGCTGTATCACGCTGTTTCTGATGGTGGTATTTTAACTGCAGCGATGGGCAGAAAGACTCCGCTTCCACTTTGCTTCACCAAGGCTCTGTCTACAAATTGGTAAATTAATCAGGGCCAGGAATTGTATCTTATGATTGTCCATATTGTTTAATTTGCAGCACATTCCATGACATGGTTTTGGCCCATGCCAACTAGCACACTCCCAGATGACTCTGTGACATGATGGCATGGGAGAGGGACTGTTCTCAGCAGGCATTATTGGAAAGGTAACTGTGTTTTGCAGGGGAAAGGAGCATAGAGATGCAGATTTGAGCTGGCTGTGCCATTTCCCCCTGAGCCTCTGGATCTTGGTGCATTTTATACACTAGACCAGTCTCTCTCGGGCTTAGCGTTTGAGGAGGATGCTGAAATACAAGCTTTTGCTTCCTAACTGCATCGCTAGCGCTGTTATCCACAACAGTATCAAGCCACCTCCTCCTCCTCCTCCCCGTGGGCCATCTGCTCAGGCTTACAGCACCACTTCCATAGCGCTAAAATCTTTTCTCTTTGAATGAGTCAGGTTAGGGGCACAACTCAAGTTTTACATCAAGCTAGCAACAGAACAGAACCAAACCCTGTGAGCTTGAGTGAGCTTTCTAGAGAGTGGTCTTCCATCGTGCAGCTCATTTGCAACCACAGGTGCAACAGTAGCTCACAAAGCCGGTGTTGTCACAGGCCCACAACAGCAAGTTAGAGAAATAATTACTGTTCTGGTATATTTACTTATCACACAGGGCCACGCTAATTGCACATACAGATCATACATTTGCTTGCACACGTGGATTTTTTGACCCTCACACCTATAGTTCACTCTTCAGGCTTTGTTTGTAACACTTTACTTGCAAATAGGTAGTGTTTACTTGCCTCTGTGGGATTTCTAGTTTGTAAAGCCCTCTGCAGTTCTCTGTTGGAAGGGATCATTGAATTCTTGAGCACTGCTGATGCTTTGGCTGAATGTGTTCTTCCAAAAATTGTTTGTATAAGATACACCTATGTATGCAGTATTCTTTTTGATCCTTGGTCGCTCTCTTTCTGACTTTGTTTTCTGTTGTCTGCGTTTTCAGTTGCAAATGGAGACGTTATTAAAAACATAGTCTTGCTCACTCACCGTTGAAAGCATTTTTTCATTTAGTTAGTACATGGCGTACTAGTAGGATGTACATCACTAGTAGCTGTAGGCTGCACAGAGTTGGGGTTTTTTTTGTCTTGAGAAGGATAGGATTGGCTGCACAGTGAACATGTATTTAGCATCAAGATTTAAGGTCCTGAGCCAGTTCCATTGCTCTGGAGCAGCAATGGAAGAAACCACCGCTGAGTTGTTGGACTAACCCGTGTAGCTTTTCTTTATCATGATGCTCTGTGTACAGCGCGGTTATCGTGAGGATTGGAAACACTGAGCAAAAAGGATTTTGTTGTGTCAGTGCTAAGTGAAATGATGTTTTTACAAGCCGGTTTGGTGGGCAGTTTTCTTTCGAGGCTAGTGAGGGCCATGATGGTAACAGTCACACAGAAATTGTTATGAAAAAGAAAAGGTTTAGGGAGGTGCAGAGCCTCATATATAAGCTATGTTTACAGTTGTTGCCAGTCCATGCACTGATCTCAGTATTTATTAGCTGAAGAGACTGAAAAGTCAATCTGGAAGGGATTGTGCTGACTACAAGTTTTTGTAGCCTTTGGTGGTGCCAGCTGCAAATATAGGCAAATCTGGCTGCAGTGGAAGGGCGTGATGGGGCAGCTCCAGCCCAACTGCTACTCCGGGGGTGTTTTGGAGGCTTTGGCTGTGAGCCGTGAAATGCATCTCCCTGGGGAGAACTTCATTGCAAACAGACCTTGCCCTTCCCTATCAGTGAATTCCTTTGGCAGTAGGCTGGCACCAGAACACCTAAAAATATTTATGATAAAGCTGCAATGATTTTTCCCCTCTTTGAGATGGGGATGGGGTTTGCATTGTGTTCGTTGATTCATATCTCACGTATGACTCTTTCAAAAGGTCTCGTTATAGCAGCCACTAATTAGTGGTGGCACTGTACCTGGCTGAAGGCCAGGTAAAAACATGTTTCTCAATTTCTCACTCTTAGATGGCCTAAACCAAACACTAACAGCTCCCCAGTGACTTAAGTGGCTGTTGGTTGGATCCAAGCCACTCCGTTGTAGGAAACTGCAGGAGGACTGCAGGAGTAGCTCCTATTTTTCCTTGGAGTTTAGCTTTCTTAAAGAGCAGAAGGAGAAGAGCTGAAAGGTCCCCTGCACCCCAACCCAAAAGAATACCTTTGAAACAGGATAAGTGTTTTATACGTATGAAGAGATTAGCATTACAAGTAACTTAAAATTAATAAAATAAGCCTTTATGAATACTTCAGAGCACTTTCTCTTTTCCCACAGAATTATGGTCCTTGGCGCAGCTTGGTCAACTCCTTGCGTAGGAAATGTTTTTGTGGGAAGGGGGTAATGCACAGGGAGAGGAGTCTGCTGAACAAAGCAAGCTTTCTGTTGTGAATTAAGAGTTTAAAAAAATTAAAATTACCTTATCTGTCATCCAGTTCTTAAATTGAGTTCATCTTTTGAAGTGAATAATTAATCTTTCCTGTTTATTTTATTTACTTGCTTTACATAGCAAGGGGAGAACGTTGGGATCATAAATACAAAGTCTCCATACGAGCCAGTCTCTGCTTCAGGCAGAAATTGGACCACAGCAAATGTAGGTAGGCCAGTGTTAGTTCACATGAACTCTAATGACACTTAAATTGTTGTTGAACTAAGTATGCAGGTCAATGGGTAGATCTCTCTGTCCCATACTGGAGCTCATACTGCTGTATGATTTACTACTTTTAGGACGTGCATTAGCAAGATTAAAGTCAGTGCTGCTTTGCCTACCTAGCTCCTTCCTTAATACAGGGGAAAAATACATGTGAAATCCTGAGCACACAGAAAACAATGAGAGATCCGCACTCATCTTGTTGCAGTGATTTTTGGGCTTTTCTATGCTTCCCTGTGGGACAAATTGCTCTGTTGCCTTAGTTTCATTAGTATTGTTCAGGCATCAGTTATTCAGTCCCTACCCTTGCACAAGTGCCAAAAATCACAGATGTGGAAATCTTGGACACTGTGATTTTTCACAGTGTTCATGACAAAAAGGCAGCTGGCTTCAGAGATCAGAGGCATCTTTGAATATGAAAAAGCTCTTTAAGTGTATACGTTTTTTGTAAATGCAGTTGCTCATTCAGAAGACCATAGTCAAGTGCAGGTACCCTCAGCTGGAACCCTTGTCCCTCTGCTGCAGTGTGGGCTTGCTCCTGTTAAGAGTTGATGGGGTTGCTTGAGCCACTGCAGTTCATTACCCAGGGTTTCCATCAGCTGCTGAATTTTATTTGTTTTCTGGAGTTTGCTCCCTTAAAAATATGGTAGGCATCAGTAGAAAAACAACTGAAATAAGAAGTGTCAGACTTGGTTTCTTTTTTAGGTACTATATGGTTTTATAAAAACTAAAGGGTATGGATTATTTATTTTTATTCAAACAAATAACGTGCAACAGCTGGAAAGGTAGGGGAACAGCCATGAGCTGAAAATAAAATTTACAGCACAATTCCATGTACGTTGTCGGGGAATCATTCCCATGCAGCCCAGCAATGGCACAGAGATTTCGGGGATTATGTTCAGATTAAATGTCAACAAGAGCTGAGCCTTGGCAGTATGCCAAGAAGGTCATATGAGGAAAGTCCCAAACTTTTACACTCAAATAAAAATGTGTTCTTCTTAATACCTGTAATATGCTGCAAATGTTAACACAGCTAATGACCTGGGTTAAGAATTCTCATCATAACTTGATTTTTTAAATTATTTTTTAAATTGAGATTTGGGACTTTTTGCTGGGTTTTGGTATTTAAGACTTTGTCAGCAATTTTATTTGGGGGTTATGCCTCTACTGTAGAAGTTTTTCCTTAGTAGCAAGATGTAAAGAAACATTAGTCTAAAACTTGTACAACTCTCTAGAATTTTCTTTTTCAAGCTACACATAAATGGAATGATAACCTGCTAATTCTTCCACAAGGATTGTTACTACACAGAAACTTCCCTGTTATTTGTTAGAAGAAATCCAAGATGCTACAATTCCACAGCATTTATGAGAGAATACTTTATTATTGGGAGGGAAAGAAAAAATAGATACAAATACATAGTTGGGAATTGTTCTTTCTTTTTTTACTCTGTGGTTGGTCTGTGCCACTCCAAAATACCTGTGGAATTATGAAGGAATATGCTGACAGTCTTGTAGCACATTGAGAATGTCTTCTTTTGGTTTAATTTGATCTGTGTTCACAGTAGATAGATTTTAACTAACTAGAACAGGACATTCTTACTCTGAGGGATATCTACACATGGAGTTGTATGGCCTTAGCTATACTACTTGAAAGAAACACTCTATTAATCTACTTGCCATCTCTGAAGAAGATGAAACTACTTCAAAATGGATTTATTAAATCTCTTTAGTACTCTAAATGTGATCCTACTACTGGATGCAGTCAAGGGTATATGATGCTTTTTTTATGTATCATTTCATTTGCTCCCCAGCACAAAGCCCTGCAGTGGTGTGAGCACAGCCTCCTGATGCCCTTCATGGGCAGCGGGTTTTGCTGAGAGGATTTTCATGAGACTTTTTTTGGATGCAACCAACACACTGAATCAAACCACAGCTGTTGGATTTGGTTTGCCAGTGAGCTTCAATATGTGCTGCTTTGCTCCAAAATTGCCTCATGTGAACGAGAGCAAAACTTGGAGTCGTTAACCAAAGCAGCTGATGTTTCTGTGGATTCAGGACTCCACCTTTCATTTTTAATTATATATACATCCCGTATTTGTAAACTTGAATTTAGGTATAGTGTATACATGTAAATACATATTTATATACACATGTATGCATGTGTGTGTAAACATATGTGTGTATGTGCATGCTGAAGTTTATTTTCCCCTTTCTCCTCCTGTCTTTCCCCTCCTTGCCTGCTGCAGTCAGGCACGCAGGAGGGGAGAAAACTGTTTTAGCTGACCGCGGCCAACACTGCCATGGGAGGATCTACAAACTGATCTGCAGTTTATTAAGTTGGGAGATAACAATTAGAACTGTCGGATTCTGGAGAGTGGCCCAGTGGTAATGGTGGGGTCGAAAATCAAACTGAAAAGTACCGCGAGCCATGGCTGGCTGCAGGAGCAGGGCAGGAGGCTGGGTGACCAGGGTCCTGAGCCAGAGGTGCTGCTGAGTTCTGCAGTTAAAACAGATTCAGTCCGTTTGTTATTTATGAAGGATACAGTATGCAACTCTCAGCATGTCAACACTTCTTTAAAGTGCAGATTTAAGAAATTACAGTTTGGAAGTCAGTCCTTTAGATAGTGTAAATGAATAAGGTAAATTAATAAATTATTTTAATAAAGTTAAACACCTTATGTCATACCACTTATTGTTCTGAATCATGAAATTGATAGGATTTTTTCCATTACTTTTACTAGACCTTTATTTAAACTACCGTCAGTGGAATTTTACCATCCTACAGCCCGAGACACAGAGTAATAAATCAGCCCTTATTTCCGTATTTGTTTGAAGCTAATGTGACAACAAATAGTCTGTTAGCATACAGTATTTCTTTGTACTACAAAATATGCAAATATTTCAATGATTATACTTTTATCTCTGTAATATTTTAAAAACATGCTACAACGTGTTTCTCCAATAAATTGAGTTACATAAAAGCAGCTTCACATCTACATAATGCTTTTACAAAACACTCCCTCTATTTCAAGTTAAAATGTGTGTTCAGCTTGGGAATATGTTCATAAAGAAACTTCATTTACCTTATTAAGAAAGACTTGTGTAGTCTCTTAAGTTTCAGATTGTTTTTTTTTTAAATAATCATTTTATTCTTTTCTGGACTCCTGCCTGCCCCGGCGGCCTGGGGCTGGCGAAGGTTTGGTAGTTAGGGTGCTGCTGAGTTCTGCAGTTAAATTGAGTTGGTTTCTTGTTTATGAAGGAAGCAGTTTGACTCCCTTGCAGTTTTTTTTCCCCTTCTGTGAATATTTTCTGTAACTGGATGTTTGTTTTCTAGTATTAATCCTTAGTGGCTTGACAATGACACTTTTTCCCTCTAAAGCCCGTAGAACCATCAAACCTGGCGTTACCCTGGCAGGGTTGGCCCAGCGTTGTACCTGTGCAGCACTGTGTCGCCAGCATTTATTGAAGCAGGATTGTTTTCAGGGACTGCAAGGGCTTTTGGCTCGGCAGACACGGTGCAGCCTCACTCTGCCTGTGTCCCTGCATCCCAGTGCCTTGCTCAGAAAGGCGGGTGTTGCGGGGCCCGTGATGCTCATGAGGACCGCGAAGGCAGATGCGCTGCTCGGTACCTGTCTGCTGGGGTGGGTGCAGGTGACCCGTGTGTGCTGGCCACCCAGCCGGGGTTCCTCGGGGCACACGTCAGTGCTAGTTGAGTGTTGAGTACTTTGGGCTGCATAAGGCTGCATCGGTTGTATCCTGAACTATCTGAAGTGTTTTATCCTAATATGAAAAGCAAAGTATTCTAGGGAGGAGTGGGTATCTCTCCGCCTTTCCCAAAGAAGGGAAAGATAAGCACATAATGATAGAAGAATTAATTTCCTCTTAACTCTGCAGCTCTGGCTGTACTGTCTCAAGGGTTTCTCTTTATAAAACCATGTAGCGTTACTAAGCATCTATTTCCTGGGTGAAATAGCCAGGTGTGCTTTGTGTTTAAGTAAGTGATTGTAGCCTGAAACATTGCTTCAGAGGCTTCATGAGTCAGATCATTCACGATTGCAATAACGAGATTATTCGTGGTAGGCTCCCCTCTGTGACAGTAGTCCTTTGTTTGAAGGCTGCGTTGCGTACGTGTTATACTTCCGATTTGCAGATTGATTCTCTGCTAGAAAACAGTGTTGCAGCAGGGAACTGAAAGCGAAGGTCAGTGCTGCTAAATTCAGGATGTTACTCAGTGCTGGAAATAATTGGGAAGGCTCATAATTGAGTTAAAAGCTTTAATCATGACTTTCATTGAGATGATACTGCTTCCTGCTGTTCCCAAGGTTGGTTTTTTATTTGTTTTTTAGTATGTTGTCTTTTGTTTTGGGGTTTTTTTCAACTCTATCTTCTGGTTAGAACTGGGTAAATACTGCCAAGAGCATTTTGTTACTCATGACCATGTAAGAGTTGTTCTCTCTTCATAGTGGTGGTCCTTTACGTACACACAATTTTGTTTAATGAAAGGAAGAAAACCCCAGCATTTATTTAGTGTTTGGATTCAACTTTACCTGTAATCTTAATTTTTTTATAAAATTATGCTTCCTTCCATAAAATAACTGCTATCAAGTCTCTATGTTACAAGGTGATTATCTCCCATGGCAAGGTGATTATGCTTTGTGGTGGAACCATGACCAGAGTGTTTTAAGCTTAGGTAGTGTTTTCTACTAGCTTACGGCTAGGATTTGTCTCCTGGACAAATGGGTGGTCAGGCTGAAACCAAGGCGTGTTGTGCTCCAGACCGTTCCCCCGAGGGGAGCATCCCTGTGTGATCTTCCTCTGCCTCGTGCGCAGAGGGGCTGGTGCGCTCGGCTGGGGGGCAGTTGGTACCGGAGTCTTCCTCCTCTCGTGGCATCCCACAAAGTTTGCAGGCAGATCTGGTGGCTGCGTGGAGAGGAGGCAACCTCTGCCACCACTGGAAAGGTGATGACGATGATGAGTCGGTGACGATGGCTGTATGCAGTATTCCTGCTTCCCTTTGGGAAAAGGGAGAAGCCATCCCAGCGTTGGGCCAGCACTTCAGAGGAAATCGCCAGAGCTGTTTGCTGCAGTAGAAGTCTAAAATAACCGTGTTTCCCATGGAGGGTGTCAGCAGCTTGTAACAAAAACACAGAGCAAGCTCGGTTCCTGAAAAGCGCATCTGAAACGAAAATAGTCCTTTTGTTTTTAATTCTTTGATGCCAGATTTTATCCTTGGAGCTCAGAGGCTTCCTGATGTTTTCATGTGAAACTGCACAGCTTCGTGCAAGGTGAACACAGCTCAAAATAAATCCAGTGCAAACATTGCAGGGACTCTTCCCTGTGTTTGGGCATGTGATTTTTAATTTTTTTCCCCAATTAATTACTTAATATATTTTACAAGAGAAGATTGTTTAGCTTATCTATGTTAGGTATGAATTTTCAGCCCCAGTGTAAATTTAAATCCCAGGTCATTTCGTTGAAAGTTAGCATAATATTTACACACTCACTTTCGGTGATAAAAAAGCAGCAGTTAATTCCTTGACAGGAAGAATAAAGCATTTGACTATTCTGTATTGTGTGGGGCGTTCTGACAGATTTCTTATTAATTGTGTGGCATTCAAATTATACATCAGTAAGGTAATGTTACATTATGTTATCTGTCTGCACTTCTACAAGCAATTTCATTATTTTAATAAAAATTGACAGTGATCTGAAAGCCACTTTTATATATATAGTAATAATTATACACGTATGATTTTGTATATTGTTATACAGATCTACATTTTCTGCATCCTATAGCAAGACATAGACTAATATTACTCTTGAGATAATTACCAGGTAATTGAATATAAAAAATGAATTTTTTGCTGATGGTTTTGGTGATCTGTGAAGGTATTCAGATTTTGGCCATTTCAGTTGCAGCTGGCAAAAATGCTTTCGCTGAAATGGGAGATGAATTTTTTGAGTCTTATTTATTTACAAATGAGATTAAATGGGAACATGACTTAATAATACTGTTTGCCCTAAACAGTTAAAGGGTCAGTGTTTACTGATTACCTTTTCCATACATCTAGATAAGGGCTGTTTAAATTGCAGACTTTCATTGAGATTTGGACCGTGATTATATTTGACCTTGCTATGACTACGTGAAGTTTCTCAGATGTTGTAGGAAATGTGGCACTTCTTGCTGGTCTTTCTAGTATATTGGAGAGTGGATTCACCGTTCCTAGTTGTCAAGATTTTGCATGACTCTTGGATGGCCAAGAAGATGCAGATCAAGTGCACTACAAATAGCTGAACAGACCTTAGTAAATCAATAGAGTAATGCAGATTAATATAGTGCTATCTTGTTACTTAGTGCAAAAGATTACTTTTGATGAAAGGCAACAAAATTTAAACTGTAGGATCCTGTTCTCGGTATACTCCTTGATATGGCAGTTTTATTTACAAAAAAAAAAATCCTGGTGTATTTAACGAAAAATAATTTCTATGAAAGCGTATCGAACCTTTGAAAGCATGTCAAACCTTTGTTTTTGTGATCAGAACTTAGTTACCTAGTTTAATAGGTATTCACTTATTTTTTACTATGCTATGCATGAAGAAGCCCTAAGGATCTTCTGTTGGTTGTAAGCATTATGAATGTCATAAAATATATTGGAAGTCAGGGGTACTGACTTCTGACATTGCGCACCATTTGTAAAAGTGCAAAATGAGCAATAATTATATTGTGACTATAATTATATGCATAAGCTGTAATTGTAAAGATGCGAAAAGATCTCCTTGGAGTTACTAAGTATCACATTTCAGTTGTCTTATTTCTTCTTATGTTTGGAGAAGTTCACAGATTTGCCTTTGCAGTTTTATAGCAAATACCAGATTTGAAACTCTTTTCAGCAGGACCACTAGCAGCATTACTCCATATTCACAACAGAGCAAAACTCTTGAAAAGAAATCCCTCCCATTTCCAGTTTCCATGAAACTCTTAAAAGGAACAGTCAGATGAAAATATTTTCGTAAAATTCTTTGACAATGCCATTCAAAAATGGCACTGTTAGCCTACTTGTTATCCTACTTGTTAGCTGAAGCACTACCAGATAATGGTAATTCTTATGCTTGTGATTATTCATCGCTAAATTTATTAATAATGCTACTATTTTATTCTCTTATTGTAGGTCTCCAAAGCAATCTGTGTGTTGCAAGGCAGGCTGCTCAGGTTTTCTCTTTTACCATCATAGTGTGCTTCATTTTCTTTTTTTAATTATCGTATAGAAAAGGACATGAAATTTTAATACACAGCCTTACTAGGGAAGAGTAAGGAGTAGAGTAAGTTAAACTAGCCTAAAAGCAAAAGGCAAAATGAAGTCTAAAATCTAAGTAAAGCTCTTAACTGAACTGAACTTTGAAATATTTGTCTAGATCAGTAACAATTTCCTCTGTGAGCACTGTAAAAAAAGAAAATCTGGAATTATTTGACTAAGGTTGAAGCATATCATTACTAGAGATACGTCACTGCTATCTGTGGACCATTCAGTGGTCAACATGTGACAATCATCTTATTCTTTGTAGTGGTCAGTTTATTTGTATCAAAATTTGCTCCGTAAGATCTTCACAAATGCTGAGGAAAGAGGGATTTTTTTTTAATGTTGTGGAATTTAAAAAAAAAAAAAAAAAAAGGCACTACCACTAAAACTTTTTTAGTATACATTTAGAAGAGCTTTCTTACACACATGTTTTTAGCAATGCTTTAGCCAAAAGCATCTTTTCCACTTCGCTCATTTTTGTCAATGTACCACAACAACTACATCTCATGGGTGTCTTCACTTTCTTCCTACCTTCTCCTGGGTTTGGGGTTATTCCTCCCATACACAGAGACATCAAAGTACTTGTCAACTGACGTGCTTGTTCTCCAGACCTCTGGAAATCAGTCTTGCCCTGAGTCTGAATTGGTCCATTGTTCTGCGTAGCACTAAATAAACAAAACATCTTCATGCTTAGTAGGAATGGAAAGGTATTTCCATGCTCATGAACTTCTACAGAGACATCCATTTGCTCAATCTTCAATATAACATTGTTGACACAATTTCTGGATGCCTAGCATCATTGTTTGCCATTACCAGAAGAATTTGGAATACGTGTGGTAAAGGCCATTACACTACACCATCATAAGGCTATATTTCCCTATATTTCTCTATCTGAATAATTCTGACTTTGAACAAATGATGTTACCATACTTCTGTACCATACTGGTGAAATATTTAAACAAAGCTACAAATGCGAAGAGGGGCTGTTCCAACTAGTTTGGCCAGGAGACAACACTGTTACGTCTTCTGCATGTACACACCCTTCTCAATCACTGAAAATTTCATGAGCAATTTTTGGCTTGCTGTGAGAGCTTGGCTGTAGAGCTGGAGTAACTGACCTTCGAAGCTGAAGAAGACCTTGAAATCTATTGGGCAGATTATCTTCTGTACACAATAGAGATGGCCTAAATCAAAACTTTACCTGTCAGAAGGTTTCAGAACAATGAGTAAAGCAAACTGAATGCAGTTTTTGAACTATTAGTCTTGATTTCTTTTGTTAAACTATTGCACTTGGAAAGATACTGGCCTGTCCATTTACAACAGCACCAAAGCATGCATTGATCGAGGTAGATATCTTGGTAGGCAGAGTCACAGAAACCTTTGGGAAGCATCCTTTCATCTCGTGGTGTGGTGTGGGTGGAATCCCCCAGAGATTACTGTCATTAACTACTCCTACGAGACTCCTAACGGAGAAGGCTTTTCAACACCAAACCTGAATCATGAAGCGTGCCTTTGATTGATTGCAGTCTCATGTTGGGGAATGTAACTAACGTCTTGGTTCAGCTGCCAACATGCTGATGTCCAGTGATATTTGAGATGTCACAGAGGGTGTCCCACCTGGCCTCCAGCAGTGGCTCTAGAATGGTGTCTCCTGTGGGAGATACCCCCTAATGAATGTTGGGACGGTACCTGGAAACAGAGAGGAGAGTGTGGTAAGCCTGATATTATTTAAATTCGTCTGAGAATTTGGTTTTTTTTCCATATTCATCCTTGTGCCTCTGACTTTTTCCTCCATTATAAATAAGACTTAAATGTTTATTGAAAAGGGGACCAGATGGACAGCAAAGATATCAAACACTTCTAACAAGAAATGCAGTGTTAGTCGTCTTCTTCATCTCATGTAATAATGGCCAAATGACCAAAACTTAGTATTTTTCCCTTAGTCTTTTTGATGTGGAGATTAGCAAATGATAAAATGTCAGTTACTTTGGCTGGTGATCTCCTCATTGTAAAATTCAAGACTTCTTAGGGCAGTTCAGCAAAGCTTGCAATGCATTTCCTCTTGGATGAGAGCCAGAGGATTCCAGCATGGTCATTCTGGCACAGTTGGTATGTTTTATAAAACAGGTGTCTATGCATGTGTAATAATTCTAGTTATGCTGATAAATCTGAACAGATGTCCTGGTTTTGACTGGGATATAGTTAGTTTTCTTCCTAGAAGCTGGTACAGTCCTGTGTTTTGGATTTAGTATGAGAATAATGTTGATAACACACTGATGGTTTAGTTGTTGCTGAGTGGTGCTTACACTAAGTCAAGGACTTTTCAGCTTCTTGTCCTGCCCTGCCGGCGAGGCGGCTGGAGGTGCACAAGAAGCTGGGAGGGGACACAGCCAGGACAGCTGACCCCAACTGGCCAAAGGCATATTCCATGCCATATGGCATCATGCTGAACAAAAAAACTGGGGGGAGTTGGCCAGGGGGGCACGGCCGCTGCTTGGGAACTGGCTGGGCATCGGTTAGCGAGTGGTGAGCAATTGCATTGTGCCTCACTTTTTTTTAATGTTCTTTTATCGTTATTATTATTTTCCCTTCCCTTTCTGCCCTATTAAATTGTCTTTATCTCATCCCATGAGTTTTACCTTTTTTTTTCCTATTTTCTCCCCCATCTTACTGAGAGGGAGTGAGCAAATGACTTTGTGGTGTTTAGCTGCCTGCAGGGTTAAACCACAACAACAGTTAATTTAAAAGTGTGTCTTACAGCGAACAAGACTGGTAATTTACCATGTCAATAAAACAAAATATAAGCAGCATTTCTGTAATGTGTGTAATGTACAGTAATTTTGTAATGTAATGGCTCCATTGTGTGAGCCATTTTTAAATTACTGTTCAAGATGTTCTTGATCCAGATGTTCGTATATTTTCTTTTGTCACTAGCTGTCTTTCAGTTAAAATCTGCAAAACTGATTCTCATTCACACTGCTATCAGCCAGTCAGGTTAACCAACAACAGCCCATGAGAAAGGGTATAAAGTTAATAAGGAAATGGAGAACTGAATCATACACATTAAAAAAATACATAGTAAACTAAAATCATCAGTAGGGTTACATTACCAAAGAGTCACTTTTCCAGGTGATGTTCCGGTCTATTCTTTGAAATCAAGAAAGCTTTCTGATCCTACCTGTATCACATCAGACTGTTGCTAGTTAAGTTCCTAAGATTCAGCAATGTCTCAGGTATTCTGGAAATCTTGGGGGATCAGACTGTCCATTTTACTGCAATGAGTTTCATCATTAGCATTGTGAGTTGGGGACGGGGGGGCTTACACATTTTCTTACAAAGTTTTAAGGTCTCAGTCCTTATTTCTGATTAATGTTCCATAGGATTGACCTAATTATCACCACATTCATTTGGAGTCCCACGACCTCCAGAGAAAGGTCTTTAATGTTTTGTAAAGCTCATGAACAGCTGAAAAAAAATTGAAGCTCAAATGCTATAACCTCTGTGGTTACTGTTACTGAGTTAAAAGACGAGGCTTTACAAGGAGACAGTTATATTAGCAAAAGTTCTCCTAAGACCCAAAGGGTATGCTGTAGTTTGGACTCTGTTCCTCAAGTGCCTGAGGCACTCCAAGGGTAGCCTCCAACTCTGGGAAGAGCTAGCAGCTGTGACCAAAAATTTCAAAGATGCAGAGGGAACCACCACAGAAAGCCCTGGATTCTCCATTGCTTTGGGGAGAAAGTGTGCTGAAGTTGAAGATAAGTTAGTCAGGATCTGTAGATGAGTATCTATACAGTATAACTATATCTATACAGTATATCTATATTGTATCTGTATATTCAGGATCTATATATGAGTTGATTATTTAAGAGGCGTGGCTGGCATAACACATTAAAGGATAATCCAATCCCTCCTTCCTTTAAATGCTGAATTTGGTAAAGTCCAACATCCCAAAGAGGCCACCTGGATGTGAGCTGGAAAACGGGATTGTAGCAGGCTCTTTTCCCCTCTGTAGGATGGTTTGTCTTTGCACTTCTTTTACGTGTCCGGATGCAAAGATAGTTGGTTAATCACAGAGTCTAGTTCTCTTAGCTGTGTATTGTGGGGATTGCAGATATAAATTCAAACTTCTGAAGAGCATTAGGATCTGTAGATAAAAGGCTCAATGCACATGCAAAATACTGTGAGAACAATTGGTGCATTGTGCTTAGATTCAGCTGTAATTACATTTTGTGACCAAGAGGAGGAAGGAAGTATGATTTACGGTGTTGGGATTTGCAATGCTTTTTCATGCGTTTTGGCGTTGCAACAGTATTGGGGCTCTTTTATTATGTACTGCAAATCTTTCCTAGATGAGAGTAATAGGGATGAAAGCAAGAAAACAATGATATTGATGACCGTGCTTGTAAGAGAGTTCTGTGATAGTTGAGTCTAAATCAAACGATGATGTACAATAAACAAACACCTACCACAAAGAAAAAAGCATTGGGATGTCTACACTTGGGTGAAAACTAAAAGTGAAATACCCGTTCAGTGATGCTGCATTTCCCTTGATTGTCATATATATAAATTGAAAATAATTGCACCAAAATCAGTGGAATTATATTACTGCTCAACAAAAGACAGAAATTAATTCCTGCTACTTGTTTATTGGAGACCTGAAAAGTTCCAGTATGCATTTTGAAGGTAGCGTATGTTGTGGTCTCACCATACCTGGTATTAATGTGAATAGTTAAGAAATTGAAATGAATAGGAAGTGTCTATATAGCAATGAGTTACAGATCAGATCAGAAGGAAGAGAGTTCACGTGAACTGGGTTCTTGCACTGGGAGATGTAGTGTTACCAGTCTTTGGATGTACGTGGGTGATAGTTCTGAGACCAGGTTCCAGTTAAAAGCGAACAGTGGCATAGGGGTGGTCTTTGTCTGATGGCTCCATCCTTTCCACCTGGTAACAGAAAGTAGTATATTTAGACAAGCAGTTATTTGTCATAGTTTTTATGTGTGTTTACATGCACAGGATGATTTAGACTTTTGTATATAAAATATGTGTAAATCAAATAATATAGAAGTTCGTGTATATGCTCCTGGGATTTTTGTGAAATCTAAAGAAGCAGCAAGATATAAAACTGTTGTAACATTTTTTTTCTTGCAGAATTGATGTTAAACTTTATGTAGAATAAAGGAAACATTTGTAAAAACATTCTGCTTACCATTTCTATGCTCAGAAAACGTTGAGTTTTTATTGTCTCTCTCAGCCAATGTATAATGACCCAGCATTTCCACTGCCGAAGAAGATTGATTTCTTGTGCAAAAGTTGATGATACTAATTAATCTACCTGAGCTGTTTTCCTGAGTCTCTGCCCAGTCAGTGTGGTGTTGACTTGGGGGTAGGTGACCAAGCCTTAGGTGCCTCAACTTCTGGCAGTGAATCTCAAGAGCGTGCACAGGGTGCATCAGAACATGGGCGCAGTATGCAGTGGATGTTATGCCTGTAGTATCTTGGACCTTATTTGAATAAACATGTGGAGACTTTACGCCTTACAGATTGAAAATGAGTGGAATGAATGAAGAATTGGATCAGAGTTGAATTAATTGTTCCAACACCAGCTTTCAAGTGAGGCTGGATTGAAATTACCCTGCTTCTGATTTAGAATTGGAAGAATTTTTAGAAACCAAAATTAAACAGAAATGGGATTGAAAGTTACCATCTGGTTCATGGAGAAGAATCATATGCTTTTGGCAACATCCACTATGTATATTCCCCATAGTAATCTGATCAATGTAAAAATAGTTTGTCACCATATATTAATAATGTCTTGTGCTTGCGTGGATACAGCCTCTAGGCTGCAGGTACATGGCATCTGTAAAACAGTGACACAGCCAGCAAATATGACACAGACCAGATTAAGGAAGGAACAAAACAGGTTTTATTGATGATATGTCCAGTATTCAGAAAGAACTGCACCGTTTCTTTGTCACTGTGAAATACATGCAATACTAGCAGGACCCTTCGTGGTAGCCTTGCCTTGTGATTTTTTTCAGTGATGATGCACACTCTTTTGTGCCAGACAGGAAAGAAGCTAACGAAGTCCTTTACAAATATACATGAAATGTGCAATAAATAAAATCTTGTGAGAGTGCTGCTTAAGGTTATAGTCTTCATCTGTCAGCCTCAGAAGAAAATTCCAATTATAATCCCAGCACGATGAGTGGTTTATGTTATGTGTGTAGCACAGGTATCATAATAGTTTTCCTTCTCTTGATATATTGGTAATTTACTGAATAGTGGCATGAGGTACTGATTTGTTTTATGGCTGTCTAAGAACATAGTGTAGTGTTAATGCTCCATATTCTTCAGACTGAAATGGTTTGGATGCCTTCTGTGTTTTATTGAGGTCTAGTGCTATATTTAAATGTGTTTTATTTTACTGATTTATCAGCTTTTCATAACCATATCTGAATTGTATCAAATACTCTCCTATCCCAAATCATTCAGTCTGTGCTACAGTCCCTCAGACACCAAGTCCTGACAGCTGCCTGTCCTGTATGATCATCTGTGCTGTTATTCTCTGGTGGAAAGTGTAATTAGAGAACAATGATTTAGCTTTTGGGGTTGACATACACTTCAAACTTACTCCAATACTCTTCATCTGCTGCTGTTGTCTTATCTAAGTATTATAAGTCTCTCTTATTTCTCGCTAGTTAACCTCCCAGCTCTCTCAGAGCTGGAATGCTGTGTCCATTAGCCATATAAAAACTTGTTGTCTAGGAGGGGTAAAGAAGAGTTATTTCTCTTAGTCAGCCTAGTGTGGGAATTTCGAGAGGCAGAATGTAATTAATTATTGAGCTTGAATTTTGGCCAAGGATCTATTAGACTGAGAGTTACAGTTTATTAATTTCTTTCATTCTTGTGATGATAGGAGGAGCAGGAGGGAGACGAGAGTGGGATTTTATGCTCACAGAGAGTTTGGACTCTTGCTGTGGCAACGTATTTCAGTTGTCACCATTTTAAGCTGGACTGCTTTATGTGGCTGTGGGAGGAGGATGGGGGGTAAAAATGATAGCACAGCTTCGAATGAAATTATTTGCAGGAAAAAAAAAATGGTTAATTATACATAAATCAAGCCCACAAAAAACAACCAGAGCATGAAAGAGCTACAGTGCATGCCCTCTACCTTTCACAGACCGTTTCCAATTCACTTGGTGCTTTGTGTTGCTTTTCTGAGGCAATTCTTTTCACTTTATGTGCATCAACACACATTTTGTCTAATTTGTTGATGGTAACTTTTGGGCCAGATCTAGCAAGTCTCTAGTAGGCTTTTTAGCAATTAGATCAAATATAAATCAAGAAATTGCCATATAGGTTATATTGTAAGTATATTTTATTTGATTCACTTGCTGGCTCTAGAGTTAATTTTTGCAGGGAAGAAATGATGACAGTGACAAGTATTAAGACTGAATGCATCCAGAATCGGGGGGGAGGAAAAGCTATGTATCCACTGAGGCCACTCTTCTGCCGCATTATTGGGAGCATATGCCACATCAGGCAGCGCTAATGAGAATAGTTTTATGCAATGGAAAAACGGGACTGAGGAGCAGGTCTGTCTTTGACAAATACATCTCTTGTGAAGTTTCAGTTGTGTTCCTTTTCATCACTGAAATTCTTCAAATGTTATCTAATAGTTTACATTAAAATGATGGAAGAAAATTATTCAGGGTCCTCACTTTTCTGAATCTCCTGGGTTTATGTATTTGTCTTCTTAAATGCATGGTATGCAAAGTCCCAATATGTTTCTGTTCTTAAATAATGAGAAAAATAATAATTCACAGAGAATTAGATCTGTTTTTCTTCTGTCTGTAAGGAAATGCTTGCATTCTGAAAAGGTTGTAGCACTGTGCTGTGTAATGGTTCTGCCATCCTTGTAAAACAAGATGTACTTCGTCCTGTTAAAATTAGAACTACTTAAGAGACACCGCAATTATTATGAAATTGCAAATCATCTCTCTCCTGGGAGAAGGTGATTTTATTCGCTGAAGGAAAGTTGGCATTAATAAGCACATAATCAATGAAAATAGTGTTGTCATAATGGGTACTGAAGTTTATATCTGGGAGAATAAATGATATTGTATGGGGTAGAAAGAGAAGAAGGGTCCAACTGCACAGCCAGCATTCCTTTTCATCTTTTGCCTTTTAGACTAATTCATTGTATAACCAGCTACATATATGCTGAAAAGAGAATTCACTGCTGAAAGGAGAACAGGTGAATGACATAGAAAGTGAGCTGAAGATTGAAAAAAATAAAAAATTATCATCAGTAGTTTAAATGAATATGTTTCTATGTATATTTCTAAGTATAATCTCTGAGTACAGCCTTGAGCCTCCCGTCACAGAAAGTTTTCTGCCTTATTTCATTCCATTTTGATTCCGGACCCTGGTGTAGCTGCATGCGCAATGCCCGCTCCGTATTGAGCAACCAGCACAAGAAGGGTAAATGATTAACCAATGCTTGCGGTTCCTTTCTGGCTGTTGCTCGAAAATCACTGCAGAAATTTGTGAAAACCTTCAGAAATCCTCCCGTGCTGAGACAGAGTCCCCGTCCCGCTCGCCTGCCCGCAGAGGACAGCAGTTCAGGACCTCCCTGTCTTTGCCACTGCCTCCTGGCAGGGTGACCTCGGCTGCGCAGGCACGTCAGCAGCCGTGGCGGAGCCAAGCCGCTGGAGCTGGGTCGGAGCTGGGACTGCTCCGAAGGCAAGGGCACGGGGATTTTGCCCCCACCGACTCTGTGCTGCTACTATGGCTGGGTAGTGGGTGGCTAAGGAGGTGTGCGCTGGGCTACACAGTAGCTGTAGAGTAAACACACTGTTTGTCTTTCCAAAGGGTTTTGTTTAACGTTTTGTTCTCAGTCGTGATTGGTAGCTCCAGCGTCCTCTCCCCAGGACTGCTGAAGTGAAGTTGTCTATAGCTGGATTTGTAAGGAAACAGGGAAGATTTTCCAAGGCATAAATTTCCTTAAAAACCTCAGTAAGAGCTATCCGCTTGATTGCCGTTTGAGGTACTTCATATCTTCTTTCTCATTTTTTTATAGATAGGTTTCTAATCATGGAAACAAGGGGGTAAGTTTGTAAACCCTCTAAAAAGAGGTATCTTCTGATAAAGAAAGGTTTATTTCTGACTGTGGTTATGGGGATGCTTAGAGACTAAATAACAGGATACCTGCATGGAGGTGCCTAAATAGTTAGGAGCAGCATGTTATAGACGGTATCTGAGAACGTTAGCTTGGCGTTGTCCATTTCTGAGTTGTCATGTTAGGATATCCTTTTAAGTGCATTTTACTTTTGGTTCGGTGCTGTACACACACAACACACAGAGTTTGCAAAGTGAAGCACTGTACCCCGCCCGTGACCTTGTCTAGCTGTTTCTTTTCATTGTAAACTCCTTATCCAAGTCACTTCAGTCAGCTAATTAAATCCTCTTCTTCTTAACGTCGTCTTCAGGGGCTCCTACTCTCTGTTCTCTGCATAAGTGGTGTATATGGGCCAGGTCTACCTTCCTTCTCCTCCTCTTTTCAGCAGGTTTCCCCCTGGGAGCATAGGTTAGCCTGGTCCTGCTCTCAGCCCTGCGTGACCTCCACCCCGGGCTGCGGCACAGGCAGCAGCAGTAGCAGGGAAGGCATCTCGCCTTCCTCTCCTCGCGTGAGGATGATGCTTGTCACTGGTACGCAGCGTTAAACCCCATATACAGCACCTCTCACAAGTTTGCGGAGGTTTGGAGTGTCATCAGGTTTGAACTGGTTTTAACTTGCCTGGCAAAAGCCACTTCCCTGAATAAAAAGCACCTTCTGCCTGTTTAAAACAAGAAGGATATTTGAATTCTTGAAGGAGGAGCTACCAGATATTATTTTCTCACTGTAAAACAATGCCTTTTTTTCCTGGCTTTTATCTTGGAAATCACTGAACAGTTTTGGCTGATGTAAGGAAAAAATAGCCTGAGGCACACGTCCAACATGGGAAGTTTCAGCCCAGACAATTAGTATGGCAAAATTATAAGCAAATCGAATCTTACGGGAAGTGTTGGATAATCCTTAGTAACAGGCTGTGTGACAGTTCCCACCTGTGTGCATTGAATTTGCAAGAACACTTTCTTTTCAACGTGCATGCAACTTGCACACACTCTTATCCAGTGCATTCTGCTGAAATGCATATCACCTAATTAAGTAATCCACTTAACGTGCATAAGAATCACTCTCTCCTAATATGGCTGCAGCTAATCGCATGTGTTGTTAAACCTGTTAATTGCTTATCATCTACTTGCCTAGTTTGAGTTTTATAACAGCAAACCGATGACCAAATGCTGTGTCCTTTATAACTATTACTACTAGGCATATTAGAATAATTACAAAATTTTTGTCCATCCTCAAAAATGTACAGTAAATTTATCATATAAAAGATCAATAATTGAAATGCTATTCTGACATAGAAAGCTGTCTTGCAATTAATGATTCAGGAAAGCAATAACTTAGTGGAAAGCCTTCAGTCTTCATTCTTGTAGTACAATTTTGGTTATTTCCATATTGTGTTGTTCTCGGTGGGAGTCAGAGGAAGGCTTTGGCTGAATATTCTCTACCCCTAGCTAAGAGACTCTGTTGTGTTTTCATTACATTTGCCTCACATAATCACTCACTGTTAATTTCAAAAAGCCTTTGATATATGTGTGTGTGTTTGTCCTAAACAATAAGCTGATCCAAAATGAAACGTGCTGGACCTTACACACAGCTTTTCCTTGTGGAAAACAGCATGGGAATCTGGATGTTAACTGCAGCTTGAGCAGATAACTTTCCTCCTGTGTACGATGCCTGCGTTCCTAGGCAAGGTCAGTGATCTGGTCAAGTGAAGCTTTTTTGTTTGGATGGCCTCTCTTGCCCACATTCCTTATAATAATTTTTTTCCTGTATTCAGGTATGCTCCCCAAACCAACTCAAATCTTTGTGAAGAGATCTCAGTATTTACTGTGGCCACGGGTTGGCAATGCATTGCGTCTAGCCTCAGTACTCCTAGGACCACATTGAAAATGCCAGGGTGCTATGGCAGAAGCAGCAGTAAGCGTGAACACCTTTCCTTCAGCCTGTTTGTTCTGGAGGGTTCGTGTTGTGTCACTGGGACGAGTCTGGTGTCGGGGATGCTGGGGCAGGAAGGCTGAAACCTCCCGGGGAAATGTGGAGAAGGAAGGTGGTGTGCAGAGAACACTGCCTTAAAGCTTATAATTTTCAGAGGAGCTGTCTGCAGGAGCGGTGTAGGCGTGGAGGAATGATGATCTCGGGAGATTGCTCTGGCTGCACCCTGGGATGTATACCCATTTATGGGAACAGTCTTCTCACATTATAGGTAGAGCTGTATAAATCTGGGTGGCCTAACTGAACGCAGAAAATCATTGCCTAGCATTAAACAGTTTGATTTGGGATTTTGAGTCCAGGAACCTCTGCTACTTAGTTCTCTGGTAGACATAGTAGATACTTGCTGCTTCGAGCATGCAGAAGGGAAAAGATTAAAAGAAAAAAAGTAAGCAAAGCATTTGGAAATTCAGCATATGCACAGCACATACAATCAAAGCCTGCTAGAAACCCTTCATAGGAGGAAGGATGTGCAGTTCAAATGGTAATTTGTTGTTTGGACAAGTTGCTTTGGGAGAAGGAAGGTGCTTTACTGAATCTTCAGATGGTCATGGTGAGAGTGGTGGTTACTTTTCTGGTTTTGCTCACTGTCCTGGCACATGATCCTGTTTTGGCCAAGTTTTTCCTCCTTCGCTAGTCTTTTCAAGGTGGGAAGAGCCCAGGATAGTTTTTCCCCAGGCACCATGCCTTGCAGTCAATCCGAGTGTGAGGGGAAATGATGGAAGAACGAACAAGAAGGAGGCGGTGGTGGGGCGGGGAGAGAAGAAGAGAAAGTACAGTGGTACTGTGCTGTTTTGTCGGAACAAAGGATCGTACATTAGGGGAGAAGCTGGCTTTCGTGTGCATTGAGATCTGCACCACACATGCTGATGGGCTGATCGTGGCCAGTGACCTCATCCATGTGCAGGTCTGGATATCGCAGTGGCTGAGGTTTGCCAGCCAAGGACTGACTCTCTGGAGGAAGGTGAAGACTGACTATTTTTGGCAGAGAATCCCCGTTCCTTATGGAGTCACTTGGAGACTCATGAAGACCATGAGACTCTGTTGCAGGGCTTTAAAGGTGGATGGCAGATGGAATAAGTTTCATTCCTCAACTAAACGTGCTTTCTATTTGTGCCTGTGTGAACTCATTCATTTGCATTCCCATACTGCTCTCTCTTTTTTATTTTTCCTGGACTGTCTTCTTATAGAGACACCAAAATCCAGTATCAGACTTCTAAGTCTGTTCAGACATAGAGGAGTGGTGATAACCTGTTCCACATGTAGGCTGCTGGGAATGTCGGTGCTCCCATGGAAAGCATCATGACAGTCTGGATCAGCGATTTAAGTCTAGGCTGAAGCCTCTGTCCCTGCAGGTGCTCTCCGCTGGATGCAGGGTCGTTGAGACGTCTTATCTGAACTAAGACTTTGTCCCTAGCTCAGCCTTTCTGTGCAGGGAAAGGCGTGCTAACAGGAACCAAGTGGATCACTCTTTCCCGGCAGTGCTACCCAGCCTTGCCACGGCCTCATAAATTTCTTATGCCTTCTCTTAACATAGTTCTGGGATGGCAGTGGTTGGTATTTTCATTTAGAGTGACTGATTTTTACATTCCTTTAACAGTTCTGCATCTAGCAGTCCTTGCTATAGTTTATTCTAATATATATGAAACTTCCCTGTGGTCCCCACAGTAAAGGTAGAACTGTCAACCCCAAGAGATAGAGCATTTTCCTATAAATTCTTTGCCCCATCTGTTTTCAAATCAACTGGTGATGGAGGAGGGGGAGGATGAAGGGAAAGAATAGCATAATAAAACTCTCCTATTGCGTCACTTACAGTGCTTAAACAATGTTTGTAAAAATTGATGTTGCTTTTCTTCAGGCTGCTGCGGGGCACAAGTCTTTAGTCAATTAAATCCTCATTTCTGGATTTTTTTCTAGCAAGGCTTCGTAAATATCTTTGTGCTGTTACATGTGTCTGGTGTCATTTTACTAGCTAAAATAATCAGACAGGTTTTGTGTATTTTTACATATATACTAGATAAGCAAATAGTAATGGAAAACATGGAAGTGTTGTTCAAATTAGGAATTAAAAGTTGATGTAATCTGAATGTGAGCCACATGAGTCTGAATTGTCTGACTAGTTTAGATCATGCAATTGGGAAAATAATGGAAAAGAAACCTAAGTATGTGTTAAATACCTTCAAATACTACATTTGGTTATTCTGGATAAAGCAGAATATTATCTAAAATTCAGTATTTCTTTTTGTGATCAGCCTGTCCAGTGTTACAAGGGCAATCAAGATAAAATAAGATCTGTGAGCTGCCATTTTCCCCGCTAGCTGTAAAAAAGTTGTTCTGGTAATTTGTTCTTGAACAGGTGAATGTGGCTGTTCTTATTGTAGTCTCAGTTTTCATTTTGAATAGAGATATTAATCTGGCAAGCTGTACTTGATTTGTGTTTCAAAAAAAAAAAAACCAACCGGTGGGATATCTATAGGCCAGATAGGAATAATTTCACCTAAAGATACTAGCTCCTTTAATAACAAGTCATCCCTCTTCTCAGTGTAGTTTATCCCACTACTTTTTTCTTCCTTTTCAACTGCACTGAGGGCTGGTATCCTGAGAAGACCTCCATTCCTTGTGCCTTGTGTCTGACCTCCCAACAGCAGTACTTGTTTACCTAGAGAGAGAGTTGCTTTCTGGAGAGCATCCAGCTGATAACTTACTTTTTCATTAGACCCCTTTTTCCTATTAGTTATCTCCTGTTAGTTGATCTGTGTCATTTGATAAAACTAATTAGGTAATAAAAGACTGCTTCTGAACTCCTCCCTTTAATTTTGGCATGGCAAAATGTACTTCTTGGCACTTCGCTCTTTCCTCATAAAGACAGCCTTCAGTTGACAAACAACATTAATCCAAAAGAAAACAAGCCAGTTCACGCATCCTCTCTTGATATATCCCTGTGCCAGAACAAAATAGTTCCTAACAAATTATTTGTACCAAAGATAGTGACATAACCCTGGCTCTGTTTTAGAGTTTTGCAAATGTTTGCAGAGCATCTCAAGAGGCCAGGCTAAAAATACTCAATGAAACCATTCAGCATTCTACTAAAAGCATTTTGTTTCCTAGGACTTTCCTCCCTTCTGAAAATGCCCTCCCACAGCTGCATTACATTTATTAGAAGGTGTTGCAGGCATAAGGTAGGAACATCACATTTTATATTTTATTTTAAAATTTAGCCTAATTTTCAGGCTTCCTTTTTATATTACGTACTTGTTTTGTTAAAAAGAAATCTCAATGGAAGGGAAGTTTATTATTGGCTTCAAGTTGAAGTATACCCATCTGATGAGAAAGAGGCTGATCATATTATCCTTCATAAAAGTTTTCAGTTTGAAGGGTTGAGGTGTCATGATATGCAGCATTTCAAAGACAAATAGCAAAGAATTGCCATATCTGTATGGCCAATGACCTCTGCTACATCCTAATAAAGTAGCAATTGCCTGAGGATGCTGGTGGATTTTTTTCTTGATTGCTGCATGTGTGCACCCCAGGAGAAGGAAGGTCTCAAAGCTTCCTTTGAGAAGAATACGGAATATGCTCTGCTCAGATGCGTGAGCTGTAGAAATCACTGTAAGTCATCTTCTGTTTGTGGTCCTCCAGAACCTGGAGAAGAAATATGTCCAGGATCCTCCAAGGTCCAAAAACCCAGCCCATCAGAAATTGGAGGGAAACAATTGTCCAGGTTACATATGTTTTAGAAGCAGCAATCAGTTCATGGAGGGATGACCAAAGGTAGGCATCTAGTTTGCCTGATGCTACACATGACCCCACCCAGACTCATACGGGGTCCAGAGCAGCCGGTGGAGGCCAGGCAGGATACCTGAGGTCCTGTATGGACAACTGAACTGAACTCTTACCTAGTCTTGGTCTCTATTGCAGCGTGATTTCAGCCTAGAGAAAATCTATCAAAACCAGTGAAAACAGACAAACAGAAGGATCTCATCAGAATCTGGCCTATGTTTTACATTGAGAAATGTCGTCTCTCTTAAAAGAGTGGCTTCTACCTGTTCATTATTCAGTGTTAAATGCAACCAGCAGTCTGGTCAGGTCTGAAGAAGTGTTTTGATATCAGTTGCATATTTACTGTGCGCTGGATTTACTTCCATGTCAGAAAGATTTACCATGGGGATGTTCAGAATCCGTTGTGCTCGCAGAGATTTGGAGTACTTCATCTTCAGGGATGCAAGAGCCCCAAAATAGCAGCATATGAAATTTTAAAATCAGTGATATGATACACTCAGATAGTACCAGGGTGTGTTTATAAGTGAATCGTGATAAATAAATTACGGTAGTGATAGTGAGATGCAGTTATAGCAATACGAAGTGACTGTTTTAAAATGAAAGAAAAACTGAAGTCTGTACTTTCGTTTGTCCTAATTAGATTCAGAAAAAGTTTTGACTTGCTTTTTGCCCCTGAACATTTTTTCCTATCTTCTCTAGATGCACTTACAGCCAACTCTGACTCAAGGGCATTTAGCTAGATGCCCAAAACGGTTATTATCCTCTGGAGCTGCTGCTTTTCCTATCAAGAACACTCCTGAGATGTTGCAGTTTATAACCTACCATAACGTCAGCTAAAACTTTTGGCTATTTTGCCTAACATACCTTGTATCTCAGGCAGATTTGATTCTGCATTTCTAGCATTGAACATAAAAGCTTTCCAAGCAAATGCCAGTTACCACTGCTAGTGAATTGAAAGCATGGACTAGCCTGCCATTGTGTCAAATCTGATTATTGCTTTTTACTCATAAGCAGCTCTGGAAATCCAAACAACCAAGCTTGTTTGTCCTGTGTGCTTTCATTTAATGTCCTGTTCATTTTCACTTCAGGTAGTTTCTCAGCCCTCCTGGCTGAAATTCCGTGCCACGAGGAGACCCTATCAAAGCCCTGCATGAATTGTGCCAGTGCTGTGCTTAGTGGCGCATCAGTGAATTGTATCCTGTGTGGCATGACTTAGAGCTTACTGTGAACAAATTCTTCAGGAGTATAGACTTGCTAACGGGTAGTGTTGAGGGTCTCTGTATTTATAGGCAGCTCCGTGGTGCACAGCAGCATGACACCCATTCCCCCTGGGATCCCTTCTCCATCTGGGCTGTGTGCTGCCCGTCCCCGCTGTGAGTGAGGATGCGGAGCAGTGCCAGAGGTGCTCTTGCCAGCAGGGTTAGGGGCTCTTTCTGGACTGACCCCAAAACAAGTGCAGAGACAAGGAGCAGAGGAGGCTGCAGCCTGGTTCTGAATGGAGTTGCTGTTGGTTTCTCTGCCTCGGCTCAAAGTTCGGGTCCATGGGAAGGGAGAGAATCTGCTCGCTTTTACAGAAGCGGTCCTGTCCGAGGCACCACACAAATAAGCAAAGAGGTGCTGATGAGCAGGAGCGCTGCTCTGGGTGTCCTGGCAGGAGACAGCATAGCACCTCTGCTGCTTTTTTGGCTGAACGGGACGAGAGAGCTCCCCTGCCCGCTGCCTGTTTGTGCTGCTAACAGATGCTGCCTGTACAACTGATGAGATAAGCCTCGCCATCCCCACCGAGCTCACGTGCCAAGGCAATGCACTTTAATATAAAATGTCTTTTCATTGCATGTTAAAATTAAGCTGTTAACATATTTTGGATTAAATCATTAACATCCACATTTTCACTCCTATAGGGTCCGCAAACACTATCTATATACAGGATTAAGAGTGCATAGCTGTAAGTGTTACCAGTGAACAAGGAGAGCTGTGTCCTTATTAGCTAGCAGCCGTGTGGCTTCTCCTGAATTCACGAGAAATCCTTCCACAGTGTGTAAGTAGTTGCAGTGACTTTTGCAGGATTTCTTCTATTGTAGGGATTGCTGTTGTGACATTAGATTCTTTTCAGGTTCGACCAAGTTGTGCTTAGGTGAGGCAATTATTGTAGTTTTTTTCTGAATGAACAAATCAGAGAAATGCCTAAACCTATTAGAAGATTTTAAGGGGAAAACCCACCCTGTTTCACTGTCGTGCTAGTGTGAGCTTTGCTGACAATTCAGCAGTGGATGACATTTTGCAGTGCTTTTGTCTGATGCTAAAAAAAAACTTTCTGATGTATGCCAAAGTTACATGGAATACATGTAAGAGCTAAAATTGAGCATACCTCTTGCAAAGGAAAATCAGAATTGGAAGAAAAATATACTAAAACGAGCTGCAAGTGAGATGTGACAGTGACTTTCTTCTGTGCAAAATTTAAGCTAGAAGGCAAAAAATGCTAAAAGCTAAATATTAGCTAGCAGTAGTAAACAGTATTTGTCTTCAAAGGGCCATAGGGATTTTAATGAATTTCAAAAGATCCATAAGGCGAAGGGATGCTTTGGCTTGGCTTACAGATACTGCAGCCGAAGCAAAGAAGTTAAGTAACTGTCCACAGCAGAGCCAAAATGAAATCTGACTCAGATATTCCCGGTCTCTCACTTTGTTCTCCAGTTGCTTGACTGTCAAGGCAGACTGACACCAAAATGTCAGGAAGGTCTACAAGTTCTTAGTGATTTTTTTTTTTTTTTAACTTGTTTAGCAACTTTGGTTCTCTGTAACAGACATCGTTTGTACCACAGATGCATAAAAGTGGCTTGAGCATGTCTGCTTCCAAATATATTTTATTTTTAGAAACTGCAGAATTTTCCCCTGTTCTTACCATTTCCTGTGGTTTTACTCTGGAGCGTGATGGATGAAGAAGGCTATTTGTGTGATTAAGGTATGAGAATAGAAATTGTACGTCCTGGGTTTACAGATGCAAGTCAGTATGGGATGGTCAGTCCCTTAGGCATATTAACAAGTGAACCTCCTCATCTGTAAAAGAATATTTCTCTTATTAGAAGCATAGAAGTGAGGCTGCATTGAGATTTGCAAAGCCCTGTGGGATCCGTGTAGGAAAGTGTCCATAAAAGTGGTGTTAAATCAGTGAGAGTGTAGAAACAGTACGTTCACCTGTAGTAAGCAGTGAGAGAATTAAGTTAAACAGGAACAAGACACACTAGAATGAGTGTTGACACATGGAGTTAATTGAGAACAATTAAGTCTGTGTGTAGACAAGATCTACATAGTCCACTTGAACTGCATGGTATTATATGAGTAAAGGGTGCAGGATTAGACCCATTGTTTACAGATTTACCTAATGCTTTAAACTATTTGGATGAATGGTGTTACACAAATGTTAGTCATAATTATTATTTAATTATGACCACATGTTTACTTTGAACATAGTCCTATGCTTAATATGTAGGAAAGCCAGGATAATATTGCAGCTTCAGTGTGGGAGCTACTGTTTGCCAAGCAGCATTTCGCTAATGGCTTCTCCTTTCGTGTGATGAAAATGCCTCTGTGGACTGTGAAGTTGCACTGGTTGTGGTATGTAATGGGCAAATAGCTTTCACAAAAATACCTTCAGCTAGAACATTTTGAAACAGATGCATCTGAGATAGAATTCTAACTTATTAAAATTAATGCTATTAAATGTGCTGCTTGTGTATCATTTCAAAATATCTGAGATGCCAGTATTTCATTCTGGTTACACTGAGATTGCAGAAAGCAAATTTCATAGTATGATTCATAAGATCAGGAGTGCTACAGAATTTCTATAATTCATGTGTTGCTACTTGCATTTGCATTTAAATGTTTAAACTGTTATAAAATGTCAGATTCTTTAAACTTTAATCTGTTTTTTTCACTTCTAAGCAGAATGAAGTTATTCCTTCTTTCACTCTGTGTTTTGAGGTTTTCCTTTGCTCAGATCTTCCATTTCAGATACTGTGGAAAGCTTAAGATAGGTTTGTGAGTGGCTACAGATATAAGTAAGGAAAGGAGCTTAGTGGTTTTTTTTTTTTTATCTTTTAATTTTGTTCTTTTTTTAAAGAGCCTGATAAGAAATATAATTCTAAGGGGTGTATAGCATATCCTAGGTTACAAGAGATGGGATGCTGTTCTAGCCTTTTTTACTGAAATAATGCTTTTTAAAGCAACTAAAGATAATGGAGAATCTTAGCCTTTTCTTTAGAATGCTTTTAGTGCTTTGGTGGAGATATCTCAGTCCCTCCGTGTGTGGCATTTTACGACGATCGTCGGTGCTACTGAGGGGGGGGGGAAGACCTCTTTTGAGCATAGGCTGTGCACATGCACTTCTGTGAGGGGCAGCCTGGTTGATTGAAGAAATACTAGTCTTTTCTTTAACCCAATACAGGAATCTTCTGATTCCTGATTTTCTCAATTCCTGAATCTCGTATAGTGACTGCAGACCATATTTTTCTCATTGTTTAAAGCACTTATTTTTCCCTGTGGGCCTCCGCTGACACGCTTGCCCCTTGGTAGACCAGCTTGTGAACCCTACGCACCAGCACGTAGAAGACCCGTGAGTCTCCTGGCCATGGCAGGCTTGAGGTGACCTGACGCTTACCATGTTCACCAAAAAAGCATGTGTCTATTCTGTGTTTCTGTACCTCGGTGGCCAGCATGGATTCAGGATTGTCCCGAATGCCTGTTTGCTTTGGGGGGAGATGACTTTTCCAATGCATTTTAAAAAAATGAAATATTCAATCATTTGGAATAAGCATGTGTTTTCTAAGGGGAAGAGGGGAGACATGCTGATTCCTGTAGGAGTGAAGAAACTTTTTTAAAAGTCCTAGGTGTTCAAAGTTTACTTAAACTTTCTTTCACAGGAAAAGACATTCTGTTCTAGATGACTGTTTCTACTTGAAAACAAAGTATTTTGGTAGAGGTAATTTACGTCTTATTCAGAAAGATTTCTGAAAGGAAGCTTGGTTTTAAGAAACCATTTCGCCTCTTCAATTTATTATTTTGGTGTAGAAATGAAGGTAAAAATAATTTGTGAATGCAGTTTCCTTGTGAAGGCTTGAGTTTCTGCCCAAGGCTCAAGCATTCCTTTACCTTCCTCTGTGTTTTTCCAGCCCTGCCATACGATTGAATGTTTGAATATTGTAGTGTCAACAGCTCCTTGTATTTTCACTTGATACAGTTCAGCAAAAGTTTTGACATTCAGCTGAAATGTTTGAGGAGCCATTACCAGCATAATTCTGCTTCTTAAGTAAATCTCATCTTGGTGCTTGAGATCTAAATGGATTAATATTTTTAATGTCTTGTTTACAATGCTGCCTATGAAAGCCTGCATTTGTCTACTTGCCAACCTTCCTTCTTGGCCAGAAACCATTCTGGCGTGAATCTCCACGCTGGGCTCCCATCCATTTTCCTTGAGTCTCTCTGGTTCCCTCCCTTTTCCTCAGGGGCTCTCTGGAAGATTGTCAGAAGGGCTTTAATTTCTTGAGTAAGTCAGCTTTTTTTGACTCCTGAATATTTCTGCCCCAGCCCTGAATTTCAGAGTTTGCCAGCCAACCACAGATAGCTTGCTCTGGTGGTGTTAGGAAAAAACACATCTTTTCTCAGGTTTTGATGAAAACAAACCTAAAAACAAGCCAGTGTTAGCTTTGCAAATGGGCAGAAAAAGATGGTTAAGAAAAAAAGAAGCTTGCACTGTGTGTATGTGTCTTGACAAGGTGCCCAGCAGTCATGATGGAGTAAAGGTGAGCTAGTAGATAAGTGCTAATGTAGATTATATACCTTATAGCGTAATACAGTATTTTGCTAGCCGAGCCATAATAGCTGGGAATGCCAAAAAAAAAATTCCACAAAAAAACCAAACCAAAATTGTGCAGTCTGGTGGCACTGGCTTAGATATGATTACTGAGGGTCTTCAGGGGTAGGCAGGCTCTTAGAGGAGAGTCAGGAGACTTGCTGTGTTTGACATAATCCCAAGTGCTAAAGCAGCAAGCAAGTTATTGGAAAGTAGAAACCAGGGGTGTATGATATCAGACTACATTACGGTAAAATTATGCAGCTGTAGGTATGGTGAACCCTCACTTCTGAGCAGGCCAGCAAATCCTCACTAGTGGTTATTTTGATATGTGATACCCTGATGCTAATCTAAGAAATTGAATGCAAAACCAAAGAAACCCCGGCAACAATAACAACCCTTAGCCGAGTGAGGAGCACTTGGCAGTGCTCACTGCCTTCTTAGAAACGGAGAGCGAGCATGAGCTAACTCAGTGACAGGGTGCAAGGCTCGCGTAGAAGGATGGACAGATCTTTGCACAGTCCCCTCAGTTGGGTACATGTGGAAGGAAGAGGCAGTGTCTCTGCATCGCAAGCCTGAGACCGGCAATCAAACAGCCCCTCCAAAGCGACAAAAATTTCTGCTTGGTCTATCTTCGAATAAGGTGGGGGTTTGCTGCCTGGTCTGGTGTTAGAAGGGAGCGCAGCAGGGTGGGAGCCCTGGAGCAAAGGCTGGCTGGATCCCCGTTTTGCCTGCCTGCCCCTGCGACCCCGCGGTGGAGGAGCAGCCGTGTTGCCCCTGCCATCAGCTCGGCGCTGGCCTGCCTCCTGCCCGTCCCCTCCCTCGGGAGCTGGACTCAAGCCTCCTGGGAGGGTCCCCCTGCGCTGGAGGTGAAGACGAAGGCGCGGGTGAGAGGAGACAGCTGAAACCCCCATGTTCCTGACCACAGGGGACTTCAGGCAGGGGACGGCCAGGAGCGAGTGAGTGAACGTGTGTCATTGCGTGTAAGATGCTGATTTCCAAAGAGATTTTAATTTCTGGTTCTTAACATGCCATTTAGTTTTGAAAACATGGTATTACTCAAAATGAGATGGATTGATGAGACAAAATAATCTTGACAATCTTTCATTACGGATATACAAGATATCTGAGTATCCTTAATGTTTTCTAGACTAGCGTGTCTGGCACTAAAAAATTCTAGTAGTACTAAAGAAATATAAATAGCAGGGATAAGGAAAAAGGAAATTCGGATTTACTATGTGAAGAGCCAAGTGTTTGGGTACCCTTTATCAATTATTGATCATTCTCTCTGCTGTTCAGAAATTATTTGGAGTCCGGGATTCTCAGTGTTTTATTTAAAAAAAAAAAAGTCTCCTTGCCTTTTTCAGACATCAGGGTTACAAGATGAATGTGCAAACATGAGTGTGTGAGTCAGGAAACATGCCAGCGGAGGTGGCTGCGTGAGCGAGTCTGTAGGTAAACAGAAATAAAGTTAATTGGCAGTTTTCTTGTATAGCACGGGCAGCTGAAGTCCTTCTCACTGGAAGAAATTTTCTTTTCCCATTATCCTTCAGCATTCTCTTGGAGGGATTGTCTCAAGGGAAGTGAGTGAGTCAGAAAATATGCCAAGTTCATGTCACGGCTGTTTCGGCATTTCTTTCTCTTGCTGGCCTCCAGGAGCTTTATTGGCAAGTGTTTTTAAAGGAAATGTTGGCACAGGAAGGCCTTATTGTTTATGTCATGAAAGTCTCTTGGCGTCTTCTGCCTTGTTATTTTCTCCCTTAAATGGGGAAATTAGGAGTGGGGGGGACTGAGAAAGGAAAAGAGGAGAGAAGCAGAGTATTAACTTCCAGACTGTTGAGGGTTGCTACTAAAACTGTTCTTCCTACGTCAGGATGTATCTTGGTGAGTCCTCTCTTTTCTTTTTCCCCGTTGCTGCTTTGCAGGCTCTGCTGCAGCCAGTGGATCAATTTCTAACTATATGTTTCCTCTTCATGCTTTTCAAGATGTGGCATTTAGAGAGCTTTTTGAAAGAGAGAAGCCCGTGGTTTTCTGGTGGGCTCTCCTCTGCCAGAACAAGGCAGGGAGAGGCAAACGCAGAGCCCAGCCAGGGTCAGATCACTGCCACCTTCTCCCACGGGGAGCAGGGCTCTGCAATGGGCTGTCGAGGACATTTCGTTAAATTCTTTTCAGTTCTGTGTAAGGTTTGCATACAAAATACAACATGATTTACAGAAAAAAAAATAATTGGGAAGTTCTGTGGAGCAGATGCGGTGGGTACGGACAGGAACAATAACGAGACGCTGCATGGTCAGAAATGCTGCTCATTGAAAACCAAGGCAGAAAGCAAAAGCATTCATTTAAATATATACACATTCTTAAAAAAAAAAAAAAAAAGGAAAAAACAAAAAACCACCCCCCCAACTTATTCCTATGCACTTAGGCAATTTTGGCATAACATAAAAGCACACAAAAAAAGAATTATGTCCAGTGCAGCAATAAAAGTTGCTGTAACCTATTACCCTCAAATTAGGTGAGAGTTGTGAAGCCTCTGAGGATGCTATTAAAGAATTAAATGTTAACATTTCAAAGAATGTTTCAATATTTAATATTTTGTGATTTGGAAAGTGAAGTGTTAACTCTCTGCTTGTGATATGTCATGGCAGAAAGTCTGTTCTAAACCAGGTTCATTTTTATCTATGATATTTGCCTCTCTGATATTTATTTGTGGAGCTCAAAGATACAGGATTAAAAATTATTTCAGATTAACATAGCAAAGGTATGCCTTGGTGTACAAAAAGAGCAAAACTGTTTCTTCTGGATTTGTTACCAGCAGCAAAAAAAAAAAAAAGTCAAGGCGAATGCCTATTTTTTTGAGCTCAGTATAGAGAACTGACGTCTAAGCCACTTTTCTTTGTACCCAGTTAAACTAAGGGTTGTCTGGGGGATTAAATATCTATTTCAAGGCTGTGATGCAGTTTTTGTGATGTCTCTTCAAACACTTAAGTATTTGTTGGTACATAATACATCTTTCTATTGTGGCGTCTTAGTTGCATTTTGGTGATGCTTTTTTGGAATGCTCTTTTTTCAAAGGAAAGAGAGATAATTAATCTTGGCTCTTAAAACCTACATTGTTTCACTTTTCAACTCTTTAATGTGTTTTTGTTTTCTGACCTACCTATTTGTGGGTCCATGCAAAATTCTGTAGGGTATAATAGTTTAATTTGTGGAAGCTTTTCCCTTCCCCCTGCTTCCAATTTTGCACTTTGATTTGCTCAAACCTTGCCTTCACTTTCTTTAAAAATGTATATACAATTGAAGAAGGTTACTTTAGAGTAGACCTTCTTGTAGAACAAGCATTTCTAGACCTTAACATTCTTAGAGCTTGTTATTTTTTCAGATTTGGGATCTTGTTCAGGCTGTTACAGGAAGAGTATTGGCTGCCAGCATTAGAATCCAGGGAACTGGAACCTGAATCTTACTTGGAAAATGTCTTTAGGAAAGGTGGCTGTGGCTCTTATATCCCTGTTTTCAAGTATTTTTACTAAGATTGATCCATAAGAATTATTTTGTAAAACTATAACCATAAAAACAGGAAAAAATACCCCTTCTTGTAAGCACTGGCTGATTTGTATGTAATTCCTTTGGATGAACATGAATCTGTAACAATATAGTCACTTTTAAAAGAACATGCTAGTTGCATGTACTATGTTACAAGTGAACGATTTTCAGTATGTTGTAACTGGTATCTAGAATAAGACATAAACTTTTTCTGTTTTTCTCTTTGTGCCTATACATATATCTGTCTCTATGATTATATTTAAATAGTTGTAAGGATCTCAAAAGATAATCACTGTAAAGCTTATGGGAATATCACCATAGATTTTTCTTCTGTGTCAGTAATCCTGCATTTCTCTGTTCTAGCAGATAGAAACCTTTGTGCTGTGTTCCTTGCATCTCATGTCATAACATGAGAAAAACCAAACCATAAAACAGGGTGTGAATAACTGTACTTTGGCCTTTGTCTGCTATCCGCTTTACCAGCCAGCCAAAATTCTTTAGACATGACAGTAAAAGTGCAATATTAAATCATCAGCCTATACCTACCGCTCCAGTGTCAGATACGCTGTGACAATACTGCTTTATTGCTGTGCGGGAGCACTAAGTGAAATACATTAGAGCTCTGTTAACAGAGTGTCACAATGACATTTTAAATGGAAAATCACAATTTTCTGAATGAAAAGTTCAATTCAAAACCTCCTGGGTTAGGTAAGCCTGTGCCAGACCCAGGGGACAGTTCCCTGATGACCCTGTTTTCATCCTGGCAGGCTGCTCCATAGCGAGGTGCCTGGTGTTGCCTAAGCCAGTGGGTAGGACACGCTCCCCGACCACCGGGAGCTGGTGGCCCTGCACCCCTCAGCTGTGCCTGGATATCCCGGGGTCCCCAGCTGCACCGACGTTTCAGCTTCTCTGAGAGGCTGCAGGTCCAGGGGGTGCATGACCCTGATTCCCCAAACCACATTTTCTTGAAACTTTGGCCAACAAGACATCAGCAACAAATACAACACCAGCAGGAAGGATTTTTGTCAGATGTGGAGAGAAACTATGCACAAAACCACCAAATGGTGCACTGCACCTCGTTCCCTCCTGGCTGTGCTGTGGGTCACCGCAAGCTGGGTGCCGCCACGGTGTCCTCCTGCCTCTCCTCCGGGCGCCTGGCTGCAGCTGATGAGTGCTCCACTCCTCCCGGCTTCCCGCTCGAGGCAGGCACCGCTGGCTTCTCTTCCCCCGTGTCCGGCTCCCGCCTTGGCACGGCACTTGCCAGAACCTGCAGGTTTTTCAGACTTTGGTGCCTCTGTCGAGCTGGGTGAAAGCCATCCAACAGGCAGAAGGTACGGGGCAGAGGGAGGGAAGGTGATGGTAGAGTGGTGCACAGCCACTCCAAATAAACCTTATTTCCTTAGGGAATTGCATTGGAAATCTCCTTCTCCTCTGTCCCCTGAAGCTTTGAAGTCACCTGTGAGCTTGGAAGCCCTCAATTTGGGCTACTCCATTGGTATTAGGCTTGTTGGTTTCCTTTGCAATGAACCTTAAGAAAGCCACCTTCTCCATTTCGAGAGCTTTTCCCTCTCTCCCACACCTCCATTCATTTTTATTGTATTGGAGAAAGAAGGAAAGAAAAAATGGATATGGGAAATAATGAAAAAAAATTTTTCCATAATTCATAACTGTTCATTTTCTGACAGACAAACTCTGTCCCATGTGCGTAAAGAGCTGAGCAGGATGATGAGTGCTATCAAACCACGGCTACAGCTCAGCGCTGCAGCAGGCAATGAATGGGAACAGGGAGTCAATGATGACTTAGGATTGTGGTATTCATTGTGCAGGCTAAACATCATGACTTAACAGGGAGAGCTCAAAATTCACAAGTCTACCTGGTTCTCCAAGGGAGGCAATGATTTGGGGAAAAAAATGTGATCCGGTTATAATCTACTTGGATTTCCAAAAATTTTCAATAGGCTTCTTTCCTGAAGGCTTATGAAGAATTAAAGCTGCCGTGCGATGAAAGGGAAACTCCTGTCGTGAATTAATAGCAGGTTAAAAGTTAGGAAGCGACGGGGAGTAAATGGTCAAGTTTTACAATGAAGGGAAGTCACCAGTGGAGTCCCGTAGGCATCAGTCCAAGCATCTGGGTGGTTCAACATATGGAAAAGGAGGGTAATATTGAAGTAATAACGCCTGCTGACAGTGCTAGAGTCAACTGGCAAGAGCTGCAGAAGGATCTGACAATACCAAGTGTGACTGAGTAATAATGTGGCAGAGGAAATTCAGTGACAGTAAATGTTAAGATTTTTTACATGGAGAAGAATTGCAGTGATAGTGGACTAGCGAGTACTCAGGAAAAAAAGTGCTAGTGTTTAATAGATGCTTTTATAAAGATAATAGCTGAATGCCCATCAGAGGTCAAAAACAAACGTTGGGAGTTTTTAGGAAGGGGACAGAGAAAAATGCCATATTCTCCATGTTTCACTCTACATAGGACTGCATCCAAGTGATGTGATCTTTGTTCTGACCTGTGAGATTTTCATGTCTGTTATGTTAGAGCACATGTAACAACAGCACAATATTTTCCATCCTTAGATGCATCTTTTTCTGGCATGATCTGGAACCCCTGTAATACTGAAGATAGACTCTGCATTTTATTCCTTTCTATGTTACCAGTGTTAATGCCTATCAATATTGTAACATTTTGATGGAAGGATCTAGCAGTTAATCTTACTGCTAATTGAGAAAGAAAAATACAAAGAACGTATCTGAAAAATAAAAAGAGTAAAATCCTATCTGTATGAAATCTCATGCTGGGAAGAATTACAAATGCGAGTAGCTTTATGACGAACCGAAGCCCTCCTTAATAAATAAGGATAGTTCAGCTGGGGAAGGTTATGTGTACTTTGCTGTAGCGTGCCTGTCTTCCATTGTGTTTTATTCCAGGATGTGTTAGTCTCAAAGGGCTTTTTGAATGGGTGGATTCAGATGTATGTGCATACAACTGTTATACCTATCAAATCCTGTATTTATTCCTGAGCAATTTTACCCAGCAAAACTTGTGCCTGTAGGTATTAAGCACCAGTATCATGTCCATAAATATGTAAAATTAACCACTTTGCCATAGTTGCTTTGCAGGTATAGTAACTACTACGTATTTTGTATATGTTTCAGTTGTTCTCTTAGTTAGAAACTTGCCCATTAAGTGTGGTACGCATACTGCACTTAATGATTTCCATTTCTCCCTCCCCATCCATCTGAAGATTTCAGATCTTCAACAGGAGAAAAAATATTCTAATCATGCTTTTATGAAGTCAGTGGTCTTTGGATCATTTCACTTATGGTTTTATGTTTTATATGATGTTAAAAGTTCCCAATTTCTAACAAAAAAAAATTTGCAAAATTCTTTGTCACCTACAAAAGGCGCAAGATTATACTGACCAGACAGCTCTTCAGAATTATGTAGTTGCATTCAAATAGCTTAAACGATTATTATTGCTTCCCTGGTACAAAAAAAGATAGGGTATGATGATGTGGTGTTAATGTTCATTTAATATATATAGAAGTAATAAGTAATTTTATAATTTACGTATATACTTCAATTTAAATAGAAAAAGATTGAAGTTGAAGAAAAGCAGAATAAACTTTGATTGATAATCAGTGTGGTTTTTTCATGGAAAAAGTAATGCAAAGATTGCCACTGTATAAATAGATCGTGCATAATGAAAGAAAATGTTATTTCTGCATTACTTAATTTCTCATTTTTCTCTCTGACATTTTGAATCAAGCGTTAGTCTGTAGAACAAATTCAAAATATCAGAGGTAAAACAAAAAGCTGAACTTTGCCTTCAGGATCTAGTTTCATTAACTTGATTGGGCATTACTCAGAGCGGATCCATTTTTAGCATATTGCATTTGCATACTGACCTTTTCCGCGCTGTGAATGAAAATTGGTGCTGTGATGTATTGATTTATCCTGTAAAATAACATTTAAGACTTCATTTAAATATATTCTTAGGTGAACAATAATGACATCTATTCCATTACAGTAATAAAAATGTCCATTACAATAATAAAAATAAATCTAGATAGCTTCTAGATAGCTGAAAAAGATAGTGTTGCAAATATAAGTCTTATTTTCAGAAATGCTGACTGACATTCTCCTTCTGTCTTTGGTAGCTGTCACTAAAGTGAAGAACTGTTGAAAGTTTAACCATCTTATGCAGGATAGATCTAGACATCAAGTCCAAAATGCGGGAATGCATACATTTGTGTGTGTGCACATACTGACAACATTAATTTGGAAAAATGTCAGCTAAAAGCTTGAGATGGAGTAGCTCCTCCAGGTGAGCTACATAAATGGACACTTTTATTCCTCTTTCAGTTTAAGTTAAACTGAAAGCAGACTTACTCCAGAGGAAATAATCTGGAATAGTTAATGTGTAGATTGCCCTAAGTAATGACTGTAAGATATGTACGTAACTACGTAGTCCTGCTGAGGTCCCAGGTGGAGTACCTGCTCCAGTTTCGTATTGTAGGAGAGAGAATGAGCAACAGGAGAGAGTCTAGACAATATCAAAGGCTTAGGAAGCTTGAGTTCTAAGTAAAGGTTCAGCGAAGCACAGCAGCTTAGTTTTGCAAAAAGGTGATTGGGAAGACCATGATAATAGTTCTCATGATATGCATAAAAGTTAGCTGCGAAGAAGAGGGAAAGCCACCATTGCTTATGGATATAGCAGGACACTGGGAGTTGAATTTACAATAAGAGAACTCTGTATTGGGAAAAGCACTCTAATTAAATGAAGAGATGAGCAATAGAAGAGGTTGCTTAGGGTGGCATTTGAAGCTAGCATAAACGGGCCCGGATTTACAAGAGACATACACCAACTTGCAAATCTCCCTTAGTCCGACATGGTGAGGTGTTCGCTTTGTCTCATGCAAGACATGCTATAGTAGGTGCGATAGGTAACCTCTAGTATACCAGAATTTATATAAAACCCTCTAAGATGAAAACTCTTTCAAACTTTTCTGTCCTTCAGTACTTCACCCTGCACTTATTGCAAATCCTGCTCATGAATTACAGCCGTACCCACCCTGCTAGCGTGTCCGTATGGACAGGCAGAGTAAATCCACGGCTGGACTGGAGCTGATGCCTGCATTGAAAGAATGAACTTCACACTTGTCAAAATGCTAAAAGCCTGTTGAAAACTGCAATTAAGTTCTTAATGCAAGGCTTAAGGATGTTTCATTGCTGTACACAAATTGGGAAAATACATGCAGATTGTACTATTTCAGAGAGGTTATTCGGTGTTTAACTTTCTGCTATGTTTCTTGGAAAGAGGAAGCAAGCTTTCCGTCCTTCACACTCCAGCGTTCATTCTGAATGCCGTTTGCTATACAGCCTACTGTGGCACCTTATTTAATTAGCACTTGCTGCTTTTCTTCTTCTGAAGAGAATTGTGGCAGACTTCATGTCTTTATTACCAGCGAGATGGGAAAGGCTCCTGTAACTTTTATAACTGATCAGCTGAGACAGTCTGGTTGCCCATGGTTCCTAATGAGCAGCGCATGACACAGTGCAGAGTATTGGCAAGATTAACGAACCCAGATTTCCTTACCAGCAGACTGACTTGTAATAGCAATATAGAGGAGTGAGAGCCTTAGCACATACTCAGTAATGTAGCATTCTACTGAAATGAAAATCCCTTGCAACCAGCTACAGAAATATGCAAAAACCTAAGGTTTATATTTACAAATCAGAATTCATGCAAGTGGTCGTGGACTGACCATTGCTAGAAGACTGAACCCCTAAAAGGGAAATCTGCTATTGACTGTATTTTGGGAAAGCATTCCTGTGTGGGAAAACAGATTAGAATATGCTCCCCTTCAAAAACGTTCCCAGTTCTCTTGGCAACATCCAAGGATATTTTTTTTCTTAGTTAAAGTCCCTGACAGTACTTCGTGACATCTTTAACAGCCCCCCTCATTTTTTAACAAGAAATTATTATCACATAAAACCCCTGAATTAAATAATAGTAATTCCGATGTCTTCTGATCAATGGATTCCTGCTAAGTTTTCTTCCTTATTGGTGAAATTGTTTTCTACATGCTATTGTTTGGAAAGCTAATGACACTTGCTATAGTTTCTGACTAAGAATTTGCAAATACCAGATTTTGATTTGAAGTTTCTGATTTGGCGATACAAACAGCTCTAAGGAAGTGTAATCTTTTGGGTAATCTTTAAATGGTGAAGACACAGAGAGACTCATTTGAGTTGAATCACATATTATAACCATTCAAGTCATACTTTGGCAACTAAAGTGCTTAAAAACACCCACTGATTTCTTTATATTTCCTGACTCTTAAGGAAGACCAGAAAGATGAAACGTTAGGAGTCTGTATGAAGGGGGAATGAAAGACTAACAAATTGAATATGGGCTTTATCCTACGTTCCTTCAAGGAGCTGAGCACCTGCACAATGGAAAGACCAGTGACTTTATTTAGCGATCAAAATGCTAAGCACAGAACCCACGTCCTTTGCAGGTAAATGCATGAAGGTTTTGCTTTGTGACACCTATTTCTCAGAGTCTGAAGGTTCTTTCAGGCTTAGTTTTCCGAGTTCCTTATGGCATTTATACATGAACCCTCTCCAGCTGCCCATAGTGAGAGATGCCTTGGAGAGGAGTGGAAGCTAAGTCCCACCCCTAAGCCAGTGAATTTGGGCTGACAGCGCACACTTCTGGAGCCAGGCAAGTCAGATCCATCCCTGTCTCCCGAAAGCAGGAGGAAATGCCCTATGCACAACAGATCAGGTTTGCAGCACTGAGGCTTTCCTATTTCCGTCTCTCATCTCCTCTGGTTTGATCTCCAGCTCTGCACCTCCTTGCTAGGTAGGTAGCACTGGCCATGGTGGGGGTCTCTCAGTATCCCTGCTGAAGCTGTTCTTTTTATTTAAAATATTTAAATATTCCCTGAAACCACAGAAAGAAAAATGTCCGTCTCTTCTGGGAGAAATCTGTGCAGCGTGGAACTGAAATCAGCCTGGAGTTGTTTTACATGGATTTAAAAAACAGAACAAAACAAACCAAAATATCCATCAGCTGTGAAGGAATACCGAGAGAAACAAATATTCCCCAGCATCAAGCCAGGGTTTATTTGGTAAATACACAAAAACATAAATTTCTTCAGGAGGGGAATTACATGGTAATACAAATTTTGTAAGTTGGAAGAATATTTCAGAAATCAGCTATCCAGTTCCAGAGCAGCTGAGACCTATAAACGATGTGTACTCATAGCCTGGTAAAATTTCAGCTGAAGCCCTTGGTCTCAGTCAGTGCATTTGAGTTGTGAGACGGTGTACTTGTGAGGGCTGTGGAATTGCAAATGAGCACCGCGCTCCATCTTCTCCTGGGTGGTGTAGGCAGCTTTCTGCTCTAGGGTGCTGCCTGCCTTGCCTGCTGCCTTGAGCTATCTCTGCTTTTCCGTGAAAGAATATAAGCAGTGGGTAGAAGTTCTCTTGAGTTAAATGGGAACAGGATCAGGCTATGATTCAGGATCAGACTGCTCGTCGGTTTTTTGCTTTTGTAAAATCCCAAGTATTTCAGTTGGGAATCTCATCTTTATCTAACCCATCTGAAACAGAGAACCAATGATCATTGTAAAGAGGAGCTTCAGTTGTGATCGTTCTTGTGTACAGCTACCAAATGTTTTAGCTGGGTCCCAAATAAATTCTGAGTTTTAGATCAAAAACCTGAAGAAGTGTGATTACTGCTGCTAAGAATTATGAAAGGGCATTCACCCATATGTTCATATTAGGTTTTCTTTTAAATGAAATCAGTGCAAGTACTTTGCATCTGATTTCATTAATTTAAAAATCTTTTGGGAGTTCAGTATTTTCTAACAAGAAACAAAAATCATTTTACCTGCATGTCACAAGTTTTCCCCACAGTGCAGTAACAGAAAGAAAAAAAAAAAAGAGATGCAGGTTATTTTACGCTATTTAGCTTGTAAATGTGATTTTTGACACTGCATGTATGTTGATCTACTGCTAAACTATTGGCTATTTCAGTGATGCACAAATCCCAACAAATAGAGCTTTTTCTTTAGCAGCTTAAAATCTTACTGCTATTAAAAAATGCATTATGTATTAAATATCCCTCTTCATGAAAAAGCGTTAAAAAAGAATGTATGGTACTGTTAAATATTCTAGTGGGCTGCTAAACCAAGCAAGAAAAATGCTGGCAACGGCTAACATCCCAAATCCCAGATTCTTCCTAGGAGCGCCTGGATTCTCCAGTGTTACGCTGCTTTGTGCAGCTATTTGCATTTGTAGCATTTAACAGCGCTTTGCTCAGCTGTAAATGTGCTATGAACGCAGGAGGTGCTATTCAGTGGAGATTCAGTCAGAGAAAATGGAGCAGTTTTTCATTAAAAAAATCTTGTAGGGAGTAAAAGGTAATACATTTAGTGAAGTTTCTGGGTTTATATCCACTGTAGACGTCTTGGTGTGGAGCCAGTCAGATTTCTTTCTGCAAGCTGGTCTCTGGATTTTATTAGTTCTTCTCCTTAATAAACAAGCCCATTTTTGTTCTTCTTGTCCGTCTCCAGTTGAGAGATGTAGGACTCCCCCTTTTTATTTTTGAGTATATTGACTCTTGTAGACGAATTCGTTTTCCTCTCTGGTATCTCACTTTATATTTGAAGCAAACTTCAGAAGCCTAGCCGGCACCCGAAGGCAGCACATCTGGCTGCTGTAAAACTAAGCCTTAGTTATTTCACCCATCAGCATCAGCAGTTTACACTCTGAGTGGGGGTATTTGGATTTGTATATCCCTGAGGATAATAGGCTACATACTCTTTTTAAGGATAACTTGTGCGGTATCTAAAGATGGTAATGCTTACAAGGAAAACTCTGTCTGCATGAAACTAACTGAAAAAAGATCTAAGCGTTATTTTAGAAAAGTGCCAGTGGAAAAAACAATTTGAAAGGAAGAGACTTCTGTTTTCACCTAGTCCCTATTGTCACAAAAATAACGCTTTTGGTGTAAGAACGCAATAACTTTATGTAGCATTTTTCTGAAGAAATATGGGTAATTCAGTATCATTACTCACTCAGACGCTCATTGAATTTGAAGGTGTTAACTCCTTCTTTGGGACTAGGCAAGCAGTTGAAGTGACTTCGGATGATTTTTGCCAGCTTACATATGTTGTGTAGAGGCATATAAAAATAATCATCCCCTCCTAGCCAGGGAAATTATGCTGGCAAAGCCCCTAATGCATATAAAGCTATGCCAATGAAAAAGTACCATTGCCTCTGTCGGTTTAGCTGAAACCATTTGGGGGGATGACGCCGCGTTGGTGGGAGAGGGTTTCCTTCTGCTGGTGTGTGCGTGAGGAGGAGGAGGAGGTTGGGAAGAGGCTGACGCTGTCAGGCCTGGCACGGAGACCACCACGGCAACACCGGATACTTGATCCATCCACCTCAGGTGTTCCCCTACACCTATCCCACCCAGTCCTCCTGACCGCGCCAGCAGGTCGGCACACGCGGTGTGCTCAGAACAACAGGCTTCGTTGGTTGTTCTGATTTGGGACAACAGGCTGCAGTGGTCAAGGACATGGCTGCCTGACAGATACCCCCAAGCAGCCCTGGTTAATGTTATTTGCATCTCATATTATCCCATTTCTTGACTCTCGTTTTTGCTGCCCTTGTACCTTTTTTTCTACACCCCATCCTTCTCCCAAATAAACAACCCATCGCCAGCATGGCAAGATGTCAAAGGGGAGCTGGGCTCCGGCGCTTGGCAGGCAGACCGTTTTGTGCCTAAAGGTGACATCCCTAAATGATGTATTCCCATGGGCAAATATTTTGGGCCCGATTTTGAAAAAGCCGTCTCGTTGCCAGTGTTATTGCTTCCAAAGGGTAAACGTCCAACAAAGGACCAAACTCTTTGAACCTGCTGAAGGAAGTACAGTAAATAAGAGGGTGTAGCGAAGGAATAAACTCAGATAGGCAGAGGAAAAGGCTTTCCTTTGTAAAATATGAAGGCCTGGCCCCTCGCCCAGACAGGCTGCATAAAATAAGGTAAAAGTTGTATAAAGGTTGCAGGAATGATGGTCCCAGTAGACTTTATTGAGCCTGCTCAATGAAAATGAGCACACATGAAGAAGTAAGTACAGAATTTGGCATGAGAAGCTCTTCTTTGTGTTCTAATCTGTGCTAGAGGAACATGGTACAAAATAGCTGACGTCAATAGAAAGACTCCCTCTGCTTCAGTGGGCCTTACAGCAGACCCTTATCTTACTATCTTAATGCTGGCAGAATGACTAATACAGATATCTTAATGCTGACAATGACATCTTAAATCTGTCCTGGAGGATCAAACAGAATATATATTTCTACAGCTGCGCAGGGTTTTCAGGAATGGTAGCCCGTAACTGTACAAAAAAGTGTAAGTGTGAATAAAACCAAAATGAAGAAATACATGTAAAATGTAGTAAAAGGATATATGATTTTAAAAAGAGAACTGGAAGAGACACACGTATTTTGGCTGTAGCTGTTGACCACAATAGCTCAGAAATAAAGCCCAGTGTGGTTGTGAATTCCAGCAAACTGATGGATTGTAGTGATGTCAGTTTGTTCGGGAGAGAAGAGATGTCTGTGTTACTAAAGCATTTCCAGTGATCCAGTACTGTCGACTTCAAGCACTCAGGAACTGTGAGTCGGTCATTACTGGCAACTCTGCTTTTTCATTCTGAATTTTTAAGACTCTTTTTCTGTTCCATTTTATTGTCTGTACGTGAGCAAGGGCAGCACTTTATAGTCCACTGTACCCTGGACTATAAAGCTGTAGTTTTTGTGCCTGTTCAGAAAATCCTAATAGTATACCAGTCTCACTTTTGAGAGATCCACATAGGATGTTTTTAAAAAAACAAACAGCTGCTTTTAAAGCATACCTCATCCTGTTTCACAGATCTTTTTTTCTATAATTTAGTTAGGATACCTCAAAGAAAAATCTAATTTTAAGTCATTATAAATAACTTCTTATGTAAGATTCTTCAGCAACTTCACAGATACTATAAAATAAGCCCTCTTTAGAAGCTAGTACATTTTGTGCTTCCCATATAATCAAACTGCTTTATCGTTCAGACCAAAGTCTCCTAGTTAGTGGATGGCAGAACATGAAAATAAATCTGGGAATCCTGTTAGGATAAAGTTTTCCCATAAAAAGCACAGTTGGTTGCAAATACCTTCCACGGACAATCTGAGATGTTCTCTCATTCTGTCAATATCTTCAGGGTTTTTCTAATTAATCTATTTATCTGCTTTTCATAGTAAAGATATTCTGTTTCGATTCCCACAAAAGAACAACTCAGAAACCTCCATGCTGTATTTTTTTTCCACAGAAATTTCACTGTGAGCTTTTGCAATCTCCACATATTGTATCTTGGCACAAAACACTACCTCTGCTTATGGTTTGCATCATTAAATATCAGATTGGCTGCTCACTGTGTTTATAGGATACAACAAGAAATAGCCTGTTAAATCTGGCTGGTTGGTAAAGCTGGTGTTTGTTGAATCATTGTGCTACTGTGTTCCCACATCATACAGAGAACAAAATCCCGTAAAACTAATAAGCTGTAAAACAGAATTAAAGTCAATGGCAAAGAATATGCTCAAATGTAGTGAATAAATTGAGAATACCTTTTCTGAAGTGTAAAAAAGTGGTCCCCAAAACACTGAGAGTAGACCAGAAATGCAATCTATAAAACTGTTTTGAAGTAAAAAATGCACACCAAGCATACATAATATTAATAATAGCAATTCTGGTGGCTTATCTGTAGATCTAACTGGCATACTGTTGGAACTGAGGTGAGTATTATCATCTCCACCTTATGGATGAGGAAGCTGGGTTACTGTAAGAATAAGTTTTCAACACGAAACATGAGGTAGTGCTGACTCCAATTCCCACTGCAACTCCCAGCTTTAATTATTTTTCTGTGAGCTTCATTTGTTTCTCTTCATTATACAGAACTTGTTCTTTCAGCACAAGGTAATTTGGATAACATTGAATGTAGATTAGATCCATATATTAATACTTACGAAACTTATTAATTCTAAAATTGCTCTGATAGATTAGCTCCTTCCCATCACTGGATGGGAAGATGGCTACCTCCTTAATTTAGATTGGTGTGTCACTTTTGACACTTTAATATTTTACTGCTCAAGACACTATGCAAAGCAACAGGTAAAGGATGTCTCAGATGCTTTTTTTAGCATGTTTCCAGATAAGCCTGGTGGGAAGTACATGGAATATCACTTGTGGGATCGTGTATTTCCACTGTCCTTTTAAATATCCATGTGACGCTGCTGAGATAAATCATGGGAAGCCTCGGTATCCGCAGTGCAGAGATGACATCCCATTCTGCTTCTCCTGATGCAATTGGCATAAAAGCTGTCTCTGAGTGTCTGTCTGAAATCAAACTGCATATTAGTTAAATAGAGGTGATGCTAAATGGAGAAATGAAATCCACTGAAAAAGTAGCAATTTCCGTCTTGTCTTGTGTTGGGGAGTCATTTTGTCTGGGACTTCTCCCTTGGCTCTCTTTGGCTTCTTTATTGCCGGCATTTTCAAGGCAATCTTTCCTGAGATAAGCAGAGAGAACTCATCTGGTAACTTGACTTTGATAATCCTCACGTTTGTGCCTTCCATCCCTTACTAGTGCAGCGCATTTACATAGAGCTGTAGAACAGAAAACTCTCAAATTCTTTGAATCTGTCCAATATGCCGCACAGCTGGGGGCACACCCCATTTTATCGCTGTCTTGCCCCTGGGGCTCCGTAGCAGGTCAGATTCAGTATCTTCCTGCTAACCTTTGAAGTCGTCTGTGCTGGGTGTCTTAAAGCAAAGTTGGCTTTGCATGGTGATTCCCCCTTCTCGCAGCTACGTTCCTCAAGGCTCTGTTCTTCAGATGGCAGACACACGGGAGCAGTAGACAAAGAATAATTAGGGCTGTGGCTTTGGTGTTTGATAGTGGAGCCCCCAGATCTGATATCCTCAGGAATGAAATAGAGCATCCAGTTTTCCCGTTAGACATTCACACAAACAAAATTAAAAACTAGCACAGAAAGAGAGATTAACTGGAAAATTGGCAAATTGGAAAGGAGGAGAAGGGAGAGAGGAGAGAATTATGTTTTAAAAGAAAAGCCTGGCCCATTCCACTAAGAAACTATCATTGATACCCCAGTGTTACCTCGGTCACATAGCCATCATGAAGCACTCGGGCACTATAGTATTGAGAGTTTAATTAACTTAATAAATGGGGTGGATAAAATTCCCCCATGTAATTTTTGGTGTGCTCTCTGGGGAAAGTGTCCGCTCATACCGGGGTTTTCCTTAGGACACCGGGAGCATGTTGCTTCCATACTGACCTCCCTCTGCCCTCTCGGGAACACTAATGTTACTGCTTTGATAAATACATGCCTTAAATCCTAAATGCTTTACCTCTGCTAGGGGTTGAATGCGGGCAATGGTGAAACAGGAAGGATCTGAGGGTACCAAGCCAACAGCCAGCAAGCCAGGGAAAGCAAAAGAGCTGCAGATGTCCATCCAACTCACACCTCAGGCAAAGCAGGCGGTGCAGAACAGGGCTTTACAACTGAATTTCCCCTGCTCGTTCTTTCCCTGCCGTCCTCCCGGAGGCTTGGGCTGCTTGTGTCTTGTCTCCAGCATGGATCTCTGTCTCTCTGCACCTATGTACAGGCCACCTTCAAACCTGTCTGCTTCTTTCAGTAGTTTGGTTTTCGCTATTGTTCTAAGCTTCTGGAACACCCGCTCAGAGCCTCATCATCTCAAGATAGGTCACATATGGGTCATATTAAGATGGGTCATATAATATTAAAGCATATTCAGAATACAACTCTTAGGAATATCTTTCTGTGTCTTAATTCAGTTCAATTGCTGCGTCTTTGCCCCTCTTCCCCTTTTCTAAGCGAACATAAGCTTTCTGATTGTATCCTTCCTCTCTAGGCAACAGCTTTGTCTAGTTCTTGAGCTTTTGATGGCTTCTCTCTGACAGGCTGTTCTGTCCCTGAAGGCCATCCAAAGGCTCCTCATTAAAAATTTAAAAAGTCTCCACTCTGTCTCTCACTCTCCTTTGCATCATTCTGCAGTCCCTCATCTTCTTCCTCTGCACCTGTAAGCCTTGTCTCACAGTCCAAGTGCTAGCAAAGCGAATGCAGAGATGGGGTAGTCTGCTGAAGTATGGCGCAAAGATGAACAAAGACGGGGGGGTGGCAAGGTGTGCTCCCCAGGCACGCTGCCTGTAGAGGTGTGGACTTACGGAGATTATTTCTTTTTTTTGGTAGGAGCAGGGAAGAAATTATTTAACATCGAGGCTAATCTTGGATTTTAGTATTGTTAATGAATTCTCAGAACAAAGTCTGTGTGGGAAGTTCAGCTTGCTAAATCTGTCAGCTTTCATATGTGTGGTCTTTATTTATTGTTTATGTGTCCCATAGTTGCATTTAGGTAACTTAGCAAAGATGTGGACTTGGGTTCTTGCTGGAAATTTATTCTCATGTCTCATCAGTACTAGATTCTTGACTTTATTTAGTACTAACGGGAAGACTGACCTTACCAATTCATACTGCTATTCTCTAGAACACATAGCAAGCACTTTTTAGTGCCTTTTTTGAGTATATAAGGGTCTAAATACAAAAAAAAGTAATAATGAATTGTGTTGTCTTCAGGTTTTTTTTTCCCCCAGTACAAGATTTATAATCTTTGAAGGTGTTTCAGAAACCTTCAGAAATTATTTTAACAATTAAAAGGTAATTTCAATGCACAGAGTCATAAATAGCCTAGTTTATTACAAAAGGCATAAACCTGTACTGTGTTCTTCCACGGTGCCGTTTTATGAGACAGAGTGAACCTCATCTCCCTCCCCTTCCCTCCTTGCAGCTCTGGGCTCCTGCCGCTCGCTTTGTGGTGCAGCTCGCAGCTGCGGTGCTCGCCAGCCGCCTCGCAGGGCTGGTTCAACTCACTAACCCAGCGCAAAACTAACCCAGCAAAAAAGTGGGTATTTTCCAACCTTAATGATTCTATGATTTTCTGCGGGGTCAGTGAAGCGAGTCAGGTCATGCGAGGGGAAGAAGGGGGCTGTACTACAAAGAACAAAATCTTTTCTGTCTATCCTCAGTTGTTATGGTGTTTTATATGAAGATATTAAAGTGTGTTGACTTTTAGCCCCATACTCTAAAACTCCCTGTGTCCCATGTGTTAGGTTTTCTCTATGCTCTTTATTTGAAGTTCAGCTGTTAATAGAAAGTTGTGTTGCATTTCACAGAGTTTTGCTATACAGCAAAGTAAGCATTGTGGTGATAGGCATTTTCTAGAACTATTATCATAATTATTCCTTTATTAAAAATTATTTAAAGAAACAAAATAATGCCCTATGTGATCTATATGCAAGAAATAAAAAATGCCCTCCCATATTTGCAGTAAACTTTCATCCATTAGAAATACGCCATTAGACGTTAAAATCACATCACCTAAGGAAAGCCGCTTAACTCTTCTTTATCTTCAGCAGCTTCAGCAGTTTTGCAGAGAGCCACTCGTAACTCAGAGTGGTTCAACAGCTCCCCACTCATGACCCCGTAGAACCATACCAGGAACTAAATAAACCCTACTTACTAGCAATTAAAGTGATTTAATTTAAAAGACAATGACAGATGCATAATGGGTTAATTACAAAATAAGTAATTAGCAAATAGGATGGAAAAGGTTAAAAGGTTGCGGACTTTTGTTGTTTGCTTGGGAGAGATAGCAAAATTATCAGTGATTAAACTTTTTCTTTTCATTTATGGGCCTGATTCTATAATTGTTAGCTGTAAATGAGGCAGGAAACAAGAAGAGAGGTTTAAAAAAATAAGAAGAAATCACTGCTTTATCGGACATACTGAAAGGCTGTTATTAACACTGAGGCTATGTGATTTGTTTCCAGCCTGCACCCAAAAGTGGGTTTGCATCTGTAATGTTTCTGCTTAACATTAGGATATACGCCTCTTCTGAGAAGTAGTCGTCCTCTCTGCTCTCCGCACTGGGGCCCCAATGAGGTCAGGAGAAAGGGTATAAGGAGTGGCAGACGTTAGAGCACACCTCTTAGGAAACTGCCTGCCTTAAAGAGTAAAGGAGTGAATTAGTTGGGAATATGCCATAATGTGTTTGTTCTCAAAAAAAAAAAAAGAGGATAAAAAGGAATAGGACGTTGAACAGGGTAACTTCTGAGCTGTGAAAATCCTCAGCTGAAATCCAGTTAACTTCATGCACTGCTGGTCATATAGATAGAGCCCTTACAGAGGGTGCAAGCAATTTTCTGTTAAAATAAGCAAAATAAGAGCTTCTACTTCATTTTCACAAGTATTCCTTCTCTCCATGACTCCTGCCTGCCCAAAACCATAAGCAAATGGGCGTTTAGATAGTTTTAATACCGTCATATTTTATGACCACCAGCTTATTGCCAGGTAACTTGAAACTCTTTATTTATTTATAATAATTATAAATATATTTATGTATCTATAAAACATGTGTTTTGTATTTTGAAATTTCAGAGGGGATGTTTGCAGAAAGCTTTCTCCAACTTGAGCCTAATTGTTACTGAAGTCATTGAACTTTTTCTTTTGAAAAATAAGCTTTTGGGTAAACCTCAGAAATAGCAATATGGGCTTCTCCATTTCAAAATATCAATTAAAACCAGGAAAGAATTCTCATTTTTAAATACAGCTGCCCTCTAACCTAATTACATGTCCACCAGTAACCATTGGCATAGTTTAACCAAATTTCCCATAACAGTCACATTCTTCCATCATCCCTTGCTGTCTTTTGAGCATGGTTATCATGTGCTCACTTTCCTGTCACTTCGCCAAGCCATGGTTAACTCTCAACTGATATATGTCAGTCCAGCCCCTTAATCATTTAACTTTACTTGTCTGTCCCTTCTTTTCTATTATTCATACTTTTTTGTGTCTCTGGTGTGCCTTCATCATGCCTGCAGGGATGTTATCTGCCTTACTGCTTGACATAAGGCCTGAACCTACACATCCAGAAATGCGCTGTCCCCTTTTGGTGTGTATCACACTGTCAACATCTGTCTGATGCCCATGTCCCTTGAGCTGCTTCTGCAGTGCCAGGCAACCGCTCCAGGAGCACCAGTTCAACTTGTAGAAAGGATCTGGACAGATTTTTAGCTAGTCTTTGTCCCCCCTACCGTAGGTTTTGCTGGCTAGGGATATGGATTTCAGAAAGCAGCAAACTTCTTGTTCTGGTCTGTTACCTTAATTTTGTTGAAAATAAGCTTCTTCAAAGTTTTCCCCCAATTATAATTGAATTTAAGCCACACATTTCAGGTCTGGAATCTGTGTTGAACATCTCAGAATTCAGTGGTTTTCCAATTCGGCTATCAGTTTTTAGGACAAATAGATTCAGGTTTGGAAACTCATCAAGTCACACACTATGCAAAACCCATGAGGCTAAATCCATAGCTGTAACAGCATCTTCCAAGGGTTTCTTTTCCAAGGGTTTCTGCAAAGTTCTATATATTTGCACACTGCAACTCAAGGCCTGCAATACAGACGATTTTTCAGTATTTAGAATTTATTTTTAAACTAAGTGGTGACTCTCTGAAGCTCTGGTTAAGAAAAGCAGAAAGCCTAAATCTGAATTAATTCTGCTGTTCATATCTGAACCCCTGAAAATAGCTCAAACAAATGCCAGTACCAATCTTTAGGGTAATACTTATCCCTATTCAGAGTGACATTTGTAGTTTAGAACATACTCATTTCTGCTTCGCTGGGCTTTTAGGCACAGCGCATGTAAGATGCATTGACAAAATTCATTTTTGTTAACAAGATTCATCCAGGTACCTCCCCTCCTGACATTTAGAAAACATTCTTTTTCTTAATCCGTTTCATCATGAGGGTGGAAAATCACCAGTTTCAATAAAAGTCTGAAATTTAGTATCTTTGGGATTATCTGATGTTAGTCAGTTTTAGAGATTTACTGAGTAATTCAAGACAGCCTTCATCTAATACACTTTTGCAGTGAGTAATAAGAGAAATTAGCATCGAAGATAAACCGTCCCTTGTTGAAATTTCAGGGAGAGCTAATGTTTCCTGAGTTGACAGAACAAAACAGACAAACAAGAAAAATTTTACGTCAAAGCTGTTGTCTAAATGAAACTCCCATAGGCTGGAGAACAAACACAAAAGCCTTGAAGTGTCTCAAAGGCTCTTCAAAAAACACAGGAATAATCACTTAAATACGAGGTCTTTTGTATTATGCCTTTTGCTTTTCTATCATACTTGGCCCCCAGGATCCTTGCTCAACTGGATATTTATGCAATTAGGTTGGGGTCTTTTTGAATTAACGCCTAAATCTCTAATGATATAAACATCTCGTAATGCACAGTTGCAGATCAGCTACTCTTTGGCCAATCTGGCTAGCTTGCACTGTAACGCTCCAAGTTAAGAAAGTCCCCTACAGGAAATAAAACGCTGGTTATCAGAATAGTGGCTAAACAGGGCTGCTTCCAGTTCTGTGCTCCTCTCATGCCCTCCTGTGTACACATGTAGTAGGCCAAAGCAAAGTGCTAGAGAGCTGACATTTCTGCAAGGGGATGAACCAAAGCAAAGAGAAGGCTACGGTCCGCTATGCTGATGGAGTTTTAAGCCAAATATAACCAGATTTCTTAGAACCTTTACATATTAGGGCCAGTCAACAGCTCCACAACATGATGATAAGTGATTTGAGATACTCTGTAAGTGAGATAACATTATTCATTTCTGTAAGTACAGAGTGAGAGAAGCGTTATTTATTCAGTTTTCTGCTTGATGCCCAGGTGATTTAAAGGTAATGTTACAGTCTTCCCCTGTGTACTTTCGATGATACCTAGGGGACTGCCTTTCTAGCATGTTCAGGCTACTGGGAAACAGACAGAAATACTAAAACTCTTTTCTTTTTGGTTACGATGAAATCAATTATTATATTTTCCATTAGCTTATAAAAGGATACATTTACCCAAATACACTAAGTTCTGATGAAATCATGAAAACAACTTTCATCTTGTTTTATCTTGCAATATTACATTTTGCGGTGCTGTGTCTATTTTCTGTACATACTACATTCAACACAGCAGCTTTATCTTTCAGCCTGTCCTGCAAACTGTATGCCAGAACCAAAGTCTCACCAGTGTGGGACTACAGGAGGAATTACTTTGTCCATCTAAATTAACATTGTTCATCCTGCAGTTCTGCTTATTTGAAACACTAGTGCTTTCAAAAAACCTGTAAAGCAGTGAGGCTACTTTTATAATTTATCAGACTTATTGTCTGCATATAATAATTTTCTAGCTTTCATGCTGTAAAATAGCTGCTAATGCCTGCACAGAGCTGAGCACATGTCCTGTTATGGTCTGATCCTGACTGATGCAGAGCATCCATAATCTTGACTTGTTAGTGCTTAGCAATTTTTAGAGTATTTAAGAAGTAAGTTAAAATAGGAAATTCTGAGCCTGAAAGGTAAAGTCAGTACCCTGTTCTGAAGAGCACATGTTGAGCGACTCGTCTCTGCATGAGGAGAAAAGCACAGGATTACACAGAACTACTGGACATCGATACTAGAAAGCTCAGTAGCTCTTTGCTGTTCATTCAAGTGTTTCAGGATAGACTGCAAATGTTTATGCAGATAGTGCACTGTGGGTTTGATTTTATGCTTTATTGCATGTTTTTATGTCCTCATGAGTTGAACTAGACTAGCAATAAAAAGCATGAGTCAAAGTCCACTTCTGAGCTTGTGCCTACAAGCCAGTTCTGATGGGGCTTTTTCATTAAACCTATCTAGAAAACTAGAGAGTTTTCTATTTCTCATGCAATGCACAGTTGTTTAGTATGTTTTATAAGGGAGAGAACACCGCTCGCTCATTATATATGTATCATGCACCATAAGCCATAGCCTAGTACATTTTTCACTGAATATGTATTAGTACAAAATCCTCTGTATAACTCTGCTCAAAAATACTGATTTTACTTTGCTGTTAAATATTGAAATATTAAATATTGAAACAAATGTAAAAGTTCAGTTAGGCATCAATACAGCCTATGGGCTACCTTGTCATTTTTCCTGGTGTGGAGTTGCTTCTTTGGATTTTTCACTAAAGATGAAGTTAAAAGTGAGCAATTTTTGCAGAGGGATTTTCCAGAACAAAATGTTCTGGTGACACATCCCATAATTCATCACCCCCAAGGCGAAAGAGCCCCCAAGAAAAACAAAAGTGCCATAACCTGTGCCAGGGCAGAGCACGAGGGGCCGGCATCCTGGGGCGCTCGGTCTGACTGTGCTGGAGCTTTCCCCTGCGCCCCATTACAAAACCTATGTGCTCTGCCATCCCGCTCTGCACCCTTGCTTGCTCCCTGCTGCATCCCAGGACCGGGCCCTCTCGGCACAAGGCTCCTCTCCCTGGATGCAGCCCAGCTCCCGGCGAGCCAGAAGCGGCGAGCGTTGTGTAAGAGTGTTGTATAAGGGTGCGGGGATGAGCCAGAGATAGCAGGTGTTGCAGGTAGGGTTACAGGAGGGACTCGTGCGGATGAGCCAGGTCACCCCGTGACCCTGCCTCTGGCTTCTAAAAGGGGATGTCCATGGACAGTCGGTGAAGGGCAAGGAGCCAGGTGCCTTGTCAGTGCTTCTGAAAGGTGCAAAATCCCTTTTCCCACCCACTCCTGCCTTGAGAATAAACAGGAGGCAGCAGTGCTGGCCCCCCTGTGCTGTCTGGGGCAGCTGCTGCCATGTGGGAAGGCACGCCGGGAAGCGTGTGGTTCATGATGCGGACAGAGACCGGGATTCAGACCACAAAATTACCGTGCCCCTGGCCTAGGGGAGACTGGCAGCCACCATCTAAACCTGAAACAACAGAGTAAGGTCAAAAGCACCTTCATCCCCAGAGCAGCACGACCCTTTCATATATCCACTGGTTAATCCAATGCATTTGTGTGAAGGAGGAGGCACTTGGTGAGAGTGGGAGAACGCTTAATCACATTGATTAATGTTAATTGGTTAATCACCTTTCATTATGGGAAAAGAAAGTAAGTGCAGTAATTGGCAACATGGCTTGACAGTGTTTCTAGATTGGAGACCAAAGCCTGAGAATTAATTCCAAATATCACTTTTTCAGGCCAGAGGAGATGAAGATCCCAAAGATGTCTTTTATTTTTAATTTGGGGCAAAATAGGAATATTCTTTTCCTGGTGCAGGGCTGTAGATCTGAAATACAAATCAGTATCAGAGTGGAATGAGCATTTTGCAACTTTTATTTGAGGTATCCAGTATGAATGTGAGGGCTACCTTGTTAAAAAAAAAAAAAAAAGAAAAGAAAAAGTAGGGTTGAACTTGAGTGATGGAGAAAGAGCACACTGCCTGGTCTGCTGCCTTGGCTCTCTGGCGGGGAGATCATGCGGGATGTGAGATAGCAACCTCTGACGTTCATGCTGCGCGCTCGGGGCTTGTGACTCAGAGCCACGAGACCTCGGATAGCTCTTTGTGGGCAAATGAGTGCTCGACACACAAAAGATAATCTAATGAAACCTGCTCCCTGTGATGTTAGCAAAGCTTAAACATAAAAATCGTGTCGCTTTTGGCAAGAAAGAAACTTACTCTGCAATGTCCGTGAAGACTCCCAGACATTACTGGCCTGATGTGGTGGAGCCTCGCCTGTGACTCATCTGCATCCTTCTCATTTCTGCCTGTTCACATACTTTTTAGTTGTAGACTCTGAAAAAGAGTCTGATTTCCTCCGGCATCTTCTGCATCTATGCCTTGAAAAGGAACTTGATATAATTAATGTAGATACCACTTATTTTTCTTGCTCATGTAAAGTAGCAGCCGTGCTGGGCCTTCAGAACACAATCAAGGTTTGGGGTGCCAGAATGGTTAAATAGCTCTGTACTTATGTTTCCATCCATGTGGCATATTCCTTAGAAGGAAAAATAGAAAATTACTTCTGGCATATGAAGTGCAGGATAAAAGCATTCTTTTGAAAACATTTCCAATACATTTGGAAAGATTATTAAAATCACCATCAGGTGCAAAGCAGGTAGTACAAATGGGCTCAATTACTCTTTCTTTTGGCAGCTGCGAAGTTGACCTAGTGGAGATGCTAGATGGGTGAGATGCTGTACATTCACACAGCAACACCAAGACCTGCTCCGATAAGCTTATTTTCTAGACAGATAAGAGGAGAAAAAGAGGATGCACAGTCTCCATTTTAAACTGTGGGACACATGAAGACTGTGCCAAAGCTAGATACGTTAGTATAATGCTTTAAACAAAAGACTATCTTTTCCTACAGTCATTTCGTAATTAGTTTTTTTACACAAGTGACAGCTGCCTTCATGCCAAGTCCTGGTCTCATCAGGGAAAATGGCAAAGCTCCCAGGATAGCTGGAATTTTTCTTTTTATACAGAATTCATTCAAGAACTTTGTTATTTCTCCTTTTTTTCCCCTCCTTTGTAATAGATTGGCGCAAAAACAATAATTTTAGGATTAGTAACTAATGATTTACAGGAGGGGCAGAATTTTTATTTAAAACACTCAATTGTTTACTTCAAGAGCACTTGTGTGTCACTGAGTCACCAAACCACAATTAAATTCTGGGAAACGGCTTATTGTTGAGGTTTATGGGGTCCCATGACATGGTGGGATGGGTCAGAGTCTGATTTTAATTGGAGGCCTGATCTAAATTTGTATCCTCTTTGATCTTTCGATTGACAGACTGTGAAGGATTTTGAAGTTCCACAAGATGTCAGTAGCAAAAGAAAGATCTTGTATCGTCGCCTCTGGTTGTGTTGTTTGTACATGGCAAATATCAAGCGGAGTATTTGCTTTTCCCTTAAGAGCTGAAGGAGATAACTGTCTTTTCTGAGAAGAGCCCAGACGCAGTCTCAGGTGGTTTGCTTGGAAGAAGAGACAAGGAGATAAAAATACATTGTAATATGTATGCTGGAGGATATTTTACCAGTTCCTGCTGTAAAACTTTGAGTAGGTTTTACTTTGCACTTGCTTTACAAATACAGTAAACATAGTGGGGGTTCTTTTCCCCTTTTTTCTTGTTTTTTTTTTTTTTTTTTTTTTTTTTCCGGGGGGTGTGTGTGTTTTGTTTTGTTTTTTTTGAATCATGAAGCAATTCTGAATCTTGGAGTAGCAATTTATTTCGTTTAAAGATTTACCAGATATGCCCGGTTAATGTAATGAGGCATAAAGTGATGAAAAAGGGAATACATTACGGAGAAGGTAACAGAGCTTTTAATTCGGAAGGTCGAGGTTTGCATGGAAAGAACACACACACACACACGGACGGTGCTACAGCGCAGCCGTGGGCGCGGTGCGCAGCGCGGGGAGGCCGCCGCGCCCCACGCGTGGGGCCGAGCCGCCCGCGGCGCGTTGGGCGCTCCCGCTCCCCCGCGGGCTGCTCCCGCGCCGCCGCCAGGGGGCGCCGCCAGACTGCGCCGCGCCGCGCCGCGGCCGGGCCGGCCCGGGGGTGCTTGTGAGAGGGGCCGCGCAGCGGGGGCAGCTCCGCGCCCGCCGGCCGTGTTGGGAGTGCGAAGGGGCCGCGGCTCTTCCCTGCGCCTCCTGGGCGCGGGGGAAGGCGCTGGCTCCCACCCCGTCTCGAGTAGCGGGACGCGAAGCGGCGCCTGGGGCGAGGGGCCGGGGCGGTGCGGGGTCCGCAAAGCGCGGCGGGGGCGTCCCGCCGCCATCTTGTGGGGCCTTTGAAGGGTGACGGCAAAGCCTCGGGTGTCTGAGCTCCCGGCAGGGTGTTCTGCCCTCGCCGGTGTAAGCGCTGGCGGGGTCGATGAGCTTAGGTGAAACTGCGAGGCAGCGTCCCAGATACATTAATTACACGGTACATGCGACTGCTGCAGTTCACCTGCTTTCTCATTCTAGCGTTGTAGTCTGTGCCTACGTAGAGCAGATGCGCGCGATGTCCTTTCAGCCTGCTGGTGGTGGAGGATATTCATTTCAAGCACAAGGAGGATATTCATTTCAAGCACAAGGAAGGGAAACGCTCCCCGTGTGAGGAGACAGTGCTTGAGAGGCAATACAGACAGGGCTGTGGCGCCGAAAGGATGGAGAGAAATAAAAAAACAGAAGCTCGTTAACAAAGCAAAGACCAAAGGACAGTTTCTTAACATAAAATGTCGATCAGGACAATCTAAGAGAGGTTCTTCTTCCCCTGTAAAATGTCACTTGCATGCTAACATTAAAAGATACGTGTTGCCTGATGATCGAGAGAGCGTGACGCTGATCCCGGGCTAGTTTTCCGCTGGCATTAGTGGGGTCAGTTGTAGGCCTGGGATTTCTTATTTAAAAATTCTAATGAGATCTTGTCTCTATTCTAGTGTAATGCCTTTAGGATTGTCTCTGCTCGAATTGGATTGTTGGTGCTTAAACTAGGGAGCGAGCCGGGATCATCCAGCTGGGCACCGTGTTTTGGGCTGGGATGGCTGAATGAGGGCAGGCTGCCTATGATACCTCTGTTCGGAAAACATTAATGGCCAGTACAAATACAGATACTGCTGAAGGAAGATTCCGTGACTGGTATCAGTGATTTTCCCTCCTGACACAAAATTAGCTTGCAGGGCTTTGGTCTTTGCTACCAGACAGAAAAGGAATATAGTTAATATGTCAGTGTGTATGTATGGACATATGAATGGGGGAGGCAATCTAAATATTAAAACCATGACTTTAGGATGCCAGATCCAGTTCCTCACAGCTGCAGTTATCTCTTTAATAAAACAGAAGATGCCATTGTTCAAAACTTAAGTAATAACTACATATAAATTAGTTTTCTACCAAATGAATAAAATTACTATTTACATCTCCAAACTTTGTAAAAGTTGATAGACTTCTGAGTTAAAATTATTGAAGATGAAGAAGAATCAGTGTAACTGTAGACAGAGAAGTTCCAATTCCTTTGAATCCTCTGTTCTTACTGCAGCTGAGCGTAGTGGGCATATATCATTAGAAACTGTAAAGTAAAAAACAATTAGCTCCTAAAGTTACATATTAGACCTAAAGGAACTTCTGCAAAAAATTAAGGGAAAGTGTTCCATGAACTTCACAGAGCATTTTTTTTCTGCATCAGTAGCTGCCAGCTTTTTCACCTTGCTTCCAAATCCCTGTTACCCACAGCTCCTCCAGTCCACCAGGTTTTGGACCTGTCTTGTATTCAATGCCTCATGCAGTTCAGCAAGGTGCATTGAATTTAATGTGTTAAGCCATCAAATGTGGACCGTGGTATTCAAGATCCAAAATGTTCCATCCTGTTTAAATGTTAATGGTATTCTGCAGATTTGCATTTATGGACGTATTACATGGGATTTTTTTCCTTTTTTTTGCCAGGTGACTTTGGTGACGGAAGAAGAACGAGAATGATTACATATCCATAACTCCCAGCAGTATGTCAGGTAATCATGTTTTGTAAGAACATCTATGCAATATTTCTTGCTTTGCTGGAGTGATTATTATTAAATATTTACTGCAGTATACTGCTTTAACAAGTTCTGAATGCATTGGTGCTGGGAATTGAAATCTTTCCTGTACCCAGAGAAGAGAGATGTGGGGGCACATAGTAATCTTCCCCAACATTTTTGTGCTGAAACTCTCATCCTGCTTGCTTTTCCTTCAGAAACAAAGTTGTATTTTGTTCTAAACGCACATTCCAACTTCAACATTTCTGCTGAAACTGCTGGTACAGTGATGGTTTCTGCTGAGTATGTTGGCCTAAGTTATTTTGTAACATGGACATATCCCCTGTGGTTCAAAGTGAGTGAGACAGTCAAATTCATTTTACATTGATTACCAAGTACTCTTCAGATAATAATTGACTAGGTCTGCAGGTGGGCTGAAGATCGAGAGTTGAAATGACCATTAACCGTTTTAAGTCCCCTTAACCATCTTATCCCGGCCAGTTGCAAAGCATTTGAAAGCTATACATAAATTAGCTGTGTTGAAAAAAAACATATCTTCTAATCCCAGAACAGGGTGTCTAAAAAGATGTAGTTATTATGTGGAGATCATATAGAAAGCCAGAGAATTTCAGACTTCCAGAATTTGTTTTAGTATTCATCAAATAGCGGAACATTTTCTTTTCTTATGCAGATGCTGTTTGTCATTGCGTATTTCAAGAGCCAGGTGCCATAAACAGGACCTTTTAAAAGCCTGTTTGTAAAATGCAGCATGTGCTACGTAGGGAAAGTCGTAACAAACAAGACTGAATTCCTGGTGTTATGCTCAAGGGACAGTTTATTTTTACCGACTGGGCAGATCAGATATCCTTTCCTTTCCCCTAGAAGACTCCCATCCTTTTGTATTGGCCAGCAAGGGGTAACAGCTGCACTCACCAACCAAGCTGGTCTTTTAAGTTTAGGGTCCTACATATGAGGGAGAGAGTAAAATTCATTGGCAAAACCAGAGTATTATTTAAATGCATGCTTTCATAATAAAATGTATTATTTGATAATTTGCAAAGATGTGTCATTTGACTTCTGTTTTTATGGTTTCATTGCTGTCATTGAGGTGGAGGTTAGGCAGAGATGAATATAAGATGGAGGCAGAGGGCTCTTTGTGGAATGAAGTGGAATACCTGACCCTTGGTTGATGTGTCAGGCTCTGGATTAGCATCACCACCACAAGGATCGGGAAGGAGTTAGTGTCCTTAGGCTACATTGGCAGGGCCCACTAGAATGTTTTTGCATTCTTCTGCAGGCATTCTAGGCATGGTAATTTCATTTAGCAATTACTTGTTTTGGAAGAATTTGTGTAACTCAGTCTCTCCAGCTCTCTGTTGTGCTCTCTTCTGTCTTGTGTTAAACTGGGGTTTTTTTTGACCTTTTACTACAGGGCTTCATTTTGCTGTAGTTTTGGAGGGAGCAATTAGTAGCTTGTGCTATGTGATGGCAAGAGATGGGGAAGGAAATGCAGTGTACCCACTTTATACTCACCTTATCTGTTTGGGGTGTAGCTTCCTACAGAGGGGGATTTTCTGGAGAACTCCCACTAGCACTTCTCCCTGGACTTCCCCGTGGCAGGGCAGCTCTGCTAAGCTCAGTGAAACACAAAGCCTAATTGGAAGGACCTGCATTTTCTGCATTTCTTTTGAAAGAAGTGGGCAGAATATGTGCAAAGAAAATAATCATCAGGCAAAAAAAAGGTTCATTGCAGAAGATGACTGTTGGTACAGCTGTAGATGTCCAGCACTTTTCATTATGAGCAGTTTATATTTTCTGTTTCTCATTATAGGAATGAAATTCCCTACATGAGTGTGAATGTGAAAAGAAGCATGGATGAAATAAAAATCTTTCAAACTCTATAAAAACTGCATAAATACCACTGTCCAGAGCCAGACAGGACTCCTTTCCTAATGAGTGAAAATGAAAGCTTAGGTTCTGTTACTGAGTCACTGGAAAGCAAGAGCAGAATCTAATCCAAAATGAAACCAGTTGCCTAAAATAATAGGCTGTATTATTCTGATTTTTTGATAGTTTCTCTGCCCATATGTTACATTTTTACTGCAGTAAGAATTTTCCCCTTGTAGGCACTGCCCAAAAGCCTCTAGTTTCTAGTGCAAGCGAGAAAAGTTTTCCTGACAGAAGATTGTAGAATTTGGCCTCTGGTAGTAAAGCTGGGCTTTACTACATTTTGCAGTTGCCATAGGAAAAATATTTTTAATATTTTGACATCTCAGCTTCAAAAACATGTACTGGTGTGATTATTTTATGGCACACGTCTGTAATTTTATGTGCTTATAGCTTTTAGTAAAGAGAGAGTTCCAAGTTTTTCAAAATTATTTTAGGAACTTCAAAGTTATGGGTAACATTTTTCACAATTTTAATTTCAGTTATGGGTAACATTTTTTCAGAAGTGTAGAAGCCCTTACTTAAAAGTGAATAAAATGAAAAATAAAAAGCAAAGTGAATGCACCAGGTACAGTTTTTGCATGCAAAAAGATAAACTGAATGGCAAATGTGGAGTTAATGAAGTCCAAACTACTCTTCTGTTTTCTTAGAATGCAGTCAAAATAGAGTTCACAGAGCAACACAGCTGGAGTTAATGAACACCTAATATTGGGTACTTGATGACGTTAGAAGCTGACAAGTGAAAAGCTGGACCTACAGGTTTTGTAAACACTGTGTTTGTCAGTATACTTTTGCAACTCTGCCAGTTCTAAGTGTCAAAACTTGCCTAACCAGTTTTATGTACACATAACTCAGATGATGACCAAACATTGAGGTAAAGGGATGCTTCTGGAGAGGGAGAGATGGACATAATACGTCTTGCAGTTGAGTATTAAGTCTGAGACAGACGCATTCTGTTCTTATGAACTGAAGCTTGGTACATCCCTAATATAAATAGTTTTCAGATGAGTGATCACGCACATGAATGTGCCAAAGCAAATTTGAAAGTTAGCTTTCCTGTTTTGAAACCTGATTTTTTAAAATGTTTGCTATCTGTTATGATAAATGCTGCAGCAGATCTGATGCTTTTCAAGAACAGCATCAAAAATGCATTTAGGCAATGTAGGTAAAATATGTTTGGGTTTGGTTTTTTTTTTAAGTAGAAATAAGTGGAAAATGACTGATTGGATGCTCCCCCCATAGTTCATCAGCAGCTTTACAGTTGGCACCAGCAATTACTGTCCACGGAGTAATACCTGGAAAAAAATTATAAGCGACTTAAAAATTAGTACTATCGTAGCAATAACCACAAGTCTTTCTGCCATATATTTGCACAATAGAATAAGGAAATTAAAAAGTTGGAAAATATTATTTTCTCATGGAGAAAATAGTACTTTCAAATAAATAAGTATGTAACATAGTTCATTAAAAAATTCATGCTGTTTAAATACTGTAGTGAAGCTTCTGGCTTTAGCATCACTACTCACTGGCAATAATCATTATTTAGTGGCAGTAATCTGTCACTGAAGGCTTCCTTCTATACATTTTCTCCCAAAATGCAGCACAAGCCCTGAGACAGATCTTTGTGTTACTTCGTTTACTGGAGTGAGAACTGAAGAAGGAATTCAAGAATGGGTTCTAAAAACCAGAAAACAGTATTTGTAGCATACAGTAAATCTCATTAATCATGGCAGATGAAGATTGAATGTAAAGAACGTAATAGCAGTGTCAATGAAGTTTGCAGCAGCTCTTTCAGTGACTTCAGTAAGGCCAGGATTTTACTCTGCTTCTGGAGTTTCATAATCGACTCTGACATTGTGCTTCTACTCTCAAATATTCACACTGTTCTATTTGGTAATGACCGTAAAGTTAGATCAAGATAGGAATTACAATAAAATTAAGTGCTTAGATTAGGGAATATAATTTAAATGTCATAAATGCATATTTTCAGTAAGTAGAATTTGATATGCAGCATTCTTGTAACAGGTCACTCGTTTAGAGAAGAAAGTTAATCAGCTTTTGTGCAACAAATCCATTTGAAAACCAGTGTCTCCGAGCATGCTGCATGTAGTTCCAAGAATTGGGAAAAGTAATAGGATAGGAAAGGTACCACCTTTTCTTCATGAGTCTTTTCACTGTAATGCTCAGTACCCTGCAAACTTGCCATTAATTCACATGGAGACTAGTTTATTGTGTAACATCAGTTGAGAAATTATTTCTCCTGAATTTCTATAATGATTTTCCTAGGGTAATTTAATTTGACATACATCACTGTCTGACACTTCTTGTCTGCCAGACCATGATAAAATCCGACTAACTCAAGTGTGTTATTTCTTTTAAGTAATGGACTTTTTCGAAGGACAGTAAATACTTTAATATAAGGTTTTGTTACTCCAGGATTCAGCAGCTTTGTAATGAGCTTTTGGGGATTTTCAAAAGGTTAACAAGATTTATATTGTGGGATGTTTTTGCATGAAGCTATGAATCACTCCATGATGGCTCTTATTACTTAGAAGCGTATTTTTGAATATGCAGTTAAAAATATCACACTTGGTAAGTTCTAGGTTACAGACATTCTGGTTTAATTTTTTTGTTTTAAACTTTAATGTTTTAAAAAGTGCTTTCAAGAAGTGCTATGTAAATACAAAAATTTCAAAAGGAAAGTAGTCTGTATAACATTTTGTAATGTTTCAACTTTTTATGCAATTCTTTAATAATGTGTTGGGGTTTTCTTTCCTGTCATAGGGGGAAAAAAGGCTCTCTAAAGAGTGTTTTTTTCTTGAGGAGAAACATGAAGATCTTATGGCTAGGTGTTTCTAAAGGTGTTTAAGTTTGTATTTATAACTCATGGATACCTGCTGTATTTTCCAGATAAGATACACACATTTTTCAAAAAATTGAGATCTGGTTAGATTTCACAAAGAACAGAGAAATCAAACGTGTATTTTTTTAGCTTTGTAACATCTGCTAGTCATTTTCTTAAGTATGTTTTGTTATGTTAGTGCTGATATGTTTTTCCTTTTCTATTTTTTCAATAATCCATCAGTATACTTAGTCCCTTTCTATAGTAATTTTATTTAAACCAGAGGTGCTTCTTTTTGTTAAGTCATTCGTCTGAAATTTATTTCTGATGGGAGCAGACTGTTGTGTTTGAAATATTGAATATCATTCTTAGACTGTGTGCCACTGCTGCCATCAGTTAGGAGGAAGTGAATAGTGTTGTCAATATAAAACATACTTGTTAATTTCGCAGGCAAAAGCCTTTTAAAATAGTTAATTAAAAAAACCAAAATGTTCTTGTGTTTTTTCTAAGTCTTCTCCACTAGCCTATAAAATAAACCACTTTCCTTTGCTGTGCTTGCCACAGGAGTTGCAGTCTGCCATTTTATGGTCTTCATCAGCCTGACCACAGACTGCTGCTCAGTTCTTCTGATGACTGTACGTCAGAGCAATGAACTTACGCTACTTGTCCTTGAGATGCAGTCCTGTATGTAGAGGGGACTGTAGGTTTTTTTGTGCCAAATGTAGAGCTGTCAATGAACTATAATATCCAATCAGGCATTTTCCAGTTATTTCCATGTAAACAAAATACCTTTTACATTCCCTAAATGCATTTCTGATCATGTTCTTTAAAAGCATCAGATTTGCTATAACGTTTATAATAAAGGAAGTTAAATGTTTAAGGAAATGTTTAAAGGTTGTAAAACGTGAAGGCCAGGCTTACACATCTGCTTTGTTATATATGTGATCACCTGTCTGAGAACTACTTAGAGCTGTACCAAGCTTCAGTTTATTTCAAGTTTTAAAGAATTCTCTCCTCACATCCCAGTTTGTCTTTATTTCTGAAGAAGCCTTTGCATTATTTGGGCAAACTTTATTTGTTTATTTGTTGTTTTTTGTCTTTCACAAACTATATATTTGTCAAGACTGCTTGTTTTAGTACCTCTGTTTTTACCTGGCCATTGCTCAAACCTTGGTCCTTGAACAGGACGTGTTACGTCAAGATACAGGGTCTCTCTTTAAGCAATTCTAGAACTAAAATAGCTTGAACTGTTTCATCATGTGAAAAAACAAAGAGCTTCAATTATATGCACATATTCCCAGGATTTGCTGTTAGTAAACAGTGGCCAAATACACTGTCAATTCCTCAGTGGGGAGGGGTGGAAAGTCTAATGTGGGACTGAGGAAAGACCATATGAACTGATTTGAAAGCTCATGACAAAAGCAGTACTCAGAATCAGGATTTTACAAAACTGTGGAAGTGATTTGGGTGATTTCCCAAATGGTTTCACTGTAACTTACATGTTTTTAAAGATCTGTTTAATGGTATTTTGATCCATAATCTGGAAATGGTGTTTTGGCTTCTCACTTTTATTTTAGTAGGTTCCCAGGCATTAAAAGAGTTACCTAACACAATATGAAGAGAGTAAAAATCCATTAACATTCCCATATTCACACAAGCAGTAGTCTGCAAAATGAGTCCTGGAGAGGTGGGTCACTCTCTGTTGGGCATCAAATTAATCTTGGTTTAAAACAAAACATGAGGGAGGTGGTTCTGCACATTAAAGGGAGACAGATACTGGAACTCCTTGCCAAAGGGTGTTGTGAATGCAAGAAGTATACGCAAGAGGAGACTGGGCTGCACTGCAAAGAGAGATCCCTTGGGCATTACTACAGTTCAGTAAGGCTGCAGGGGCATAGGCAATCCCGTGGGCTGACAAGTAGCTGGGGACTGGGAGACTGTTGGTGGGAACTCTCAAATATGCTTGCTTTGTTCTTACTCTTCCCTGGGTGTCCGTTTATGGCTCCTGTTGGAGAACAGTAACCAGGCAAGCCCTGTGGTTTGAGCAGCGCTGCGGTGCTCAGGTATACCTTGTTCTTAGAAAAACTCCCTCCCATGTGTTGTACAGAACTATGAGAGGCATTTAGCATCTATGTGACTCTGTTGGTTAATGTCACCTTTCTAGTTCCATTGTCTATCCTGGTATGTTACTGCTTTTTCCTATATAGCTTTGGTCATTCATTTCTTTCAATAGTTTTATTTTATCTGTAGCTGTCACAAGATTCCATATTGGGATACACAACTCCTGTTCATTTCTCTAAGGAGAGGGTTCAGATAGCTCTTTACGTACCAAAACCCTGAACCATTTGCTTCTCTGTGCTCAGAACTTGCCTCTGGTTAACTTAGCAATGAGCTGTCCCGTTCTTCTGGATATTCTTTTCCTCTGATTATTTTTTTCTTATGTTTAGAAATTTGAGCATAATGTCAAGCCTGGTTTCTTCATGAGATAAATACACATCTAGTATTACTTTAATAGTTAATAGAAATTCAGTGTGTTTTTAAAAAGTGATTACACTGGTTCACACAGAGGAGCTCATTAAGATATCTGTCAGCAAGAACAAGGATAAAGCTATTACACTGTATATCGCAAGTTTCTTAATGTTACCTTTTCTTACACATTAAAAACTGTACAAAGTTTATTGTAATATCTGCACACTCTTCTTTCATGATAATGTAATCTTTGTCTGAAAGATTGTTTGAAAATATTGAAATTTAATTTATATTGAAAGTGTAATATTTAAGTATTTTATAATATTTACATTTATAACATATTTATATAATATTTATAACATATTTATATAATATTTATAACAGTCATGGATTAAATAATCCTGGCTCTGTTTACTTCCACAAGCATACACATACACACTTGTTTCTGAAATACTGGAAACTACCTGGTGGTTTCAGTAGACATCACTAGTTCCACTTGCTAGAGTCCCTTTCTCTCATTGTACAATTTTTTTCTTACAGTCACTGTCATTTTTACATTTTAAAATTTAGGAAAAAAATCACATGTTCTCAATGGTTTTATGTAACACATTATATGAAGGCAGGGTTTGCCTATTTATAAAGAAGATTCTGGCCAGTCTGTATTAGCTGTGCTCCATCCTTCTGCTTATTCAAGGACCACACAAACCTAGTTTAAAAGTTGAGAAACTCAATTGTGGAGTGTTTCCCTGTTTGATAACGGAAGAATAAGAAGAAAATGCTGTGGTGTTATTTGGGAGAAAAGGGAAGGAAGGGAAAGGAAAAAGTAGAGGAGAAGCAAAATAAAGAAAATGAAATGCTGTGAACCGACTGCAACATTAACGAGAAGAAATGAAACCTTAGCCTTGTTTGGGACAGATAGTTTGATCATTCCCAGCACAAACACATGAAAATTTTACATGCTTTTACTTATAGTTACTTTGTGTGCTTTAAAATGCTTGTACAAAACATGAATTGGGTTTTAATTTTGCTGTGGAGATGTCCTTTAATTGTCGCTTGCTTGCCTTTTTTTCTTAAGTCATTAAGTAAAAATCATCTAGTGTTATTGGGCTGGGTCTGTACAAAGCTAGGCTGCTTGATCAACCTGCTATGCACCCCTCAGTCCTAATCCTGATTACCTTTGCCTTAGGTGATCTCTCTGAAGCCAGCCCACTTCGATGTCCTTAGATGCTTGCATACTTCAATGTTTAAAAAAAAACACAGTAAAGTGCTGTTGCGCTTACTGCTCTGTTTTCAGTAAACTTCAAATAGGAGAAGAGGCAGAACTTTATATAAGAATCGCTTTTGTCGATCTTTTGTTTTGCAATCAAGTCAGTTAATGAGAGTTCAGAGACTGCTAATATATTCACCTACTGCTACTATTTTGATCAGCTACAAGTTGAAATTCTTACGGGCTGTGAGCAGTTTCGGAATGTAAAATAACTTTTTGTTGTGAGAGAAAGTGTCTTTGTAACTGTAAAAATAGCAATCCTCTGACATCCCCGAACTGTTGATTTACCTTTTGCCTCGAAACTAGGTGACAGCCCGTTGCTGAGGGTGAAAAAGAAATGTTTGCACTCCCCAAAAAAGTGTGAGCAATGTAGTCTCTGAGGAGCAGGGACTGATTGCCTGTGTGGTCACACAGCAGCTTTCATCGCCAGCGGACCTAGTTGTCAACCAGAGCTACTGCGGTGTAAAGCAGTGACGGTACTAACGGTAATACAAACGCCAGCCTTGGGCGTAACAGGGCAGATCCCGAGCTAGGAAAAATGGATGTGGCTCTCAGGGCACAGCGGGGTGGATTTAATGCAGTGCCTCTAGGGTTGTTGTGGTGAGCACAGGGAACAGGCAGTCTTTTCAGTGTGCTTTTTGGTCCTGTGCTGTGCACCCTGAGTTTTTGTGAGGGTCAAAGTTCGGGATAGGTACACAGCTCATTCCGGCAAGAAACGCTGTCCTCCTGGCTGGCTGGCTACCACCTCCCAGCTTTCTGGAAGAAACGAGTTATGAGTCCCTTCTCTTGAGATGTACTGAAGAAGGGAGAGGCTTTTTGTATCTCTTCCTTTACCACTCTTGCCAGATACTAGTAGAGAAGTAGGAAAAAAAAGCATATAACTGAGATGAAAACAAATTGATTGTTCCATTGTTTTTTTATAGTCCTTTATATACTGACATTCAGCTAACACTGCACATCTGGCAACAGGCCAACCTTTACAATGACCCATTAGGAGTCCTTGTCTTGGCCTGTAACAGACAATTTCTGAGGGATTCTCCTTGCCTGTCCTTTTAGTTCAGCTCAACGGGCACTTCATCTACTAAAACTTTTCAGCTTCTATAAAACAAACTTACCTTTAAAGACACTCTGATGGGAACTTGAGAAAGTCTTTTGAACTGTTGGCTGCTCAGATGCCAGTTGTTGCTACGATGTGCTGCTTTTATATCTCTGAAATTATTTGATGATTCCTTTACTCGTGTTGACAAGAGCAGCTCTAGGCCCTTCTTATTAGTCCCTCTTTACTCTGAAATAGGGCCTGTGGTTTTAGTCGTGATTCATCCCAGTAGGCTGTACTGCTTTCTGCCTTGATTATAGCCATTTTAACAGTAGCTAGAGGGAAAGAGAGATGCTTCTCTTACAATTAGGGAGCTCAGGCAAAATTATATTATCATCCTTTATCAAGGGTTTTGGTTTGACAAAACTAAGAGCAGATGGAGGACATTTAAACTGCATTCTCTGTTGCAATAAAAAAAAAAGAAAAAAGCTTTTGAGAAATTCAGGCAAGATATGTTAAAACAAAAGGAGTAGAATAAATAACGTAGTCCTGTAGTGAAACTTTTAATTTAACATTTTAATAACCTGAATGGTAATTTAGGACATACATATCTGCTGCATCACAGTATAGGAAGTATAAGAAAAGGAGAGAAAATATGAGACCCCTCAGTGGTAGTTCCTTACGACTTAATCCTCATCTAACAAAATTTTAATGTAAAATGTCCCTGCTGACTGAAGGGAATTTGTGAAATAAAGTGGAAGCTTGTAAAATTAAATAAACTGTAGCTAGCATAGGAGTCAAAATAGTGAGACAAATTTCAGAGGAAGCTAAAAGGAAAAGAGGGGATAAAGCTGCTTGATGTTGGGTTAGCCTTTGTAAACTCTGCCTGGGCAAATTCCAAATGATGGAAGCTATAATAGAATTAGTTTCTTCTCATAGTTTAAATGTGTCTAGAATCATATTTTAAAATCCCACAGATGCTTTTCAAACACAGAAATTGGAAAATATGTTTTAATTTTATTTTTTAAGTTAAGGAGGGTTTTAGAGTCCCTTGCTAAACTTAAAAATCTGTAAGCCTTGTGTGATGTCCTCTCTGAATCCAGGGGGAAGGAAAGTTTTACCATTGCGACGAGTGTATGTTTTTTAATTAAAATCAAACGTAAAGCAAATCTGTATAATATAGGCTAAAAGATAGCAAAGATGGCCTTTAGTATCAAAGATAAACTTGGGAAAAAGATACAGAAATTTTTGCCTGACAAGATTGAACAGCCCGGATTGTGAATCACTGATCTCATTTCCAGGACCAATAGCAAGAACTGAGTAACTGAAGATATAACTTTTTTAAACAAGGTCAAGAATTGTGTGGGGTCAGTGGTCTGCTCAAGAAATCGACAAAGCATAGAAGTATCTATTTATGAGTGAACTATAGAAACGCCTATGTTTTTAATATATATATCGCACATACCTGACTCTCGCATTTACATGAAGGTGCAATATATATGCAATAATATAATATTATCCATGCAGGGAGATAACTAGAATGTGAAGGAAGACAAGGAAGAGGAGAGTAGCCTTGTACTGAAGGGTGCGTTATCTGAGGTTACACAAAGCCTGGTGGAAGGGCGGGTTATAGTGCACAGTTCGTCTCCGTGCCAAGAAGAGCGAAGTGGCCAAGTTCGGTTCAGATCTCACAGGGAAGTTCTGTGTAGCTCCCAGAGCGTCTTACCAGAACAGTCCAGTCTCTCCCTCTGAGCTTAAATTTATTATGAAGTCTAGAAGATATAAAAGTGTTCAAGTTATGAAAAAAAGGTTTATATTCTGTTCTTTTAATTTTTTTAAATTGCCTAGTATTTTCTGGGTTACTTTCACTATTCTATTTTAATTCCGATTATCCTCCTACAAGTGATACTCTCTTGCCATATTACCTGCATTTAGAGTTAGTTTTTAATTTTACTAAGAAAACCAAGTCTAAACTAAGAGCAAATCTGTAAAGCCAGAAGTAAGTAGGTAAGTGGAAATTCCGTAGTTAACTTACTTGCCCTATGCATGAAGTCTGTGATGCCGGATAGTTTCTCACACAAATTCATGTTATTGATGTCCAGCTGAGATACAGTGAGTAGAAGGCATGGACTTTTAACTTCAAATATCAGGTGAGCTTACACTCCCAGCAGAAAAAAAGGTATGCATTTACATTTAAAATTAAATAAGGTATTGAGGAAAGCTATATATACTGTCAGGGATTAGCACAGGATAACAATATTTCATACTAACCATAATTAAGTCTTCTGAATATGTCCTATATTAGCAATGTTCCACTTAACAGAAGTCTTAAGACAAAATTTTCACAAACAGCAGTAGTATGATAGATCTGATAACTGAAATCTAAAGTTATTTTTAATCATTTTTATCAGGAAATTACTGACTTAGTATGCACTTATTTACTAATATGTATATGAATGATTTTACTGAGGGAAATGTATGTAAAATTAACTCTTAGGTCAATGAAGAAAGCAGAATCTTACTATGATTAAAACCACAGTGGATATCAGTCATTGAGTGTCTGGAATTTGCTATTTTCTATATGCAAGTTAGAAAGCTATTTTGTATTTGAATTTTGATACATATAAAATAAAATAATTTCTTTAAATGTGGAATATCATCTCTGATGTGTCATTTCTATAGCATTTAGTTTTGCTACCCAAAAATAGAAAATGGGCTATATTTAGTTCTACAGATTTATCAACTAGTGGTATCTCAGCTTCTTCTATATCAAAGAACAAATAAATTTGTCTAATTATTATGACTAATTAGATCAAATCATGCAGCTTTAGTGATTTTCGTTATCCACACTGGACCCAAACGTCCAAACTCCTGTGATAAAACTAGCGTCTCTGCTACTCCACTGTGACCACAACTAGAGAAAGGCAGTAGGTAGCACAAGCGGAACTGCTAAGCATGCCCACATAAGAATGTCACACTTAGGTAACAGAGTGTCCCTCAGGTCAGCCTACGATAAGAGCAAAGTCAAACAAGGCTGAATCCTTGATGTTTTGTGTTTTAAGTATCTGAAAATTGTTCACGACCAGCCTCGACCTACAAGACCTCAAATGATCATATGAGCACGGCAATAAATTGGTGGTAACTTGCCCTGAGGCCCATGTTGTAGTTGTGATGTTGTGAAAGTTACATCTAGTGTTAGCCTGTCCACATAACATCTGCCTACTTGTTCAGGCTTCACAGACTGGAAAATTTTATATTTACTTGTACCGAAGGGGAACTATGGTGGCTGAATGGGCATGGCTGAAAGGCTCTGCATCGTATCAGTGCGGTCAAGTGGAGATGCACGGGAATACCACGCCATCAGGAGAGCTGGGGAACCACTTGCTTTCCAAAACTCCACACCTGAGCAAGATTTTGGCAATGCCAACAGTTTGTAGCCCTGCAGTATTTGCCAAACATCCAGGACGTGGCCTCCTGTCGTGGGACAGACTGATTCACCTTCCTGACAGAAATCAGAAATGGAATGTAGTGGGCGTAGCGGAAAACTGTTTGTGTAGGAAAAGACACTCCAAAAATTATGATATCCAGAGGAATGGACAGCAGTTTTCGCAATGCCGACATGCTTCAACTTGGACTAGCACAATTTTACAGCCAGGCCATACAAAGGCAAACTTTGAAGTCATATCAAGTGCCCAGGAATACCAAAAAGAAGAAAAAAAGTGTAAAGGTAACTGGCATTATTTTGCAAAGCACAACGAATGCGGTATTTAAAAAAAAAAAAACAAACCAACGGGTTGTTATATCTTTGCTTATGGTCAGGGGTTTAGCCATTGGTAAAAGCATTATTATGTGGGGGGTGTTTTCTTGTTACCAATTTTTTTAATTTTAATTTTTTTTTTCAGCAGGGATAATTGTGATTTTTAGTATTCCTTTTTATTCAATTTAATAGCTTTGTGAAGAGCCCTGATGACAATGTGATGAGTACTTACTGGGGTTTTATGTGTGATACCTAATATAAAATAATTTCTATTCCTTTAGCCCTTTAAAAATTTATTTGTCTCTCTATGGTCTTGATAAGCTGATCAAAAAATCTTTTCTGAACCTGGCCTTTCTAAATAAAGCATATGCTTGATATATTAAAAATGCAAAGACAAACTAAAGCATTCTTTTACTACTTTCAGGGTGTTCACCTCTCACCTGTGACTGTGTTGTTTGCCTTTTCTTCTTTCTTATTATTAACCATCCCCAAAGCCTCAGCAAGTGCACATGCAGAACTCAAATAAATGGAACTTCTTGTTACGAATATTCTTTGCCTCAGCAGTCAGGGGAGTTAACCGTTTTCTTCACATAGCTTTTTTGTTCACATCAGAGCAGCATTGAAGGAATTCATTTTAAGAATCACAGTTGCTTGGGTATTAGCACAAATTTAGTGCCTAAGTTATTTTTATTCCTTTTTAAACTGGGATAAATAGTTCTTCATTGTTCTTTGCCTAAAAAATAATTACTGCATATTGGGAGGGAGGGACTATAGGTTGTTTTCTTTTACTTAAGTCTTGCGTCACTCTAGGAAGAAAGATTACAGTGTCAGGAAGGATATCACCTCATGAAAAAGTTAAACTGGTCTAAGTACCTGATTTCTTTAGGTTTAGTTGCTCTTTACCTCAGAATGCCTCTTTGCTAACAGATGTCAGGTGTTGATCGCTTTAACGTCTTACTAAGGGCTGTCGGGAGGCTGCCAAACCCAGACAGTCCCACCCAAGAGTCTGTTAATTACGTTGTGTCAAGCTACATTAGCTAGCTTTCTGCTTGGTTTTATTTTTGAACAAATGGAACTTTTTACCTTAAAGTTTTCATGTGGAGTTGGGGTAGGGAATGACTCAGAAAAGGTACATGTTTTAAGTATTGGCGGTTACTTTCTCAAGAGATAAGCTGTGTAATTAACTGATGTCTGCTAACAGGGTCTTCCAATTATGAGATATGGGAAGACTTAACAAATTGGGTTGTCTGGGTCACAGGTCCATAATTACTCTTAGCAATATTTGCTCAGAGACCATCTCAAAAGTTGCCAAACACTATTCCAGAATATTCCAGAATTTTGTTAGCCAGTTTGTTGGCACACCTCTCAAGGAGCAAATGCTTTCTGAGAAGACCATGTGCTACCTACATGTGTCGTGAACAGTGCAAGGAAATTGTGCAAGAAAAAGCAAGAATGAACCCTGGAAGATTCTTGATCATGAAAGAGCAAGCTCCATTCTCCTTAACCAAATTTATTCAAGTTGTCAAATATTTTCAGGGAGAACTGAATTTGTAGTGAATCTGAACATTTAAATATAAACTATGACATTCTTTGTTATCCAAACAGACTAATGAGTCTGAAGCGTTTCAATAAAAGGCACATCACACTGGCATTTTATGAGTCACATACGGATTTAGTGGCATGTCATAACCGACGTACAGCAGGTTTTGTGAGAGAAGCCGTTTTAGAGAAAGAACTAACTTAATACATGTTGAGAAAAGAGGTGTGCTGTTGTGTAAATAACTCTTCCTCAGGTTTAAACAAGGGGCAGTTAGTTTAAAGCTTGCTGCATCTGTTGCAAACCCAAAGAAATTATTTTATGCCAGAAAGCTTTAGCCCTTTTTCCCTCAACTGTATCACTCGCTATAATAAATATAGTGTAGACAAAATGACAATTTTAATGTCTTTGATTCCACTGAGACATACTCCAGGAACCATCAAATGCTATTGTAACTTTACAGCACTAGAATTCCATAATTCTACATACTTTATGATTTAGTCGTAGGTAGAGTTTTCAAAATAAGATAAATACTATATGCAGGTCATTTTCTGTTCTTGTCAGCGCTCAGTATTATTTTGGATTCTGATGCTTGAGGTTTTCTTTCTTAGTTTAATCTGTAATACTACTATCCACGAGGCTTGGAACCAATGTGATAATCTGATATGTAGATTCCTCAAACAATAAGTTTGCATAGTCATATTTTTGAGGCACCGTTTTGAGTCTCTGATCACAGGGCACAAGGTGAATGAATAAGGTAGTGCAAATATATACATTAAAGAGAGGTGGTAGCTCGTCATGTGGGCACAGAGATAGCTGTATTTGACAAATGATGTGTGTTGGAAAAGCTGCATCAGTGCTTCTGCTCAAAAACCGTTATAGTATTCAGTATATTGTCTTTATGATATGAAAAGATGGGGACTGTCTGGGATATGTTCCGTGTTACGTGGTGTGAATCCTGAAGGTGCAGATTTGCCTTCTCCTTGAAGAGCAGTGATTTAATTTTTTTTTACCCATAACCTTCATCAGAAGTGGCCAAGAGAATGCAGGCAATGAGGAACTTATAAATAGGAAATATAGCAGTTATTTTGTAACATGTAAAAATATGCATTATAAAACTAGGAGCTGATAATACAAGTGTACACAACTGTTAGGAGTTTAGAAAGGTGTGTTTAATTCTTGCCACTACATGTTCAAATGTGTAAAACTTTTTGACCAAATACTGTATTTTTATTTATCTATATGCATAAAGTGTGACCACAACCAACGTAAGCTCCTTCCGTGTGGTCCTTTAGAAGCAGCACTCTGCCCTGACTAATTCGAATGCTCTGCAATACTTCCCACATACTGACACTGCCGAATCTTTCAGAAGTGGTGTGTAGGGGCCCTAACTGCAGCGTTCGGATTGCCAGGACTCTAGACCAGGGGTGCACAGTTTGGAAACAGTCAGGAGAATATGACTCCTGCAGGTAATATCCCACCCGCACACTCACTCAGGTAGCAGGGGTACACAACAGGAGTGGATTGCGCTGAGCGACACTTCTTTTTTGTGTGTCGGGGATCTCGGTTGGTTGGGGTGTTCCGTTAGGAGGATCATCCACAGGAATACTGTCTTGCCTTAACATTTTTCTGGGTTCATTTTGGTGGTGTTTGTGACTGAGTGAAGTCACAAGAGAAGTGCAGCTTAGCAGGGCATTTGATTGTTCGTAATTAAAAGTTTTAGTCAGAGCTTTTGAAAGAGGAGTCGATGAAGAGCTGCATGGTGTAGCTCAAGGCAGTCTCTCCTGCGGACACCTCCTTTCAGGCATTCTCGGCCTGACCTCTGCCCACCCAGTGTAACATCACTGACTGCACTACGCTCGCTTCTGATTTACACCAGGGCGAGTATTTAAAAACCTTTGGGGCATTCAAGACTCACGTTCAGCAAGTAATTTCTGTCTTTTTTAATACAATGAACTGACACCTCAGACTGTGAAAGGTTCAAACTTTGGATCCTCCTCTGCTGCAGTATCAAAGTTTCTGTATTACCACTGCCCTGTTTGCTCGCACTGGGGGTTTCATTCTGCTACTGATTAATTTCCATGCGTTCACATAATCAGACACTTGCGAACTAGTAAAATTCCAAGTGCGATACTACATTGCTGAAGGCAATGAAAGTTCAACATGACATGATTTAAAGACTCTTAATATTCACATCAGAATACGAGACAAAGAAATGTTGTTAATATTATTTTCTACTTCGCTTTCAGACTTCTGATAAAGACCCTATCTGACTGTCTTTTATCAGATGATTTAGTTCAAAGTGGTACATGAATGGGACCTACAGGATTGGACCCTAAGAAATTAAAATTAAAATATGTTAGGAATATTTCAGTTTTAATGGAAATGTTAAATCTTTGCAGTGTTTTTTGAATGGATTTGTTTCCAAGGGAACAACAATTTGCAGTGCTATAAACCTCTTTAATGTTAACACGTTACAGGTAAGGAAACTCCATTCCCTGGCAGTGTTTATCATTCTTTTTTTTTGTCAGAAAAGGCTCTCATCCATTTTTCTTTTTCTTCTCATTCTTCACAGTTTCGTGTAATTTAATTTCCTTGCAGTATTAGAGTAATTCTGGCAAAAGTAATGCATATGGCACATTTCTAAGCATTATTGATGTAGCAATAGAAAATAAAAAATGTTTGAGGGATTTCTTTTGGAACAGAAAGTAAGTCACGGGCTGTGCCACGTCGAGATACCATATCCTCAGGTGCCATCCTGGCTGGGACGGCTCTGTCTGCACCCAGTTTCAATTCTGTTTAGTTTTTCAGTAACAAACCTAAATCAAATCAGGGGGAAAAGAACAAGAGAAGAGAAAATTCATAGGAATTTTAACTCCTCTGGCAAAAGAAATCCACGGGGGGAAAAATTCCCGCTAAGAATTTAAAGCCTAGTTCTCCAAAGCTTTACTGGGTGGTGTAAAAGTATCTGGGTATTCTGCTCTGCTAACCTGTCAAATAAAGCCTCACCTCTGTGCAGGCTGTCAGATGAATTCCTGTTAGCTGTACAGGGGATCGTTTTGTGGCAAACGAACAACCCACATATTGCACTTGTGGAATGGTTTCTTTCTGGGGAGTGTGGAGAATTAAGCTCGGCAGGTTGTATGTGTTTACATTTGTATGTACTACAGTATTAGCAAGCGATCATACAAATGGGTATGGTTTGGGGGTTTCTGTGTAAACAGCTATTGCAGAGTTTCTTAGGAAACATGGGCGTGTTTTTATGAAGTGCTGAACATCCATTCTTGAAAAATCGGATCTAAAAAGATCTAAAAAGATCTAAAAAGCCTAAGACATGCTTTTTATCACAGACAAAATCACTGTTTGTAAAATCTAGATCATGGGCTTGAGCTAAAATGAAAATGAACTTTTATTGTGTGCTTTTTCACATTGTATTTCACAATGCTATTTGTTGAGTTAGATCTTTGGTAAAACCAGTGTGGAGAATGAGGGTTCATTTGTCTTTTATTTCTGGGGTTTCAGTAACTATTCGTGCTCTTAATGAAGTAAGGTGTTAGTTTAAATTATCGGAGTTTTAGCAGAATAAGTTAATTTTGGAAGCAACTTCATTGACTTCAGTAGAATTGATCTTGATGGAGATCATTTTGACTTACCAAATGTATTATTGTTTTCTGAGCAAGTTAATAAGAAATGTGTGTTAAAGATGCTTCTTTTATAGTTAGAGGGGAAAAAAAAAAATCCAAGCATTAATTTTAACTTCTCAGATTCTCAGAAGCACTTAGGAATTCTGTTAGCCTGCACATTAGATACTAATTGGCAATGATTCTTATTTAGATAGGTTAGTTACGATTGTATGTTGGAAGGGAGAAAATTTCTCCATTGGCTCTTTGCATCAGACTGAAACATTAAACAATATCGAATAGGGAGAAATATGCATATGTCATGCCCAGGTCTTACCTATTTCGCTGAACTTTTGAGAACCATTTAGGTGTGCGTTCATCGAGGTTGTTAGATGTATACTTAAGATCCTAGATGAAAAAGGGCCAACCTACATGGTAATTTTGGCAATCCTGTAGATTGTTTAAAATCAGTGAAATAAGAAAACTAAGACTTCATTATCAAATCAATAATAATGCTGCTTCCTAATAACAAGAACAGACATTAAAGAGGGATACCGTCTTGTTACTGACTTCACAAGTTTTACCATATTTTAGCTGTGCTATAAAGAAAAAATATATTTTGCCTAGGAAAGAAACAAATAGCAGCTAGTATAAGTTAAAAATAAAATAATTTCTTCTAGATCAAAAAGAATGGCTGATTAAACAAGGTATGTTAGCCGTATTGAGGTTTGGGGTGCATTAAGCAATTTTAAGATTATATAGTTTTTGTTGTAGAGGCATTGACATGTTCATAGCTCATAGGTGAGCCAAAACGAGCAAAAAATCCTCCTTACTCTACTCAGTCTGTTGTCGAAAAAGATGCCCTTCTAAAAGTACTTCATTACTGAAACATAAAAGATAACAAAGCAGAATAGCAAGGCAATTTGCTTATTGATAATATTTAAGCAGTGTTCTTTTTGCTGATTATAGTATTTTGAAGTTTCCCACCTGTTGAACTCAATAGAAATGACCTCCCCAAATCAGTGGAGTTTTGAAAAGCTGCTTTCCCGTAAATGCATTACCAGCCAGTGGGGAGGATTGTGTATGTGTGGAAGGCAGGGGAGATTCATGCATGTAATTCTGTAAAAGAAAATCAATAAAGCTGATGACAGATTAAGTTGCTAAATTTTGTAAAACTAGACTACTGTTTGGGTCATCAGCACAGCACTATTGGATTTTCTATGGTTTAATGCTGAAAAACAGGATTATTGATTTTAGGATTTTCAGCGTATCCCCTCTGGGAGTTCTTAAGCAGTCTTTATAATGCTTCACACTTAAGTTGACAACTACAGTGACATAACTGTGTCCTCGCCTTAGTAATCATTTTCTAATCATATTGGAAAAGGCTGGAAATGGTTTATAAAATGATTATTCCAGACAAACAGGGGAACAGGAGGGTTGTCCGGACGTCGCTTCTTTGTCTGGTGGTCATTGCTACCTGCCTGCCATCTTCCCTTGGAATTAACTTACAGTCACAGATTAAGACCTTTGACTGTCATAAATCTGCTTCCCAATATGTTTGACTGGCAGGGGAGTTCACAAGCCGTCCCAATATAAATAGGATTTTAGCACATCAGGTGCCGCTCCAAAGTGAAACGGGCTATTTTGCACTCGACTTTGTTGGTGTATATTCATTGCTCCTCTCCCGTTCCATGTGTATGCATGCCTGCCTGTGTATGCATGTGTGTGTGTACGTAAAGTGGAAGCTGAGATAGGGTAACAAAATGAACTACTGTATGCAAGAAATATATGAAGTGCACCCAGCTGCTGGCAGCAATTGCTACATGCAGTCCACTGATTATTGCACATATATCGAAGATAATCAGGGTTACAGCAGTTGTGATGCTCAGGTCCTGCACAGTAACAACATATATATGGAACAGGCCTGGGCGGTGAATCAGCCTTATACCTGTAGTTACCCTGGAAACGTGTTTAAAAGCGAGTACTCTGACATGGACATGGCCCTGAATCAGTACAACCAACCTGAATATTTCACCGAAGAAAAACCTACTTTTTCTCAAGTGCAGTCGCCATCGTACTCTCAGAAGAAAGGTAGGGGCAATTTCTTTAAATAACAACAACAAAAAAAATCGCTGGTTTTGTTTTTGTTTTGCTTTAAACTTACAGTTGCATCAGTTGGCTCAGATACATCTTTGAATGTGAAGGCTGCCTGTTCAAAATTGAAAGCAGCAGTAACATAGGTTGCTAGGTGATTGTAAGGTTTTCTGTGAGCGATGAGGATTTCCAAGCACTTTTTCTTAATCTATAAAAGACATTTGCAAATATATTGCATGTTTTCTGCTGTCTGGGGCTATTAAGTTCATTTGCTATTCACCAGTGAGCTAGATAAGAAAGTTTCTCTTCTGAAATGTCGTCGTTATATATTCTGCGTCTTAAAGCTGTGTTTCTGCTTACATACAAACAATTTGTGTGAGTCCTCCTTATCAGTAAATGTGAACTCTGTTTACTCAGCAATTTGGGCAAAATATTTTGAAAATACAACTGTAAATATGTATGGGAAAATGATTACGTTTAATAGAGTTACTGTCTTCTAGAGTGAAAACCATGTAGTTTCTGATTATGCAAAGCAAAAAAGACTGCAAATTCAAGAATTTATCTATGCAAGAAAGACTATTCTGCATCCAAAAAGTTGATCTAATCAATATGTTTGTGAGAGGTAATCAGAGTGCAATAGCTGCTCCCTCAGGGTTAAATCATCGCCTGTTTTTAGAATTTATTCTTTTGCTTTCAAGTAAGCAAAGCAGATTGAGAAAGAGCCCAAAATACCAACAAACACTTGGAAATATTTTCGGAGGTTTTTGTTCTGAACTCAGACAAGCAAACTGACGCATAGAGAGTATACGTTCTCTGTGTTTCTTTAAAATCACATTATTAAAGAATAAAAATACAGTCTGTTGTACCAACATAATGTCCTTTTTCTATTAAGACCAGATTTTCTGTAGGCAGTTATCCAAAACCCAGATGAATCTGATGTAGTTAGGTAGATAGAGAAAACACCATTTACTACTTTTAAAGTGGCTGTGTAGTAAAAAGTAGACTGTTTAATCTTACTAACTACATGGAAAACTGAAATGTTTCCCTTTTGTATTCATTAGCACTTGGTGCAATAAATCTATATGTTTGGTAGAAAAATGTCTTAATTTTATACTTTGAACAGCATTGTATTTCAAATAAAGGAAATATTTTTTAAAATCCTGTTCTAGGAAGCTGTAAGAACATGATCAAGTTGTAGACTAAACGTAGTTGTGGATAATGCATGTTTTTGTATTGTGCAACATTTTAAATGCTTTTTAAGGCTATTTATCTGCTATTGGCTTTTAACTAATGAATTTATAACCCTTTGTAGACTTTTCCCATGTCTTATTTTTGGTTAAAGTAGTACTCAGGATTAACATAGAGACTTGCTATTGCAAAGTCAGTGAAGCATGGATTTTTCATAATGTTAAAGGTTATAAATAATAATTGATATACCTAGATCAGGGCTTTAAGTAAGTTATTTCAGTACTCGGACACCTGACATATGCTCGGTTTAAAGTTTTTGTACTTGTTTGGTTGAAAGAACACGGAGTTGTTTTTAAAAACGGCTTGTCTGCCCTTGTTTTCTACTACCTCAGTTTCACTAAGAAATGGCAGTGAATTTTGATGGAAGCTGGCTCTCAAGCAGGCTTTTAATTGATCATTCACGGAGACTGAGCAACGTGCTTTAGGATTCTTTAGAGCCTTATTACTGTGATAATCAATAAAAAGTTGCCTCCCTCCTGTCAAACCTTTGCAACGGGTGAGTTTGTTAAGCAGAAGAGATCTAAACTCTGTGGGACATATGCATCTTCTCTTTTTTTGTTTTTAATTTCCATCTTTTAACCAAGCTATCATAAAACTAACGAATCTTTTAATCCTGTCCTAAGAACAGAAGGCTCTATACAGGGCATGTGTGTCTGTATTGATCGAGAATTGATTTGGGGGGGGACAAGGGAGTTTGTTAGAGAAGCCTTGGTAATAGCCCATTAAAGCAAAATTAAGTCCCTAAGCAGGTGTTTGTGAGGAGTCTTGATTGTTGCAGTTGGTATTTCTGTTAGTCCCCTGAAATTTGTAGTAGTCTCAATAATATGCTGTTCAAATCAGATTGTACTTTACAGTAGCGCATGGAGTCTTTTCCTATCAAAACTTTTGCTAGTTATTAAATGGTTAAAGTCTTCTTTTCCCTCTGGAAGAAAAAAGCATCAACATTTTATATGCTGAAAAAAATATCATTTATGAAGGAGAGTTTAATTATTTTTCTATCTTTATGTCACTTTAAAATAATTCAGAAAATAACTTTAAAAAACAAGAACCAAAGATGCAACAGTGTGTCAGTAAAGGAAAACAATAAGTATTTAGGAAGTATAGCCACTTATTCTAAAATATAAGAAAGTACATAAGCTGCTCCAGTTATTACAGTACATTAAAAACTATTATTTCCTGATTATCTGTCACAAATTCTGATGAAAGACTTGAATTTTAAAGGAAAAAAATTGTGCTCCAGAAAATCAAGAGGTTGAGGTGGGGTTTTAGCTTTGCATCTGTTTGTTGCTCCATTAACTTTTGTGCTGTACTGTGCACTCTTAAAAGGCAGCAGCACAATATTCGTGCAATACTTACTGTTTTATTAAGGAAGCCCTTTTGGACCTGGTCCTACCATAGGAGACAGGCAACCAGATACACTTTGTTTTCTACACGAGGCTGTGAAATCTGATGAGCAGAACAGGGCTCATCATCATGAGAACGAGGTGCTATTCCCAGTTCTGTCCCAGAGAGTTTAAATGGGAATATTTTTCCCCTCCTACAGTGCTGCTGGCCGTAGTGAGCTTGCAGCACTGCACGCTGGATGGGCGATGCTCCGGAGGAGCCTGTGCCACCCTTCCCTTGCGTGGAGGCTGAGCAGATAGGCAAAAGTGTCCCTGCATCTCCTCGCACCCCCCATACAGTGAGGAGGAGTACCCAGTGACAGGGTAGAGGTAGTGCAGTCAGGAAAGCACAAAAGAAATACGTACAAATGTCCAGAAACCTCAGTATCCCCACGTTTGGTGTGTGTGCAGTGTTTTGGCCGTTTGGACAACGTGGGAAATAGGTCTGCAAAGTTAAAACCAGGATGAGAGTTGGCTTTCACTTGCCTTTGCACAGACATTTCCCAGACAGAGTTAGCGAAAGGTGCCCGCAGGTATCCATGAAGTTAGGCTTTAACTTCAGGCTCTGTGGAGGCGGACCAGAAGTAACCAGAGGCTGTCCCCCAAACCAAGGATTTGCAGGCAGGAATTCTTCAGTCGGGCTGTAGCAGTGCTGGCTCCTCAGCCCCGCGTCTCACCTTGCTTCCCAGATACAAGGTGAGGTTAATGCCACCTTTTTAAGGGCTCTTTGTACAGTGGGAGAATGGGGCTTTGAAAGTTGTTATTGTTGTTATTATTGTAATTGTAATTGTCATTACTATTTCCCTTTATATTTTCTCAGGCAATTTACATGCAGCTGAGAGTACGTACTGTATGACTGGTAGTGTATGTGACTGAATTAGTCCAAACCGAGCTCTCAGCAGTGTGAAAACATTAGGGTAGTTTCTGAATAGCGAAGAAAATACAACATGGAGGTTTTGTCACAATGTCTTCTCATCAGTGCAGGGAGTATGTGTGCATATAATCAATTTACAAAAACACTGAGCATTTGTCATCTTGGCCTTTGCAGCAGAGCAGCTCCCAGTATGTTAACAATTATTTTGGGCTTAAAAATGATGAATTTTGCTCTTGACCACCCATCTAAGGAGATAGCACTGATCAGAGAAATTGCATCTTATTCAGAAAATCATTATGCATTTGGAATTATATGTTTCTTTTTTAATAAAAATGTCAGTGAAAAAACTGTTCTCAGCTCCTTTGCTGTAACCTTTCCACAACCAAATGACGGATGGGAGAGTGAACTAAGTCATACTTTGCTTCTGCATCAGTAGTAAAACTGATGTTCAGTGAGGCTTAGATTTCTAAATAAGTTATTTGTGATACTAAGCTATGGTCTCTAAAAACGGTTAAACAATTTTGGGAAAAATAATTGCATGGTCTGACTCTTACTCTGTGCATTTTGTACCTATAGTTGGTAATGGATGCAAGTACAGTACTGATCACAGCAGTTTAAGTGATAATACAGTTTGGGCTAAAATGTTTTCAGCGCATCTATGCAAAATGCACTGTTATTGATAAGGTTTCTGACTCAGCCCAAAGAAAAGGGTTAATAACATAGAGAAGCCATTGAGTGAAAAGAGACTATAAAAAATGTTCCAAATTCTATCTTTGCAGAATCTCTTGCCAAATTTTAGTAATTCCATAAACCAAAGAATGTCAACAAAGATCAAAATTGCGGACAAGCAAGCCAGTTAGCTAACAAGAAATGTGTGAATCTGTTTAACAACATTCTCGGTGCTTCCAAGCTCTATGGAGAAATAAGCAATTTTTCTCAGTAGGAGTAATTTAAAGAAAGTGGGAAACAAGAATCAGTGTATCAGCCCAGCCTTTCAGATCAATACTGATAATAGCACAGACAAGAACGGAGTATGCTTTTTCTCACTCAGCTCTATGCTTTCTCCAATAAACACTCGATTTAAGCTTTTTCTACACAAGCATGTCAAGGATGATATCTGGATGGTTCTTGTAATTTTTTATAATTTGCGAAGAGTTACAATGTGACTATGGAATCAGTAGAACAGCAGTATGAATTTTCTTTTCAGTTCTAATACAGTTGGGGATTCTCAAGGTAGTAATTAATTTCATCTTTTTCATTTTCATACTGCAGTGTCTAGTAAGTGAATACGAGCTTACTGATAAGTCCTAAACTCCTCATTTTAGTGAGTGGTCTCTAGTCACGTAAACCATACCAGATGGGGGAAAGAAAGATTTCAGGGAATATAATTAATACATGACTCTGCCAATGTACGGTGAATACTGAATAATGGTCTTAAAACACAAGTGTCCTTGTGCAATAGCAAAAAAATGGCTTTTTCTGCTTGCAAGGTATAAGCCTATGGTGGATCAGGAACAAGCCAATAAGGAACATTTGCATTGATGTCACTCATATCCCTGGTTGGTAGTCAAATACGGTTTGGGTCCTAGAATGTTTTTTAAGGTGTGGTTTAATCCCTAAGCCAATATTCCATGACCTGTACAGACAGAGACCTGGAGATGTAAAGTCTGTGCAACAATACTTTAACAAAACTCAAATCAGTTCTTTACTTTTCTCAAAACATGGGTTTTTTTTAGCGTGTGCCAGGTACAGAGTTAAAAAACACTATCATTTTTCAGGGGTTGTTTTCATTTCAATAGCTTCTCTTTGCGTTGTTGCGGCGGGTGGAATAGCCACCGAGTGTCTCATTTGTGCCTCTCCACTCTTGCCCTGTGCAGGGTCTCATATACTGCTTTAAGGTATCATTCCTGCAAATGGTAATTTGAGAGTGTAGGCATACAGTATTAATGAAGGAGGGTACCTCAGATGACTGCATAGGTTAGCAGATCTCGTTCTGTCCTTAACAGCTGCCGGGGCAAGCTCATTGCGCATTTTCCTATCGAAGGGAATTGTTTCTTGCCATATGTTTACAAAGCTACAGTTACCATTTAAAAGATATTGTAAATCACCATCAAGGTTGGTTATAATGGATTATACAACGTATTCTTCTAGATAGCGGCAAGTGGTCCTGCTGATTACTTAGCCTTGCCAAGACAGTGAGATTAGGCGGACTGGCAGGTGGGAGTCTGGGGAGCAAAGGAGTTACTTCAGGCTGCAGGGGACACACCAGACTTGGCAGGTCAAGGTCATTGATGGATGTTCTCCGCTCAAAAGCAAAGATCCGAGGTGGGCATTGGGATGAACAATGTCACACTTGTCACACTTGACAGATAGTTAACTTTGAGGATCATTCGAGATGCACCAAATGACAGTCCGTGCAGATGCTAGAATACAGCAGACAGAGGCTTGAAAGACCAAGGAACAATATTGTCTATTATTGTACCATTCAGTGAGAGTGGTGTTGCTTTTGAACGGTTCCTCTTAGCTATTTAGTTAGTAGATTTTGACCGAGAAATAAAGGATGAACTATGAACACCAAAAATAGGAACCTACCCAACGTTCCCATGATATTTGTTATCAGACATTCTTCTTTCATAAGAGAGCACCTGGGTTACTCTGTCCAGACAGCATCTGCTTCTTCCACATCGGAGTTTTTATTTGTGGTTCAGAGTTATTAAACACATAAGATGCCAAAGTACTTGCTGATGGGAGAGCCAAGACCCTGTTAGTCTGCCCCTCCTCTTTTTCCCCAAGTGCTGCAAGGAGCGAGAGAAGTCTGTTGCTCTGCTTCTTCCTCAAACCATCCAACAGACAGCTCTGCTGCCATCCACGGCTTCCCCAAGAATCTCCATTGCACTGTTCATGGCTTCCATGCTGGTATCAAGTTTAGAAAAACACTGCTGAATTTCCTCCTGCTGATATTGTTTCTGAGTAGCAGTGAAAATGCACTGAGGCTGCTTGTCTGCACGTCTTACAAATGAAATTGCATTGAATTTATACAGAGGTGAGAGTGGATGTTTGCAGCTACTAGAAATTATTTACAGTGGGCGTTACGGTTTGTAAGAACTGAATGTAAGTTCCCTTTGTTCCTCTTGGCATGATGTCTGTTTGTCCGAATTATATCATTTTAAAATACTGCTGAAGGTCCAATTTTCCTAGTTTCTCGCAGCTTCTGACCCCATTAGCTGTTGGAAGGAGGGTTAAAAATATACAAAAGTGTAGATATTACTCTCAGATTTGTAATAGAAACAAAAAATATGTTTATTGCACACTTTTATTGCCAATGATTTCTTCGGATAAGATTTTTCTATCCACGTTTCCTGTTGAATCTGTAGAAGAGTTCAAAGTGTGTGCTTACCTTGTGACATGGGCACAATCCTGCAAAAGTGATGAACATAACACTTAACATTTAAGTAGCTTAATAGCTGGCACTTAAATGCTTCTGATGCAGCAAAATTGGGAACGTGGTTGCATGTAAGGATGCCATTTTTAGTTCCTGACTAGGAGTGCCTGTAGGAGATTTGTCTTTTCTGCCAGATTGGAAACTTTTCTGGGTTGGATAAAGTCATGAAACTCCAAGGAGGAGATGGATGCCAGTGGTCACATGCACAAGCTACTATATATATTTAAGGAAGAGGTTTAGACAAGTGGTCTCCTGCTCCTCCAATAGAACAGAGCTGCCATTACATGAGCAGTGCTAACCAGATTATATACTTAATGAAATATCAAGGCGTTTAATTCAGAAGTAATTCCTGAGGAAGCAAACCAGGAATACTGAATTTTAGAGGACATAGTCTATGCTACTCTAAGTCTGCATTTCATGAGTAACAGTAACCAGCAATAACAAGAAGCCATTAATCTTTACAAGAAATTTAGTGGAAAGTTCTGCATCCCTTTGCTGACTCTTCTGCCTCCTTTATCAGCTCCGTGTTACGTATGTGTTGCACGTGCAGAGGCAGATGTGAGCAAAAGGGGGGCAGGATGGAGATAATAGCCTCGGAAAGTTCAAGTATTTAAAGCTCAGTTAATTTCAAGTATTTTCTCGCTGATTTGGGCTTTTCTTTCTGGAGAACCTCTAGCAAGTGTAGCCCTAGGAAGGCACTTTCATTTTAGCTGTCTATTACGGAGCTGACCCTCTGGCATGTTAGTCACAGGAAGATGACAGCCACCCCCCTTGCAGCATCCTCCAACAGCCTTCTGCTGCCCTGAGTCTTGTTGCTGGTTGCCCTCCAAGTGGCTGGTGTGCCGAGTCCCTGAGCTGTACCGAGCCATACCGGTGTGAGGGCTGTGCGAAGACAGCAAGCTTGAAGGCTAGTCTAACGCGTGGTGCTACAGATGGGTTCAGCAAGCCCATGGCAAGGGATAATGGTACAGGCAGTCACATCCGAAGGACTCTTCCCTCATTGCACTCATAAATTGCACTCGAGCCAGTTGGCAGATGATGCAAAACTGGGAGGAGTGGCTGGTGCATCAGATGGGTGTGCTGCCATTCAGAGTGACCTAGGCAGGCCGGAGAAATGAGACAAGAGGAATTTCTTCAAGTTCATCAAAAGGAAATGCCATACCCTGCACTGAGGGAGGAATAATAAATGCAGCAGTACGGACTGGCTGCCGCCTGGCTGGTAAGCACTTTTCATTGAAGTACTTGAGGGTTCCTGGTGGGCAGCAAGTTGAACGTGAGCCAGCAGTGTGTTCTTGAGGCAAGGAAGATCGATGGCATCCTGGTCTGCATTAGGAAGATCATCACCAGCAGAATGAGTGAGGTGATCCTTCCCCTCTGCTCAGCTCTGGTAAAATGCATCTGCAGTGTCAGGTCCAGTTCTGGGCTCCCCAGTACAAGAAAGACATGGACATACTGGAGCGAGTCCAGCAGAGGGCCACAAAGATGATGAAGGGACTGGAGGAGAAACTGAGAGCTGGGACTGTTCGGCCTGGAGCAGAGAAGGCTCACGGGGCGTCTTATCAATGTGTATAAATACCTGATCCCCCATCAGATAGAAGGCAGAGCCAGACTCATCTCAGTGGTGCCCAGTGACCAGACAAGAGGCAATGGGCACAAATAGAAATACAGGGAATAAAATAGTCTTTTCTTTTCACTATGAGGGTGACCAAGCACTGGCACAGGTTGTCCAGAAAGGCTGTGAAGTCTCCATCCTTGGAGATACTCGAAAGCCATCTGGACATGGTCCTGGGCAACTGGCTGTAGGTGGCCCTGCTTGAGCAGGGGGATTGGACCAGGTGACCTCCAGAGGTGCCTTTCCAACCTCAGCCATTCTGGGATTCTGTGAAATATTGCCTACACTTTAATAATCTTATGCAGTTACACAAATAGCTGCACTTTCCTCTCTCCCCGAAAGGGAATCTGAGATCTCTGTGCTACATCTTTACAGAGAGATTTTTCAGAAGGAAAAGTTATGTACCATAACTCCATTAATTATGAGTCATGGGAACACTTACTTGAAAGGTTTGTATTTTACACTGTTTCAAAGTTCTCTTTAGTTTAGCATTAGTTTTTGGTTGCCATCAGAATTGTTTTGGTTTTTTGCTCAAATTGAAAATATGTTTATGTTCTCAAAACAAATGTCATTGTGGGAAAAGAACCAAGCATTGCCAATGTTTTTCATAGCAGTAATATTTGATTTCACTTGTTGGGTGTCTGGTAAACCACTTCAGAGAGAAAATGTCATTCTAACACATGCATGTACACACACACGTTTGAATGCCCACGTATTTTGCCCTAAATTCAGGCTATATTAAATGTTCCTGCAGAACACGCCCAGGTAAGGACTGATCAATACAGCTTGGGCTATCTGTTCCTGGTACTTCTCTAACCACACCTGTGGAGCTGTTTTGAAACAAACGATCTCTCAGTAAATATTTCTTAGCACCAGGGCCCTGAGTCACCCTGCAAGCTGGGATCTCATCTTCAGCATACAAGTATATCGGGTTTTTTGTGAAACAGAATAGAGTATACTGTATGTCTCGCAGTTATTTTTTTTTTATTCACATCAAAGCCTTTGAGGTAAAAATAAATATATCTCTTTTTCTCAGGTAGTATTTCAATCGGGAGAGCAGTCATGTTCTAGCTTCTCCTTGACCAGTAGATGCTGAAACAATGTGAAAAGTAGAAGATGATAGACTATGTTTAAATAAGTCTGTTACATTGTTAGTATGAGCTTTTTATTCAGGACATTCCGTGAGTTCAGATAGACGCGTGGATTTTCATATAATATTTGTATATCAAATATATCATATAATTTTATATGGAGTTTACATGCCACGCCCTCTTTTTCTTTACAGGGTATATACCCAGCTACTTAGACAAGGATGAGCTATGTGTAGTGTGTGGGGACAAAGCCACTGGATATCATTATCGCTGCATCACTTGCGAAGGTTGCAAGGTAAGTGGCACAGTGGGAAAGTGGGAATCAGAAATAGCTCTCCAGCTCCTCCATTATACGGACTTCCTGAGCTGTGCTGTCAGATAAAACAAAGACAGATTAGAAGCGAATAAGAACATCCAGTACTGATGATAAGCCGTATCTGGCTATGCCGCTGCTCTTCATATGCATAAGGAATATAGTTGATTTTTGCAGTGTTTGCTTCTGAAAAGAAAACAAGAAATTTAGATTTTTGTTTTTGCTGTTTAACTGTTAGCTTTTACATTTCCATTTTTTAATGTTTCTTTGGCCATGTTCTCAGCCAGCGTACATCAACATACTCCCAGCAACTCCAGTGAAGCTGTTTATGCAATAGCTGAGATTCTGCCTATGGCCATGAAGAGTCTGTAGCGATTAACAATCTTCCAGTGCCTCTCATCATCAATGCGCAGAAGCAAAAATCAAAATCCCTTCCACATGCTTATACGACAGTGACATCCATCACTTTGGGAAGCACTGACACCCAATTAAAACAGTTTCAAAAAAATTTTAACTTCTTTAACTTAAGCATATTGAAATGTGCTTTTGGCCCTAAATTGCATCTCCAAAGCTACATGCAAAATTAAAAAAGAGATTGCTTTGGGCAAGTAAAAAAAAAATTGAGTAACACAATCATGCACATCTTACATGATGTCACTGCCATAAATTTGCCTGAATAGCTTGAGATCCTGTAAGAAAGCTATTCTTTCCTGCAGAAAAGAAAAAAATATTATGTTTTTCTAAACAAATGGGACCACACATGTCATGCACTAGTGTCATGGGACTAAGCCACAAAAGCCGTATTCTGTTCATCCCCAAAGTGGAATATTTGGATCTGAGATTTTGGGTTTGGAGTGGCTTTAGAGCTTCACATCACAGTAACTCATGTGTTGAAGTAGTTCAGCATTACCCTCAGTTACATTTATGAAATGCACAAAGACCTAAATATCCTGTGTATAGCAGGTTTGTGGTAATATTCATAATGGTTTTATACACATACATCCATAATATGTATGAAAAAATACTTATATCTGAAAAAAACGGAACTGAACAAGTGATTCTTACATTTGCACCCCATATACCAGATGACAACAGTACATAAAATGTATGAATGTGACTTAATTCGGATATAATGAGAAGTGAGCGACACTGTGGCATTATGAAATATCTTTTGCTCCCAGCTGAACAGCTATATCTGTCGCCAGCTTTCCTACTCAGGTTTTTGTTACTCCAACAGAAGTATTTCTTGTTATGCCTGCCAGCTATTTTAAAGATATAGCATACAAAACTTACTCTTATCTTCAGATACGGTTCTTCTGTCTGATGTACAATTTAAAATAATGCTTATGTGCACAAGAAATTGAGGCAACAATTTGCAAAAAGTAATTAATTTCTTTCTCCTACTTATAGCTGGCTTACAAACAGACTGTTTTGTTTTGTTTTGATTTGATTTGTTGTTCTTCTTGCAAATGTATTCATCGTACAAGATGGGGTTTTTTGTGTGGACAATTTCAACCCATGCTTTGGAGGATCTGCATAAACACTTGAAGTTGTATGATTTATCAGCAAAGTTATATGTAATCAATTCTCAATGAACTTGACATTTACTAGTTGCTTCCACTCAAAATCACTTTAATTTTGTAACAACATTAATCAGGGCTGACAGCCAAAAATTTGCTTTGGCAAGTGCTTTCATGAACAAAGCATCCTCACACATGATTTCTGAAGAGTAAATTGTAAGGAATTTAAACACAAATAAACGAACAGTGAGTTCTGACATTACTGAAATGTTTCTCTGGACTGTACCCATTGCATCTGTTGCTATATAGGTGCATAGTAAAGGAATTCAGGAAGAGTAGTTGCCTTACAATAAAGTGTGCTTTCTTTTATTGATGAAAATAACAGTGCTGTGATGAAGTGTTTGGACAAATATAAAGAGCAGCTTCCTTATCACATTGTATCTAGAGATGATCAAAGAAATTTTTTGCAAAAAGTTTCTGAGAAATGCAAACAAATGGGAAGGTGAAATGTGCTGGTCCCAACACAGGTGGTGAAGAGCCTTGCCATTGTAAAGCTGGAGCTATGTTAAGTCCCATGCAAGGTTTGGAAAAGGGAAGTTCAGTACCACTTCCTGAGATTCATCGGAGATTTTTCCATCTCTTACTGTAACTAGAGATTACCCCGTGTCCCTGGTTGTCCAGAGCCATCTTTGATCTTCAGTGAGGAGAGAGGCAAGTCCTGTCTCTAGGAATTCGTCACAGTGTTGAGAGTGGATCCAAATCCAGTTGTTGGGTAGATGAGAGTTTGAGACCTAATCCAAACCCCACATAAGGACATCTTGCCTGTGATTTCCTGGATTTTGGCTCAACCCAACAGGTCCCAGTCTTGCTAAGGCTCACACACATGCTTTATGCACTCAGTTTAATTGAGATTTCAGGTCTTATCATTATTAAGGAAGAGTGAGTTGTACTCTTAGCTCGAGCTGGATCTTGTAAGAGAAAACTCTAATGAGGGCAAGGCTCTTTATTGTCTTCACTGGTGTTAGGAGCTCAAGCTGAAATACAGACTTATCCATACGTCTTAATTCAACGTTCTGTATTAAAAGAAATTACACACTGCTGTAAGATTTTACCGGGTGTTATTTAACATGATTAAAAACAAACCTTTCACCTAGTGAAGGGAAGACACTATTCATTGGATAAAATCCCAGCTGAAGAGACTATAAATTAAGTAAAATCTCACTTGAATTTTGCCATTGTTTTCACTGAAACCAAAGCCATTCTCAGTGGCCTCAGTCAAACAAGACCAGGGTCGCAGTGTGTTCTCTATGTCAAAGTGGTCCCAAGCTGCATTGCGGAAGGTAGACAGTCTCAAACAATGGTGAAACCTGAAATTAAAGTGAAGTCTAAGTTTCTTGCTTTACAGCCTGTCTTGTCCATATCTTCCGGCCTTGGGATAAACAAAAGAAGTCATGTTGAAATTAGTACCAGGATTAGGTCCGTAATGTTCAGAGATAAGTTGTGTCTGATTTCTTTACCTAAGACGAGGGTCTATGGGGTGTATAAAGCAATTAATTCAGTGGAGCTACATTAGTTCACATGAGCTTAGGATCTGACCTCATATCCATGTTGCAATTGGCAATATAGATCTATATTATGATAGGTAAGTAGGTAGATAGATAGAATGGATTTATATTTAGAGGGATCTTTATTGATGATGTTTGTTTTGAATACAGAGGTCTGTGGTAAATACGAATTAAATCCTCTTCTCAGAAATATAGGTAATTTTAAAATTATGGATCCATTATTTAGAACCAAACTCAAAGACTGTGTAAGTTGTGTTTGCAAAATTCTCAGTCTTGCCCAGATTTGGTTGGTTCATTGGTTGGTTATTTGGCTTTGATGGAAAGAAAGGAGTAGAACTGTTTGTTCTTAATCCTTTAGTAGCACATACGCACCACCATTCTTACTATTTGCAGAAGCTGCTCTTTAATTACAAGTATGTATATGCCTCTTAATATCCTCTTAAGATATGTAATTTAGAAAGGGGCTCAAAATAAACTCTCTAATTCAAATACAAAATATTTAACACACAGAAACATAAGACTTCAAGAAGACATGTAGACAGTATTTGTCCCTCAAGACAGCATTACTTATGCCTTTACTTACCTAAGATGTCTACATGTTCTTAACTTTTAGGGAGGAAATGTTTTATGAAACTCAGAAAACAAACACCATACACTATAAAACTGTTTTGTTCTTTTCCTCTTTGAGAGTTTCATGGAATGAAGTATGTTATCTTGCATACCTAGGTACATTCCTACCAAACCAAAGTGGCTCCCAATTTGAAAAAATTGCACAGGGCTAATGCTTTCCAATGTATTTATTTATTGCACTTAGGGTTTTTTTAGAAGAACCATTCAGAAAAACCTCCATCCAACCTATTCCTGTAAATATGAAGGAAAATGTGTGATAGACAAAGTAACAAGAAATCAGTGCCAGGAATGTCGCTTCAAAAAATGTATCTTTGTTGGCATGGCAACAGATTGTAAGTATATTTTTCTGCTTTTCTTTCTTTTCTCTTTTTTTTTTTTTGTTTGTTTGTTTGTTTGTTTGTTTGTTTTTTAATGTGTGAGTTTGCTTGAAGTATGTTGATTGGTGAAGATCGCTAAAGTAGAGCAGAACTGCCAGCACTTCTTTGTTTTTAATAACTTGTACCGGGGAATTATGCTCACTGCATGAAACCACTTTCATAGGGCTGTAATTTCTTGTTTATCCTTCACCAGACTGCACCTTCTCCTGGCCTTAGCAGGCTGAGTAACACTAGGAATGTTCAGTCTTTGGAGGAGAGGAGGGAGAATTGCATCTGGATGGACACTTTGCTTGAAAAAAACCCATCTTGTTTAGAAAATTCTGGAGGATGTGAAATTGAATGTCGTTGAATGAGTCATCCTGCAGTTGTTTGTTTTATTTTTAGCCCTGAAGAAGTTAACTACTGCAAAGAATTCGACTCTCATTCTAAAGAACTAGAACATATGGCTGTAAGATTAACCCTTAGGGGTCATCTTTTCCTGCCGTTGCACAGGGATTTACACTGATAACTTCAATTAGTGCAAATGGAAGGAAGTCAGTAAATCCCCCTGTGCATTAATGTTAATGGTTGTTGCCTGCGTAATCCTCTGCAGAACTGACGGGCAATCAGGCCCAATAAACAACAGAAGAATATTCTAACAGTGTTTTTCATTCGTGATGTAATGTATAACAGTGTCTTCGGTCTAGAGGGAAATAGAAGAAATGACGAAATTTCAATTTTAGCCAGGTAGACCTTCAGGAGCAGGGGCTGGATGACCCTGGGTCACCACTTCACATCCAGCCCAGTCTGACACGGCAGGCACTGGTGAGCATCAGCCGGGTAGCGGCCGTACAGAGTGAGGAGTTTCTCCGAGTCTGGTTCTGCCCAGCAAGTGCCAATACCATAAAGCTGGTACGGCCTTTGTGGGCTGCGCCTGCGTACGCACCAAAGGAGCTGTCGGTGAGCACGGCAGACAAGCCGGCTGTCCCCCAACTCAAGAAGGGTTTCTCCCACCTTAAAGTTAACGTGTGAACAGAAGCGTGTAAGCAAGGCTTTCGTTGCTGCTACCTGCCTGCCACCAGTTGTGGATCTGAATGGTCCTCCTCCGCTAAAGCGGGCCAGTCTGTTTTAAGTGGCCTATTCATGTTTGTACGGAAAACTGGATAAAACCTTCTGTGCTGGTCAGAGACGTGCAGCCCTGGGGCCTGTGTGTCTGGCATCACTGGAAGTAGCGGGGCTCTAGGGGAAAGCCACAGAACAGCACCATTTTTAGGGCTTACGGAAGGAGCCAAAGGCAAATTGTTTCTGATTGCATCATGCAACAGGTAGTTGAGCCTCCTGTGAATAAGTACTCCCACTTTCTTAAATCCGCGTTACTTCTGCTGGCTTACAAGAACACATTCTACACAACTCAGAGCAGTGAGTGTGCTGATACTACTTTAAAGAAAACAAAAGTGCATCTTTCCCAACATGAATTACTCCCAAGTCCGTTCTAGGAGCACTTTGTCTGAGTCCTCACAAAGCTTTTACATTAGTTTTATTGGTGGAATAAGCCACTGAAGGCAATGGTAGTATACATTGCGTTAACAGAAGGGTAGGCTGTTCTTTGCAATCCAGGCTTCTGAGAAAATGAAGTTTCAAGAGAGAAATAAGAGAACTATGTCAACCGTGGGTCTTACCAAAGTACTTCTTTACTGATTAGTTAAGGTATTTGTAATCAATTAGTACCTCAGGCATAGAAAAGACCAAAGTTCAGTCAGCCTTAAAGAGCTTCCTGCCATTTTTGTGTGCTTTTTCCCCTGCTAGTGGTGTTGGATGACAGCAAGCGGCTGGCAAAAAGGAAGCTGATAGAAGAAAATCGAGAGAAGAGACGTCGGGAAGAGCTGCAGAAAACAATTGGGCACAAACCAGAGCCAACGGATGAGGAATGGGAGCTCATCAAAATTGTTACTGAAGCACATGTGGCCACCAATGCACAAGGAAGCCACTGGAAGCAGAAAAGGAAATTTCTGGTAAGGACTGTAGAATTTTACACTGCTCTTGGAGTCAGGTTCCTTCCTTTCTTCTGAAGTCCCTTCGCAACATTGCAACCCCACAGAGGAGCTATCTGTCAGTGTATTGACATACATGAAAAATAGATTATTTTAATAATTACTACTTGCTTATTCTTACCTGAAGCTCAGTGTTTCATCAGACTATGTATTTCAAAAGATAAACTGCATGTTGCTGAGTTAAGGCTTACCCAGCTGAATACCTTTAATGTGCTATGATCAGAAAAAGTAGAGCCGTTGTTTCACTCCTGATTAATAGCAGTACCAGTCTATAATGCATACCGTATCTTTTTTATAGATTGTATCTAGGGATAGTTGTCTTTATTAGGGACTAGCATACAACATACTGTAAGTAGTAAAATCAATGACAAGTTTTAAGTAAAGCTGGTATTCTTTATTAATAACTGGTGGTTTTTGCTTCGTTGTTCCAAAGTGAACACATTAATTAAAATAAATTTGGCAAAGAAAAATTAATTTCAATGAAAGCAGGATAATACATACACTATAGTATTGGGATTGCAGACTACAAGACGACTTAAGTTTTCAGCCTATAACTAAGGATCAGAAAATAAATGGTGATTTGTGATGCTCAGCCTTAGAAAAGGATTTATTTGACTTTTTCTACATTGATTTTTAAAGGAAATAAGTGCAGAATGCAAAATGCTTATACAGCACAAAAGAGGGATTATAGACTGCGTGTCAGGAATACACAGGGGTCTTTAACAGTCTGTGTACACCAAATCAGATAGAGAATATTCATTTTTTTGCAAGCCTAGGCTCCTGCTGCCTAATTTACCATGGGAATCTCGACCCACTGTTAAATTGCTAAGAGAAATTATATATTCAAACCAGCTGATCCCTTTTATAATGTTTCATTAATTCCAGTGGCACTGTCTAAGTTTCTGTATGAATGGTTGCATGTTCATAGTAGCATGCAGTCGGGAAACCACAGCCAGTGATCACTGGCAAGAAGCAGCAGAGCACTTTCCAGTGGTGATGCACAGCAAGGTTTGCGGCACTGGTTTTAGCAGACCAAGAAGCAGCTGCAATAGTGCATTTGATTAATGAGGCAGGAGTGCTGTTCTTTCAGGATCTCCTGGTTTGGGATGAAGCATGGGGAGCTTGAGGTTTGGGCTGGGAATGAGGACACGGGTAGAAAGCTGGTAGGGACTGGGCCACGTAAAATGTGGTCGTTGAGGGACTTCAGGTTCTGGAGACAGTCACAGCAGAGGGGGAGCCCCCAGCAAAGGGTGCCCAGAGGCAGGGCATGAGGTGATGTAATGACAGGGCTGTTGGGAGAGGGGACGGATCATAGAATCATTTAGGTTGGAAAAGACCTTTAAGATCATGAAGTCCATGTGCATTAACCTAGCACTGCCATGCTGGATGGGGAGAGGCAGGGGTGGCAGCTGTAATGGCCAGACCAAACTGCTCTCGGTGCAGCCCTTGCTGCAGGGCCTCCTAGTTCTTTGCAGTGCTCATGTGCTGAAGCCCGGTGGTTTCAAGGCAAGTGTAGGAAGCTCACCGACACCTGGCAGTGAGCACAGAAGGGAAAGTCCAGGATGGCCTGCCAGCCCCAGGCGGAGGGTTTTGAAAACCCCTGCCAGAAGCTGCCAGAAGCAAGAGGAGCTGACTGCACACCCCAGGAGCTGTGGGTCAGTTCCTTAGGCAGCTGAGGCTGGTTCTTCAACAGCAGGAGCTCCTTTGAGGTCTGGACCTCTTTTCCTATTGAGGTGAGTTAGGTAGCAATGGCTCTCCAGTTGCATGCCCTTCTGGAGTGTGTTAGCGTTAGCTAGCAATCCTGACTTCTTTTGCCTTTCCCAAGAAAATGCTGTGTTCTTTCTTTTTCTCCCTAACAATGTTATTCGTGGGTTTAAGCATTTGGTCTTCTTGCTTGGAAGTGATGAAGGTTGTTTATCATGAGCACACAGACAATGCGGTTTAGTTTCCCAAGATTGAGGGGGGGGGGAGCCTAGAAGTGGCATTATTTGAGTTTTTTAGTAGGAACCATCAGATAATTGAGCCCAGTCCTCTTCATTGTTCTTTTACAATTGGTGCTTGCTTTATTAAGGCATTGCTGAGTTTTTTCTTGAAAGAAGTTAGATTTGGATTCAGATTGGTGACAGAGCTGTGGAAGGGTCTTTTATGATGTGTTGCTTTAAAAAACTACCGAGCACAAGTTTCTGTTATAGACAGCACTTTCAGCACCTCTCCCGTTTAAGTGCCCTTATATAAATGTCATGTAGTCCATCAGTCTTAAAGGCCTTCTTCTTTGGGTTTTATCCAGTTTTTGACTCTTTAATGTGAACAAAATGGAAGCTTTGCATGGTGGTTGGCAGGTCTTTTACAACTGCAGAGCCACACTTAGCAAACAGAATGGCTTTGATATGCCTGTTTTTAAAATACATGGTAACATTGATGAGCTGTCATAAAATCAGGTGAACAAGTTGAAGTGCAGCTGGAATAAAAAAACACTCGTCACAGATTCTGCTTGAAACTATTTCATTGTATATCCCTATTGAAATCCTCAAAATATGTTGTTTTTTTTTTCTCTGTTGGAGAAGTCGTGGCCTGAAGTCATGCAGAAGGTGATTTTCAACCAGAATTTTGCCCAGATGAGTTCAAATTCTAGTCACTTTATCCAGACTAGCTTTGTGTTTGCCCATTCCTAGTCATCAGTTGTTTTGCCTAGTTTCGGAAACAGGCCTGGGCAGTCGCCTGGAGCTCTGTGATACCAGGCAATCCGTTCTGGGGAGGATTTCAGAACTTTGCGTAGGTGAAAGAGCCCAGTTCTGCAAAGCTCTCAGCATCTTCTCGGGGGTAACAAGTCACCTCAGCTCCCTTCGCTTTTAGAGAAACTTGAGAGTTCTCAGCACCTGTAAGAAACAAGAACATGCCTATATTTTTAAGCAAAAAATGCATAAGCTACACCCACAAAATACGCAGATACAGGCACAAGGAAGAAACTGCATGTGCACAAAAATGCAGCTGCCCCCACAGGATGGGTAGCAGCATGCCAGTCACCCATTTCTCTGTGCAGTCACCTCTTTCACAAATGTCTTCCAAACAAATTCACATTTTGTGGCATAATGAACATTGCTTATAAAGTGAATAGCATTATTTTTTGTTTTAGCATATCTTCCGTTGCCAAGCAGGACTTTTTAAGAGTATAAAATACTTGCTCTAAGATAGATTGTTCCTTTAAATATCTTTGTTTATATCCTTAGCCAGAAGATATTGGGCAGGCACCAATAGTTAATGCCCCAGAAGGTGGGAAAGTGGATTTAGAAGCCTTCAGCCAGTTTACAAAAATTATCACACCAGCGATTACAAGAGTGGTGGATTTTGCCAAAAAGTTGCCTATGTTTTGTGAGGTAAGAAAACTTACTTGCACTCCTCATTTATATGCCTGTTGTTAAAAACTATTCAAAATACTGCTGGCATGGGACTAAAAAATTCACTATGTTTAAAATCAGAAAAATTAAGGGACTCAAAATAGATGGGACTAGAATGACCTGCATTTTTATGAGTTTTCTTTTTCCTGTGATTACTGAAATCCTGATTTTGTTCATCTAGAAGTCATCATGGTTCATTAGGGACTCGAATGTGTCTTTAGAGGTGGCCTTGAACAAAGCAAATGAGCAAAAAGAGACTGTCTAGAAGCATCTTTGATACGTTTAATCAGATCTTTCAGCACACAGTTCCCTCTGTGCTTTCTGGCTCCTTGGCAGGTATAATACTGGGGGGTTGGATCTACACAGTAACAAATTATTCAAATTCAGGAAAGCATCTATATCCAGGAATGGCACTCGCCTCATTGTATTCCCCAGGCATGCTTTTCCTGAACGGGGAGGTTGTGCATAAAAGAGTCTGTAAAAGTAATGGATTGTCATTCCAGGTAGATACTCACATGTAAAATATACAGTAAATAGACTCAAATAGACTTGGTTGCACATTAGGAGTACAGAGGCCCTAGGCTGATCTCATACTAAGGTATCATTTTTATTGAAGGGCCAGATGCAATGGCTGATGATATTTTTTTCCTAACTTAAAAAATGTTATCAGAACTGCAACCTGAAATAATATTTCAGTCTTAATAATCTTAATCATTTTAAATCTTGTGAGTCCCTTAGGATCCACAGCCATGGGAGGTTTAGTATGGAAATAATCCCAGTCCAGCCATGGAAGGATGCCTGCCTGCTCGCCCACGCTGCAGAGCAACACTTGACTCTGCTGGTGAAATGCCAAGTGAATGACATTCAAAAAAGGAGTGACCATGGTCAATGAGTTCATCGGGCTCCCTAACCTAGGAACAGTGTTTCCTCCTGATAACTAAACATCAGTCAGGAAGGAAGTTTAAGGCAGCTATATAGCATTTTACTTTTCTGTGGCTGGCAGCTTTTCTTTAAGGTCAGTCAAGGAGAGCTATTTATGTCCTCTGGCACCTACAGAACAAGGAGCGGTAAATATCAGTAGTTGGCATAGTGTAAATAGCTCTCCCTGGCTAAACCTCAGCATTGGCTCCATCAGCCAAGAAAGCATGAAATAGTGGCCAAGCATGAAGATTTTAAAATACAAGGAATGTATCCATAGATCAAGAGGCCCCTGCAGCATTCAGTGTCTGAGGGAGTCTGTCTCCTCTGATTTGGCGTTCGTTGGTGGGAAGTTGCAGTGACGTACCAAGGTAGTCTTTTTAATTTAGAAAGCTTTGCCAGTCACACACAGACTGCAGTGCCCATCTGACACCTACTGCCCCTCCTGGCTACTGTGGGCCCACTTGTGTCAACGCTAGGCAGGAAGCACGGATGAAGAAGTCAAGGCGTCGTTGGGCATGACCTCTGTAGGTTATGCGGCTTGGCTAGGACAGGCTTTGTTTACAGCTGAGCCACGGTGTAAGCCTGACACCTGTATACAGCAAGGTCTGATGGCAGAGTGAGGGACAACACCTCGTGAACACAAAGGGATAGGACAGCTGTCCTCCTGCTGTAGCATAAAGAAAATGACAAATATTTGCTCCTTTTTGAAGGGGGACTGTCCTGTTAGCTTTATTTCAGTTATGTTTTTTAACCTGTATCTTTTTCTTAGAAGCAACACTGTGTGGCTGTGGATTTGTTTATGAGAAAAAGCCCTCCTTTCTCCCATAGGACCTGCAGAGCATTTAAACATTATCTTAGTTCTTAATTTCCACAGAGGCTCAGGCTGAGAGGGTAGTAAATCTCAAAGACGGAGGGGCATGGCAAGGAACATCCATGGCCACTTGTATATTCATGGCTACTTTTCCTTCTTTCTCTCTTCTTTGGACACATGCGCAAGCCAGCAAAGCACTGTGAGTGCCCAGCTTAGTTTGTGTGCATCCATTGGCCCATGCCTCAAAGCAAGAATCTAATCCCAGAGTAATCAAAGTATAAGGAAAACTTCATTTACTTCTCAGCATTTCTGCTGTTGTTTCCTTTTTGCATTTCCTTCTGCTTAGAAGATGAAGTTTGAGGAGCATTTAATCAGTTTGATGTGACTTTTAAGTGTCACAGGCATCAGTGGTACCGTGTTGGGTGAAGCTGTGTGAATACCCCTCTAGGTAGCTCAGCTCAGTTCCATGGCGCTGCATTACATGTGTGCTGGCTGCCAGTGTGTCCTGCAGAGATGAGCACCTCAGGTTCCTGCCTTTTGCTTTTTCTCCCTGTGGAGAGAGAAGGAAAGGACAACATGTGGCAGATCATCAGTCACATTTGTTGACCCCACAGCTGGAAGGTGCTCTGGTAGCAATGCTCAAGTGGTGAGCATAGGTAGCGTTGAAACCTGCGTAGCTGGGAGCAGAACTGACGTTCAAGCCCCCTGTCTTTGGTAACTGCTGCTACTGGCAGGTAAGACCTGAGGTTTGGCATCCGTGATACAGGTGTCCCATGTATCCTTCAGAACTAGGAAAGCAGGTAAAGGACCGGCATAGTCAGATCACCACTACCATAAAGAAGTGTTAAGAAGGTTCAAATAGGAAGAGAAATTCTCATTGGTTTAATGGCTCACTAATAAAACAGCTGAAGCATCACAAAATATCTTCCCTACTGTTATCTGTCTGTGTCTCTTCCAACATTCTTCCTTCTCCTTAGTCTTTTTTCCTTCATTTCTCTTTTCTTCTCCCTTCTCCCTTCCTTTCCTTCATGTCCCTTTTTTCTCTGCAGTTACCTATTCTGATATCTCTTTGTGGTTGCTCTCACACATCTTTCCTTTTATTTTTATTTTTATTTTTATTTTTATTTTTATTTTTATTTCTTACTCTGTTTCTTTCCCTACTTCAGTCTCAGCAGCCAAACAGTGGCATTGTCGTTGGGTAGCGAGACTGCCACTGTGCCTGTGCAGCCTTCCCCATGCTGCTGCTGAGCTGAGCGTGGTCCGCCGAGAAAGTGATTTGCCCTGAACAGGATGAGTCATTTTTCTTGTGTATCAAACACCTTACACCTGAAGTTGGCATTGCTGGAAAAACAGCTGCATGATTCAACTCCTTTTTCTGACTGGGGCTGGCTTTCTGCTTAAAAGTCTTCTCTAACAGGCAGCTGCTTTCCACTTGTGTTAGGTAACTGTCTGGCGTCCACTCTACATCATTTTACACCAAATCAATGTGTTTGCTTTGCGAGTACACAGTTGCCGTGTAAACCTATAGTTGGTGTGGGTTTTTTTTTTCATTTTGAATTGCAAATCAGGTAAATATAATAACTTTATATGAATCAGAAATGGATGGATTTTTGCCTCCTTTCAATCTGAGTAGAAATGAGTTACTTTTTCATATATGTGACCCTTTGCTGTTCATTTAATGACAGTCTCAAAATAGTCTTGGTGGGTTTTGCTATTATTGAATTACCTATGAAAGCATAAAGACACTCTTTACAGAAGGCATTCTCCTAACATGTCAGCATCCTAGTGACACTTTATAAATACAGAACCTGCCTCCACCAATTCAGGCAGCTTACCTTTTTTAATGTTGTGGAAAAGACAAATCTAGCCAAGTGCCTGGAAGATCATGGCTTATGCACCAGCATGAAAGCTGGAGCTATACCATAGATTTTCTGTCTGTCCAGCAATAACATAGGGAGTCTAGAGAGATCAGCCTTACCAGGTTAAATATAGCTTAATAAGTTCTCTGTTGCTTAAATGGGTAGTGAGAATTAAGAGTACGTGCCCCACTGATTGAGGTCTCTCTTCTAGATAGAAAAAATTATTTCATTTCTTTTATTTAAAAAGCAGCCCACTCTTACAGACCCTCCCAAATGTCTGTCTTTTGCTCTGGTCAGGTAAGAAATAAGCATGGCTGGCAGTGAGTTTAACTGGGATGGCTGAGGTCTGTACCAGCCCCAATTATAGTTTATCCTGTTATGCTAAGTTGTAAGCTGAGGGAGCTCAGGTGTAGAAGAGAGAAGGGGAAAAAGCTGAGAACAGTGACCGCTTTAGCCATCTCAGCTAGACCCACCCCTGATGGGAGACAAACCCAATAGTTTATGTTACCACCAACCTGGCACCTGACAGGTCTGCTTCACCCATCACACTTCGTGAAATGTTCTGCAAAATAGAAAGGTACGTTTTTAAGGTTTATTGGACTTAACTTTATAATGCTCCCACAAACTGAGCAGTCCCACAGAGAGCAGCACTTCTGCAAGCTGGGTCACTTCACCTCAGCATCTGAACCAGCTTGGTTGGCTTTGAGTAACTTGCCCAGGACCACTTGCCTACAGCTGTGTCATCACTAGATTTCCTAAGGGGGTATGGGGATGTTAACCTGCTGGCAGTTTCTGGAAGCAGGAATGCGAGTCTTGGAGGTTTCTGCAGTGCGCTGGAGCTAGTCAGTCAGCAGCATGTTTGGTGGGTAGCTACACTATGCGAGGTAGTGTCCTGGGGTGTGAATGGCAACTTCATGCTCATGGGTTTATTGTAGTTGTAAAACCAACTCAGTTTGAAAAACACATCTTTCTCTTTACCGTTTCTAATTTCTGCAGCTGCCATGTGAAGACCAGATCATCCTTCTGAAAGGCTGCTGTATGGAGATAATGTCCCTCCGAGCAGCAGTTCGCTATGACCCCGAGAGTGAGACTTTAACACTAAATGGGGAGATGGCGGTGACAAGGGGCCAGCTGAAAAATGGGGGTCTTGGCGTAGTGTCTGATGCCATTTTTGACCTGGGCATGTCTCTTTCTTCATTTAACCTGGATGACACCGAGGTTGCCCTTCTTCAGGCTGTTCTGCTCATGTCATCAGGTGAGAACAGAAATACATTGGGACCCCAACCATTTTGAAACTCTTTAGTCTTTGTCACAAGCCTCTTTTTTAAAAGAAACAGGGTATGTTAGATCTTGAAGTGTTGACTAGAGTAATGTGGGAGTTCTCTCTCAAAATCCCAGTGCAGCTTGGAACTAGTTTGGTGAGCAGTAGGAAAAAAATTCAGGGTATTCAGAGAGATGGGCATAAAAGTGGCTTTGGTAACACACCTTGCTCAGTTTAGTACTTAGGGAGGAGGCAGGGATGATGACCAGAAAGAAATCAGATCTGGTTCTGAGCCAATTTGCCTTGAATGAAAAACTGATAATTTAGCAACACTTGTCCTGACAATAAGTTCCCTCTTCCCCTAAGTACTGTCATGCAGTGGGTGGGAAGTACAGTTCATACACGTTTCCATCAGTCTCATGTGCTTAGTTTGACCTGCTTTCTTGTTTTCCTACCTAACGGCAGCACCGCTTGCTAATAGCCTTTTGAGAGCTGTGCTGTTTCCCCACACTGGGACCATTTGCACCGCGTCCCTTGGTGGTGTGACACAGTAGCAATACCGACCGTTTCATATGATTTCCAAAGAGTTTCTTCCCTTCTCAGATCAAGAATGTTTTCAAATATGCTTCCACTGACTGTGCCAGCCCAAAGAGGAAATTCCATTCTTGGGCAGTGACAGATTTGGCAAGGTTTTGTTTTAAGACCACTTGTAAAGATTGGGCACTAAATAACAATGCACAGTTATTGTAAATCAAACAATGTTTGATTTACAAGCATTAGCTGTGTCTGAGACAGAAAGGTTTCCACATTAATCACAACACAGCGCTTGACCTTCCCAATCAAAACATTTTGATTTCGTTTTAGTTCCCTACACAGTGATACATGAGTAGGGGTTTCAGAAGGCAGTTGAGAGGACCTGCTTTCCCAGAAGTGTCTCCTGAAGAGTGACTTGTGAAAGGAGCTTTTCCAGCACCATCTGGGTGCCGGTTGAGACAATCAGCCACGCTTTTGGCCTTTGTTGTTCCTTGGTGCTCCATAACAATTTCCTTTGCAGCTCACCTGTGGCTCAAAGCTTGATCAAAGCATTGGTCAGGCTGTAGGGAAAGAACTGTAATTTAGATATCTGGCAAGGAATTTTTTTTTGTTCTTTATTAGTTGTTTTACAGTAAGACATAGAGAGAAGCCTTCACTGAGATCAAGTGTCTGTTGCTCTAGTCACTGTAAGGAAACACTTCTCGAACAGGTATACTCCAAATGGGCAAAGCAGGCAAAGGATGAAGAAAAGGATTATCTCCTTGTTTTAATAGGGGTAGTACTGATAAGTGATGTACCCAGGGTCAAAGAAGTTGTTTGTGGCAGAGCCAGATGTCCTCGGTCTCCCTCCTTCCTTTCCTAACAACAGAATTGTACTATTTTTCCTGATTTATGATCAGGAATTCATTAAGGTAAATGAGTAATAATGATAATTCTGCTTCTTTATATCTGCAGATCGCCCAGGCCTTGTTTGCGTCGAGAGGATAGAAAAGTGTCAAGAGGGTTTCCTCCTGGCATTCGAACACTACATTAATTACAGGAAACACCATGTTGCACACTTTTGGCCAAAACTGCTGATGAAAGTGACAGACCTGCGAATGATCGGAGCCTGCCATGCCAGCCGCTTCCTGCACATGAAGGTGGAGTGCCCCACAGAACTCTTTCCTCCGTTGTTCCTGGAAGTGTTTGAGGATTAGAGAGACTGGAGCGGTTCTCCGCCCCCCCGTCGCACTACTGGCTGTCATTTCATCCCGTTGCCCGGCTCTTCTCACCTCTGTTTGTTCTTCTTCTTTCGTTCTCTTCTGTTTCTTGAGGCGGGGTTGGGTTTTTGTTTGGGTTTTCGTTTGGGGTTGCTGGGGGGCAGTTGTATACACATGGATGAAAACATCCCTTTAATGCGGGTACTTGTGACTATTGCAATTTGTTCTTCAGTCCTTTGATGTGAATGCTTTGACAGCTTAACAGTGAAAATACAAACAGACCAATCTCATTCACCAGCACTTGCATGGTCACCAGCTCACACACATCATTGCTTGGAAAATACGGGAGAGAAATTGAAGTGGCAGAAAATAAATTGGCCTCCGAGTTAAAACAGCTATGGTTAATTTGACCCTGGCAATTCTGTCTAGTATTACCTCATTTTGCAGGGCACAAGTGACCGATTCATGAGATGAAATTTCTAGTCTTCATGGTTGTTTCTATTGTAACAATCACCATTATGATCTAGGATCTTCATCATCGTCATGATCCCATCATTATCTGAGGATTGTTCCAGCAGATAGAGTTTAACTGTGCCCCATAAATCAAGTACTTAATGCAGAGTGTTAGAAGGGACTGACTCACTTTTTTTCCATGTGTATAAGAAAGTAAGATCCTTCAGTTCTTACTACATTTGAACTCCAGGTAACTTCACTGGAAGGTCGGTTGGAGTAAGGAGGGGAATTTGATCCTCTGAGGTGCTTTTCCTGACAGTGGAGAGGTCTGCTTTTTCTGAGGTGCATGGAAAATTCGTCACTCTGAGGGAGAAGGCTCTCTGTCAGGATAGCAGGCTTTCCTCGGAGTTATTCAGGGATATGAATGCTCACAGAATGAGGGCAAGGAGAACGAAACATCCAGGGTGACCTTCAGATGGGACAGAAACCAACTGTGTTATTAACGACACTCAAGACTGTACAGCTTTATCCCAGTAATACAAATAGTGTTGCTTGGCAGTAATCTTTTGTTTTATATATATATATAAAGTTTATATGCACATATATATATAATTTTATATATATATAATTACAAATCTTCAGCAGATGTCTTAAACATATTTCGATATTTTTATCTTCTCTCTCTCCTTCTCTCACCCTCTCCTGTGCATGTGTCCGTTTATGTGTGTTGATCAGCTAGGTTCTCCCTACTTGGTGTCTGTATGTGTTTCGTTTGGCTAGATTCTCTCTTGATTCCTTTAATTTATTTCCACTAACTGCACTAGCAGGAACCGAACTGAGCAATGACAGGATGTCCTGCTGCCAAAATCTGCAAGCCAGTACTCACAGTCCTGGAATGTTTGGAGGCCGGTGATGAGGGCATTATAGGTAGAGGTTCTTCTCTGTCATCCATCTCCATTCAGGGGTGTTGTCCCTGGGTTTTATAAACTTGGTATTAAACCATTCTCTGAATTTGTATGATACATCAAAAGCATCCCTCTGTTCTTCCTGGGAACCAGAGACTTAGTTCACATATTTTGCACTTCCTCATACCCCATGTTCTTTTGTGTTGTACATTCACTTGTACCCGTTTCTTTCTCTGCTATTTATTGATATATTTGCCTGGCAAGTCAGTGGGCATTGTTAGGGTGGATGTGTTGACGTTCAAAGCTCATGGCCCATATCTAAACTCATATGTTACGTGTTTATGCCCTCATGAAAACATGATACTCGGGAAAACTTATCTTGTAGGTAGAACAAAGTATGCGTGTGTCAGGGGTTAAATTCTTTCCACCCCTCTTTCCCTACATCATTGATTGATGATTATTGTACATCATTTGGAGTACTATTGGCTATGTTTTCAGGGATGTGGAATCTTGTGCTCCCTGTTCTTTGATACCATATGCACCCGTGATGAGTTGTGAGCACTGGTGTTACCACTTAGGGGTTTGTACCCATAATTTTGTGAGAACATAAAACACAATGGTGTGTTTAGGGGTTTTTTGCAGGTAGCAAGGAAGACAGACCATTGGAAATTTGTTCTTAAATGTTTGCTGAAGTCGAAGAACCTCTCTTGTGGGCTGTGTTTGCTCCATCTCGAAGCATGTGTGTTAACAACATCAGTCTCTATCCAAATTCCTTGTAGAGCACTATGTCTTGGGGACAAGGAGTTAGAAACTTCCTAGCTTTTTGGAGCAAGAGGCCATACATACTCACATGTCCTCCTGCAGAATCTGAGATGAGCAGCATCCATGGTCAGTAAAGAGTGTTAGATATCTGATCTGGGGGTAGCTTGATAGGGAACTGATAGCTTATAGGGAAAGCAAAACAGCAGCTCATCCATTGCTTGCATCAATACCCACAATGGCTTGCAAAGAAAAGAGAAACGTGCGTGTCTTTTCGAGTTCTGTTCTGCAATGGATCTGAGCATGGAGTTCCTCCTGAAGCCAGTGCAAGTATCTCACCTGGTTGCTAAATGTGAGCTTGAGTTAGTGTACAAGCTTCTGACTGTGCTGCAGATGAGACTCAGGAGAAAAAACATCATGTTTCTCCTAGTAGTACTCACAGTGATCTCGCTACAAGGTCCATGATGCTTCATGTATTTTTCAGAGCTTCAGTTCCTGGAGTTGTGCAGCTGCTTGAGAGGTTCAGTCTGTCATTAAGGTCAACAATGCTTATCCTTTGGGCTATAAAGAAAATCAGTAGCCTAAATGCTAATTATTCAGGTGAGAAGTCACTACCCAACAGTGACTTAGCTCATAACTATTGGGGCACTCATAACTGGCTTTCGAACACTTGGGATTGTCAGGACTGCATTAATCAAAAAATAAATAAAGATCAGAGGTTAGAAAAAAACGTGAGAATTACTGGATTGACTTGGGGAAGCAGCAAGAGATGAAAGAACTTGAAACGCCCTGGGCAGAACTGCAGTTTGAGACAGTGCTGAGAATTAACACTTTCCACACTGGCTGTAAAACTTGTTGCTTATGCAGGGACTTGTTCCCTAAGGTCTACCATGGCAAGTTACAAAGTTTCCTAACAGCCTGCATAAATGGATGTCTGAATTGCATATATGCTGCGTTTAGGCATCCAAGCTAATGGCCTGACTTCCCAAGATGTGATGCAGTTTGGAGCTGTGCTTAATCAGGGTTCAGAAGATCAGGCCTCCTTCCTTAGGTGACTGCAGATGGACTGAAGTGCCTAAAATCAGGCAACCAACTTTGACAGGTTCGGCAGTGCTCTAAGCAGAAAGGACATAAGTCAACATACTTTTCTAGCTTTGTAGATTAAGTTGGAGTCTGGCACTGATTAACAGAGGGGGATTAGTAGTATTCCTCAATTGAAAACTAAGACCAAGCTCTTAGTTTGACAGATTTGATGTACTGACATCTAATGGCCTCTGATTTCCTACCAGTCTTAACTTTGTGTGACTTCATTGACTCCCTCAGTACAACTCCTGATTTATGTGATCATGAGATCAAAATTAGATCACATGAGGATGCTCTTGCAGACTCTTACCAGTGGATACTGACCTTAGTTCTGCAAAGGAATGCTTGCTTTTAAATATCAGCGGTCTCAAGCCATTGTAGGATTGAGCCACTGGATTGACCATCAGACATCACCGCTGCAGTCAGCACCCTTCGTAGTAACTGGCCTTCTGAGTGAAATAACAAACGTGCACTTGCCGGTGCAGTCCAGAGTCTCGTTTCCGATGGTGCCACGTAACTCTCATGTTTGCTTTGTGGTCTACGTGTGGGTCTTACAGAGAAGATTCTTCCTGTCAAACCTGATTGTCACCATTGATGGTTTTGCCCTGAGTAACACGTGCATTTAGATATTCATTTCATGTGTAATCTCAGTTAAGTTATGATATTTATAATGACATATATAGTGTGTGATAATGATTTTTGTTTACATTCTGCCAAAATGTAGATGTTAGAGTTTAGACCTCCAAGGTCCAAAATCATCCTTGAGCAGACTGCTTGCTTCTTCAGAGGCAGGCATCAGAAAGAGGAAAAAACTGTCCAGAAAGACCATTTATATCAGAAATCTGCCAAGACAGGGCTGTTGATCACAAGCGGAGCATGTCATTGCTAGTGATGTGTTTTTATGCTATGGAACTCTAACCTGTATGTGTCATATTGACTTCTTGCTGCATGAATCATAAATTATAAAAAATCAGTCTTATGGTTTTGAGATGTAGCCAGCATTCCTAAGGCTAAACCTTTTTCATTGACAGAATCAAAATCCACAACGAAGGAACGTATTCCTCTCACTGTGAGAGCAATTGAGAGTGTTCAACGTCTATCTTTTCACAAAGGAAGAGGCGACAGGACCTCTTAATGTGTCTTGTTATTGTGATCATCTGGAAATGATTGCCAGACGTTTCCTTTTGATATAGCAATGAAGTGATCCGTATTTAAATTTTATAGAGAGAATTTTATTCTAGTGTGATAGAGATTTATTTTCCACTTAAAGACTCAAAACAGTGTGAGCACATTTTTTTACTATGATATATTTTTGCTTTAAAATTAAAAACAAAAAAAAAAGGTTTGGCCTTATCACAGTTTTAGTGTGTCGTATAGATGTTAGCAAATGCAAAGAGTATGCATTATTTGTGTGTATCCACATTGACTGATGTCGCCTTCAAAAAGCAATATTGTGCAGGTAATAAGTTGTTTGTGACTGTCCATTGCACAGTTTACCTTCTTTAAAAGCTAACCTTGTTTATGCACAAGACAATCAAATGTAAATCTACATCATCACCCAGGTGTAGATTAAGTTTATGTAAATTACTGAGCACAATGTAAAACATTAAAAGACACTTTATTTAATTACACATTTAATGTTGGTAAAGATAGTATCAGGGCATGAACTAGCTGACATACTGTAATTTCTTTTTCTCTTTTCCTACTTCCTTAGCACTCTTCAGTTTTAGTTTGCTCATAAATACATCAAATTAGTCATTCATAATTTTTTTGAAGAGAAGGGTGGTTTGGGTTGTTTATTTGTTTTTATGAAGTTGGTTGGGAGGACTTCTTACTTTGTCTATGAGGTTTGTGGGTTTTGCTTATTTGGTTTATTTTTTTTTATATCAGTTTCGTGCCCTGAGGGTAAGGCAAACATTACACCGTACGGTAAAAAACAAAGTACCTTGGATGATGTATTTTTTTGCAAACAGTGTTAAGAGTTATGCTAGATTGGTAATATTTTTTCAGCCTAAAATATATTAAAAAAAAAATCTGTGATCACAAATGTTTTAAACTATCTAAAGAGAAAATTTGTATATTTGGGGGAAGAAAATAATTTTTACATAGCTTTTGTATGCAGATATTAAAATGTAATTATGAATATAGTGGGCATAGATAACTGTGTAAGCTTGAATTCTAAAAAAGAAAAAGCTTATAACTGAAAAGTGGTCCTGGTGTCTCTGTCTCTTCGTTACAGGCTGTTTCGTCAGCTCTGTCGCACACTTCCAAGCCGCTGGAATGGGAAAAGTAGGACCCAGAGTGCGATGTTTTATCAACTCTAACCTGTTCACATTTCTATCCTTCTGCATCCCTTTCAGCACCTACCTCATATCTTATCTCCTCTCCTCCCCTCCCTTGGGCACCCAGCTGAAGGTTTTCACTTCCCCAGTGTTCGCATCAGCCACACTTAATTCACTCCAGTGAACCGACTCTTGATTTATGTCTCAACTCAATTATGTTTTTTAAGGGAACGCCCTTTCTTTCCTTCTCCGTTCCCAGTCTAGATGGGGATGGTGTGACAGGAGCAATAGGCTTCCCGTCTCTTCACGCTTTCCATACCTCAGTCTCCTACCTGTTGGAGAAGGTGTTCTCATTCAGGTATTCTCACTAGTCTCATATTCCTTTGCAGTTTTGATTGCTCCTCCAATTCTTTCATTCCACTGGGGAAGAAAGGCAAGAGCTGGCGCCCGGATCCAAAATCGCTTCTTGGCCTGCCCCAGATGGGAAACCTATTTAAGGCTGTTGCTTCACGGTGATTTCCACAGGCATTTCCTGGCTGACCGCCAGCTCCTGTTCCTGCTCCCTTCCCCGTGAGGTGCTGGGAGCCTTCCAATGGATGCTGAGCTCCCTGACCCAGCGTCGGTGGGAGCGCCTGCCCCATGCCAGGCTTGGTGTCCCTGGGGAGCGCTGTGCCGGCACCTCGAGGGTTTGTTCCCGCTGTTGCCCGTGGGAATAGGGCCTGCCTTCAAAGGCAGAAGCTCCACCTGAGGAGCCTGAGGGAAAGCATGAAACCTGTGCTCTGCCTTAAATTAAATCCCTTCAAGCACTTCAGTTCAGGCACCTGAGTGAGGAAGCCTTGCCAAGCCTCTGCTGGGGTTGCACTGAATTGGCAGTGCTGTGGGCTGCTCAGGCCCTCCAGGACCAGCTCTGGAGCGAGGAATTGACTTGCTGCATAACAACTTGTTTACTCGATGGGAAGCAATAATTCTGCTCCCACAGCCCCCAGTGCATTGGCTGTGACGTTTTCAGCCTTCTTTTGTAGTGGTGAAATCTGTGTTTTTCAAAAAGTAGCGTGAGGTCTGTGGAGAGGAGCAGTATTCTGGCAGCCACGTGTATTTGCTTCAGTGCGTATTTATCACTGCAGAGAAGGACATAAAAGACGGTCAGCTCTCCCCCCGAGCACTGGCACTGCAGCAGGAGCGTGTTCTCGGCCTGTTGTGAGCTGCCTCGTGCACCCTGAGCCCGTTGTTGAACGTATATTTGCCATTTGTCCTTCCTCTTAGTGACAGTGGGTGAGGGTTTTCTCCGCTTGAAAACTGAGCCACGTCTCAAGGATTTTCTCAGTGTGAACTTAGGAGTCTTAACATTAAACAGCCGTGTGTCTTACGGTGTGCTGTGTGGTATTCCCAATACCATCAATGGTTTCATAATGAAGCATGTTCGTGTTAAGAGTGACTGCAGCTGCACCACCTTTGAAATAAGGTTAAGTACAAAAGTCTCTCCACTCTGTTTATTGTATTGCACCGCTCCTTTACGGTTAACCAGGTAGAGAAGACTGCTTTCCAGATTGGATCACAGAGCATCTTTCTCTCCTCTCTCATGCCTGTGTGTGGGGGGAGCACTGACCCTGCAGGTACTGACTGAAGCTGCCCTGGTAGGCACAAAGATGGATGTGCCAGAAAACCCTTTTGCCAGCGTCAAGGAGCAGATTTCAAGAAGAATTAAAAAAAAATGAGGAAGCCCCTTTGAATCATTTATGAGAGCTTTGAGACTTCTGAGGTCAAGGAATATTGAAAGACTTGTGGGATCCCTGAGTCAGAGGTCCCAAAGGGAGAAGAAAAGGCTCCTAGGTCATTCTGACCTTGTGGTGCCTTGGAAAATCACAAACTTGGAAAAGTGGTACAGGTTCAGTACCCTGCTGTGCAGAACCAGGGTGGCCTTCTACAGGGAAAACAAGACAATCTATAGTGGATTGTGTTTGGAAAACACAGTGTAAAAAAGTAGAAAAAGACATCAGCAAATCAAAAGAAAACCCACGAATGAGTAATTTCCCAAATGCCATTGGAATTTGAATTTGCAAGAAACTGTCTGGGTGCGTATGGGATAGCTTTAAGCAGTGTGTCTCTGAACAGAAATGCTCTAGTTGCAAGAAATAAAAGCAGTTTCGCAAAATCCAAACAAAAGCAGTATTTAAAGGGAAAACAGTATGTGTTATAAGTAGCTGCAAGGTCTTTGATATCTCCCTGCTCAGAGGTAGGAGAAAAAAGGGAAAGAAGTTGTCTTTCTTTGCTGGAATAACTACAGAGAAAGCAAGCTTCACTGCCTGATGTAATGTTTAAAATGGAAATGAAAGCTTGGGCATACCTTAGTGTGTATATAAAGTTGCAGTAGGAGTTGGTGAGGGCTGAAAACACATCCCAAGTGAAATCTCAAAGACATTCTCCACGCTAGGGAGCAGGAGCCCAGGAAAATAAAAAGTTAAAAAGTCAAAGACCTGAAAAAACCACAAATACAGCAATATCTGAGGATGAGACAATTCCTGGCGAGTGGCTAAAGCACTAAAAAAAATGGAGACTGATGAAGGGGGGGGGGGGGGGGGGAAGAGAGGATGAAAGAGAAGAGAGAAAGAAAAAAGAAAGAAAGAAAAAAGAAAGAAAAGAAAGGAAGAAAGAAAGAAAAAGATGAAACAGCACTATTAGAAGAATAGAAAGATCAGAATAAAATGCCTAATTTCTAAACTATTGCTTATGAGAGTTTGTAGTAACAGATCACTCCTTGTAAAGAATCTTTTTTTCTCCTGATCAGACTGAGGAAGGTGCAAAGAGATTTCTTTTCCCATACAATGCTACCTGATTTTCTCCTGTAGTAGAACACCACCCTGTGTGATCCTGAGAACTAGTAAAATAAGAACACTTGGCCAGAAGTATAATAATAGAGCATTATGTTTTAATATTTTCTTCTTCTGATTCATTATCTGAAAATAATGAGCAATTCAATGTGCACATGTGACTTCACATGGTCCAGACAATCCTAGGTTTGTTTGCTCATGATGAAAACATGCATGCTGGCTTTACATTATTATTCTCTCTCTCCAGCATTAGCCTTCTTGGGAAAAGGCAAAGGGTAATGTAAGCTAACCTTGCACCTTGGGTCGGTGTTTACTAAGGTATAAGAGAGCAGCTGCAATAACTGCAGGTAATGGGCTTTGCAGCTTTGTCAAGGAGCGCGGCTCTGACCACGTGTCGCATCAGGGCCTGCTTAGCCGGCGCGCTCTGAGGAGCGGTGCTGTCAAAACTGTTAGGAAGATATGGAGAGAGGCTGAAGGGTCGAACATCATCTCCTGCTTTTGCAGGAAAGTTACAGGCTAGCATCCTTCAAGCTGGGACCCTTATTTGATGAAGAGTGAAGTATGTTGAGTTCCTGTGTAGTCAAATTTAAAAAACAAAGATGGAAATAATTAATGGGTCTGAGAGGCCAAATCTGGTGTCCCTTGAAGTCAGAGCTGTAGATAATGGCAAAAGATGAGAGCCAGTCTTGGTGAAGTTGTTCCTTGCTCCTGTGAAGTGTAGAAGAGATCACAGGTACTGTCAGCTGCTTTCACAAAAGGCACAAGAATGTGTTTGGAGACTATGACACACAATTTAAAAACAGCACATCTTGGTGAAGCGGGTCAGAATCAGTGAATGTGAGCAGTGGAGAGCCTACAAGATGCAAAACCATTAACATCCCAGAGGACTGAGTCAGAGAGGGGCTGGGAACATCTAACTCAATGCACTTGTGTTGCCAGTAGTTCCTTTACTTCCTCTGTGCAGGACTAACTGTCCTCTTCAAAGACTCAGAGGAGTCTGACAGGCATCAGCTGCCAGCATCTCCCTGTCCTTCCTCACCCTCTGCCAGCAGCAGGTAAAGGTTTTGCCTTGGAGCTCCCCTCCTGCGTCCCCTGGGTCCCCCCAGGCTGAGCCCACGGAGTTTATCAGGGCAGCCTCTAACGCGGCAGTCTTTGCCACCTTTCCCCATCTGTCGGTGGCGGTCTCCTGTGCTCCTGCCACTGGTGTCTGCAGACTAGAAGCTAGCCTCTTTGTGCCCTTCTTCACACTCTCCTTTTCAGAAGAGTTCAGTGGAGTTGCTCTTACCCTGTGCACGTGTCTGGGCAAGAGGGATCTACTGTCTCCTTCCTGGCATGGCTTGTGCCTCTGTGCTGCCTTGGCAGCCTTCCTCCAACTCGTGCACCAGGAGAAATGGGGCAGCCCAAACTAAATCACTTCTGCAGATCTACTCATGGCAGGAGCAGTCCTTGAGCCAGCTGGTAAATTCCTGTGGGCTGTAGGGAGACAAAATGTGCTGCTGGAAGGAGCAATAGGCCTTTAATCCTTCATGGACGGGTTGCATGGCTTGGATGTCCCGTAGCTCATGTCAGTCTCTCTTTTACTGCTGTGCTCCTCCTGCCTAAGAAACAACTGGGGCAGCTTTGCCTGCCTGCTCTGACAGTGGTGGGGACATTTGCAGGGGCTTGCAGGAGGTGTCAGACCAGTGTGAAGCAAGAAGGCACTTGAGATGGATGGCAAGAAGTGTGGGGAAGGGACTACAGCCAGCACTTGGGTCGTGCATATCAGGTTTGAAAAGCCAAGTTAAACAGTCCCAGCCTTGACTCCACTGACCACAAGGGCAAGAGCCGCTCTGGCCGAGCTGCAGGAGCCTGCTTTCAGGCAAAGCAGTGGCTGACGGTGTGCTGGAGGCTCCTGCTACAACTGCCAAGTGTCATTTTCTTGTGTCCCTGATGCCCAAGTTGTCTTTCAAATGGAAAAGTTGGTGCTGGAAGTGCAAGTCACTGCTCTGTGGTGGCATTTGAGGCCAGTGGGAAGCGAGCCGTGCTCCCCAGCCACCAGGTGCTTTTTGAGCCATCTCTGCATGGTCGGATCCAGAGACGCGAGGGGCTGACGCCATCACTGCGGTGCAAAGAGTGAAGTCCTTCACTGCACTCTGGATGACTCTGGTAGTCCCAGCTGAAGCCTGGTTGTACATTTTTTTCTGTAAGTCTGGGCGTTTCCTCGCTGTGACCCAAATCTCCCTCACCAAACACGCTTTGGCTGTGAGGCTGTGCAAGGCAAACGCATTGCTGAGCTCTCCGAGGCCCCAAACGTACCTTTGCTCTTTTGCTCTTGTCCATACAGATGTAGCCTGAGGTACTTGTGTGACCCCAGAGAGCAGGACATGACCTGCATTTGGCTGTGCCATGCCGATGGAAGAATTGGACCATTTTCTCTGCATTTGCCTTGAGGAACTGGAGATGTGGGGCATGTAATAGATGGTGAGCTTCTCTGAGAGGTATGCCAGTGAAGCTGCCACACCGCCCAGAAGCTTTAACCTCCTCCTGGCAGATTCAGGGTTGCTATGAACTAATGCAGCCCAGGCCTCTGCAGTGCAGTGCTGATTCATGCTAACCGAGGCCCTGGCTCTGCTGCAAGTCCAAAAAAAGCTAGGGCATGCCCGTGGGAAGGAAACACCAACCTCAAGCTGCTTGACCAAACAGAGAGCAGAGGGACAGAGTGGGCAGCTAATGACTGTTGTGCAGCACCTTGCCAAGTAGCTGTGCCCGCTGGTGTTTTGGCTAGTGGTAGCTGACGGAGACTGGCTGACTTATTCCCAGCCAGGCATGAAGGCTGAGATCCTAAGCTGCAGCAGGAGGGGCTGAACAGAGGCATCCAAGCTGCTGTCGCTGGAGGAGCAGGAAGAGGGAATGGGCCACCAGCTCCAAGAGGGTGTCTAAAGATGACAAAATATATAGGCACCCTCTCACTAAATATCTGAGGCAGAGAAGTAGCCAGTGCCCCAAATGTTTCAGAAGAGGCTGAGCACAAGGAGATGAGCCATAGGCTTCGCCAAGGTGCTGAGAGCTACAGCTCATGGTTAAGCACTTCAGGCTGTCCTCAGAGGGTCGGACTTAGGTCTTAGTACTGGAAAAAAGTGGTGGGGCAAGGAGGATAGCTTGATCACCTGAGTCCCAGAGCACACACCAAAGCTGCCGGCCTCTCCTTCTTCCAAAGTGAGCTCTTTGCTCTCTGTGTCCACAGTCCTGGGTCCAGCCCTGAGGCTCCCCCATGGGATGGAGAAGCTGAGTACACCCTGCTCTGGCACAGCGGGGTCCCATAGAGGCCAAGCCCATCTTTGTGACTGCCTGGACAGTAAACAGGGTGCTTCTCCATTCAGTCAGCAGCTGCTTTATCTATTGCGTGCAGATCATCTCAGTCCTAAACGCTGTTCTCTTCCAGAGTTAAATCATGTCAGGAGGGGAGGGTTTCTCTGCCCCTGCCAGGTCACTACCTGTCTTGCAGCGTGGTAAGAGAGCATCTGACAAGAGGCACCCAGGTAGAGTCCCTACCAGGTAGACCTGGAGAGCCCACCAAGCTGGTGTGTGTGGCAGCGCCAGGCTCCATCTGATGCTTTGCAGGGGACATGGCAGCCTGCAGCTCTCAGAGAGAATGCTTTTCTTTGCCCAGTATGTCCTGCTCCTTTCCTGTACCCCAGCCTTTGCAGTGCAGGAGGACAAACAGGCCCTCAGCTCCCATAAATGCCCTGTGAAGGCAGGTCCTGACGTCAGTCGTGCATTTCAATGCAGCATCTGTGCAGCAGAAATGTACCCCAGAGGCACGAGCCTTCCCTGGAAGTCCTGCTGACAGCAGACGTGGGATGAGAACAGACTTCTACTCACCAAGTTAAGAACTACAGAGCTGGAGAGATGGTCACAAAGGTCTGCATGGAGGAAACCGCTGGTGACAACAGGGACAGATCTGCTGCCTCTGAAGGCTGTATGCAAAGCTCAGGAGCAAAGTATTCTTCATCAGGAGACTGTAGTATTAAAATGGGCATCTGGTTGTTATAAAAACCCAGCATTCACTTGTCTGGTCTCCTCAGAAGTATCCTGTCACCCAAGTTTGCAAGTTGTGAATATTGTTGCCAAGACCCAAGGGAGAAATGAGAGTCTGCGGGAGAAGCTCTTCTGACCAGAAGGAGAGGGGTTTGAGCTCCCTGCAGGCTGTGCGTTTGTACAACTTTGCACTCAGCACAGAGCCAAAAATCCAAATGGGGCTGATCCATTTCCAGTCTATACCCCCGAAACCCTACGCTGAAAAATAAGTGCTGATTGCCCTTTGAATCAAAGCTCTTCTGGGGCTGACTGGGAACCAAGGATGGCTTCAAGTCCTGGGCTGCCCTGCACTGAGGGCAAGGGAACACATCGGGCTGGGAGTATCTGTGGTGAAATCACCACATGCCCAGAGCAGCCTGCAGGCACGCAGCCCTGTGAGCCTGGAGCCATTAGAGATGCGCTGCGGCACTGGCACCGGGGCCTGGCTGCTGGCCTGAGCTCAGGGTGGAAAGGGCACACAGAGACCACTCGGGGCGCGAGGCGTGAGATTCCTCTTAATTTCTTTTTTATGGAAAGTTCTATTTAAAAAAACAATAGTGAAATTAAGTAATCATCCAATGTTAATTATACCTCGTCGCATTTCTAGCCGTGCTGATCCGATTTGCGTCTAGCCTTGGCTTCAGGCAGTTGAACGCACCTACACGCTATTTTTCCCACACATGTTCTTTTCCTGAACTGGTGATCATGACAGTGTTTCAGCTTCAAAAAAAAAAAAAAGCTCATAATCTCCATTTCTTTTTTTGTGGTGGAAAAGAAGGTGGTAATAAGGATTTTAACCAGGAGATATCAAGACAAGATAGGTGTCTAGGACAGGACAAGAGGCTGGACTAATAAGCCAGGTTTCAGAATCACTTTCATGTGCTGTGATGTTGCACTTTTATCCTTCCACAGCTCCAGGAGGCTGATCCCAGTAATATTTTCATTTTCCTCAAGGAAGTAAATAATATTTTTTTTTCCTTTTTCTGGCCTTCAGAAGAGGCTTAGTGGATGTTTGATTTCCTCATAGCCAAGATGTTTAACTTCTGCAAAGGCAAGTGAGCTCATCTCAGCTGTTGATGTTTTGTGTCTGCTGCAGATGAAACTCTCCTCCTGCCCGATGTATATTTTAAGCAGAGAGGTTGATCAGTAAGAGGGAACGCTTGTTTGCACTGACCCTTTAGCCTTCACTCCTGCATGTCACACATACGCACATGCTGACTCCTGGGTGTTTTCTTTTTCAGCTCCCACCCTTGGATGGAGGTCAGGTGCCAAGGTCTTGTAAGAAGGAGGGCTGTTCTGGGTGGATGCCAGCGCTCTCCATAGAATGGAAACTGCCGTAATTCTAAATGTACTGGAAAAACTTATATTCTTTGTGAGAGGGAGCAGATTTTTCCTATTGCATGAATTAAGTATCAGTTATGAAAACCTCACTCTTCTCTGCTGTTGCAAGCTGTGGGATGGCTCAGGACTGCATTATTCTTGGACCAGATTTGAAGTAGTCTGTCACTGAACATAAGAGCATATTCTGAGCTTTAATTTGCTTGGCCCTAATTTTAGAAGTTGATTGAATATTATTGTATTAAGAAATCTGCTTGTTGCCTTCCCTCGGAGCTTCCATCATGTCCCTGAAATGGGTATTAAGTGGTTTCTACTGAATTTTTCCATTTTTTTCCTCTGTCACTTCAGGCCCACTGGACGTAGGGTGCCAGGAATAATTTTTGTATAATGCAAAGTAACTGATGACTAATAATAAGACCGAAGACTTGAAACTGTTTTTATAATTCCCCTTCTTGAAAGGAGAGGTTGAAAAAATATCTCCGATTCTCTCCTCTGTGTATAGATGTGCGTAAAATGCCTTATCTAATAGACAAATGTATCCTTCCGCTTCTCCATTGGAGCGTCAGTATTTTAATGATTTTTAAATGCAAATATGGTAACTAACAGATGAAAACTACAGCCCGCAACAAGTAAACAGAGAGATAAGTGATAGCTTAGGATTTTTCTAGTTTAAAGAGCTGACCTAACTGCTGATGATAGGGTTGGGTTCAGGCCTAAATGCTGTTCAGAAATCAGGTGGCTGTAGAAAAATATCTTACTTGCATATAAGAGTCAACCATTCCCATGATTTTTTTCAGTGGGGCTCTTTCTGAGTGAAACATTTATTTTTTCCCTAAACTGGGCTTCACAGCATTGAGAAGGGATATATTTGTGTAACAATCAATGAGAGAACTTTTTGGCCTTTACCATCAGTTTTACGAAGCGCAGCAAATACAGGGAAAGGTTTAAAGGCCCAGTCTTGCTAAACCTTTACCCCTGGGGCTGGGCTTACCCATGACAGAACTTGTCTTCAGCAAAGTTGAGCCAGTTGAATTTTGTGTATGGGTTAATCTTCGTTAAATAGGCACAAAAAGAGTTGTGTGGAGATTCTGCCTGTGATTCAAGCCCATAAACTAGGTACCAGTTTAAGCTACATTAAATCAAGATCATTTCTTTTCCCTGGTCACCTCTGCTTGGCTGTGCTGACTGAGTGAAACCAGTAAAAGCCTAAGGACCAGAGATACATCTCAGCCTGGCTGAGGTGGTTATTTGCACCCACAAAATGGGTTTCTGAAGTGCTAGCAGGGAAGAACAGTGGCACTCTGACCTTGGCATCATTCACCCCAAAACATATTAAACTATAAAGCACTGTGGACTGGGCCGACAATTGTGTCAAGCATTGGGGAAGAAGTGATGCCTGTATGCCTGTGCAAGGTCTACATCGCCTGGACAGTGTGTACAGGCCCTAAGGGCCCTTGTGTTGCACTTGCTGCATGGCTCTGGCCTCCAAGCCCCTCATCCTTGCCTCCACAGAGAGTCCCGCTGCTGTCAGTGGAGCCACTGAGGCAGTCAGACACTTGCAGAGTGTGAGAAGACGTGAATCTGGCCTTACTGCAGTATTTCAAAGACAATTCCTACGGGTGAAAAAAGGTGATGAGAAGGAACATATGGTTTTATATACAAAGATGTATATATACCAGCCCAATGCACAGTCACAAATGAAGTTACAACAGAAAGTGGTTTTTACTGAGCCCTGATTTTGTGACAGCAGCCTACAATGCGTGCCCAGCATGCTGGGTGCCTGGTCAGACCATGCCAGCCGTAAAGCAGGGCAGAGTGTTTGCACCTCGGTTGTTTAAAGTGTCGGGACTCTTCCCACATGGAAAGGATGGTGCATTATGCTGTGAATGTTGATTTTGCACCTAGGCAGTAAGTGGTAGCTTTTGTGACAGACACACCGATGAATAGATGCAGGGAGCTGTTTATCATCTAAAATTTCTCAGCTGAGAAATACAGCCTGGCTATGAGTCTTGATGCACCAGGATTGCTGTCAGAGCCTCTGTAAGGGCCAGGGTGATTTTAGTCTGATTCTGCATAGACTTTTCTGAACTGCTCCATGGTTCTTGCAGCACACAGCTGGTGTGGACATGGGTGAGGGAGGCAGGAATTTTTGCTGCCTGAAAATCATATCATATTCACAACACAAAGGTCAGTTACACACTTTGTAGCCGGGCCTGCAGACAGGCTGAGCTTGTCCCTTTGAGGGGTCTAGGCACAGAAGTGCACTGAGAAGGTCAGGTAGTTGTTTCCTTTGGATTTTCCTTGGGCTGGTTCGAAGATTACATTTCAAACTGGGTTAGAGAGAAAGCTGGCTTTCCAACCAAATTAGATGCTTTGTAAAAACGTTCTTCTTTCCAGCAGCTTTCTTGATTCTGCAACTCAGGCATTCTTCTTCATGTATAACGTTGCAGTTTAATCTGGGACTGTAGCATGAAAACTGGGAAACAAACACCTTCAGCTGGAGCAACCCAAAACCTGGTTTTGGAAATACAACCACAAGATCACATGAAGCTTGTTGATAATTGTCTGCCTAGCCAGACTGCCTCTCTTACCCCTTATCATCTGTCCTCTTTGCACAACGCCAGAAACTGTCACAGGAGCTCCGAGCGCCAACGAGCCCAGCCTGTGCAGGAGAAGGAGGACACATAGCATCCCACGCCACATGCTGCTAGAAAACATCTCTGACATTTCTAATAAAATAACTATAGGAGAAAGGGGAATTGAAAGCTTTTCTTTCAGCTATCTTCTTTCCGAAAGTGCTTAGCCAAAACTACAAAAGTCACAGAAATAAGAAAAATCCAGCTAAGGTAAACTACAGCACACCCCAGGACAAGGAGCTTGCCAGACTATACGATGAACAAGATTTAGAAATTACCTACTCAGACTTACCCTTCTGCCTCCTCTCTGCAGTCTTTTGATTTCACAAGTTTTGCTAGGACAATTATAGTTTAAATAGAGGAGCTTTTCCCAAACCAGTAGCAAAAAGTGCTGGAGAGCTGAAAACCCCTTGAAGCGAAAAACAGGAAACTCCTACACCACAGGAATCCTGAATGTTCAGTTTAAAGAGGATTCACTGGTTGGAAAATGCTAAATATTGACTTGAGGGTTATAAAAATGATAAATGTTCAGAAAAGAGGACAAGATCAATTTTTTAAAAAAAGAGGAGTGAGGTCAGTCCAGCTAAAAACCGTGTTTTGCCCTTTGCGGGGGAAATCTGAAATTCTGTGTCTACGCAAAAAGCCTGGGATAAGTGTTTAAAACTTCACAGGATGAGGAACTCCATTGAATAGTAGGCTTTGTATGGCCTCTGAAGCTTGAAAAGGGATGGTGAAGCCATGCCATGAAGGCCAGAAAATGTCCATTTACTTTCTTCCAAGTACCAGACTCTCCCTCCAGAGATGGGAACAGACCTCAAATGCCTGTCACAGCCCCAGTTATTGCTGCCTGCTCTCTGGACATCCCGCAGAGCTAAGCTGAGGGCTGGTGTTTGTGGAAGGCAGCAGCGAGCTCTTCTCTCAGCCCCAGGCCGGTGCCCACCTTGCTGCTCATCAGGATGCTGGCCACAGGTCGGGCTGAGGGCTCTGGTTTCCAGGAGCAGAGGCTCCTGCTCACTTCTTGCACAGCCTGGAGGCAAGGATCTGGCATTGCGTTGACTGGGAGGAACACCCTCATCCTCTTCCAGGGGCCAATGCGGTTTGCAAGGCCTAGGGTCAGGCTGAGCAGTATGGGCAGGAGTAGCAGGAGGGTTAGGGGAAGGAGCGGCTGCCACACTTCATTCCTTCCTGGGTGTTAAAAGCCTCCCAAAGTCAGGGTGAAGGCTGGGACACACAACCATTTCTGAGCTCTCCTGCCCTTTGATGAGCCCTCCTGAACCCCAGGCTCAATAACCTGCATGGCCTGACACCACTGACCTCACCCCATCACTGCACAGACAGAGACAGCCTGGAGCTCCTGCGCCACATCCTGGTGTGTTCAGCTCCATGGGACCACACAGAAACATAGTTCATCAACTTCTTTACCAAACTTAAATCTGAAACTGCCACCAAGACACAACCACCTTCCCCAAAAACACGGGGGAGCCCAGACTAGCCCAGGACAAATAGGAGACATCTCCAGCCTGAACTGCAGCTCAATGAGCCTCCCTGGTCTCCGTGCCCAATTGTGGGGCTGTTCCTCCCATCCTGGGCCCAGATCCCAGCCCTGTCCTCAGCTCCAGCCACACATGAGATGGAGCAAAACCATCAACTTGCTAGGCGAAAATACTAATTCCTAGCTGGCCTGTGCCATCACAGGGCCACTTTCCAGCTCCTCCGGGCATGCAGACCCAATGCTCCATTTTCATCCTGGCCCTACACCATCTTTGAGCATTAACAGAGCCAATGCTGTCCTTCTGTACATGGGAAAGTCACTTCTGTATTTTACATAGTACTGTTTATTCTGTTTGATCTTGGTTGATTTTTATTGCTAACTTCATTCCGCTTTTCTATAAAATGTGATGTGTTCCTTACATGCAGGTATAACTTTCACTTCTATTTGCTTTCCTCGGCAGGGATAATACTGTACTTTTTAATTCTACCTAAAAGTCCTGTTGCAGCCTGTAGTAATAAATTAAATTGTTCATCACACATGGTTTGTTTTTATGATCATGTGTTCATCCACCTTGAAAGAGTGGGATTTATGCAGAAATAATTGAGTAAATTAACTATCTAGGAAATCTCAGGTAGAACCTAATAATGTCCTTAACGTGCTTTTGTACTGAAACTTTAAATCTTCAAAGTTGTAATGCAAGAAGTTCCTGTTCTTTCTCACCTTTTTGTATGATAGGATAGCACCTGTTACAGCCAGATTCTGTGCCAGCCTTGACAATATCTCAAGACCATGAAAATCACAAGCTTCATCAGATCCAGCGTGTCGTTGAAGGAGATGCCCTTCCAGGCGGGCATGGGCACTAAACTGTAGTCCCCCAGTACTCTGGCTTCTCTCCTATTCTGCCATCTTTCTTGTAAAATATGCTCGTTGACAGACTGCAGACTAAGCCAACCAGCCTTTTCTGGCATGTGAGGTCACTGATCAAAAAAGAGCTCTCATCTCCTTGTTCTCAATATACATTCAAGAAAAACAGTAGACTGGAGCCAGATGATAGTCTGTTCCCAATGTGTGAGATCTGACAGGTCTAAAGAATATATGGAAAGAACTGGTAAGACTTCATTTATATGCCAGTCAGGACATGTCCTCCAAAGCAGACCTGTCTTCTAGCCTTATCTTGCTGGTTTGGAGCAATTCAAAATACAAAGAAAAATTATGTGATGAGAAGATAGATACAAAAATGCCAGAGAGCACATATACTCTCAATAATAACTCCTGATCATTAAAGATCATGATGGCAGAGAGCCTGAGCTCTGTTACAGCAATTACAGTAGGCTGTAATTACAGCAGGCTGTAACACAGAATCAGAAGCCAGAGGAACTTCTACTATTAACACTTCTTTAATTAAAATGTCCCATACATATGGACAGGAAAGGAAAGAAATATACTATGGGGAAAGAGTTGCTAATCTCAGTGCAGTATAGAGAAGGTGTTTATAGTTTGGCACCCTCTCATTTTTTCCTCTTAGGACGTTCTGTGTTTTACACTGTAAATACATTAGGTCCTTTCTCACTTGTATTAAAAGAATTTAAGAGACAGATGGAAAAAACAGCAGATATTTTTAAAAAAACATATAATCAGTAAAAAGAATGCACAGTTTAGCATCAACAGTCTGAACTTCTTTAAACTGTGCGAAACCAGAAAGTGACAGCTTTTGATTGCATCTCACACATTTGCACATTAATTACCAAATGCATCTCTACTGCACTTCTATCCTACTCCAGCAAAAGGTAATAACTGTTCTCTCAGCTGGCAAGACCTTTACTTCTCCTATGCCAGGGTAACTAAAAGCAAAATTGTAAAAATTCTGATTTCTCAAGAGATTTAAGTCCCCTGATTCCCCACTTTCTTTCTCCAATGTGCTATTTAAAAATATGGACTTTAAGACCTTCTTCACAAGCCACTTGTAAGGCACATTCTATTTGCAGAGTAATCTGGCTCCACCAAGTGACAATTGTTGTGATTGCTAGTCCACACCGGCAGCTAAGATAACACAAATCTGCAATAGGTACTGCAACAAGCCAGTAACATCAGAATTTCATTGGAGAGCTTTCAACTCCAGTAATCCCTGCCCTTTAGATTATTTGACTGTAATACCTAGGGCACAAATCGTGGTGGGGTAGAAGGGTTGAATAAAAGCAAACTGTTTCCCACAGACTAATTTCACAGCCTTCCAGATGCTGGGTGCGGTACATACCTCTAGAAATGTGATGGGAACTTGAGGAGAGTGTAGAAAAGGCCATACTATGTGGTCTTTACCATCCAAAGGTCTGAAAGAACATGCATTGGAAGGCCCAAAGTGGAGAAGCTTGCTGACATGCAGCCATGAGGCAGGAGGTTCTCATATCTATTCTGCATAACTGTTTTTGAAAGAAAAGGTAGAAAAGGTAGAACTGCAGAGCTGTTTTTTTTCTCATACGATGCCAGTGTGCACGCAGAGCACTGTTACTAGTGTTCCTGTCCTTCATTGTATCGCACTCTGCTCCACCAGCATCCAGGTTTCTGCATGTGTTCATTGTATGGTTAATATTCAGCTCTCAGATTGTAACAGGTATTACAACATCAGCTCTACACTAGGATACTCTGTTTTACCTATAGGTGAGTTGCTTTCTGTCATGTCAGTTATCACCATCATTGAGATCCACTGCACAGATCAAGAGACATTTTTGTCTCATTATACCACTGTTCTACTTTGAGCTACTTAGTCACCAGCAAAAATGGGAAATAATTAATGGACAGCCACATATATTTACATTTTTAAAAATTTAAAAATTTTTTAGAAAAGTAGTTTTAAAACACAATAAAGAAAAAAAGTTTTGATAATTAAAATCCTGTTCAATAGCTACTGGGGAACAGGGGGAAGAAATAATACAAATCTTTTGACCATTTACTTACTGAAGGCTTGCTTCAGTCATGCCGGGTAGTATGTGTGTGTACCTTTATGTATGTAGGGGGGGCAGGGGGAGCTTGAGGCATGCTTTGAGTTGAAGGTACTGGGAATTTTGTGTTTGCTGGCTTCTGGCTGTGTGTTTTATTACTGCTGTGTAGTGGTCTAGTGAACTGATGGGTGATTTAAAGACATACACTCAGTGGAGGAATTCAGAAAAGTGAAGTGCTAATATGCATTTTATTGACTTCTGTTTCCCTCTTTAGTCATTATATATACTAACATTACGCATGTTACTATTGTATTACTAATAATATCAGTGTTGCTAATTGTTATATGTATTTTTGTAACAGTGCCATAGGATTAGGATATCCCTTTTGGTGCTCTAGAGTTTATCTGAACTTAGACCACTATATGCTAAAGTATCAATAATAAATTATGTCTGTAGTAGAAGAGACAACTGTGTCTGACCTATATAATAACCCCTGCGTGTATTTTGTTCTTTGGAATTCTTCCATAAATAGGTCAAAATGTTTATTCATCTTTTACTCACTTATTTACACTAAACTGGTGAATAACTGAAAACATTTTAGAAAAAATCTGTACATCAAGAAGACAGCGATACAATTAATGTAGCTACGATGATTTAGAGCATATGCATTTTACATTAATGAGACATATGTTGTCTCATATTAAGTTAACTCATGCTTGTTTGCTTTTATTGTGTATGCACTGTTTCAGTTGTGAATACGCTTAAGTATCTCATTGAAAGAAAAACATAAAAAGTAAAAAAAAAAAAAAAGTTCAGAAAAATTTCGGCCATAGAAACTAAAATGATATTCTGTAACTCCCAAGGTAACTGACAGCACCACAGTCCTGCTTGCCATTCGCTGACCAGTCTCTCCTTCCATCCAGAGGTCGGAAACATGTAAGTGCCCTTCCGACTAAAGAGAGGAACACAGAGAAGACTTTGCAGTATAATTCCGTTTGATAATACACATAACAGTGTACTATGTTTACTTCTTTCTCCATTCCTACAGTTTGCACCTCGTTGTATCCATCACAGTTTTTGACCTATCATCTCTTGCTTTGATAAAAGTGATGACATATGGATCATATCTACAATCCTGTCCCAGCTGAGCTACCCTGAAGGTTTTATGCCATCATTGCCATTGCCTGACACAGGACATGAGGCAGTTGAAGTCATGGGAGTGGTATCTTAGCTGAGTTTCTGGAGGATACCCAGCTGCCTGCATCAACAGAAGTTTGCTGTGAGTCAACCATGCATGGTGGCCTTTCTGCCCTGGTCATTCCCTACGTGATCAGTGGGCATCACCAAAAATGAGTTGACAAAACCAAATACAGTGGATCTAATCATTTGACCTGACAAAGGCATTGAAGTTGCTCCTGTTACTGAAATTAGTAGAAATCTTCAAATCATTTTCTACTAAGGGCTGTATTACCAATTTCTCTTACAAGCATCCAATGGAAATGTTATAATTCCACTTATTTGAAGAGCTTGATCATGGAAGCAACCAAAACAGCTAATTAACATTGCATAAGACATTTCAGATCCAACTTCTTGCTTAGATGGGAAAAGCAACTTTCTGACTTAAAAGCACTTTACTTAGACATCTAGCAGCATGTGTTGGACAACAGCATGTAGCATCAGTTTCAAACTCTGATTAGTGACTGGAATGCTCCCAGAATAATTTAACGTAACTATATGATTTAACTCTATCCACGTGCCTTAGTAAAATGAGATCAAACCTGAGTTGAGGTTACATCTTTTAATTTTCTAACAACGCCGGTCACTGTAACAACTCTTTTGCCATATGAATACCCCTACTTGCAATAAACTAATCCAGACATAATATAGCATCATCTTCACAGAGAAAACCATTAATGTCCTTAGAGAGTCACTTGAGCTAGAACTATTGACTACTTGGGAAGATTCATTATAGAAGTACCAAATAATACAGAGGAGGTAGCTTGCAGATTAGCTAATACAGTAACAAAGAAATACAAATGTTTTAAGATACGAGTAATCTACAAATGAGCACAATTTGGTAACAGTTTGTCAGCAGCGCTAATACCAGAAGCAAGAAAAGTTATGAGAAATTATTTTTTCTTGACGAGTATACTTTGGAAAAGAAAGGAGCAGGTAACTAGGACTGCCTTTGGATAGCCAAGAGGAAGGCAAACGCAGTTCACTGTATTTGTGTCAAGCAAATCGATGACTAATGGCTAGAAGACCTTACCAGCATTGCTAGAAACCACTAACTGCTAGTTGGCCAAATGCAAAATGTGTTAGCCATAAGTGGGGCAAAGTTTACAGGGAAAAGTATTATTTTGGTTAGACTGGCTGCTGTTTGGCTGGAAAAACCAGAAAGCTTAGTCTAATTGAATTATTTATCAACTAGATAATTTTAAAGGCAGCTGTTTGCAAGGGGACGCATAAAGATGTTAGTGCCTGTTGTACAGAGGGATATGCCTAACTATTGGGGTAAAAAACAGTGGAAGGTTCATGGGGTGTTAGGATGAAGATAACGGTACAATATCATAAAACCAGCACTGTGTTGAGCACTTGTTCCTTAACATCCAGTAGAGTCTTTTTCCCCCCAAGCTTGCGGGGCCCTGGGGGCTTTTTCAGATTTGCTTGGAAGGAGGCTGGTAGATGTTTGTAGGAGCTTGGAAGAATGAGCAGGGGGACAGAAAGGTGGGGGAGAAACTGAAATGCAGAGAAACTGAAATGCTGTTTTGGCTTTCTGTGATGTTATGAAGTAGAACAGAGGCTTTAATTATCTAATTTGCTCATCATTTTTTCGTCTTGAAGCCTAAGGGATTGTGACTCCTTATGGTATCATCTCATACCTCAAAAAGGGATCTTTACACTGGATGCATTCCCACAGTGACTTATTTGATTGATGGACAGTGAATCCCAACTTTTTCAATGTAAATGAAGAATAAGTTAAATAAAATAAACAGATTTACACCACTGTAAAAGCTATGTAGACAAAGCCAGCGATTTTGCGATGAAGAAACAAGAAATACAGAATCTTCCAAGGACTGGGTATGCATAAATGGATACGTAGAGTGACTGTGGTTTCCATTCTCAAACCATAAAAGGCTTTTCCAGTTTGAAATATGTCCCTGCCCATGGTAGGGGGTTGGACTAGATGATCTTTAAAGGTCCCTTCCTACCTAAAACATTCTATGGTTCCACGATCCTATGGTCTGGGTAAGTACCTTTTATTAACCTGTATTTACATTTGAAAATTCTATACAGTACACTTATTTTTCTGATTGGAAAAGAGAAGGAACCCAATGCAGTAGAAATTGCTTCCTGTCCTAAAAACGCTGTTATTCATTAAATTCTACCTTTTTTCCTTGAAGGACTTCCACAATGTGCTGCTGGAGATGGTGAAATACTTGGAAGCGAAATGGAGATTGATAGTAACAGAAATGAGCCTTCTCATTTTATTTCAGAGGTCTGCCAGCAGTCTGACAATGCCATTTCCTTAATGAAAATGGCTCCAGACAAAGGTAAACAAATCTAAGTAGAAATTAGGCATTGTTTCTAAAACATAATTACTGCTTTTGAAGTAATTGTGAAGTAATTTTCACTTATTACCATAAAAAGAGTACATTAATGTCAGTAAAGGATAAACCTTTTCAATGGAGATGCCTAGCAGAACAGAAGAACTTGAAGATGGGCTTTCTTATATCTGCAGTCTATTTTCATTATCTACCGAGCAGTTCAATACAGACAACTATTGTTCAGTGGTGCAATTAGTATTTATGTAATCAACAGCTGTTACAAAGTAAAAGATTTAGAAAACCTATTTAGAAAAACAGATGTGGCCTGCAGCTAAAATTCCCAAACTGCAGTAGTTAGAGGAATTCTCAATCAGTAGTCCATTTATGAGTTGCTTTCTGGAGGATGTCTTAAACAAAGATTATTTTGGTTACTACATACTGGGTCGTACAAGTCTTTCTAGAAAATTCCTATTGGTCTAATTGTTTACAGGTTCCAAATATGAACAAAGCTCAAAATTTTTTTTTTGTTGTTTTCAATTATAAAGGCATACATCAGATTTTCATCTGGACAAAGTAGTGTCAGAGCTGGAAGGTGCTTTTTTCAAGTGAAGAAGAGAGGCCATTTTACAGTATGTTACCAAGAATCATGTCCACTGGGCATTACCATTCAAAGATGAGAACTCAGGATGTACTTTGTATGTGTGACTTGGACCATTCGCAGATACCTGATTCAACAAAAGAGTTTTCTAACTGGGGGGAAATTGGACTTGAAAGTCTAGAGAAATGCACTGTAGGAAATAGATTTCCAGTATTTCTTCCAAGATATATCCAGGATAAAGCAATTAGAAGTACAGATTGAGAGATCTTAAGAGGATCAGTGTAAATATTTATTTAATCTTACTTGAAAGTTGCCTCTATGACACACAGCTAGGAGTACCTGTCTGGCACCTTTCACAGTCGTTGTCTTTTAAGGTCCACATTTCCCTGAATCATCCTAAGTGCATAGTACTACAGCTTACCTTACATTTTTGAATAGGAGAAACTTCTGAGCCATTTTCTGGTGTTGTCAAAAGTGCTTCATCACTGCAGCACTGTGAATGCACAAAATTGTCCCAGAAAGTGAAGACCCAGCAGCTCCAAAAGACATGTAAATTTTGCCCTTACTACCTCTCAAGAGGCAAGTATTGAAAGGAAGCTATCGTAGTAAAATAAAGCTAAGAAGTAAGTAAGCGCATCAAACTATCTTTAAATGCAGGCTTGGAGGAAGAGATATTTAAATATGAAAAATACATTCTTAATTAAAACATTTACAGAAGGATTTGGTAACAGTAATACAAAAGAGTAGAAACAGACTTCCTGCATTGCCAAATGTTGTGTTTCATGGTCTACTACCTGTTGGAGAAGGTGTTCTCATTCAGGTATTCTCACTAGTCTCATATTCCTTTGCAGTTTTGATTGCTCCTCCAATTCTTTCATTCCACTGGGGAAGAAAGGCAAGAGCTGGCGCCCGGATCCAAAATCGCTTCTTGGCCTGCCCCAGATGGGAAACCTATTTAAGGCTGTTGCTTCACGGTGATTTCCACAGGCATTTCCTGGCTGACCGCCAGCTCCTGTTCCTGCTCCCTTCCCCGTGAGGTGCTGGGAGCCTTCCAATGGATGCTGAGCTCCCTGACCCAGCGTCGGTGGGAGCGCCTGCCCCATGCCAGGCTTGGTGTCCCTGGGGAGCGCTGTGCCGGCACCTCGAGGGTTTGTTCCCGCTGTTGCCCGTGGGAATAGGGCCTGCCTTCAAAGGCAGAAGCTCCATCTGAGGAGCCTGAGGGAAAGCATGAAACCTATGCTCTGCCTTAAATTAAATCCCTTCAAGCACTTCAGTTCAGGCACCTGAGTGAGGAAGCCTTGCCAAGCCTCTGCTGGGGTTGCACTGAATTGGCAGTGCTGTGGGCTGCTCAGGCCCTCCAGGACCAGCTCTGGAGCGAGGAATTGATTTGCTGCATAACAACTTGTTTACTCGATGGGAAGCAATAATTCTGCTCCCACAGCCCCCAGTGCATTGGCTGTGATGTTTTCAGCCTTCTTTTGTAGTGGTGAAATCTGTGTTTTTCAAAAAATAGAGTGGGGACATTTGCAGGGGCTTGCAGGAGGTGTCAGAGCAGGGCTGCAAGACCAGTGTGAAGCAAGAAGGCACTTGAGATGGATGGCAAGAAGTGTGGGGAAAGGACTACAGCCAGCACTTGGGTCGTGCATATCACGTCTGTACAGCAGAGTTAAATAGTCCTGTCCCAGCCTTGACTCTGCTGACCACAAGGGCAAGAGCAGCTCTAGCAGAGCTGTTTCAAGAAAACTTGGGCTGGTAGTGTGCTGGAGGCTCCTGCTACAACTGCCAAGTGTCATTTTCTTGTGTCCCTGATGCCCAAGTTGTCTTTCAAATGGAAAAGTTGGTGCTGGAAGTGCAAGTCACTGCTCTGTGGTGGCATTTGAGGCCAGTGGGAAGCGAGCCGTGCTCCCCAGCCACCAGGTGCTTTATGAGCCATCTCTGCATGGTCGGATCCAGAGACGCGAGGGGCTGACGCCATCACTGCGGTGCAAAGAGTGAAGTCCTTCACTGCACTCTGGATGACTCTGGTAGTCCCAGCTGAAGCCTGGTTGTGTTTTTTTCCGTAAGTCTGGGCGTTTCCTCGCTGTGACCCAAATCTCCCTCACCAAACATGCTTTGGCCGTGAGGCTGTGCAAGGCAAACGCATTGCCGAACTCCCCAGGGAACCGAATGTACTCAGTCGTGGTTTGGTCTGGGACATCAGCAAGCACTGTGAGGCTTGGGGCATTTCAAAGCCTGGGTTGGTCAGGGGAGCAGAGACCAGAGGGACACAGTGGGCAGCTAATGACCTGCCAGTGGTTTGGCGACCAGCAGCTAACATCCCCCAGATTTTTCCGATTGCCCTTTGAATCAAAGCTCTTCTGGGGCTGACTGTTCATTTTGGGAGCCAAGGACAACTTTAAGTCCCAGGCTGCCCTGCACTGAGGGCAAGGGAACACATCGGGCTGGGAGTATCTGTGGTGAAATCACCATGTGCCCAGAGCAGCCTGCAGGCACGCAGCCCTGTGAGCCTGGAGCCATTAGAGATGCGCTGCGGCACTGGCACTGGGGCCTGGCTGCTGGCCTGAGCTCAGGGTGGAAAGGGCACACAGAGACCACTCGGGGCGTGAGGCGTGAGATTCCTCTTAATTTCTTTTTTATGGAAAGTTCTATTAAAAAAATCAATAGTGAAATTAAGTAATCATCCAATGTTAATTATACCTTGTCACACTTCTAGCCGTGCTGATCTGATCTGATCTGATTTGCCTCTAGCCTTGGCTTCAGACAGTTGAACACACCTACACACTCCATTATTCCCACGCATGTGTTTTTTTCCTGAACTGGGCATAATGACAGTGTTTTCAGCTTCAAAACAAAGCTAACCATCTTCCCCATTTTTTTCTTTTTTGGTGGAAAAGAAGGCGGTAATAAGGATTTTAACCAAGAGATGCCAAGACAAGATAGGTGTCTAGGACAGGACAAGAGGCTGGACTAATAAGCCAGGTTTCAGAATCACTTTCATGAGCCAGCAACTGCAGTGTTGCACTTCCTCCACTAGTGCAGCAAGCCAAGCCCAGGAATTATTTCAGGACTACTTTTGCAATTCCCCTGATTTTACTAAGGAAGTAAAGAAGATTTTCTTTTTCCTTTTTCTGGGCTTCAGAAGAGACTTCGAGGATGTTTGACTGCCACTGGTGAACCCCTCTCAGCTCTTGAAGTTTGTAACAGTCAGCACTGGGAAGGGAGGAATCCCTTTTTGTGATGTGTCTGTTGCAGAGGAAACGCTCTCCTCCTGCTTGATGTGGATGTTGTGCAGAGATTTATCTGTAGGGGAAAGACTTTTCTGCACTGACTATTTAGCCTTCATTCCTACATCTTACACACGTGCATACCCTGATTCCTGGCCATTTTCTTTCTTAGCTAGGGGTAGTAGCTCCCATATTTGGATGGGAGGTCAGGTGCCAAGGTTTTGTAAGAGAGGGCGCTATCCTGTGTGTATGCCAGTGCTCTCCAGAGAATGGAAACCGTCCTCACTTTAAAAGCGCTGCACTTACTTACAAAAATTTATGTTCTTTGTCAGACAAGTAAAGTTTGTCTGTTGCTTTTATAAAAAGCCAAAGGAAGTGAAAGTATGGATGTTAGTGAGGCCTGACTTTGCCCTTGACACAAACCTGTGAACCGTGACTAGGAAGCTGGGTGCCTGAGCAGACCATGGCAGCTGTGGGGCAGAGCATTTGCACCTCCGTTGTTCAAAATGTTCTTCTCACATGAAATGGTTGGTTATTATGCTGTGAATGTTGGTTGTGCACCTATGTAGCATAAATGATAGCTTTTGTCACAGACATACCAATATATTGATGCAGGGAACCACTTATCATCTAAAATCTCCCCGCTGAGCAGTACAGCCTGGCTGTGAATCCTGATGCTCCTGGGTTCCTGTCAGAGTTTCTGTAAGGTCCAGGATGATTTTAGTCCAATTCTGTCCAGACTTTCTCATACTGCTCCATGGTCCTTGCAGCATGCAGCTGGTGTGGACATCGCAGGCTGCCTGCAAATCATGTAGTATTTTTTAAGGCTACGGGCAGATGACTCTGCCCTGACCTGCCTTTGAGCTAACTGAACAGGATGTAAGAAACTGCTGGGCATGACATGAGCAATTGCCAGACATGTCAGCTACCCATGTGAGCATCCAACAGAAGTTACATATAGCACCGTGAGGAATGGATCGATTTCACAGATGGTTAAAAGTGAATTATGTGAGGAATAACCAGACTTCACAGATTACTGTAAGGGAGGGTTGGGGACCTTCTGGGGAGTGGAATCTTGCAAGGCCTACAGTGCCTATGTAAGAGTACCAGTAACGTCATGTAAGGTCAAGATTATCTACGTATCATTATCAGAAGTACAGAATTTGAGTATGGATGTAGCCAAATTTGGATTGAGGGGGGAAAAAGTAATTAGGCGTAGTTTGTTCATTTGGGAGAAGATTGGGGTGGAGAAAGGAGGAGCAAAACATGAGAAAAGAGGTAATAGATGTAAATGATGTAATCACAGCTGTCCATGGGTACCTGCCCTTTATTACTACAACCTGGAGCAGGACAATTAGCCAAACCTGTTGTTCTGATCATACCATGCATGTTTGACTTGTTTCCACAGTCAGGAGGCCTGGGGTGCATTCAGTTGCCAGCAAGAGAACAGCCAAGATGGACAAGTCGAGCATCCCAGCATCACCAGGTTGGTATCTGTTCCAGGTCTGATGGTATCAACATTGCCCTATCAGCCTAACATCAGAATTCATGATACAAATGGTGGTTACGTACTTCATAACAGGTTGATTGCCCTGCTTCAAAATGCTGTGTGTGTTCTACTGACTCATCTTGGAAAGTTTCTTGTTACTCAGCCAAGATGTAATGGGGAGGGCAATGACAGTCTCCAAGCAGGCTCTGCAGGATGAAGCCTGCAGTTGTCCCTTTGAGGCCTCCAGAGACAGAAATGCACCTGGAAGCCCAGATAGTTTTTATGTTGTTTCCTTTGGATCTTCCTGACTCCAGCTAATCTACACTACATCAAACTCCAGGACAAGGAGCATGCAAGACTATATGATGAACAGGATTCAGAAATTACCCATTCACATTTACCCTTCTGCTTCCTGTCAGCAATCTTTTGATTTCACAAGTTTTGCTAGTTTGAATAGAGAAGTTTTGCCCAAGCCAGTAGCAGAAAGTACTAGAGAGCTATAAAAAATTCTAAGTCCTATACCACAAAGATTTTGAACTTCAGCTGAGCACTTTGGTCATACAGCGTATCACGTGCTTGGTACATGTTCATTTCTGCACGCTGTATCATGCATTCTCCTTACAGCACTCTATGTCTGGGAAGTCAATCTGGTTTGTTGCCTCGCTTACCTGCTTGTCACAAAATGAGTATTGAAGGGGGAGGACGGGGCTGTCCTGTCTCAAATATATTGTTTGTAAATGGGAATCTGGGAGTGAGAGATTCCTTGAACAGGGGTTTCTTCATGTGTTTCTCATTCAGCCCCTGGGCCTTGACCACACCAAGTGAATTCTGCTCACAGAGCTACAGCTTCTCTGCCTGCAGCTCTTGAGAGGTGAAGTCTGCATTACCACTTACCCACTTGTCCCTTGTCTCCCTTTCAGTTCTGGCCTGGGTTATGCAGTGCACTATGGTTGCCATTTGGGTGTAGACCCTGTTCATCATTAATTGAGACTGAGATAAAAAATGGATTGATGATGATGGGAACTGGAATTCAGGAGGTCCAAAGTACATTCCCACCTTAGCCAGGGATTCTTTGTGTGATCTTGGGCATGGGTCTTAAGCTAAACTGTCTGCAAAATGGAAGTAACATATCCCTGCCTTCCTGGAGCACTGATGATACAGAAATAGCACAATAATGAGAGTCATATTTACACTTTTAAGAGCAGTGTAGGACAGTCTGGTCTCTTCCATATGTGTCACACTGAAAGTCACCCTTTGGATACAACATTGTTAGCAAAACTCCCTACAATTGCCTGAGTCAGCTTTGCTTGTCTGAATGAATTCTTCTGGATGGGGGATTAAATACAGCTCATTTTATCAGGCTTTCCTAGGCTTTCTGACAGGGTAATTAATAGCAGCACACACAAAGCATTAGTAGGTGTTGCATGGCTCTTACTGTGAAACAGTTGTAACGATGAAACATTCTCACCTGAAGACCTGACAACTGAGTCTATAAGGTGTTAATAAAATTAATTAAACAGAGTGAAAAGAATCTCAGGGAGGGCAAGACCTTTCCTTCTGGCAAGCATAGGTGTTTTGCAACTGAGGTGTGCTGTTCCGACAGAGGAACAGAAGAAATGAAGTAAAAAGGGCTGTTGGTTTCCAGGCAGAGAATGGTCTGGTCCTTGTTCTCCAGCCACTTTGTCATGTCTGCAGCAGACAGAAGTGTCTTGAACCCCTCCAGCTCTCCCTTCTCAGCATGTTCCAGTCGCACTGGCATGCCTTACTGCCAGGAACAAGCCACGTGGAACAGAAACTTTGCTCCTGCCTCTGCTACACTTGGTGTTTTTCTTTCACAGGTCAAGTAACACGAATTCCATCGATATTTTCCCTGTGATTTCTTGGGTTGTTGCATTAATTGGCAGGTATTAATGCTGACGAAGAAATGCTTATAGTATGAGTTTTAGGTTCAGGATGTACTTCTCATTATAGTAATTGATGGCTGACAGTGCTGGCAGGATAAGGTCCACGGTTCAGTCTCAGAATGAGTTCATTATTCTGCCATTCCGGAGACTGCATAAATTGTCGTCACTGGTTTTATCTCAGGAAAAGATTAGCCTCCTCAGGAGACTGGCATCTTTGTGCTTGATGTGAGACATAACACATGGAGTTGGAGGAAGGCAAAAATACTACAGGTTGAGTGTTGATGGGAATTGAATGTGTGGCAGCATGGAGCACTTCTTTGATCTCTACTAGTGTCCTGCAAAGGACAGCAAAGTTAATTCTGCCCTGCAAGTACCAGGAAGATGGAGGAAGCACAGGCATCATGAATAAATGAAGAAGGGAAATGAAACACACAGGAACTAAAAATTATTGTATTTTTTTATCCCAGTTTCTTAAGAAACCTGCAGTCATGTGCTCTCACTCGCTCTCTCTGTCTCTGTTTTTGTGTACCTCTGTTGAGTTTACCCTTCCCTCCCATCAATAACTTTTGACTCTTGGAGTTTTCTAGAGGAATTGAGATCTCAAGAGTGCCTGTCAAGAGGCCTCAAGGTAAAGGAGAGGCCCTGTTCCCCTTACTATGGTAAAAGACAAGCTGAGTGCTTATTCAAAAGAAAGGCTTCCATGTGGGAGGGAGAGAAAAAGGGAGAGAGTGGATGAATGCCCAGATTGCGGAAGTGCTTCAGTTAAAGATTACATGAAGTCACAGCTAATTATTATCAACATGCTCAAGACTTTTTGCAGCCCATGATATATTCTTATTAGCAAGCATGGAATATATTCTTTAGCAGCAATTAATAAGGTCAGATAACATGCACATTATTTAGTTCTAAGGCTGTTGTACTGACAAGATGAAAGTACAAGCTTCTGGAGGGGGAAGAGAAAGAGAAGAGGAAAAGGAGGTTAACAAGTTATTTATTTTAAGACTTTAGGCCTCATATTAAATTTGTTATTTATGTTTCTTCTTGATAAGGATGATGTGAGTTGTTTACATTACTTAGGGTTGCCACACCCCAGTGTTACAAGGGCTGCCAGGAAGGGCTTCATGGATGAACTACACCTCCAAAGGTTCAAACTATTAGCTGTAGGGTATGCTAAGGGGCACGTGATCTATGGGCCCATGCAGGTGCGTAGTGGTTTTGAGGGATATGTGGCATCCAAGTGGTAGACTTTGGAGTCTGAAGAGGGATTTGGATGCTTTTGAACTGTATCTAAATATTATTCCTGCACGGGTTTGTGGTTTCAGAAAGTTCAGAGAAACTGTTTACCTTTGAAGAGCTTTAAAATCAAACTGTCAGGTGTATTTTTTTCGTAATTTACCCCAGCCCTCAAAGTGTTCTAGATATTCTGCAGATAGGTAAGAAGGCCAGGGGGATGATTCAGCAATCTTTATTCACATTACCAGCCTCAACAGTAAGGCTTACTCTTCTCTGAGGGATTTATGGTCTCCTTAGAGAAGGGCCAGCTAAAGAAAGGAATACAATAAAGTCATGGTGTGAGAAAGCTTAGCTGTGTCTCCTCCAGACAGCATCTTCTGGTTTGATCTCACTTTGCCGTTAATTTTTATATTCATATTTGGCGTCTTTCTGAAGTGCTTCTTATCACAATGGAAGCACAAATCATGTTAATTAAGGAAAATAGCAGCCAAAAAAAAAAAAGAGAGCTAGCACTTCTTTCATAGTCAAGAGCTCTTGAAAAACTTGTCCTTGACATTGTTTTGGCTGAACAAAAATTAGATGCATAATCACTATTAGACTTGATTGACTTGATCTTCCTTTCTGTTACACCGATGAAAAGTACATGACAGAAATTCTTAGTCTTGTACAACTATATTGCCACATACACATATTGCTAAATAGCCAAGCATCATCTCCTTGACTTGGCCATCTATAAGTGAGGGCGTTGAAATGTCTGAGGTAGTCCACAATAGCTTTAGCATGATGGAGAAAAAACCCTTCCTGTTGACGTAAAATCTCTGTCAGGCACAGAATTAGGGTATGATGCTGTGAATCACCACAGCACAGCTGGAGAACCCATACGTTCAAAACCTTTGGTGACTTCTCATACTCATCTGCAGTCATCCAATGAGCATGAATTTAAATAACCCTCTTTCTCACCTCAGGTAACAGCTCATGCTGCTCGCTGTGGGATGCTGTCCCCCTGGCCACATGCCAGCAGCCAGATTCCAAGAGACCATGAGTCTTCTTCAGTCACAAGTAGACAACAGCGCAGCATGTAGATGCCCAGCTCAGCAGGGGAGGGTGCAACTAGCAAAGCTCTCGGCGAAGGCTGCCTTGTGTATCTTTAAATTCATAACCTATCAGTCATTCAGTGGCTACTCCCCAATTCTCCCGTACCAGCCAATCATTTTCTTGTGGGCTCAGATCTGACAGTGAAAGAAAAATAGAAATTTACCACCAGAGTTTATTCAGTTCTTTCCCCATTTTCAGCTGAGAGATGATGAAAATGTATATCTGGCTCAGTCACCACCAGCAGCAAAGCAATGCAACTGGCTTAGCAGGAGCACTTAGTTGTTCTCCTAAGAATAAGAATAAGATGATTCTTATAGCTCCTGGATAAACCACCTGTTGCAGGAATGTGGGGTGATTATGGCAATTTAGACCAAACTAGGTAAGTATTAACTTTTCAAATCTTTGCAAATCCTCTTGGAGCTTTTGAATCATCTTTATATGCAGCCAGAAATTGCCCTCTGAATGTCCAAGGGTGGGAAGGTTGGGGATCAGTCTTCTTGACCTTGTGATACACACACCAAAAATCTTTAAGTGGCCAAGAGCCACAGGAGACGTACCACAGACCACAGAGAGCCTGAAGCCTACTTCTGGGGAGATGGCAGTAGGTCCCTGCATGTGGGGTGAAGGTGGGTAAAAGGTACGCCAGGGTCTCAGAGAGGTCTAGTTTGAAAGCCTCTCTTATCTTATTTTCTTTGCCAGCTGAAGGCTCTGGTTATCCAGCAGTACCAGCACAGCCCTGTGACAGGCACATGGTATCTTGCCCTGGAAGCCATTTTTGAACTGCAGATCAGGCCCAAGGGACAAAATTGGTGTCACAGAGTATCTGAAGGACAGACTTTCCTATCTGCTGCTACTATTCATCTCAATGCTGAATCAGGATTATATGTAAACAAGGAAAAAAGTAAACTGGGTTTCCCCAGCAGCAAAAGATCAATGCAGCCTGAAGATTTTGAATGCAAGACTGGTCCTGAAGAACCACTTACTTACAAACTTTCTTTAAAAGTTTGCCATCATTCAGAGCTGCTGTCTTGGCATGAGTTACATGGAGCAAAACTGGGTTCTTGCCCTCCCACCTGAACAGATGATCTCAGCAATCTCTAGTAGGGTAGTCTGGTGTTGAGTCAATAGGTAGAGAAACCAAGACACTTCAAATGGCTGGCTCAGCTTAAACAGCTTAAAAGCTGTACCTGAAACAGCTGGGTCTATGGCATTACAGAGCTGTCAGTCATATACTGTTCAGTTTTTGGTACACCATTTTTCTTGGTCTTATGACAGGTTAACCCTTGATTCTTTTCCCTTTCTTGATCACTTTGTCTTTAATTAAATACTATCAGTTGCTATCGGGCTTCCTGGACGCAAGTTGGACTCTCAGTGCAAATACAAGAGTTGCCTGTTGCTAACTCTTGCCGGTGTCGCGGGGGTGGTGGGATGGGAGAGGCTGCAGGGGAATGCGCGCATTAACGAGGTGGAAGTGGAGTCGATCAGCAGCAAGCAGGCAAGCGTGAGTAGGAGGGAGAAAGCTCCAACAGCCCCGAGTCAAGCAACATGAACTGAAGAAGGTGGCCAGACAGGCAGGATGCAACGGGATGGGGTGTGGGGGTGTCTGAAGCTGGTTGCACACCTGTCAGCTGGCTACTAGAGGTTTTTTGGCAAGCAGGTGAGCAGGGGGCTGTGCGGAGCTGCTTTGGGAAGGAGTGGATAGATGACCAGAGGTGCTAGAAGATCAGAGCAGAGGTCTCTGCTCTTTGGCCAGCAAGTGGGTAGAGCAGGAACAAAGTAAGCTGCAGAAGACACACTGCAAATGTAGTTACCTCATCTGGCAAGGATGGGAGGTATTGCTGGCTGTGGGACTGCGTAGCAGGGACTTGAGGACAGGCACAGCGTAGCCTAATTCCTCTTTTCTCCCAGGTAAATCCCGACCATGGAAGGCACCAGCAGCACCTTCTGGAGTTGTGGCCTGGCATAAGCACGTTAAGAGCTGCTCTTCATGGGAGCAGGGAAAATAATCCAGGGGGCTGGCTCCGCAGCTCCGATCAGTCACACACAAAGTTCTGCTTATATCTTCCTACACAACCAAATGAGCTGTGATTAACAGACACAGGCCATTTCTAGCATCACAGACTAGACTTGCTGTTAATTAAAAAAAGGGGATAGAGAGGAAAAAAGTTAGCCAGCTCCCCCCGTGCTTCTTCTCTGTCTTTGCTATATGCTCACTCTCTTGCTGACAGTCTTCATGCCCTGTCTGCTAGCAGTGATAGAAAGGTTATATGAGGCTATTAGCACCGGTTTGTCTTACAGGACAAACATCATCCCCTGGCAAACTTAGGAGTTGCTAGCGCTGTGAGTTCATGCCTGCATGCTCTCAGTTGATGGTCTCCATCAAGTTCCCAGGTGCTGCAACCATGTTAGAGAGTGCGTGTGTGAGAGCGGGCATGTGTGCACATGTGCACGTGTGTGTGTGGGCATTCACCCAGTGGCTGGGCAGGGGATGGGGAATCTCTGTGTTTAAACCTGAAAAGGTTAAATTGTGAGCCCTCCTGGTTTGGGAAGAAAAAAAGAAACTCAGAAAAAGGTGGATCCTAATACACAGCTAAAAAAAATCAACAACAAAAAGGAGGAAAATTAAAGGTATGTGGTAGTATTATTATCAGGCCCCAGACTGAGAGGAAGCATAGAGGCTGCTGTTGAGCCCCATTCTATAAAGGGCTGCTTGCTCTTAAGGCTCATGCCCTCATCTTTCTCTTGCCGGAAGAAACTGTGGCTGCGAGGGGAGATGTGGGGCAGGGACAGTGGGTGAAGGCAGAGACCGTACAGAGGAATCACTTTGCTACATAGGCTCTAATGCTGCAGCATCCCCACCCCGCCAAGTGCCCAGCCCCGGGAGGGGTTCAGTGGACTATGGTGTAGTCCTGATTATGCTCAGCAGTGATTTAGGGCTCTTCCCCTTTTTCAATTCCCTCCTGCTCCCTTGCCCTCTTCCAGGGCCTGTGCAGTAAACGTGGTGCCTGTTTGCAGGGCTGATGCTCTGCCCAGCTCCAATGCAGAGGCTGCGGTGAGAAATGGCTGTGCACCGCTGAGCAGCTGGAAGCAGTTATTAACCGAATTTGGCATCTGAGCTGAACTATGAATGCATCTGGGTGGCTTGAATTGTTCTTAATTATATTTTTGTTTTATTGTTTTCATTTCGAGCTGTGCGCTACCACTAGTCTCTGTATATCTCTGTGCTGTACATTTTCTTTTCTTGCAGCTCGAGGTAATTGCTCCTTGTCGTGCTGTGTTTGCCATTTTAATTTTTTATCATCTCGGTTACTTTCTTTTCTTTTCCCCTTTTGATTATTTGGTTATGTCATTCCCATTTGCCCTGACATTTCAATAAATTCACTGCTACATTATCTTTGTCCCTAGAGCTGCAGTTTATCTGTCTCTCCTAATGTCTCTGTCTCAGAGCTGGATATAAACTGTTTATTTTTTCCTAACAGCTTCCCTTTTGGGCTGAGGAGCAAACAGCAGCAGAGAGCAGCCCTGCCGCAGACAGCAGCGAGCTGTGCTGCAATCCTGATGCCAGAGTGCCCCCTTCCAGAAATACTAGGGAATAACACGGCTCCTCTCCCTTAAGGGAGGAAGAAAAACCAGGCAGGACTCTGCAGCCCGCTGTCTGGCCATGGGTTAATGCCCAGCTACTTAGGCGAGACCAGCTAAAAGGATGCTGGTGCAAATGGTGTGCAAGGAAATGAAGTTTTTTGGACTCTACATTTTCAGGTTGAGGGAATGCCCTTTATCTGCTGGGTTTTGCACTTCTCTCTCTCCCTGAGGTGCTTGTATTTTCCTCTCACACTCGTTTTTTGCCCCCGCCAGCTAAAAGCTCCCAGGAAGGGGCTACGCTGGGCAGCGAGCCCGGCGGTGGCTGGGGACGTGGGCTCTCCTCCTGCGCACTCACCCTGCGCACGGGGAGGTGGGCCTCCTGCGGGAAAGCACTTTTTCCCTTTGCGACAGCTGATTCCACCCCCAGCAGCTAGTTTCTGTTTCGTTGAGACTTTGGGCTTTGGCAGGTGCTGATAAATCTTGCTCTGTGGTTAGAGACTGCTCTGAGCTGGCCAGTCCACCCACTTATGGAGGGAACGGCCTCTCTCGCAGCATCAGCCAGGCGTCATGAGCGGAGCAGCCCACGGGCCTTGGCTTCGGCTGCTGCGGAGCAACATCTGGCAGCTTGGTTTAAAGGGGTCGATGAAGGTGGGTTTTGGGGAAGAGTTATTGGCCTTTGTGCAGAAGTGGCAGGGCACAGCCAGGCGCTGGAGCCCAGTTTTTCTGCTGCAAGGGCAGCAGCCTCTGGGGGAGATGCAGGCTGGATAGCTGCTGAGTGGAGAGGTGAGGGGGACAGGGGAGTACGATATTCTCTTAACCTGCCTTTCTTGGGGCTGAGTAGTGCTTACCCTGTCACCACTCTGAAGCAAGGTCCTCACAAATGGTTTGGTTTCTGTAACAACAAAATGACTTTGAGCTGTGGTTTGATGTGTGGATTCAGTCCAGCAGCCCTGTGTATACAGACAGCCCTTTCTGAAATGCTTGCATTAGAGGCATTTGGCCATTGAAAGCTAGAACACAGACACTGACCCAGACCCTCACATTAAAACTAATCTCAGCACAGGTCATACTTGTATCAAGCAGAAACGTGAAGGAAACACACTGCCCAGGATTCATTTGACGGAGATGTGAACCCATACCCTTTGTAACTGTAACACTAGGTCTAAGGTGAAGTTAACAATATTACACAATCCTTTTAAAATGTTGTTCTTATTGTTATTAGAATTTATTCATACATGAGAAACACCATTTTCCTTCAAGGTACTCCTTTTAGACTTTAATAAGGTCCTAGCATATTAACCAGTTGAGCCACTGGAGTCTTGCTCTCTCTTATATCTTTAGCACCCTCCAGAGAAGAGAAAACCCACCCTGGTAGCTACGTGTTTAAGTTCCAGTGCAGGAAGGTCCCTTGCTAATACCTGGCAGCTCTTCAGCACTTCGGGCAACACAAAGGCTCCTGTCAAGGCTCTCCCAGCAGTCAGCTAACACTGTTGAACGAAAGCCCACGGTATTCACGAGTGGTAAGTGCGTGCTGTGTTACACAGCAAGGGAAGCTCAGGTAGAGCAAGGGTACGTGACATGTCCAAGCGCACATAGCAAGTGTAGGACAGACTAGAGACTAAAACTCCGTTCCTCTCTAGGCCTTGCCTTTACTAGACCAGTTTATCATTTTAGGCCATAGCTGCAACGACACTGGGAACGTGACCCACAGCCGTGCGGTCGCCCTCGTTCAGGTGTTGCCACCGCGCGCCTGGCCAGCCAGGGCAGCGCGGCAGGCTGCGCGGCGCTGACGATGCACGCTCCCAAGGGCACCCGCCTGTCCCTGCGCCGGCCGCGCGGCTGCCGAGCCTGAGCGTGCACGAAGGCACGTGTCGGTAGCGTGGCTGAGCTGGGAGAGCACCGTCACGGAAAGATGGCTGTGCCCCAGCAGGATGAGGCTAAAGCGGATCTCTCCTCTGTGGAAACCTCGGCAGCTGGTAGACATCAGGTGGTTTGTAAAGTGCAAAGTACTGGGGTTAGGTCCCTGGGTTGAACTAGCAACTGCGCCTAAATTATGCCATTCTGTAAACGAAGAGGCAGTCATCGCTATCAGTAAATATGTGATAGCGAGGGTGTGTATGCATGTCTGCAGACATATGTGAACATGCAGGCGAAGCTGTGCCCTGGCTCTGAGGGTCCTGTAGGGGTTTTTTTATTTATTTAATTTCCGATGAAATGGTAGGACTAAATAAGGAAACTGTTGCGGCGCTAAGGCAAACTTAGCTCTGGCCTAACTCTGACACCACAGTTTCTGGCCACTTCGGAGGTAAGCTGGGTAAAGAGGCAAAGCAAATGCTTACAGTAGTGGCCATCTGGGGTTTGTGCCTAGCATATTTGAAGGCCAAGCCACGACTGGAGAGCCACACCACAGACAAGTACAGCAAGGACATCAGAGCACGCGAGCCCTTTGCTCTTCAGCTCCAGAAGTATTTTTAAAGATCCTGACCTGTTTGTGGACCTGCAGAAACCTGGCAGGTGGGAAGGAGCAAACACAGGGAACTTCTCCATGATTTGAAAATAATTACTAGCTGTGGCTGTAGTCACCTAGCCTTATTATCCCCACCCATCCCATGTTTGTCTTCTCCTCCAACCGACCGAACGTGACACTCTCTTGTCTTGGCTCCGGTGCATTGGGAGGCTTTTCAGGGCCAGATGTACCTTGTGAGCGTGGCCCAGGAGCTGTGGTGCCGTGGGGCAGCCAGGGCAGGCTGATGCTCCTCCAGCGCCGGAGCAAAGGCTGAGCCCACACGGCTCCCTGCAGCCTGCTTGTTTATGCCAAGGAATTTTTGGCTTCAGGTGCCAGGTAATTCCTGGTATCGCTGGCAGGCAATCCTCCTGGCTATTCTCAGCAGTGCTTTAATTCAGCCCACCCATGTTCGCGCAAGGCTCCTGTGCAAGAACAACTCTATGCAGGGCTTGTTTACATGAAGTGAGCGACCCAGAAAGTTTTGTTTACAGTGAAGTTAAAAAGTGACACCCCGCTTTGTCTTAGAAAGCAATGGAGGAATCTCTTCTATGGTGAAGCACCTATAAGAAAAATGGTACTTTTACACCCAGGCTTTTCACAGCATTCGCTGTGTGCAGATTAATGAAAAGAAAGCAGCCATTGAGTGACAGAACTGGGTTTCCCGATCGGTCGTTATTTTAGCACAGCTCCTCTGCGAGGCACGTGGCAAATGACTGTAAATAATTATGACCGAATTCCTCTTGTGAAATGTAAGAACCAGCATTTGTGTTCTGATGCATTAACCCGGCAGTTTTGCTTATACTCTTATAAAGGGACCAACAGGACAGATGCTCCCCTGCAGATGTCGGGGGGGGGGGGTGGGGGGGTGTCAGTTTGGCCCCGTGCCAAACAAGCAACAAGGGAAGCCTGTGCATGGGCATGTGGAGGGCAAATGCACACTGCACAGTAGGAAACAGGGCTGCCAAGCCACACACCCCATTAGGCAGCATGAGAGGAGGCCAGGGAGGTTGCTATTGGGCAAGGCTAAAAAGGTGAAAAGAAAAAAAATCCTCCACGCAGCGGGGAACGATCTCTGCACTGTAAGCCAGCCTAAGAGGTACTAGTTTAGATGTTGTAGAAATGCAGCATTGTTAAACAATTTGTGTCATCTGCCACTGGGGATCCAGGCACACATGTTAGGTGGCCATTTATCCATGTGTTTTCTCTCTCCCGGAGTGTTGTGCAGAAGAGAAGTCAGCTATCAGGCTGTCACATCTGTGCACAGATCTGGGTTGCTTCCCGGGGCTTCTGCACCTGCATTTGGGCCAAAGGAGCAGGGGGAGGGGGGCCGAGGGGTAGCTGAGGTTCTCCTCGAGATCCTCCCATATTCTGGGACGCTGCGGGAACCGAGTCAGTCTCCAGCCTAGGTCAGAGGCAATCTTTGGCTGTGTGTTGGTGACTGAACCTGCCAAAGTGGCATAAAAGGGGGCATTAGTGTTAGCCTCGTTTTATAAACTGTCACCACTGCTTATGCATCACACAGCTTTGAGTATCTGCGTTAAGTAAATGAAAACCAAGGCTAGCAATTATCTAGCCTTGCAGCTAATCCAGGGCTGCCTGCATGAGGTCTACGGAGCATCACGCACGATGGAGAAGAGCTGTTGTACAGCAGTAACTCAGCGGCCTCAAAATGTGCTTCATTTTGAGCTGCAACTTCTGGGCCAGATGGGCTTTTAACATGTTATATTTGCCTCTGCCTTTGTACCAACTTATGAAGTAGCACATGATGCTGTTGCATGAAATAATTTGAGCCATGATCTTCCTAAGCTGAGGTACGGGGGGGTAGGCAGGGAGAAGGGCCCTTCGAGAAGATACTTCCCCCAGTTTTAAGCACATCATAACTTTACAAGTAACCTCCTGAGAGTCCTCCTCCAGCCACTCCTGGAGAGCAATGCAGGGGAGCAACCGCCATGGATAACCACGCAACCTGCCTTGGGGATTCAGGCCAGGCAGGAGCGGTTTGGTTCTATGGCTATAGGAGACAGTGGAGTTCAGCCCTCTATCATTGCAAGCTCTGCCTTAAAACAGAAGTGGTGGGGTGCACATTTCCAGCAGCTATAAACTGTTCTGTGAAGGGGCCTGGTGTGGCAGAGCAGTGTCTGAATGGAGGGAAGCTTTGCTGGTGTGGATGGGCCCATTTGTTCCTGATAACGGGGAATGTGCAGCCTTGCAGCCTCCACACACGCCTGCTCAGCTCCTCTCTCTCTCTCTGGCGACACGGCTGTGTCCTTGACCAACTTTCCTGCCCAGCGAGCACAGCCTCCACAGTGTTTTTTCCAAGCTGCCTGTTGCAGCTCAGCCAGCTCTCAGGGGCAGGCATCTCTGGGCTCTCCCCATACCTGGATGTTCCTCCCTCCCCACTCCACACTTCAACCTTAAAAAAAAAAGTTAAAAGAAAAAAAAAAAACCAGAAGGTATTCACTGATGAAGGCTTTGGCAGCTGCTCACTGTACTCATCAAAGAAAAGGAAGTGCCAATTATTTCCTCGTACAAACTGTTTCTGTAATCAAAGAGCTCTGCGGTTCAGTTGCGAGTGCCGATTCCCTCCCACCCTGCACACAGCCCACGGGTCACAAGCCCGAGCAGGAGGCAGCCGGCTGCCCACACCCTCACCAGTTTATACTTTCACACACTGACAGTCAGACCTTTGTTTTCCTTGTGACATTCACCATTTCCTCGTGGAGCAAGGACAGAGACCGGGCAGGCTGCCGAGGGCACATTCACACCTGAGCCGGCGCTGCCGACTCCAAGTCCAGCAAGTTTCCCACGAACAAGCAGAAACAATTCGTGTCCCCATGCCCAGAGCATCTTGTCAAACTGGGAGGGTGGGAGAGGAGGAATGGAATGGTGTTTTTACTGGGAAGCTTCCCTGCCCTGTTCCCCGACTTGCTGCAGTAAGGCTCTCACAGCCTAACAGGGAAAAATGACTCGTGGCCCATCCGGAGCATCCCAGCAAAAGCTGGAAAGAGTCCTTCCCAAGGACCTCCCAAGCCCTGGGACCTCCGTGGCTCCCGGCCCTGCTCCCGGGGGCTCAGACTCGGTGGCAACAAGGGAAGCCATATGCAAACATGCCACCAGAGAAAACATGCCAAGAAAAAAGAAAGAGTTTTTGTGCTGTTATTTTTTTCCAGTGCTGGCAGTCATAATTTTGTTTCTGTTTTGACTTTGGTTTTTTGAGGTTTTCTTTAAACACTGATAGATACAGGGTGTCCTGGAGAAGCTTCTCTTACCTCTGAAAACAGTAAACACTTCAAACTAGGAAATCAAGGTGGGAAAATCAAACAAACAGATCTTTGCCCTTTGTATGCCGTTTTCCATCTACCTCTTATAACCTAGCTTTAAGACTGTCTTTACTAAAAACTAAACTGTATATGTTTTTTCAGTTACAAGGTTATCTTCTTGAAATGTAAGGAAGGTATTTAAAATAACTATCTATTTTAATGATGCTACCCAAAAAAGTTCGTTAACTGTAATAAGCGAAGTGCCCCAGAAAACCCCGTCCAACCACCTGGCAAGACAGCCCCGCACGGCAGGCGGGCCGAGGCACGGGCTCCCAGCCGCTGTGCGCCGGTGCAGCCCCCGTGACCTTCCAGCAGCTGATGTTCTCATCCATGACGGCAGCTTTGCTCATCTCGGCACGCTGCCCTCCCCTCCAGATTTCGTACAGAAGAATACAAAGAACACAGAAACACAGTTTAGCTTGTTGACATAATGCCCATATTTAATCTTTTAAAACAAGAACAAAATCAAGAATAAAATCAAGAATAAAAATTTCATTTAAGTCATACAGTACATTAATCTTTCAGCAATGACCCAATCTACAGTACTCAAATGCCTGGCATGAAGTCTATTATCTCAGCGTTTAACAAGTGTATAACCAGTGACACAGTAAAAGAAGATCTCACAATACACAGCTAACACGATGAGTTTAGATTTTCTTCTAAGAGTCCAGCTAGGGTTTGTAATATGTGGGTCACTTTTGAATCATACTTTAATCAGCTTTTTTGTTCAGTCAATCTGTTTGGGGCTTTTTTTCTGTTATATGAGTTTTTCCTTTATGTACAGCAAGATTATTTCAAATGAAATTGCACAAGTTAGAATAGCTATCTATAGGAATACCTGGTCAATCTAACTAAAAATTTAATAAGCAGTAATTACTCAGTCCTGGTTATACATTCCTAAAGGCTTAATAATACAGTTTTAAGAAGAAAACAAAACAAAACAAAACAAAACACAACAAAATACAGTTGTAGGGTGGCAATCTCTGTAAGAAGCCTCCTTCTCTCCCCAAACAACCAAGGGTTAACTGTACTTTCCACATTTGAAATGGGGTCTACAAAGAAGTCGTTTCAGCTCCTAAATAATACAGAACATGTGACTGTGTCCTTTCTAAAGTCTGAATGGTTCAATGCGAAATTCAGTGAAGCTCTCAAACAGATAATACTGGTAGGATGCAGACTGTTAACAGAAATTAGGACAATATGCCCCGATCGCACATTTGGATAGCAAAACTGTATGTATTAAGGGGCCATCATCCAGTGGTTGAAGTAGCTTGAAGCAGGACAGCTCTCCCTGCAGCAGCTGCGGAGGAGGGGAAAGGGTGGGCTCTTCTGCTCCTTAGCCAAGGCCAAAGCCGAACTTTCCCCAGCTCTCACTCACGCACCTGCCCCTCCTGCTCTCGGCCCCCTGGCCAGCACTCCTCGCCACCTTCCGAGGGGAAATCCCCCAGCCCAAAGATGACCGGAGCCGTGGTGGGGCACGAGCCTCCCCTCCTCTGCCCGGCTCCCGCTGCTCTGCCTCTGCTCCGGCCCTGCAGCAGGCACCGGGGCTCCCATCGACGGGCTGCTGCGCCAGAGCCGCTCCCGCACGGCGAGGAGGAGCTCTGCAGCCTGGTGGCTTTCTGGCTCCTGGCCTCAAGTACCGCATAGATCTAAACGCGGTAACCAACGGAGAGGTCTCTCCCTCCGCAGAGTAGTGTTACCAAATGCTAGAGACCCAGAGGGCTACCTCTAAGGTAAGTTAACTAAACACAAGGGTAATGGAGCATCTTCTTCCCACATTAGCAAAACATAAACATAACTAATTAACGCAACTGCTTTGACTTTCTTTAATCTCTCTTTGCTGGTGCCAGGTCCTGCTACAAATGGAGAAAATCCATAGAGAGCCACTTTCCTAGATGGAAAAGCAGCAGAATCTTAAGCCTTGAGGATCTGCTTTGTAATTTGCTACTGGCATAAACAACAACAAAGTCCCATTTGTTTGTTTGGGTTTTGTGGTGGCTTTTTTTAAGAAAAAAATCCAGACCATCCGGTGCACCTTCTCTGCACATACACACACACGCACATGCACACGCACCAACGGAGAGCTCCAGAAGAACAGGCATGGGAACCACAAAGCCCAGGTTGTGAAAAGACATGGGGAATCTCACATTTCTGTGTTCGGTTCCCATTTAGCAATGAAGCAGCAAAATGATGCATTGCAAGAAATAAATGGTCACAGAACACACATACACTCAAACGCAACCATGGATCCATTTTTCCCACTTTTTTTTTTTTTTTGATAGATGCTGTTACTCATCTGATAGTTTCTTTCTGGCTGTGCTGAAGTTTTTGAAGAGCATCGGTGCTTCTTTAACCTCAGTGGCAATGGACAACCACTCTCATTAGTGCTACAACCAACCATCTCCACTTGAGATTCTCTACGAACCCATTCTGGAAGTTGAAGCTGACTCCGCCCCTTTGGTGCCACTCTGTTGTGTTTTTTTTTTTTTTTTTTTAAATTAACAAATACAGCATATTAATGCAAATTTGATGTTTTCTAAAAATTAGAAATGCTCAGATAATTAGTTCAGCAATATGCAAAGTGCATCTATTTGGTTCTTTCCATAGATCACCTTCTGTTGTAAGTTTAAATTCCTTCACAGTTTAAAATATTGTGAAGAAATTATATGTATACTTTATGTATAGAACTATTTATATACATACACATATATACACACAACTCTGTACTTTATATAGCCATAAACACTCATTACTTAACTATTTATATTATATACACATGGCATGAACACACACTCAGTGAAGAGTTGGTGCAGGCTGAAATCATTCCATCGGGTTTAATGGAATAACAACAGTGAAACCATGAGTGAGTTATCAAGAGACACAGACATACATCTATTAGATAAGTGAAAGACCAATTAAATCAGCTCTTCCATTTTCCTATTAGCGCAGGATTGTTCCCACCCCATTCCATGCTCCGTATGCACATACACAGCTATTTTGCGTTCAGTTTACATGAGAGGGCAGTGGTGGTTCTTTTTTTTCCTAAGTGAAAGAACAGTCCGTATTTACTCGGGCTCATCGCAACTTCTTCTGCAGAAGTGCGGCACAGCTGGGTCTGGACGTCTTGCAGGACTCTGAATGCTGCGCCACCGTTAGCTGAAAGCACCTGCTGAAGCGTTATTGCATGGTTATGGGACAGCTATCAATTGTTCACAGTCTGTGAACTCTCCCTCTCCAACAAGTGGTACAACTGTATAAATACATATTTTAGCACAAAACAGTTTAACACGAGGCAAGTCCAAGTACAAATGAGACCTAAAGGCCTACGGGTGAACTTTAAAGGCCAAGAGTTCTTCAGAGTGCATGTTGTTTAAGGAACGCAAGTCAGGTAATTTCAAAAGAAGTTTTGTGAAAATAGAGGCTTCATTTGGGTGATTTTTCATGATTAAGGTCCTTAATGCACGGATTAGTGTTTCCTGAAGTGCCTCCACAGAATTGACGTTTTCTATTCCAGAGCGATCTGAAGAGAAGGGGGGTGGGGGGAGGGGGAGCGAGAGAGAGAGAGAGAAGGAAAAAAAAGAGACTGAACGAATGTAGTTTGCAACATAAAGCCACTGCAAGAATCACTCACTAAATTAAAAAGCACCAGAAAAACTGAATACTTATGCCAGAAGTTTCAAACCCACATACCAAAAGTCTTTCAAACGTTATTTAACGTCAACTTTGCAAAGTATTAATCTCACACTGAACTGGCAGCGTTCAATCACCTTTTCTGTAATCACTTACCCATGTTTCCAGAAAAGGACAGATTGAAGCACGTGCTTGAATATTTTGCTGAATCACAACTTTCAATGCAAGGAGAGAGACAGGGCACACCGAAGTAAAAATTTCAAACATTTCTCAAGGCTGGACACAGAACCCTAAACCTAAACTGGAGGTTGATGGTTGAGGAGGAAATCCCACTCAGGACAAGCCACGCTCCTATCTGCACAATGGGATCCTCAGGGGCAAAGGGAGTACATGCCTGGACAGGACTGGGCACTGTTTCCGAGTATGTTCAGAAGCACTTACAAAATGAAACATTATACACCCAAAAATTCCCAACTGAGGAAGAAAAGAAGAATTTCAACGTCAAGAAAAATATTATGCTTTCAAGTACTGCACTCACTCCATACCTGAAGCATCTCTTTCAAGAAAGCTGTATTTAAGAACATGCCTGTTGTCCTTAGGTGGAACCTAAGTAAGCAGCTTAAAAGGATGAATTTTTAAGCAAAACATTTCACCTAATGACCATGCACAGTAGCTGTTTTTTCCAAGCTGTAGCCTCTCTTCTTAAACGCTATGTAAATTCAGCAGGGCACATACATACAGAAGTGACGGACACGAACAGAAATGTGCTTTGATGTGCACGTGTACTTAAGCACTTTGCAGAACTGGGACACCGAATGACAACAGCTTTCCAGAGTAGCACTGAGTCAGAGCGTACAGTCAGAGTGGGAATCCCTTCCTTATGCTGTCAGTGTCAATCCCATCAGGCTTCTCAGGTGAACAGAGCCTAGGAAGTCCTCCTGGACTATTCAGTGCAGTTCCCTACCACTATGGGAAAAATTATATAATCCACTTAAGGATCCATCTTGAAGCAGTTAACATGTCTTGTGCCTTTAGAAAGATTGTTCCAGAACCTTCTACTTGAACAATTAGGAACTTTGCTTAATATCAAATGATGTTTATTAGCACATATTCCACTCTTCTGTGAAGACTGTCCATTAGGTTTGATAGCTGCTCTCCAAGAGAGCATGAGTGAAGAGATTCCTCTCTGCCTTTATTTGTTCAGCTACATATCCCACTTGCCCCATGCTCTGCAAAACCTGTAGGTTTGCTCTGTCCTGAGCAGGGATGATGACATTTGCACAGAATATGCCAGATGAGGTTTCTCAAGAGCTCTGTACAGCGATGGTGGTACTGCCTTGCCTCTGAAGGCAGAAGAATGGAGTCCAGACTTTCCTGGCTGCCTTGGGTGAGTTACTGTAGCCTCCTCTCTTCAATTAGTCCAAGTCTTTCTTCTCCCTCTCAGTCTACTTCCAGTTGCTCCCAGTGGCCAGCAGAAGTTTTTGTTACTACTATCCCAATAAGACGGAGTAACAGAGGGTGTGTATTTTATATTCTTCTACCACAAGGCATCACCCTTGGTTAAGAGATTATCTGGTCTCTAGACCTGCATAACCTACATTCTTTCAGCTTTGCTTCCACCTTGCTTCTTCCGTCTTCAGTGCCCATGATCCACCTTGCTATCTCCCTTCCATCTTCAACACATCCAGCCAACTGAGGCCAGAGGTGAAGCGTTCTTTTAGTTTTGGAATGGCACCAAGCCAATTCCTCAGCAGCACCAAAACCACTCCCACACCCTCACTGTATGGCCCTGCTTTTTCTTTCTTTGCTATATGACACCAAAACAAGAGGATGTACACAGTTACACACATTCCTTGCTACTACCCCTGCTTCTGCACATTCTAAATATCCCTCGTAAGAGTGGTTATTCATCCAGTGTTATGTGGAGATACTTCTGACAAGTGATCTCCCCACTAGCACTATTTAGAGACTTATGAGCATTTCTTTATTTCCACTGGCATTTTTTGTTTTTTAATTTTAAACAACTGAAAGTCTTTTTAAAAGATTTTTAACTAGTGCAGCATGGTATTTTATATTCTGGATCACTTAATCAGGATTCAACAGTCACACACTCCCTGCCTGCTTCTGGAACTGATGTAAATCTTGACTACTCTACTACTTTCCTTTCAATCTTCTCTTGAGTAACTTTCATTCTGAGACGAAGAAGTCTTAATGGCCTTGTTCCTCCACCTTCAATTCTTCTTCCAGTTATGGCATCTTTGGCCTTTACCTGCATCTCCATGTCATTCTCTCTGATGCTGTTCCTCAGCTCTTCCTCCTTCTCTAATTGAGCTCTGCCTCCACCTTATGGGAAATGACTCTCCGGGTCACACTCCTCCTTGAGGGGTGGGGTGCAGGGGGTCTGTCTTTCCAGATCTATTTAATCAACAGGTGCTCACAATCCTTCAGTTCTACAGGCACCTTCTCCTCCTGGAAAGCACTTGCACTGAGAGCATCTTCCCCAGGAGCTCTGTTGGGGGCACCTCTGTTCTTCTTGGGTACCTGCTCAAGCGTGAAGCTTGCTCACTTACTTGTGCAAGTAACGACTGCAGCACCTCAATTCAGTTGCAAGCTGCAAAGTGAAGCTGATCTGAAAATTGCTGGACTCACAGTGACCACCAAGGTTACTATTGTGTCTGGAATACGGTACAAATGGAAGTTTGGGCCTAAATGTTACAACACTTATGAAGTTGTACTTTATAAAAATCCTAGAAGTATTTTGTGAAGATGTCCAGGAAGGCTGTGAACAGACTGCAGATCAGTTCGCAAGGGAGCCAAGATGGGTAGCAATAATGTCCAAAGCTATGATCTGAAAAATCCTCAGCAGCTGCAAGAAGCCTGAATACCAAACACCTCCTCTTTTTGTCTTGTTGCACGGCTCTGACATTACATGCTGTACATGTTACGTACCATCCCTAAGCTAAGCCCTACTGGGAGCCAGCAACAGCACAGAGCAGTGCTTAGAAGGCTGGGGGAGGTGGGGGGGGGCTGGCTCGGTGCTAGAAGCACATTTACCATAACAGATACAGCCACTTACATTCAAAACAGCTGGCACAGAAACTGCGATATTCTGGGGCCCGGCAGCTGAGCAAGCAAGAAGAGAGGCTGTAGCCTAGTTATGACATTTCACAAGGATGGAAGAGGCCTGGTTCTCAGTCCTTACTTTAAAGGTTGTCTCCAGTTCTCGTCAATTTAGTTTTTGAAAGATAAAAATATGTAAAGCAGAGTCTGGAAAAGCAACTAAAACCCCAGGTTTCTCTCTGCTACCTGAACATTTTCACTAACAGACTACAGTGCCATGCTTCCTTCATGCTGCCATTTGTTCTGGCTTTTGAAGCTTGCAAACTCTGTACCACCCTCTGCTCATTACCACTGCTTACAAACTGAAGAGGCTACAGCTGCCCCATCCTGTGCTATCACATTTCAGTTAGGCCATGCACAAAGCTATTAGACTGAACTGTCCTACCTTGTTTACAGAGGCTTCGTGTGCCTACAGCATCATGCCTGGGGTGCCCCTCCCTGATGAGATGTGGGTCTAAACCACTCACGTGAAAGACACGCACTTATTCAAGCAGTGAGTGGCCCCCAAATGCTGGCTTGCTGTTTAAGTGGGCACTACTAGCATTCCTGCTAGCTACCTCTAGACAGCTCCTTGCCCAGCAAGCAGGGATTCTGCATCTTGTATTGCAGGCATTATATGCAGAGCTAACGTGCCTAATTTGAGGCTTTAGATAATACTACAGAAGTAGGTGCTTAATCCTTCTTTGAATCTGGGCCAGGGTGTTCTGTATATCCAGGGACTGAAACAAGATATGAGGCCGGTGAAGATGTTAGTGGATTGGCAGACCTTTAGCGGTAAGAAGTCATGATGCAGATAAATAGGGCTTTCTTGCTGACATAGGCAGAGATCAAACCGTTGGATTTAGACTTAAGTAAGATATGCAATAGACTTCAGTGACGATACTTGGAAGTAAAAATACCACCTTATCCCGAGACCTAGGCTGTGCAAGTCAGAGGCAATTTCACTGATGCTGTCCTGTGAAACTTAGATGAGTCAGACAAATAGCTTCTAAATGGCCATCAGGCGGCTACGAGATGTATTTTTGCATTCTATAGAAAGTAGTAGGAAAATATAAGCCTGTTGTCACATTTTTCCAAAAGGCAATATTAGAAAGAGCAGGTATGTAAAAAAGTAAATTACAGGCTGCTAGTAGCTTAAAACCTACTAAATTGCACTTAGACGTGAAATAACAGGGTATACATTTTACAGAGATCTTTTAATAGAGAGCCATATTCAAAATTTGGCAAAGGTGCAAGTTAACTTTCTCTCCTTACCAGCAGATACCAGGACAACCGCTGTAAACAAACTCATTTCCTCATCACTAAGTTGCAGGGCATTTAGTTTCTCACTAAATTCAAACATTGAGTTGAGCAGATCACCAGCTCCCATTGAATGCAAGTCATCCACACTGTACTTCTTTCCACTCAGGAAGGTGACAGTACGTTCCTTTGCATCAAACAAAGATGCAAACCGTACCATTAAAACCTGGTGAAAGAAAAAAAGAACAACAAAACCAGATAAATATAGGTGCATTTCTAGAAAAGCCAAAGAAAAAATTAAACCTTTTAACATCGTTCAAACTGTCTTATTAACTGCTGTACAAGCATTCTATAAAGAAACTGTCAGCATGCTATTGAGCTGTAAAAAACAGTGCAAGCTCTGTCCCAGTAGTCTGAGAGAAACAAGTGAAAAAATTAGCGAGTGGATGCAGGGGAAGGGCTACAGCACATGAAAGGGAAGAAAATTAAAATTTAAGCGTCAGACAGCCTGAGCCACAAAGACAACGCGATTCATAAATATGCCAGTAGGACAACTTGCTTAAGCCACCAAACAGCCAAAGGCATACAGAGCATTCAAAGAAATGTTTTCTTGGCCACACTTATGAGGAGCAAAATGAAGGTATTGAACCAGATTCTCGCTTGGCGTAAACTGAAGCAGCTCCGTTGAAACAATGCTGATTTACACCACCTGATGATCTGGCCCACTAGGCATTCTTTGGGAAAGTACCATGCCGCATTGCTGTACCCACAGGAATGTTAATGAGCTCTGGTAGAAAGGAGCCACATGTACGGCCTTCAAAAGGCTAGGGAAGCAGGGCTTGAAACGGCACCTGGTCTGTAGCTGCAGCTGGGAATACCCCTTTGCTGTAAGCACCTGGGCTGGAGCAGTTGACATGTGCTGAACTTACCCCTCTGGGCTGAAATTTCTCTTGTGGTTTCTCAGTCGTACTGTGAAATGTTTCCCTCTGGAATGGCTTGTAAAGTTTCATTTGCTCATGTTCAACAACCTTATTTACATTTTCAAGGTTTAAGTTGCACAGAACAGCCTTCTTATTTGGAGAAAACGAACAAACTGGCATTGGTTAAAACTTCAGACTTGCTGTAATCTCTTGGTGTGACAGTTGTCTCTTCTCACTTACCCTACACAACTGCATTAATTTAAATGTTTACTACAGATGAGAGGAGAACCAGGTTTTCAGCAAAGACTAGTGCCTTTGACAAGCTTTAAAAAGGAGGGTTCAAAAAAAAAAAAAAATGAAAATGTTTGAGAATTCAAAAACCACTCATGCACATTACATGACCTGCTCCTAAATTTTAACAGCCAAATGACATGCAGCAATCTTGATGGACACATGAGCACTATGTATTATTCACTTTTGTCAGCTAAACTATATGTCCTTTGACGTCATTAACTGCAGAGTGCAGAAACCCAGGCAGAAACCTAGGTGCAGAAGCCCTCAGAATACAACAAAAGGAGACAAAGGGCAGACAGACAAAGCTGAACTTGTGCATTAGCAGGGAACCGCCAGGTACTCAACAACCTTTCAGTTCAAAATGGTATTCCCCTTACAGAACTGGGCTTTAGAAACATGAACTTTAAATAATGAGCAACCAGTGTTAATGCTGGTATTCAAACCTGAAGCCCATGAAGCTGTATTGACTTAATACTAAGGCAAAGACCTCACCTATAGATTTCAATGACACTATTCTAACCCAAGGAAGAACAGTTCAGACTATGGTATAGCACGATTGACTCATCCTGTTTCACTTCAAGCCAGACTCCTATTTGTGCATACTGAGGATATACCTGATTAACCCTATCACCTGACCATAGCAATGTAAGCACACAAAAACCTCCACACAGGCAAGTGCTTGCTCACTTCCCCACCACCTGCAGCCAAATTACCAAGTTTGTGAGCCTGTGGAGAAATTGAGTCACTACCCCAATGGATCCAAGGGGATCCATTAGCTCTACCACCAACTACATTTGGAGTGAGGGCTTGTGAAGGTGGGGGAGGACCTGTTCAAATCCAGTTTAGTTCCTTATTTTAGGCTAACTGCTGTTTCTCAGCTGGCTCCCATAAAAAGCCATGCAAATGCCACCACGATACACTGAGCTCCCCAGTACTCCCAGTTCTAAGAGGGCTTTTTAACTTACATGTGTGTGAATATATATAGCTATGCTGCTTCTGCACCAACATTGTCTCCGTGCGTCTTCTTACCCCCAAACGAACAAGTACTCCTTGAATACAAGCTGCTGGTAAGCACAGTGCCAAGGCAGCCACACACTGGTGCCCAAGGGAGCCAAAACAGGCTCAGAGGCAGTACTTTTATTCAGGTTCTTCTATTAACATGCAGACATCGGGATATCCTAGTTTAGTTACCCAGAAGGCAGAAATGACCTTGTATGCACCAGGCTTTCAAGATGCTTTTGCCTCTATTGCAATGGTTTCATTAATCCCAATTGTTTTTTATTGTTTTTTTTTTTTTTTTTTTTCTGTTGCTAAGATGCCACATAGGCCTTTAACTACAGGTACCAGCTCACTAACAGAAATCATTAATGTTTTTTTATAAACAAGTGAATAGCGATAAGCATGCAGTCATACATTATTATTAATTCCCCTGGATATAGAAACCTTCTTATCAGCAGTGCTCGTAACCAGCAAAAAGGCATACGAATGAGGCTTGAGAAAAGCTTGAGGTGAAGAAAGGCCAAGACAAAACATTTTACTTGCAAAACATGAAGGTTTGGCTTTACGTTATGGGAACAGTTCAAGCCTTATTTTCCACCCTCCTTGAGGGCACTGGACAGTATACGACTTTGCAGAGGAAGGAACCAACATTCCTGTGTAATGTGAACAGCAACGTAAGAGGCTGTAGCTGAAGAAGTGAAAATACAGCCCTTAGCTACAGGAGTTGTCAATGAATATTGAAAGGTCAAGAATAAGTATAATGGCAAAAAATACATGACAGCAAAATGGAAAAAAAAAAAACAAAAACCAAAAAACAAAGAAACTGACACACTCCAGGCACCAAGCCTTCCAGTATAACTTGTACCTTCACACCCAACAATTATCCATTTTAGAACCGCGCTGTACAAATGCAGATAAAAGACCCAACACATTACACGAGAAATGTCCTCAGTTCAGGTCAATATGAAATCCAGCATCCCTCTTTGAAAGAATACATCAAGTAAACAAGAGCAAAAGCATCATCAACCCTGCCCTCCCCAGAAAACCACAGTAACATTGAATACTTGCGACTTCAGCTCCTCTAGCCCTCTATGTTTAAATTTCACGTTTGAATACTTATAAAATGTGCATGGTCTCCAACAGACACAAGAGTCTAGAAGAGCAACTAAAACCTTAAGTAAAGGGTCCCTGGTGAAGGTCACCAATTATAAAACAGCACAGAGCTCTCTGGTATCATTCCCAATTTAACACCACTAATTCACATATATGTCATGCTTGCAAGTGGGTAAAACTAACCATGAGGACCTGGTGGGATTAGTCTAGAGTAAGTCAGGCTACAGCTGGTAAACAGTATCTACAGAGCTGCAGCAGTACAGCTAGTTATCAGTGTTACTGCTTTGGAGACAGAGGCTTCAGCAACCCTCAGTTGCCAGCAAAGGCTAGCGGTGAATGGCCAGGATGGATGCTCTGGCTTTGGCAGGGAGCACAGTGGCAGAAAGAAGGACATATAGAGCGAAAAACACATTGCTCTACAAAACTGGTAAGTCAATAGATAGCTTTCTAAACTACCCACCCTTCCAGCTGCAGTCTGCTTCTCTCCAGGCTAAGCAAAGGTAGCTATCAAAGTAACCGCTGCCATACAAAACCAAAAAACTCCTCATTCATCATTTATTAATGCCCAGGGAACAGGAAAGGGTAAAAGGGCTGAGCACTTTTGAGCTACTTGGAAGAGGGACAGCTCACCAAGACCTGACCAAACAGAAGCACTGAACACCATCAGCTTAAGGACAGCTCAGAGCTAGCATCCACGAAGAAGCTGGTTTTGCCCGATATAACCCCGTTCTATTCATTTTTGTTCTTAAGGGGGTCAGACTGATGAAAGCTTGTCAGGTCTGCACTACACACACAGTGGTCTCACCTCAAAGGTCCCAGCCTTCAGAAGATTAACCTGGTCATGTTGGGAAAGATCTCGGAAACCTGGGATGCGCTTGGCAAACTCCACCACTTCCTTCACCGCAGGGGTAAAACTCAGGGAAAACTCTTCCCAGACTTCATGGCCAGACTTGTTTGGGTCCACGTGGGGAGTCTTACTCATTGGGCAGACCTGATGTTTACAAAACATACACAGAAAACAACTCTTAAAGATACAATTCCAAATACTTCAAAGAAGCAGGTTTATTCTTCAAGAAAACTTTGCAATAATGACGCACAGAGAAAAAATATCAGTATTCCTCAGTCAATTCCCAAAGCAACTAGATTTCTCCCCCTCCCTTTAAAACAAACAAACAGTAAAAACCCCATGGTGGTCCACTAGCAGTCCGTTCCTAAATTTACTGACCTTGGAAACGTGAACATTGTTTATCACAAAAGACTTGAGATAATCCAGGTTATGCTATTTTTCCCTGATGTCACTCATGCCTGACATCTGGATTTCTCTTACCTGTATTATCCCTGTAATCTCACAATTAATCGCGATTTCACAATCAATTGATTGTAATCTCACAGTCACTACTAGATTCATTCTCATGTATCTTTCTTGTTTTGCAGGCAACTACAGTGATTCAGTCAAGGTGACAAAGGTGTCAACACCAGAGCAAGGAGCCAAGCCTTGGTTTCCTGAGTCACAGGTTTACACCCTCATTACCAGGACAACCTTCCTCTCCTACGTGTTTGCTTTTATATGTATCACTGAAGGAGGCAAGGAACTGGTATTCCAATTTTGCTGTCACACGACAACAAAATGCTCCTTCTTTTATACAAACATAGGGTGACTTTTTGTGGGAAAGTCTGAATCCATTACAATGAGATCAGACATATCCGTCAAGGCTGACTGCCAATAAATTCGCTCTGTAAAACCCAACCAGATGCTCCGAGATACTTTCCGTTCTGCTTTCTAAAATTTACAACTTTTAATGAAGTTTAAAATTTTTAATATTCATTTCACCTGTCATCATCAAGGATGACAATTCCTGTAAGTGTCCCTCACAGGTATACTAAACAGTGTATGTAATCCTACACAACATCAGCAAAGCAAACAGAAAACAGTGAAATAGATTAGTAATTCCTCACAGCTATGATGCTTTTGCAGGGCATCTTGAATCTGATAATTGCCTAGCAATTCTTTGCGTGGAAGTTCCTACGATCCATTACAAGAATATATTCAACAGGTATATACGCGTGTGTGTGCATACGTATTTGGCAACAGCTAGGGAAAACAAGATAGAAATAGATATACATTTCTGGTTTGTTTTGTTTGTTTGTTTGTTTTTTCCCTCAAGTATCAGTTACTAACTGGGCAGTCAATATGCAGAAAGTTCTCCCCAAAAGACAAGGAACAGAACTGCAGATTTCTTGGTTCATCTGTGAATCACAACATCATTTGTCTGTCTAATGACAACACTCAAAACCAAATGAGTACTTGTGGGGTAGAGGAGGACCTTTTCCATAAACTGAAATTCATAAACTATTTTGGCAAAAGGAAAGGTCTAGGCACACAACCAGAAGCACAGCAGACACTAACCACTGCTCTGTCCGTGATACTGCAAAGGTGCACGCAGGTATTGTTAAAAATACAGTACTCTCTGAAAGTAAGGAATGTCTGGTTTAGCACCGCGCTCTGAATCGGACACAAAAAGTACTTCAGTTTTTCATCCTACCATGGTTTACCCGAGCTCCCAGGCACTCAGTCCTGAGAGGAAACTGCCACTTTCCACCTCTGTGTATTATGCCTAAGCTCTCTTGAGAGACCTCTGCCCAGGAGTCCTTCCTATGGGAGGAGTTGTCAGCTTGTGCAGTCACTAGCTCTCTTTAGAGGAACCTCTTCAGGAACGACCTGTTCTGCTTTTCTGGTTGTGGGGGTATTGAGTAAAAAAACCAAACCCCTGAATATCTGTCTCCATACTGGTTCAGAGCCTAATTATACTCCCTTACAGCTACTGACTCATTTTGGTCGGATCCTGCTCTCATTGAGTTCTCTGGCAAAACCCTCATTCGTGTCAGGGACACGGGGCGGGGGGGCCTGCAGTGCTCTGCTGCGCTCGGGTTTGTTTCCTCATCGTTGGCTGCGTTAAACCTTCCTGCAGCTGCTATGCACAGGTCAAACTGACTGGTTGGGCCTCTGCAGGCAGCGTTACTCGCTGCCTGCCCATACTGACAGGTTTAACCTCTGCTTCTCAGGAGTGCCAAGAATGCCGTTGTAGTGACTCCACATACTTTCCCTGCAAGGAAGAAAGGTTGGGAATGATTACTATTTGCAATGGTGTAGTGCCCAGAGTCTGCAATTAAGGTCAGAGCCTACTAGGGATGGCATGGTCCATATATGCAGTAGCCAAAGAAGAAAAACAAACAAACAAACAAACAAAACAACAAAAAAGGAAATCCAGCATCAAAACAAACAGCCTTCACTATGTGGAGACTTTCAGAACTTTCAGAAACTTCAAGAACCTGTGAAGACCCTTTACAAACTAGGAGGAAGAAAAACACTGGCAGCTCGAGTACTTCAGAAAGGTCAGGGGCTCACGCTTCTCGACAGGAGTGCAGGATGAGAATGAGGATGTTATGTTCTCTCATCCCAGTTGGTTCCAGCGATAAAGAGAAGGACAATCTATTTTAAGGGGCTTACAGAGCTGGTTGCCTGAATGGCAGAGAAACAGCAGGTGCAAGGCAAATGGGAGGGACCTGTTAAGGAAAGGGGGGGGGGGAAAAAAACAAAAACAACCCATATGCAAGAAAATAGGAAGCATCCTTGTCAAGAGTTCAGTGAGAAAATGCTCTAGCAAAGTCATCTAAGGTATCCAGAAGTGTGTTCAGAGCCTCACTTGTGTAAGTAGTATAGAAGAGACCCTGAACTTCTCTCAAGCTGTTTAGCCGTGCATCTTCCTCCTGCCTCTGATCAGATTTAAAGATGTTCTAGGGGAGAAGGACGCGTAGCCTGTGAGTCCCACTGAGTCTCTATTTTACATTGCCTATAACAGAATAAGTCTATCCCCATTAAAACAAAACAAAAAAACCCCACCAATCAAACAAAAAAGAAAAAAAGAAAAACAGCCTACCTGGCAAGAGATATTTTAGAATACACTAGCAAGGCATGCAAAGACTGGCTTAAAATCCTAGCCCTGAGGTTTCACCCCAGAAATTTGCCCTGAATACCTCCAAGGAAGATAGAGCATATCTGAGTATGTAGATTATTTTAAAGTAAAGTCTTCAAGACGATTGAATGAAGAAGGGAACTGATAAACTCCTAACATCCATTTTCATTTTTAAATCAAGCCAGTAAAAAACCCATCAGTTTTCTTCAACCAATGCTCTTTGACATTAGTCTACTTTCAGTCAGCTAAAAACTGAGCCAAGAAACCCCATCGCTTATATGATTTCAAATCCTCCACACAACTCGAGCCATTATTCTCCATCTGCGCTATCAAACTTGTGTCACTATTTTAAGTTTCAGCAGTTGTGCCAATTGTGTGCAGCTTCACTGACTAAAGAGGCGCAGCTAAATCACACCCATCACTAAGCCTTTCGCTAAATCGAATCAAACAATTGATATCAATATACCAGATGCATTCTTCCTCCAGTGCTGCCAGAGTAAGTGGTATTCTTGTTTGGAGAAAAGCCATCTTCCGGGATCCTATCACACAGTCGCTGAGTATAACCACTGGTGAAGTTCATACAGTGGCTGTTTGTGAAACACATGGCGTGTCCACTTGGGTAATGCATTGTGCTTCTCCCTTTGTACTGTCCACCAAGGTGCTGCTCACTTTCAGGGTACTGAGGGCCACCGAGCCCACTAACACAGTGCTCGCTGCTCAAGATGTACTGCTCAGTGTTCTTTGACACTCTCTCCCCGCTCTGGGACTGCATCATCTCTGTTGGGTTTTGAGACTGTTCTTGGTTGTACATGAAAGTGTCTTTGTGGGCCCTAGTGACCATACCGATCACTTCCTCCTTAGCCATGTCAGTGCTAGGAGGGGGAGAAGGGCTTTTGATGGTTTCCCGCTCTTGTTTGGGCTTGGAGGAAAGGTCTTCTTGAGGTGCTTGATCTTGATGTTCTGTTAATGCTTCATTGGGTAAGTGACCGCTGAACTGACTGTTCATCATGGTTTTCATGGCACTCTGCATTTCAATCAGCATCCTCTGTTTTTCACGTTTGGGAATACGGCCAAATCGAACAGCTACCAAGGTGGAGAAATGAAAAATGGTGGGAAGAAAAAAAAAAAAAGTCAATCCTGATAGTGTTAGCGCGCACACACACACAGAGAATACACACCCCAAACAAAAATCTTGCCTTTTAAGGGAAGACTTTAACCGCTCTCACTGATACTACAGCAGAGGTATTACCACTGAAGTCAAGGAGCTTCCTGGGCATAGGACAGGCATGAGATATAAAATGTACGCTGTCGTTTACATACAAAGAGAAGGCAGCTATAAAGCACACAATCTCTAAAGCCTTTTTCCTTTTTGGTACAAACCTGCCTATGGACTATACGCACAGTTATGAGTAAGTGTCAGGCTTTAAGACTGGATCAATTAAATCAGTATAATCTTGTGTGCTGACAATTAGCTGAATGTAAACACAGTTCACATCATATTTAAATAGAAGTCCTACAAGATAGCTCCTCATGGACCAATTATATAACTTGCCAAAACAGTTAAGAGTATCAATGCTGAATGAAGCTTACCTTGGCAAATTTTCCTGATAACTGTGCCTTGACAAGGACATTTTCTGCTGGCAAGGGGATGGGCATCATTATGGCTGCAGCACTTTTGACCCTGTCCTAGGGAATCTACAACTGCCTCTACCATCCTGTCCAACCACAGCCTTACAAGGGCTTATAACCAGTTTCGACTGATGTAATTATGTTCATGCAGTAGTCCATCATTAATGCAACTAAATCGCTTCCATTAAAGCAGGTGCAACCTTACGTGCAAACAAGCGCCTAGGGGATGAAATAACTCCTATGCACGACAAGAACTCAGAACAATTATTTAAAATAAGTTTTAACACTCCACCCACTAAATTGTTAACAGCCCAAGATTCCTAGTGCTTGTGAAATAAACACCCAGAGAAAATTAAAAAGTGAAACAGAAGGAAGAGTTCTGGTTTGTGACAGTAAGTTGCAGCAGACTAATGAACTACACTTTCAGCATCACATTTAAAAAAAAAGTCAGAAGGAGTGGATAGCCAGAAAGGTGGTCAGAGACACAGCTCAACATTACCCTTTCCTCCTTGCCTTCCCCCTTCCTCCAAGAGGGGGGGATAAAAAAAAAAAAAGGATCGGTTATATGCTCATCCCATGCACCCAAACCTAACTCTTTAGGCTCTATAATGATTACTGTAAGGCTATCAGCTTGGGCAGAATTCCCTTTCATTGAAAAAGCAACAGTAACAAAACAAAACAAACAAAAAAAAAAGGCAAAAAAGAGAAGAGTCTTGTTCAGATTCAGGAAGGATAACAGCTATAAATATTAACTCATTAAAACAAAATTGAGACTCTTGTTACAACCGTGCCCCTAACAGACCACTGCAGCGCATCCCACTGCATTAGCCTCCAGAGACGGGAGGACAGCTCTGCGGCCGGTATTATGTTACCAGTTCAGGAGAGCCACGGAGCAAGAAGGCAAGCTAATCTAAATGCTCTCAGACAGGGAACCCGTCCCTCACAATAGGGCTGGCTGCGTTTTCTGCCATTAAGACCCTTAGCAATCGGTTTTGCGCTGGGCGGCAGACTTGCTCTCAGAGGATCACTGCTCAGTAGAGGAACATACCATCTCTTGACATCCCAACAGACAGGCATTTTTTGAAACGACACTGCTGGCATCTGTTTCTATTCATTCTCATTATAGAGCAGTTGTTATTCTTCAAGCACTTCTTATACTGGATGTTTTGCTGAATGCTTCTTCTGAAAAAACCCTGTAAACAAACAAACAAATAAAAAAACCCCACAACTATTATTACAGCACATGTCAAATGCTCCTGCCAAGATTCATCTCTCCGCAGGCACAGAAAACCTCACTGCATCTCATCACCTCACTGCATCTCATCAGCTGCTTCAGAGCCATCAGCCCCAAGTGATTTTAAAGAACTTGCTACTCCTCATGACTTACTTCCCCTTCATGTGTGATCCGTGTATAATGCAAACTAGTTATGATTTCTAATTATGGAAGATGCTAAGTTGTCCCCTGCAGAATCAGCACCTAAGAGCAAAATATCTCCAGTATTACCTCTATCACTGTACTGACAGTTTCTAAGATATGCCCTCTATCTCCTACGACATCGAGTGCAAAGATGAAAGTCAAAATCAGATCTTTTGACTTCAATCTCCATAGTTTGACAACAAAACCATCCTGTTGTACCATATAACCTTCAAAGGTGGTTCTTCCACATAACCCTTAAGATGATAAGCTCCTTCACAGAACATAACATCTGCAGTGTTACAGTATCAGAAAATACAGATCGACTGACGCGTGAACATGCAAGCACCCAGTTCTGGCTTCCCCTGTGGTAAAGAATTGCTTTTCCAAAGCTGTTTTGTTCTATGTCCCGGCCCAGGTGACAACTCACACCCACTCTCTCTTAATGCAATTAACGTTCACGTGTCTTGTGTGACATGGTCCTTATCACCTCTGTCTCCAGTTCTTGCTGTCTGCTGTCCACTCCAGGTCAGGCAGGACTGGACAAGGAGCGAGAACAGAAAGTACTGCAGAGGTTGGAAAATGCTGTGTATTGCTAAGTGGTTTGCCTTTTCCTACAACTTAAATACTGCCTGAAATTTCTCAGATTTAAGTTTAACAGAGAAGCATACCTATATTTCTTCAGCAGTATCACCCCTTTTCCCCTACAGGGAGAACTTGAGCATTTCACCAGCAGAAAGGTGAGCAGAAATATAGCTCACCTTGCAGCCCTCACAGGCATGAACACCATAATGAAATCCTGAAGCGACATCTCCACAGACTTTGCAAAGAAGAACCATGCCATTAAATTCTAGAATCGGAACAGAAAAGTCAAGGATATAGAAAACCAATGACAACTGCAGGAACATGTTTCCAGCTTTTAAAACCTGGACTAAAAGCAAAATATGTCAGGTCAGTTCAACATACAAAAAAATACAGCAGAGGAACAGACAACGTGAATGTACAAAACCCCTGAACAGTTCAGAAGGTACCAGTGTGGGGTGGGGGGGGGGGGGGGTGTGGAAAGACAAACATGAAGCACTCAACAGAATAGGGAGAAAGCATATATTCACTGGACTTTCAATCACAGTGGCATTGTACTCAACTGTAGAAAAAGAAAGTCTGCTTACATTTACGCACTTTTAAAAAGGACTATTTAGTTAACTAGGCCACCAAAGTTAGGGCTCAATCTGTTTTTCTATCAGGACACGTAAGCCCATATAAAGGCTACAGTTTCCCCAACAGAGAATAAACATCTTTTCTTAAAAATAGAAATATTAAAGGACACCTTATTTTATTATATACCGTAAACAAGCCATACACTCTACCTATTTCATAACAGTTTAGGACTGGTAACTCAGCCACATCTACATATGTAGAGACTATTCATTGGAGTGCATATCCAGAATGGCAGACTTCCACACTTGAACTTGAAAATACCTTCTCAGCCCTGTAAATATGCTCATGGTTTGCATTTTTTTTAAGTTTTTCCCCACCTATTTTATTTCAGCTTGCAATAAGGATTTTTTGCAAGTCCTAAGCGCTGGTCTAACATCGGTTTCACTGAAGCCAATGGGAATTTTATCAGTGACTCCAGTAACCACAAAGTTACCTTAACAGTGAGCAACAGAGACAGCTGGAAGTACTCCCACAGAACCATATTCTACCAGAAAAGTAATTTATTTGACATTTGGGTTTCATTTGTAAAGAGGAACAAAACCTTTTTTTTAAGGTTTTGAAAAAGAACCAAATGATTTTTTTTTTTTTTTTTTAAACAGAGGCGGTACTGAGCTAAAAATGTTATCCATCTATCTATCTATCTATCTATCTGTCCATCTGAACAGTTTACAACAGGTTTCATCTTCAGGAACCTCTGCCCTGATACCAAAAACCTAGTTGCTAGCAAATTTTTAAGAGGAAGTAAAGGTTCTTACTAAGAACTTAGGGCAGGAACACTTTAAAAAAAAAAAAAAAAAAGAGACTTAAGGTAGAACTGATAGATACTTATTCTAGCTTCATAACAATTCAAAATGATAAAACAATTCTGCCAATAAAAGAATTCAGCCTTCAAAAGACCAGTCTAAATTCCAGCTGAGTGTTTGTTGAAACACTCATTCCAGTACTCAGTTTGATTCCTGCCCTTCAAAAATTGTTCAAATATATAGTTCTTCATTGTTGATCTTCTCGGATTACCAAAAAAGTGTGTAGCAAATAGCTGGAGCTAGATTGTTAAATGCGTTTTAAAAGGCCATCCTTTGGTTCTAGCTTACGAGTACTTTTGTTTTTTACATCCACAAATTAAGACTTGGAATCAAAAAGATAAAGGTCCCAGCTATAGCTATGTAAATATAATATAATGTTTTGGTAATTTATTTATTTTGTTCCCCAAAGAAATGTGGGGGGAGGGAAGGTGAAGGAGCAAGGGAAGTAGTATGAAGAAACAGAGAAACTAGATTTGCAAGACAGCTCCATAAATACTCCTGAAGGCAATTTCTGATTACTATTACCTTTACTGCACTGCATCTTTTTAACCAAGTGTTTGATTTTTATTAAGATCACTTTTCACTAGTGAAAATCTCAAGTAAAGCTGGACTGTATTTATGGACTGTTTGAAGTTAGCAGCAACAGGGCCTCCATCTATTAGTATTTGTATGGCAACACCATATGTATTACCATACATACAACGGAAAAAGATTAAAATGGAGGCTTTGCTATCTGCCTTCACAGCAAGCCACATGGAAGACCTGGTTGTAATATATGGGGTTGTAATATCTAAGGGGAAAATGGTGGTTTCAGGAACTGGCACCAAACATACTTGTGACTCCATTATGGCCTTTTGTCAAACCAGCAACACTTGACTGGTTTGTTTTAATAGTCTCCTCCAGCCGATCGCTCTTCAGTGCCCCGTCAGAGCCCTCGCTGCTCCGGCCATTGCAGCTGCTTTCCGAGGAGGAGCTGTTTGGAGAAGATGGTACAGGCGAAGACGACGACTGGAAACCGCTGTCTGAGCTCTCGCTGTGACATGAGGCTGGGCTAGATGCCGAGCTTGAAGAGCTGATGTAAGCTATCACACCCCCTAAGGCAAGAAAAAAAGGCAGCATGTAGTGACATAACAAGTAGACATGCACCGCTGCCATGTGAGCCGCGCCGTGACCCAGCACCACCAGACTCAGCCATCACGTGTTCCCGGGCGCACTCCTTTCCCTCCCTCCCTCAAGCTTGCTTCTCTCCGTTCGTTTTCAACGGCTGACCTCCCAATCTGCCCCATCCCCTTCTCCCGTCTTGTCAGCCTCCTCTGATCCAAGTCGAGGCGAAACGGCAGAACCAAGAGATGGAGCAGCAAGCCATGGTGCTGGCTGGACGGGGCAGCGGGGAGAGGGCACGGGGCGGCCCAGGGAGGGTTTCCCTGGCCACCCTCTGAGCAGAGCTCGTCTGGAGCCACAGCAAAGACAGGATCTTATAGCGCTGTGGAGCCAGAATGCAAACAAGCTAGGTTAGGGACAGAAATAGGGCAGAGAGAAAGACTTCATGCAGGCTACGTGCCAGAGGCACAGAAAGGAAGGGCTGGGAGGTGCTCACGATGCAGAAGGGAAGGGGGCAAGGGAAAGAAATAGCGTTGCAGCCTGGTTAGCCTACTGAACGCCATTTGCCCGACTGCAAGCCTTTGCAGCGTTTCTAGCAGCAGCTGAACCCCGACTACCGGGCTGCTATTCGCAAACAGCCTCTGTCCTGCCATGTCTTGCAATCTGACACACTTGAGAATCTCTCAGATGAAACAGCTTTTTGTCCTCAGGCAGACCTGGGAGCAGTTCTGGCTTTTCACAGGCCCCTTTTTCTTGCTTGTAAGCAAGAGAAATTGTTTTCACTTCATTTGAGTTTTTCTCCAAGACTCAGCATTTCAAAAGTCAATATAAAAACATTTGGTATTTCACACAAAAATTTCAACAGCGAAAGCCACGCAACTGTTTAAATAAATTACACTCAGCATCTTCTCTGTTTTATGCCCATATTGCTCTGTAAAGTCTCTTCACAGACAACTCAGGACGTTGCAGCAAGGAACTCCACACACCAGTAAGAATTTAAAACTTTAAAACGGCCACGCACTGGCTTCCTTTGGAGGAAAAAAGCATTGGTGTCACTAGAGTTCTTGATCAACTGAGTTGGCATGGCAGGTCGGGGCTGTAGCCCCTTACATCAGCCGTCGCCTCCTCACAGATAAAGGCTGTTACGCCTATTAGGCAGCAGTGTTATACAACCCTGGAAATATCACTGCTTGCAGGTAGAAATTCTGACTTACAAGTTTTCATTACTTTGATCAGCTGTAACGGTCCTCTCAGCATTTCTGCGGCAGTTTCACTGGCCCATTTCCTCTGTAACATCTAATTTTTTCTACCAAGGAAACCGCCACCAACACACCCTGAAGAGCGAGCAGCCGAGGAGCCCCTGGCAGAGCCGCCGCGGAGCAGAAGTCAGACCAAGGGGCTGTGCGACACGTGCGCTGCACGCAGGCTGCTGCTCACGTTGCTGGACACCAGTGTCCCTATGCTCCACCACAGCAGCTGTTCCTGCACAGATTTTTTTTTTTTTTTTTTTTTTTTTTTTTAAGAAATCCTCCATGCAGCGTATCACACGTCCGGGGTCAGGTTTTTGGAGAAAGGAGGCGGGGGAAAGGAGGGTTGCAATGGACACAGAGGTCCTGCAACGGCATCAGAAAAAGACACTGTCAAACACCCATGTGAGACGCCACCCGTTTGACAAAGGTCCTGCGATCCCCGGGCGCTGCTGCACGCGCCTCTGCCAGGTGCCAGGTCAAAGCTCACACAGTCCTCCTGGTCCAAGGGAGGCACCGAGCTTCCCAGCTGGCGCCATCCTTATCTGCAAGGGGCAGAGCAGGGCACACAAACACGGCTCCTGCAGGGAACTCCACGTTTCTGCACGCTGCCACCTCACCCCGCTATCTTTAAACCCTGCCTCGTGAAGAGAGATGTGCTTTTCCCTCAAGGGTAACACCAATGTCATAGGGGAGCATGGAAAGAGTATGTCTACGGGGGTTTTCGCCCCTCGTCTTTTGAAAGCCTGAGGAGCCCCGGCTAGCTGGGCTGCTCCCGTAACCCAGACAGCTTGGCAGTCTTGTCTGTGTCACAGTCGAGATTCCTAATATTTTTGTTATTTTAGAAGTTACCTTTCCCTCTGAACCCTGCTTTTGTTTGATCGGCAGTTAAAAGTTGCATCTCACGCACAGCACAGGGCGGCAGCTCAAAACAAAGAGCACCGCCACCGCGGTGCAGGCAGGCACGCACACCCCGGCACCTGCCGAAAGGCACCCCAGTGCCCGGTGGAGGGGGCGGCCCCGGGCCTGTGCGCGGATGGGGCTTTGCCTCGGGAACCCGGCGGAGCCAAAGGAGCCCTTTCGGTCAGCCGCGCTGCCGCGGGGGCGGCCAGGCGGGGCCACCGGGACCCCGGCCCTCCGGGTCCTACCCGGCAGGGCTCTACGCGGCGGGGGGCAGGGTAACGCGCAGGGATTTCAGCGGCACGGGGGTTCGGGAAGCCGTAAGGGCGCAGCGGCGCGAAGGAGGCGGCGAACCGGCTGCAGGACCGATCGCTTCACCCGGCCCCGAGGGCGCTGCTGCAGCGGGGGCTCCCCCGGCCGCCACCCCGGCAACAAAGAAGGGGAGGCGGCGGGGAGCGGGAGCGGGTCGCCCTGCCCGCCTCCTGCCGCCGCACCGCGGGGCCGGGGCTGCGGCTTTCCGCGCCGTCGGGCGGAGCGGGGCTGGGAAGGCCCGGCCCGGCGCTGCCCTCCCCGGCCCCCGGCCGCCCCCTCCCCGTTACACAACGCCGCCCCCGCGCACCGGGCCGGTCCACGTGCGGGGCGCGCGGGGCCGCCTCGCCACTGCACACGGCCGCGCGCGTGCGGGCCCCCGCCGCAGCGCGCGCGCGCGTGTGTCCGTGTCCGTGTCCGTCCGTGTGTCCCCTCCCCCGCACCGCGCCAACGGCCGCCCGCTCCCCCCCCGCCCCGCGCGCTCCACCGCGGCCTGGCGCGGCGGGGGCGGGGCCGGTCGCCGCGGGGGCGGGGCCGCCGGCGCCGCAGCGGCGCGGCCCCACGTGTCCCCGGCGCGCCCCTCCGCCGCCGCCCCGAATGTAGGTCACCAAAACAGCGGCCGCCCGCCCGCCTCACGTGTCCACGCCGCCAGCCGCCCCGCGCCGCCACCCCGGCACTATTATGCAATCCGCGCGTCACCGCCCCGCACGGCCAATGAGCGGGCACGCCGCGCGGAACGTAAACACAGGGCGCACATGGCTCGCCCGGCGGGTCCATGTGAGGCGGCGCGCGCCCGTCCCGGCCACCAGCGGGGCCGGGGCCGGGCAGCGCCGCCGCCCGCCGCCCTCCCCCGCCCCGCGGCGCCCCGGCCGGCCCCCGCCCGCGCCCCCCCGCCCGCCGGGACCACCCCGCGGAGCGGAGCCCCCCCCGCCCCCGCCCCGGCCGGCAGCGGCCGCCCCGCCGCTTACCCGCGCTGACTTCCATGGCGGCTTCCTCCCGCAGGGGCAGGGGCGGCGCCGCGCTGGGCTCCGCCGGGCCCGGCAGGGTTGGCGCTGGGCTCCGCTCGGCGCGGCGCGGCTCCGCTCGGTCACCGTCTCCCCGGCTCGGTCCCCGCCGCAGCCCTACATGCAGCCGGCGGGCGGGCGGGAGGGAGGCGGCCGCGCTGTCGCCTGTCAGAGCGGCGGCTGCCCGTCCCCGCCGCGGCGCCCTCCCCTTTACAACAAAAGCGATCGGGAGCCGCGCAGAGTGCGGCACGGCCGCCCGCCCCGCCCCGCCGGCCCGCCCCGCCCCCGGCCGCCCCCCTCACCCAGTGACACACTTTCCGCGCCGCCCGGGCCGCGCGGGCGGGAGCGCTCACGTGCGGCGGGCGCGTGCGGGCGGGCGGGAGGCGCGCGGGGCGGCGGGGGCCGCTGCGGCGGCGGGGCGGGCGAGGGGCGCTGCGGCGGCGGCGGGACCTGCTTGCAGCGGCCGGGTGTGCGCGGAGGGCCCCCGCCGCGGCGGCGCAGCCTTGCGGGGCGCGGGGAGCCCGGCTGCGGTCACCTCCCGTCGGCCGGGCCGCGCCGCCGCCGCTGCTGCAATCGGCGCGGCGCTCGCCCGGCGCGGCTGCGGCGCAGGGACGTGCCCGCGGCGCCGCGGGGCACGGTGACGGCCGGCGGTGTCAGCATCCGCCGGCGGGCTGCTCCGCCGCCGGGCAGCGGCAGGAAATGCCAGCGCGCTGATTGCCGCAGCTAATTAGCTCTCTCCTCTCCCCACCACGACATCTGGCGGGTCCCAGCGCGGGTGCTCCGTCAGCCGCTGGTTCCCCCATTGCAGGGGAAGAGGAAAATCCGGGAGAGACCCCTCCGCTAGCGCACACGCACAGCAACCGCTTCAGCCTGAATAAATGCGGTTAACTCTGCGGGCACAGCTAAAGCAGGGATGGCCCCGCCGGGGGGGCCGCACCCCATACCCCGCTCCCAGAAGGGAACCCACAAAGAAAACCCACCACAGCAGTAAGGAGGGAGGGGGGAAGGGGTCTCCATGAAGCGAACGCAGAGCCCAAAATGAAGCTCTGTCCTTCCTCGGCCCCCGGGGGACAGAGGGAGACGCGTTGCTTCATGGTGTATTTTGACCTCCGGACTGAGAAGGAGGCAGTGGGGTTAAACGAGGTTAACCAGCGGAGGTTAAACGCAGCTAAATGTAGTTTACCGCCTCCTAATTTGGGTGAGTTTCCTCTCTTCTCAAATGAGGTAAACAGGTCAGTTTGGGCAAGCTTCCTCACTTCTCGAATAAGGTAAATGGGTGAGTTTTCCCGTTTTTTCTGCCTGTGGCCAAGCAGCCAGGAGGCATCCAGCTTTCCTCTTGGTCCGCACACAGCACCCGCTGCCATCTCCAGGCCCTCCATCTCCCACCCCCAATTTCCTACAGCAAAAGCTTCTTGTCCTCCTCATGTTCCCAGTTCTCCTCCTCATACCAACTCCAAACTACGTTCCCTAAGCCCTGCCATGTTGCCCTCCGGCTCTCTTGCACAGCCCCTGCCTGCTCGGCTGGGCATGGCCAGGTGTGGGGCACGACGTCCCACCCTCCCCATGCTCGGGGCACCTGGCTGGGTCTCTGTCTCTGCCTGGCTGCTGGTCTTCGTGGACCGAGCACAGATATCATGTATTTGAGATTAGCCCATCCTGCCATGTCAAACTTCTCAACAGCTGAAACTGGCCAACAACCTCAAAGGAGAAGACTGTGTATAAATCACATTCTCTTAGGAAACCAGGCTAAACATCAGGAACAACAGCAGAGCGAGTACGCTCTGCCCGTGCATCCTCTGTCTCTGGGATTTTTTTTTTTGTTGGTTATTTTTGGATTTTGGCAAAGCATTAAGGATTAGACACGATGCTTACGTAATATTTACTAACCAGTGGGTTACCACCACTAGATGTTCACTGAGACTCCTAAAAAAGCTACAGAACTTCAGCTCTTGCTGTTGGATAAGGCACGAGACCTCAATTTGCAGGCAGTGGTGGAAGTGGTGCACTCAGAGGTGAGTATGCAGACACTGGCACTCAGACCAAAGGTCCACTTGGCCTGCAGGCAGTCTGTGGTGCTGAAGGGAGGCTCCGGTTTTTTCGTGTCTGTGGACTCCATTCCTGAGAGTGGCCAATAAAGGGAAGGACTGCTCCTCCACTTCCTTTGTGGGCAAGGACAAATGCTGCTGCTCCTGCCTGGCGGGACAAATGGGAAAGGCAACGTACACAGCTTCGTAGGACACCGTAGGGAGAGGCCGTCACACTATTGCTCCCAATCTTGGTCTCCTATTTACTGCCAGGACAGGACTTTGTCCCTCCCAGAGGGAGTCCAGCCTCTAATATCTTCTGCCATCTGCTTTTGAGACTCTCGGGGTTCATTATAGCAGTTTCAGCCTGCTATTGCCTCTGGCACTGCACTTTGCAGCCCTGGACCCACCCCTCACCCATCTTCAAGAATGCCTTTATTTTGCTTCTGTCTCATATCTCAGATCAACCCCTTCCTTAATGACCCTGGACTGCTCCTTATGCTCCCATACTACGTCCTCTCTGGTTCCTTCCCTGAGGTGGCTCCCCACACACACGTGGGTTGCAAGAGCCAAGCACTTCTCTTAGGGACGGAGTATGGCAAAAGCAAGTAATGGGCCCACCACCCAGCCTTCCACTCAGGATCCTTGTCCACAACATCAGAGGAAGGCCAAAGGCATGTTTCCTGAGAAGGTCCAGCAGGTAGAGCTGGCTGCGGGTAGCCACAGGATGGTGCAACCAGTGTAACTCCCATCTTGGAGTTCCTAATGGAGAAGGTCTCAGAAATGGCCCTGTCCACTCCTATCCTATAGGTCTGCTGGTCAGCACGAAGGTATGGACTGCCACAGTAGTCCATGAGAGGCGCTTCGGTCTTTGGAGGAGAAAACTGTCTTAGAGAGCATCAAGGTTTTTCTTCTGTCCTGTAACCTGGGGGAAGACAATGCTTCGCCAATGGGTTGCAATAGGGGAGCCAAATTTTTCTTGCAGCCTCTTTCCACACCTACCTCTTCCAAGCCCCGCAAAAACAAACGCCTGGCATAATAACGTGTGGCTCTGGGTGCTGACCAAGTCGTGGTGCCTAGGCTTCTTCTTGAGGGGCTTCTCTTTGACCCTAGCTTGGCCCCTAAAACTCTAGTGTTACTTGCTGAGCTGCCACTTCCCTTCAAGTTGTGATGCTCAGTGGATATTCCCTGATCCCTACAAGGAGACGTGATTCCCTCCATGTCCTTCACCCCTCTGCGAAGGGCAAAATCCTGGCATTATGGAGAGGCAGCGTACTGCTGGCATTCACAGTGGCGTGGCACCTCTCCAACCCGAAGGATGGGCGGGCACTAGGATGACCACCTGAAGAGTGACTGGGAGTCCTTGTGTTCGGTCAGTCCTCTGAATCCTTCAGCCTCCGTTTGCTGAGGGTGCTGCTCTCTGCAGAAGTCTTGTGGTTCTGGGAAGAGACTGAAGTGAGGCATTGACACATGAAGGGGCAGAAGAGAGGGAAAAGCCCAGAAGGTGGGACAGAAAGCTTCTACAATCCCCTTCACACCCCTGGGAAAGAACACAAACATTTCCTCCTCTTGCTCCCTCACCCCACACACGTGGAGCAGCTAAAACTGCATGTTTAAATTCCAGAGGTTGCAGAGTGACTCCCACCTGTGCTACAGACTCTTCTACCTCTGGATGGGAGACAGTACAACAGTATTGCAGCAACTAATGCTGACTTAACTGTTAAGTGCAGTTGACAGCTGGATGGTGGGACAGGATGCACTCTGGCCACCTCACCAGAGGTATGTGGAGGCTGATGACTCTTTTTCCTCAGGCCTGAAATGCTGGTGGCTGCTCAGGTCGGGACAGAATGCCTGCACCTTTCTGTGCCCGTGGAGAGGCCTTCCTAATCCCAGTAAACATCCACACACCACCCAGGAACGTAGGAGTTTCTACCAGCAGGCATTTGTCTGCTTTTAGACAAGTTGGATTTCTTCAGTGCCTGGCACATTTACAATAATATTAATTTGATCCCCAAACATATACTTTGCAAAGAAAAAAAAAATTGTCTACATGAAGAGTGCCAAGGAGCAGCATCTTGTCAAGCCCCAACAGCTCCTGATGTTTTCTGTTTCTTTGTTCCTTAGTACCTCAGGAAAAAATTCCTAACCTCTTATTTGTCTTTTTGACTGATGCTCAGAACAACACTGACCTTTGCACAGATCTACAGTGAGTCTACAAGTTCTCTTCCCTGGTCATTTACAGCTTACAACGGCTTACGTATAATGAAAGTTATTTTCCCCCATATCAAATACTTTGTCACTGTTTTTCTGTCCAGTCAGTCTGTTTGATGATGCCCTTCTGAAACGCTCAGTAATCTGTCTGTCCTGAATAATTTGTTCGCCACAACTGCAGGTGGAACTAGTTCATACAAGTACACTTCTCTTACGTGAGGCAACTGATACCAAACCTATCCTTGCATTTCCAGCTTCTTTAAAGCAAAGATCTACTTGCTATCTTCAGTTAGCAGCTTAACTATTGCCCTCTAAAAGTCATTATAATGATAGCTATAACCGTGACTTCTTTCCTACATTAGATGATATAAATAGCAATAACTCATCTAACAGATCTCAGCCTCTGGAAGCCAGTGGAAATTTTTCTATTGATTAGAGTCGGCTTGGGTCAAGCCCTGCATAGTGTTTTCTGACCCCTTGCCCTACTTATTCTCCATTTCTATTTTGCCTATGTATCTAACTCTTCAGATTGTTGCACTTTTTTTTCCCTCTCTGTTGAAGAGAAATCCTGATAAGGAGGTCCCAGAGGTCTTCAGCTTGTCATCGCATCCCTTCATAGGCTGAATGTGTGCAGAACGCTTTAGGAAGAAGCAAAAGCTAAATATAGAATCATTTAAAGCCTACCCATTAAGGGCATGCCTACATGACACGAATGCAACTAGCTGAGGTACTGGAAGCGGTGCAGTCACGGAGCTAAGTATAACCGAAACAGAGGAACTGGCTCACAAACCATTCCCCCGTGCTCACATCCTGTCCCTCAGTGCCAAGTATCGGAGCCTTGGAGGAAGATATAAAAGCTCATAATAGACAGTTATATACTAACTTGCCCATAGGGTAACTGTCTTCCTGATTCAGCTCTTTAGCAGTCGGTTTATGGCCTGAAGGACGGAAGACTTCTGCTTTTCTCTCTTACCTAGTGTGATTGCAGGTGTGCTTTTTATTCACATAAATTGATAATACCAGTGGCTGCCTAGGCTGGTCAAAATGATGGGAAATAACCTCATACAATAGTGACGTATTACAACTACAATAGTGACATATTACAACTAGCTTCAGCTGTCCCTGCAGATTTTAATGGAAGGTGAGGACTTGGACCTTTAGTCCAGAAAGACAAAGCATTAATTTTGCATTAATTAAGCCTATATTATATGGCAGTAATATCACTGCCCACCTTTTCCTTTTTGAGCTAGAAGTTACTTAATCTGCTGGTACATCATCTATTTATCCAGAAATAAAATCATCAGCTAATGAAACAAAGATGAGAATATTTATTGCTTGATTGGGCCAATCATGATTTTTGGGAGAGAAGCAGAATGGATGCACAAATTGCTACCCTTTACTTTCACTGAAACACCGAGACCTACGTGACTTAACTACAGGTGATTTCTAACGACACATTGTACTGTCTCGGAGAAGAAACCAGCAGCATTGTATTGAAGGCACAGTCAGCAGGCAACTGCTGCCTTTGCCTCCGACAGCTGCCAGTCCCTTCTCCCCACCACCCAGTCCTCTCCAGGGTCAACTGCATTTCTCCCTCTGGTGGCTTTTGTGGCAAACATCTTTCTAAGGCTGGATTTTCTGCTGCCTTTTTTGAACTCTCTTATATCACAGTGTCCTGCAGAGTATCTTATTTCAAGCACCGATGCTCACTAGGAAGTTACCTAAGCTGCAGGCTGCCAGCGATCACATTGGCATTGCGTGGCACTGGCACAGTGCTGGCCAGGACATCCCCAGCGTGGCGGCGTTGCTGCCGCCGGATCAAAACGATTGCTTCGAACGTCATGTAGCTCAGCTCCACCATTTCCCTTCTGAAACTGCCAGGCCACTAAAACATAAATCCAGTTTGCTTTTTCTCTTTGTAAACTATGTTAATCCTTGGAGGGATGCAGTGTAACACAAACACAAAGCTCAGCCCTGGGCAGAGCAGAGATGCAAAGGATGCCTTCTCCTCCTCTTGGGAAAACTCTGCAGGTAGTATGGAGGGGACACAAAGTCAGAAATGTCACCCACAGCTCCTGCAAGGTTTTGCGTATCGCCCTTGCTTCTCTTCTCTGGAGCAGCACAAGTTTATTGTGATTACTGGCATATTTTGCAAGGAAAATCCCAGAGAAAACTCAGTCATGAACAGAGGCAAGTGCTACCTGTATCTGGGTCCTAAATAGCCCAAGATTGTAGAAAACAAACAGCCTTTCATTACAGGTGCCATCGGTCCCTATGCATTGGCCCCGAGAGAGAGGACTGCCTTTTTACATCCAGGCAAAACAAAGGCAACCGTATTCAAATCAGTAAAATTACTCTGAGGAATAAACCAAAACATATTTTGGCCCCAGGAGTTATTACCTGTAACTACCCAAAGGGTAGCTGGCAGTTTAAGGGCCAGGACAGCTTCAGACTTTCAGTGGCTCTATATAGCGCAGTGTTTTTTTCCCGATCGTTGTCTCACCCTGGCTAACTCGGAGGTCAAAAGATGATTTAAGGCCTAATGCTTCAAGGTGCTGAGTTGTATCAGGAGATGACGCATGGAACACCGTGCCAGACCTTGTGTCCTCCTGGATTAGGCCGAACTGGTGAAACTCTTGTTCCGAAATGCTGGCTTCTCTATCCGGCTAAGAGCCTGAAGAGTTAAAGTTATTAACTGGTTTCAGAATAAAATGCATTAGGAATAAATATGCTTTGGGATAAACCTATTAAATGGATAAAAATGCCATTACCAGTGGTGAAATATGATTGTGTGACCTTTTAAATAAATAAGCCTGCTATGCACCAAATTATGTCATATAATAAGCTTTATACATGATAAAGTCATGGAGTAGGTCTCAATCTTCAGGCATTCAATGAAATATCGCTAGCCATAAAGGGCTTCTGAAATGTTACACTAAAGAAAATTGCTTCCAGCTATAAAAACTTAACTGTTAAAACAAATGTAGTTTCTCTCATAAAATTCTACACAAGGCATTTGTAGCAAGAGTGAAAGCCTACTAGAAACAAACCTTAGGTATTCAAACTATTTTGCAAATACACAACGCTTCTTAAAATAACTCGGATTCCAGCTAAATCTGGAATAACTCTATTGAAAGCAAAAAGGTTATAATCATGTAACGCCAGTGTAAGATCCAAATTATTTTCACAGGGTCTTAGAAATAAGTTTGTGGGATATCTCTGGATACAAACATCGCTGTGGATCCAAACTAATCTACACTTGTAATTTTGGCACTTGTACAAGCCGTGGAAATACTGACCTCTCTGGCTGTCCTGAATCTTGGGCCTGTCTGTGTTATGCCTCAGCGACTTGCCCAGATTACTCCTGACACAATAATATTCCTATTAAGGGACCATTTGTATTTGATGTGATGGAAACAGAGCTGGATATTATCAGCCTCCTGAATAAAGACAGACCTGCATTTAGGCAGATTCAGCTACCAGCTTCACATGCAGGAAAACTGGCTCTCTACGGTAAGTCAGAGTAAGAACTTTCTGCTCTAAACCATTACAAATAAGAAGGAATGAAGCAAATTCTCTCATTCCTTCTAGTGATCATGAGCAAGCCCAGAAACCCTCCTGGTGAGGCACTTACAGTTTTAATAAAATCATCGTGGTCACTTCACCTATTGTTAGGTGAACATCAGCGAATACATGCGATTCCCAGCTAGGGTCTCAAACACCGCTCCAAGGACTAAAAATACTCTTGGAACTCCCTGCCACAATCAATTATCTTCTCCAAAAGGTGATGTCAGACATTAACAAAAAGGAGCATTCCTGTTTCTTCTTTTTTTTTTTTTTTCTGAACTGGGAGAATGCAAACACTTTTTTTGAGGATAGAAAGGATCTTCTTAACCTCCAGCTACAAACACTGACAGTTTTCACCAACGCTCGATCCAGTACAAACTTTTCCAGGAGGGGCACTGAAAGAGACATAGCAAAACTCAAGAAGACAAAAGCAGCCAGCTTTGCCCCAGCTCCCAAAAAGCAAAAAAGATCACTCTCTGAACCTTAGCCATTTTAACTGCGAACAAACAGGTACATTCTCCACAACTACTTTTAGTGCTTTTGCTAAATAGAGCGAGGCACGCCATGCTAAACACAACTTAAACGGGACCACTGCAAAGGAATGGGTGGCATCATGAGGCTAGCAGTGAAATTTTACCTTTTCTTCCTGAACAACTGTAGCACAACGTCCAGAAACAAAGAACAGGTCTGTTTAGCTGCACCCTGAAAATGCCTCCAAGCACTTGCCATTTTGTTTTATTGCAGTTCCTCAAAACTGGTCAATTGTAAGAATAAATCTCGCGGAGGAGGCACATTACCAGCGGCGAAGGACAACTGCTTGTTACATAATCCTGCCAAATCCTTGATACAGCAGTTCTCAGCCAACAACCATCTTGCTCTGAGTCATCTGGAAAGTCTCTGGTTCAGTGAGCTTCCAGGAGCAGACCATCAAAACAGGTTATGTTTCCACTTCCCATTTCAAATTACAGGAGGCACCTATGAGTCAAGGCAATCATTTTCTCTTTATCTACCTTCAGATGCCATCCCGCGTACGGATCCAGCCCGCACTGAGCCAGAAGCCCCGTGGGAGTTCCCAGCTATCTCTGAATGTCGCAGCTTGCAGCTGCCCTGGGTGGCCGTTGGCACGCAGGTCCTGCTGCGGTCATTGAGCAGGACAGTCTGAGGGCAACCACAGTGCGAGGAAATCCTTACCCTGCTCTTCAGAGAACCCGAGATGCTACATGTGGGGCTGGACTTGCTCCGTGCTCATCAACCTTTCTCCAAACACCCATCACTGGCCCCAGTCAGAAGTGGACACCATGCTTAGACCTCTGGACTGGCCCTGCACGGCCGTTTGCATGGTGGGAGGCCAGGCGCTGCCAAATGCCATATCCCCGCTCCTGTCACCGGAGCCAGGGGCTTGATTAGCTCACACTCTTTTTTTTGTTTTTTTTTCCCTTTGAGGCAATGCCAAGTCTTAATCCGGTCCTGGGTCACGGATCTCGGCGGGACACATTACACTGGGTCTATCTTTGAATTAGGAAGTCTCCTGCCTCAGAGCTGGCCAGCTTAGACCTACTGCTCTCCTACCTCTTCTCCCCACTGCGCCTGACAGACAGCTGGAATCAGCTCTTCTGACAACAGTGTTGGCACACAAAGCCGAGAAGCTCATTTTTTACAAACCCAAATGACTACAACTTTGGCAGTCTCACTGATATTGAACAACAAAAACAACAAAAAGACCCAAGTCAGCAGCAAGCAGGACCCTGTTGCACAGGGCTTTAATAAACCCAGGAGGAACGAGGTGGGTCAGGTTGGGTTGGCTGGTAGGTGCCGAAAGAGCTGCTCCAGGGTAACCACTTCGGGGGCCAAAGCGGGGAAAGACGAAAGGTAGTCGCTTCCCCGGTTCTCCGTCCTCCTCCTCCTCTGCATATAATGAAATTGCTTCAACCTTTACTGCTGTTACAAAGTTCCTATGAAAGGACCATACAATTCAATATTCAAACTGTAATGCAATTAATATGATTTTAGGACAATTTGCAAAATCTGCAAAAACCATCAAGTTTCAGTGTTCATTATGATCTGGACAAAATTCCAGCTCTGCAGTTCATTTCCGCACACTCATAATTTGGCTAAAATAATCATTCAGGCTCAAAAAAAAAATCTCTTATTTCTTTATTTTAAAATTATTTTTCTTAAAATAAATTAAAACTTCAGAATGTTGCCAGAACGGCACCTACTAGAAGGCAAGATCGTTTATTAGAGAGGTATTTTAAAGTTTTCAGTCCTAAAAGGATGGAACCATCACTGGAGAAAATAGAACTCGTGTATGCCATATGTTTTCCATAGTTTTACGATTCTTGTGTTTTTATTAAACTAGCCAATGAAAATAATAACTATAGCGGAGTTTTTCATTTAGCCTGAGGCATCAGAGCAGTGATTCAGTTGTTCACAGTGGGTTGTTTTCTTTTCTCCTTTTTTCCTTCTCAGCAACATAAATCATAAATCTAAGAATTGGGTTTCCAGTGTAAGCCACCATAATAATTAATTTATTTTGTGTTTCCCATGAATATGGTATAACTGTTGCTGTAAAATTGCTGTTTGGGAAAAACAGGGTCCAAAACCCAAGCAGCACATAATAATCTAAAACGTGTATCACATGTACAGGGCAGTTATTGTCTTCCCAGTACAAATCATTGGCCTTAACATGAAAAACTTAGTATCTCACTATCAGTTCATATTAGTTTTCAGTCTCTGCCTATTAAGAATGGACAACCAGGCATCTATCAGAAATAAAACTACCTACATTAAGATTGGGAACTAGATTCTCCAGATTCAATAAAACCTATTGAATCATGTATTTTGTACAAAAGAATGTATGTATAAATCTATTTAAAAAAAAAATCAAGAAAGTTCCTTTTATTTCCACCTCTTTTCCTAAATTTATAAATATTAACTGGTTTATATCTGTCCTTGATTTTTCTTGTGTAGCTGAATCTTACTTTGTGTCTTCTTCTGTAAAAAAAGATCGTAAGTAGATGTGCTCCATCAACACCTGTAGCAATAACTTGTAAACAAAGTGAAAATAATACAAAATTTTCTATTTTACTTAAAAGCTTTACTATGACTTTGTTTAACCATGCATTAACAAAACTGCTTTCCACATAGTTGCACCTAAGTTGCAACTTATAAGACATAATTTTTATATATAGCTCTGAATGAAACCACAAAGCTCAAAACACATTCTTTATAAAGGTTGTGTAACTTGCTATCTAAACTCATCTGACTAATCACGAAACCCATGAGAGAGGCAGGTGGATTGTAACAGCAGATGAGTTGAAGGGCCGTGATTCTCATACAAGGAAAGGGTTCAAATAATTGCTTGTTAGTCACAGAAAAACAATGCTCAAGAAAAATATATGAATAAATGAGTGAGTGAACACTGGACTAATGAGCTATTTCCTCCCCTTGGCCTATGAGCTCTCTGGGGATGGCGACTCATTTTCGTTACACGTGTGAACACAACGCAGAGTGTGATAGGGTCTTGGTTTCTGCCTGCTATTCTGGCTATTGACACACAGCCTGGCAAAGAGGCCTGGAAGATGGAGGGCTCGGGCGTTGGATGTGGTGCCTTTCACAGTCTATGGTTCTCAGCACCAACCGAGAACCGTCCTTCTGCTCTGGGTTTGGTGAAGTACAGATGCTGCTCGGTTGCAAATTAACACCAGAGACACAGGCACCCTGAGCTAGGTCTGTGCTGAGACTTGGGTCCAGCCAGGTTTGTACCCCAGGGACTGCATCCCACAAACTTGGCTGATGAACGGTGCTGGACCCTGGCTAGCCACAGCCTCCTCTGCAACGCGCCCTTGCCACTGGGCAGCACTGGGGTACTAACAAGCCCCGCTGGCAGCCAGCTGACTTGTCCTCTTCTTCTGCCTTCTCCTTTTCGTTTTTCCCCTCCAATGTGCCTCTTGATTCTTGTGTTTTCAAGGGAACTTCTCAACTTGCACATGGACATTCAGCTTGGGTCCAGAGGTATGCCTCTACAGCCCCTTCGCGACAAGGTACAGGCTGCATAACCCCTAAGGAGCCAGCTCAGGTCCAGCATATTAACTAGGAAGGGTTTTTCTAAAGCCTGGTACCGGGAAGGCAATGCAGGGAGACCTGAGCAGGCTTGGAAGGGGGTTACCTTCCATCTGTGAGAGCAACCCTAGCCAGCATTGATCTGAACAGAGCCAGGCTTAATTTAATCACTCATCTGCTCCCACTGAGCTCCCTGATCTCCAGGATACCCCAGCTCTCCATTTCCCTGAATGATGGAGAGTTGACAGTATTTAATGAGATTAAATGTCATCTTCATTACATAAGAGCCTTTAATTATAGGATATCATTGAACATCATTTGATACTGAAGAAAAGCATGCTCTCTTAAATTTCAGGCAGTGACAAGGGGCCCAGAAGAACTGGGTTCCAGTCCTGGCTTTGCCAGAGGCCTCTTCTGGCACGTCAGGTAAGAGCAGGATAGCCGCTGAATTAAAGGTTGCGTAAGCAGCGTAGCTCAGGCACTTCCTAACTTTCGGGAGCTCGACTTTGCAACCTAAACACTCTGCGTGTAATTATTAAATTGAGGCTGATTCAGAACCCTGACACATGAAGAGACGAACAACCCACAGGCTCTCCATCCTTTTATACAGCTTTACATTTCAATCAATTACTTGAAAAGGATTGGATCAAAAAGTTGGTGCTTGCTCAAAGCCCCAGAAAAGAGGGTCCAATTCAAATCTGAATTGCTTTTTTTGTGGCTGAAGCAGTGTTTCCATCATTCTGGGTATTTTGGTTTGATACTCTTAGAACTAGACCTGTGTGTGCTGCAAAAGAAAAGAGCTGTAACAAGGGCAAAAAAGATGGTGGTTTTTTCCCCATCTCGCAGAGTGAGTAGATAAAAGAGTAGGAATCAGGCTCTATTTTTAGAGCCTAGCTTTTTAATTCACTAGCTGGACGGGACTGTTCACATGCAGTCACTTTTCTCCCTGGGTCAAGGCTAGTGAACAACTGCTGCATTACAAGGACAGAGATAAGCAAGCGAGTCCAGCTATTACTCTCCTCCATCGCTAATTACTCCATTCCAAGACCCCCACAAAATCACCAGTGACATTCAAGGACCTTCTGCTGCGAGGAAGGAGCCAACCGCCCCCTCCGTCAGCATCCGTGCCTACTGCAGGCAGCACACCAGCATCCCACGCCCAGCAGCACACAGCCGCCTTGCAGAGATCCCCAAGGCCTCGGAGGCAACGTAAGGAAAAACAACTACACTCGCTGTTGATTAGCACGGTCTGTACTTTTCAACTTAGCCAGTGTTGCCGAGTAATGAGCACTTCTATTAGCTGCGTGGAAGGGAGTTTACTACTTGCTTATTTAAAGAACGTGCTAAATCACACAATCTGTTTTTACACATCCCACCCTTCGGGAGGACAGAATTAGTTTCTAACAGGAGCTGAATTACTTGCCAGGCCCTCACCTTCTACCAAAGGCTAAGCGATTAGTTAATCTAGGCAGCTTTACACAAAAGTGAAATCCAGCCTAGTAAAAGCCTGCAGTCAACTATTTTCAACAGCAGCTGGTATCAGGCTGAAATAGGATGGTACTGCACAGCCCCGTTTCTCCGCAGTTCAACTGTGGGATTCATTTTCTCTTGCCTAGAAACCAGACAGCTCTTTTAATTATGTCTAAAACATGCCTGTTCAGACTGAGAAATAAGCAGTCCTGGAAACAGAGCCAAGTAGATGGCTTGGAAACCAGCTATTGGATTCCTCCATGTCTTAATAAATTTCACCAGTGAACCTCCTGACGCTTCCTTCTCCCCTCCCTCCCTCCCCCTGCCCCCTTCAGCTACAGCCCAGTACCCGTGTGTCAGGCAGACCCTTGGCGTGCAAGGAGGGCTGCACGCAAGTAACAGCCTCCCGCTAGGAGTACTGTCTCAGATGACCGATTTCCACCAAACTCGTAAGGAACACGGACTTGCAATCTCTGTTGAACTTGTACAACAGGTTCAAAAATCATCAAGCAGGAAAGGCAGAGATCACATCATCTCTCTCTAAGCCTGGTTTCCCAAGCTAACAACCCCAAACCAAAAAGTTTTTCCTCAATGTTTTGCCTTTTTTAAACACAGATTTTGATAATTTGCCTCTCCTCTTCACACAAACACCGCACTGCAATTTCCCCTCCTTCCAACCCAAAACGCTTAACAGAGCGTACGACACTTCCAGTGTGAGAAGATGCTAAGGCGATCCGATTCCCTGAAGAGCTGGGATGAGCTGTACGTACCCAGAGGTCCCGCTGAGGACAGTACCATCCGTTTCAAATTCCTCAGCTAGTCTAACCAATACCATACCCTCTTACATGCACTTTCATCAGTACATTTCAACAGACTTGGGAGGGGATAGTGCTTCCTCCCCTATTTTAAAGTTCAAAAAGCTACAGGACCATGAGGGGAAACTTCAGGCACCAAAGACATCCCCCAGGCGCTGGAAGTTTTGAACGCTGCCAAGCGACACAGCGTTAGTGCGACTGCCCAGTCACCTTCCCCCATCAATGGCAAGGGTCCTGAACAGCTTACCGAGCTCCAGTGCGGCATCATCAGGCTCCGAGGAGTCTGCTCGTAGGAGCTTCCATGTCCTCTCCCACACCATCACAGGAGCTGCTTTCAAGAATCCTCTTCTTCCTAATACTAGTTCCTCCCTCACAGGAAAGGTTAAAACAAAAAAACCCTCCCTTCTTTAGAGGAGCAGATAGTACTTTTTAACATAGCTACAAAATAATCCTTTTTAAATTTTTTTGCTTGTTTGAGCCAAACAAAACATGGCATGGAAGGACTGCCCTCTTGAGCTGCTCTTCCTGGCTTTAAGAACATGCTGCCAAAAGTCTCTTCTTCAGGCTCCAGTCCTTCTGTAAGAACTTGAAGAGCAAAGTAAGTTAATTTCTCAGTTGAAGGGCAAATCTTGGACATTTCAGTCTTTGGCATTAGTTTTCTGTTGTTTAAGAGCCTTTCCACATCCCAAGCTGAAGCTCTAGGAAGACACAGCTACTTCTTGGGCCCTCTATCGATCCCTTTTCCTATCCCTACCCAACGGATGTGGCACGGAATCTGTGGAAGTTAGGAGAGCCGTGCAGCTAATTCACCAGAAATTGCAGTTATTCTCCTCTCAGCATTTATGTGCAAGTTGACTTAATGCTGAAAGATCACACTGCAGTTTCACAAAATGTAGCCTAAAATACACTCATCTATCATTATAACTGTCTGTCTTCCAAATGTGATTATTTCTACCACCTGACCATGCAGAGTAAATCAGAACGCAGCTCTAACACCAGAGAAATGTTCTCTGTTCTGGTATCAAAAGGCAGATCTACAAAACACTGTCTCCACTGCAAAATGTAAAATGAACAGCCTGGAATCTTGCACAAATGAAGTAATACCTACTCTATAGTCAGTATTTTATTAGTCAACCTAAAACATCGCATAGTTCTTTGTGAAGCATCCATATTTAAAAATACTGTGCACTTTCATGAACAGAGCAAGCCTTACCTTTCTGTTCTGGGCTTAGTCAATTTAGCCTACGTTTGCAGATAACACAGGCTCAAGAGCTGATTTCACACTGAAGACATACAAAAAAACCAGAACTTGAAAAATAAAATTGCCATTAGTATTTAATCACCTATAAAAAATAAACTAGCACTTTCAGTTTACATCTCATTGCACAAGACCAAAGCTGGCGTTCAGTCTAAGCACAGGACAGAGACCCCGACCTACAGAGAGTGAAGAAGTATACTCAGACCAACAGAAAAAAGAACATGGACTAGCCATTAAGCTTTCAGTTCACACTGCATGTGTCTTTTCAGTCTTATCAAAAGTGAAACCCCTCACAGAACTCCATGCTCGGGGCCTACAATCTCCACAAATATCAAATTAAATTTTCAAAAACCTTTCAAAATATGGAAATGACTGAACTCCTGGAGAATTCTATACTTCTCCACATAAACCAAGAAGCAGCAGAAGCACTTGTTAAATTCAGCAACCCGCATCAGCTTTATTAGATCGTTACATTTACAAGAATTAACGGTAACGGTGCAGCTGCAGGGTATTGCGTCTTCTCCAGGCAGCGCGACGTGAGCCACCAATGGTGTGGTGGAATTTGTGGCCCTTGCCAAGACCACGACTCTTCCGCCCGGCCGATGTCAGCCCACGCATCTCTCTGTGCTTGTGAACGGGCTTGGTGATCCATTGGGTATCAGGGTTGCGCCTGATGGTCTTATGGAAGGGATCAATCAGGATCACTTCGAAAAACTTGTAAGTGGAATCTTCACCAACCCAGTATGAGTTCAAGACCCTCAGAGCCCCACAGTGACGGCCAGCACGTTCCTAGAGGAAAAAAAAAAAAATGCAAAAGGCTGTAAAATCATGGATGCGGGGCACTCTTCATGCAGAAAGATCTGAGTAACTCAAGCCTAAAATTTTGTAGGTGCTAGAAATTTGTTAGCCCTGAAAGACCCTCTGTTCCTAAAAGAACTGTTCCCCTTCCAGTTGCAAATACACAAGAAAAAGTAATAGGTGAAATGAATGCTGTATTAGAAAAAAAAAAAAAAAAAGCTGCTTGGATTCCTACGTGAAACGTGTTTTAAAGAATATAAGGAGAAAGGTGCTTGGTTGACAAACGGAAGTAGTACTTTGTACACAGAAGCACCCAATAGGTAAATACACAGAGTTAAAAACAACTTTAACATGAAGATGAAGAGCACAAGCTGCACTTGGGGCCACGGAACAATCCTGTGTGGGAAGTTATGAAAGACTGATCAATTTGCACATCCAAAGCTACAGGGGAGGAAGACATTTCTGCAGAGAATAAGCCCGTACTGATAGGAGAAAAGAAACAGCTGATGTAACAAGTCTTTGTTCCACCACTGGTATATTAGTGTTTGCTATTCCCATCCTCACTTGTGGTTGGAAAGGAGCAGTCTTAGTTTAGAAAACAAAACAAAGCAGAAAATATCAATTATGCAACTCCATCTGCCTCTCCTGTCAAGAATGCTCCTTATTTAAAACACTAAAAGTCCGTTCAATCCTAGGACTTTATTGTCACTGTGGGAAAGCAGGAACCAATGGAGTGCACCCATCTTCTGTCCCAGTGCGATCCCAACCTATTACTACAGTCTTCCACTAAAAAGCACTTGACTATTTTCTGCACATGCAATAAAATTCTTTCAAGTCCTTGTTTTATTCTAGCATGTGAGAGCAACACATATATTAAACATTAAAACACCAACCACCCTCAACCAGCTTCCCATGTGGGGATGGTAGCTACAATGGAGGTTTTACATTTCTATAACATTTCCATCTGAAAAATGTAAGTCTTCCAGGAAAGAGCGTGTCAGACTCAGAAAATTTTGAACTGAGGGCCAATAACCTCTTCTTTGAGCTGCCACCACAAGTGAGCATGTGATTAGCCATCAGATCTCTGGTAACAGCGTATATGAAGAGCATGCCATGAGCACTGAAAATACAGAATCGCATTTTTAATTTAAACTCATCACCTGTGTTTTTTTTTTAAATTAGCATGTCCCAGTTATGTGTGTCGTTCTCCCCCCCCCCCCCCTTTTAAAACCCCTCCACCATATTCAACTTGCATATTCACTTATGAATATTTTTGAAGTCCTGGGAACAGAAGTCTTCTGCTTCGAGATGGAAAAGCAATGAGCATTCTTTCACAATGTCTCTTTTTTGAAAGTGCAGACTAATATTAATTCTAACCCACTGAAAATTTTTTCTAGAGGTGAGAACTACATCTCTTCAACACTACTACTGTGACATTATGAAACTTAAAGATCTCGTCGAATGAAAGGTTCCGTTTTGAGTATTTCAGCAGGTAACAACATCTCACCTAAAACCACGTTAGCCACCAATCTCTGTGCTTGTGAGGTACCAAAGTTTTTTATGAAGTCTCTGGCGTGCTGCTTTCAGATCCTATGATACAGCTAAGCACGCTGTGCCACGCTCCTACTACACAAACAGGTGCTACAGACTTTACGACAGGAACTTATCTGTACTTTGTGAAAGGACCGTTACCTAAAGCTGGTAATGCATACAGGATGGCACGGAACACAGACGTGGGATTTAGTGATGAGCGAAGTCAGACACCTTAGCATATTTGAACTTCTATTTCTCATGCCTAACCCTTTATTTTACTGGGGTTTATACTAGTTCTATGTCTATTTTTCATTACAAATATTGTGGCACACTTTAGACACAAGCATATGCTATAAACGTCAATAAACCACCTAAGTAGTGCTTTCCCCAGACCACATTTGTGAAGTCTGAATAGCTTTTTTCATTTCTCTCAATACAGCTCTTCAAGACACTCGGGTGCTCTCCTGCCATCAGTGTTCAAGACCTTTTACCTAACACATTAACAAAACAGTTGTTTGGGGTTTTTTTGTCTCTTGAGTATTTTCAACTTTTACAGACTAAGTAAGACCTTCTGACAGCCAAGTTTCTGAGCAATAACCAAAATAGTCACCTCTGCTACAGACTGAAGACTCCGGGCAAACTTCAGCTGGTTAACGCCATGATGCACAGGTTTACCGTAGGTTGCACCTTTCGGGACTGGGCGTTTCCGACCACCACGGCGAACACGGACACGGTAGATAACGTAACCTAAAAGAAACGGCGACTTAGGAACTACAAGAATTCTGTAGTGTAGCAAGTGCAAATCACGGCAAGGCAATTTTGATGCCAATTAATGCATTTCCCACCCCAAACACTTCACATGAAAATTCCGTCACTATACCAACCTTCACAAAAACCTACAACTGGAGGTGGCTAGCAGGTGGTATTTTTGTTACTTCCATTACAACTGAGTAAGAGAAGCGATGTCCTGTCATGACTATTTTTTACTTCCAAACCACCGTTTATGGCACCTTTCCACTATGCAGTTCCAAATACACTAAGAACAGCTACAGCTACGTTTTAACACAAAAAACTCCCACCCTGAAACACCCAATGAAACAACTATCCCAAAACTAAAATCCCATATTCTGCTAGTAGCATTCACAAAGCACGGAAGCACAAGCCACCCATAAACCCTGCTGAAATCTGATCACTGAAAAATGAGGGAACGAGACAAACTTCACAAACGGCAACAGAAGTGTAGACTCTTAGCTTTATATTTTCGTAGCAAACAAACATACTGTTTCAGGGATTTGCTCAAGTTGCAGATGGACAACCACTTTCCCCAAGTTTCCTTCACTGACCAGTAACTGTTTTCTACTGACAGCACAAACTATGTCATCTTGCTTACTCAAGCACGTACAGCTGTAATACAGTCAAAGTAACACGTGATAAAATCTGGGGAGAAAAAGGACACCCCCTCCAAACCCAGGTTACTAAAAGCACTGGTCAACTCTGCAGTAGTAACACAGCACAAGAGCAAGAATTAAAGCCAAAGCCCACTTGATCTCCATCTGCCAAAATGGCCACAGAAGGCACGAATTCAAAAGTATGCAAAGTACGGTTTTGGGCTGTGGGCACTGCTACCAATTTAACACATTTATAATATGAAGATCATTTCATGTAGGACACTTCAGGTTCTTGGGGAATATTTATGTTTCAGATTTTGTTATTCTCCTATCACGTAAGGAAGGAAGGAAGTGGACATAAAACTCAGTCACTCCATCACGAAGCACGCAGACTTCGCCTCTACGTCTCATTACCTTGCTTGGCCTTATATCCCAGCCTGCGAGCTTTGTCTGGCCTGGTGGGCCGGGGAGCCCGGTGCAAGGCAGACAGCTGGCGGTACTGCCAACAGCGGACACGGAGGAGGAATCGCATCACATCCGACTGCTTTTTCCTCCATAGCTCCTGGATGTACTTGTAGGCACCCATGTTTGTCTACCTGCTGAATCAAGAGGTCAATGGAAAAAGTGCACTGAATATGACTTCAGATTCGAACAGCTCCCAACAGAGACGCTGCACAAAACCATACATGTACCACCACTGACACACAGGATGCTCTCACGCCTCTTTATACCACTGGCACATCTGGTAACATGGCTTGCACTCGGCAACCTCCAATAGGACACACTGTGGTTACCGTTCTCAGCAACTGTCTTCCTTTTTGCGTGTTCTTAAATGTTGAACTCCTCAGCTGAGGATTTTTCAGATGTGTATGTCAGATACTACCAAAATCAATACTTAATATCTGAACCAAGTTATAAATGTTAATCTATAAAGAAGCATGTGACTGTGAGTGGTGTGGTCTTTATTTTTAATGTGGTTTAATTACCTCTAAAAACCTTTGAGCTCCCACACACCTGCAGCAATTAGCAGATGTAACTGAACTCCATCAAGCCACCACCCAAATCACCATCAGAAAAACGCAGCTCATTTTATTTGCGCACAAAAAAACCCTGTTCGTGTGTGACTTTCCATACCCCTCTCTGTGCAGCTCTTGCCACCCCAAGCTACCCCTTGTTTATGATTGCATTATGGCATAAAACACCACAAAGGAGCTGCAGACCCAGAGCCAAACCAAGGCGTGCGGCCTGCCATCAGCCTGCACCCGCGGCGTTGCGGTGTGCGGCCTCCCGCTCGCACCGTGCATCCCGGGCTCAGACTGCGCGTCCCCATCCCCTTCCCGTCCCACACCACGGGGAAGCAGGCCGCTGCCCCGACCAGGCGCTAGCCCCGACCAGGCGCAGCCCACGGGCCCTCCACCGGCCTCCCCGGGCCCGCGGCCCGCCCGGGCCCCGGGCCCCGCTCCCCGCAGAGCCCCCGCGCCGCGGGAGCAGCCCGTCCCAGCCCGCCAGGGTGGTGGCGGGCGGGGGCGGCAGCGGGGCAGGCGGATGGCCGCCTCGGGCCCGGGATGGGACCGGATTGCGGGAAAGGCCGAGCACAGAGAACCCCTCACCTGATGGCGCCCAGCACCGGAAAGGAAGAGCCCTGCTTCCCACAACCCCTTGCGGCGGCATCGCGCTTCCGGCGGCGGCAGCGGCGCCTCATGGGTAATGTAGTCCTGGGGGAGCCGGGCCTCCCGCCCCGCCCCGCCCCCCCGGCCCGGCCCCCGCGCCCGCCAATGGGCGGCAGGGGGCGGGGCCCGGCTCCACGGGGCGCCGTGGGAAGCTCGGCCCAGGTGCGCGGGGCGGGCGGGGGGCGCGCGGGGCCGGGGTCGCGCGGGGCTGCAGGCGGGGGCGCGCACCGGGGCACGGCGCGGCCGGGGGCCCGCGGAGCTGGGGGGCTGGCCTTGGGGAGGGGGCTTTGCAAGCCAGGGCATCCCCTGAAACACCCCCTCCCCCCCATAACAGCCCCAGACTAGCTGGGGACTTAAAACAGTCCTAAAAAATAATAATTTTTAAAAAAATGAAATTAAATCATAGATCCTAAGGGGAAAAAAAGCCCTAAAACCAACCCTAAGGCCTGTTCAGTGCCGGGGGGGAGCAGTGCAGCGGCCTTGGCAGGTGCCAGGTGCTGCAGGCCTGGGGGTGCTCCCCGGAGGGGGGCTCCCCGCCGAGGTGAGCGTGAGCAGCCGGTGCGGGGGCCGAGGCCCCGGCTCTGCCCGGTGCTGTCGGTGCCGAGGAGGCTTTTATCCCCCTCTCTGGCTCCCTGCGGCGTCCCCTGGGTGCTGCTGTGAAGGTGTTGGGCCCTGCCGGGGAATCAAAACGGGAATCGGGCTTCCCCTGCCTGCAGGTCCCCCCTGCCTCCCTGCGGCTGCGGGGCGACCTTTCTGTTTTTCAGTGTGCGCTTTGCAGAGCACCCTGGCTTGTGGAGCGCTACCCAGTTAAACTGCAATCGAAACAGGACAACGCCAGCCCCTCATGGTCCTAAAAAAGTACTCTTCGGCTCGCTCTGGGGCGAACTGCTCCAAACAGCGACCTGAGAGTGAGGGCCTGCCACCCTGCCGTGGCTCACTTGCAGAGGGAGCTGTCCCCGGCTCCTGAAGGCCTCCTGCTAAAACCAATCCCTGCCCATCTAAACCGATTTAAAACAGACCAAAGAAACCTGCTTTTGCATTCGCTTCCCTGTGCTTCTGCCTTTAACGCTCCTGTTTTCTAGCTCCTAGCCTGTAACAGCTAGAAACTTTCTGTGCATGAAACAAAAGGGAAGGAACCGCCGTTTTGTCGCGTTTCCAGAAGCCATCCTGATACCACCAGATACCATCAGGCCCGCAGCAAAAACACGAAGCCAAATAATGCAAGTCTTGCAGTGTACACACACGCCAACAAGCACAGCCCCTGCCCCAGAGGGTTTACACACTTCAGTGCTTGCAAACTCTCCCCGAGCCTGACGGGACAAGTGTCGAGGCTGCAGGCAAGCATTGGCACCGATGGCAGCAGCCTAAAATCTTAAAAAATGGTGTGGGAGGAAACTCTAGTCCTAAAAATATCAGTCACTGGTGAGCGCCGGGGAGGGAGCTGTGGCTCCGAGTCACCCGCTGCTTTGCGTTTTGCCTCTCGCCTTTCGGGGGCTTTGCTTCTGTCTGGTGCTGAGCTCTGCCACCGCGCCAGGCTCACAGACTCCTGTGTCTGCACAGGGCTTGCCTGCTGACTCTGCCCTCTCGGGAAAGATGGGAAAGGGCTACAAGGTGGTGGTTTGTGGAATGGCCTCGGTGGGAAAGACTGCGATTTTGGAGCAGCTTCTCTATGGAAAGCATACTGTTGGTGAGATATTTTTACTTTTTTTTTGGGGGGGTGATCATTTCCTTTTCCAGAATCTTGTTCTGTGTGGGCCCCCAAAAAGCAGTAACCGAGGACTGCGAACGGCACTGAGGTGAAGGAGGAAATCAATGTGGTTTTGTTGCATCTCTGGGCAGTTCTTGAAATTCCTAGTCCCTTCCTTACCAATTTTTAAAAGAGGCTTGGAGAAGAACCCTTTCCGTGATGTTCCCAGTTATAAGATACATGAATGTTTAAAAAGAAACAAACACAGAAAGTAGGCAATGAGCTTGCTGCCTATTTACATAATATCTCGTTCCCTGAAAGATGCTGTAGATGCCTGAAAAATAAATAGATATCACATGATGAGTGGAGAGACTGTTTAGACTTTTGTTCCGTCTTCTTAAAGCTTTATTTTGCTTGGTTTTGGCTAATATTTAATCAAATCGCTGAAAAGAAAAACAGCTCTGCTTTATGTCCCACATTCTGTGCTGCACTTCAAGGGCCAAGGTTCTTGGCTCTCAAAGAAATCCTCCCATGGAAAACGGACTTGAGAGAGGAGCATGGGATGTCTGAGACTTGCTGTGCACAAAAGAAGGGTAACGAAGGCAAAGCCGACTTGTTTCCCTCTGTCTCCACATGACTTGGATTTGAGAGGAAGGGCAACGATCAGCAGGCTGATGAATTATTTCTGCCTCACCCAGAAACAAGGGATGGCACCAGGGGTGAATCTCAGGGCTTTGACAGAAGATGTCTAGTCCATTTGTGTTTTTTCCTTGGGTCGGTAAATTAAACGTTGGGGTAAGTTATTGGATAAACACTAGGATTTCTAGAATGGTGCTTTGCAGGCACTGCGCCTTTAAAATGTGTGGATGGGAGGAATTTGCTGGCAAAGCGTGATACAGAACTGCGTGCTAATACCCTTGTTTAAAAGGAGGATTTCCTCTAATGTTGCAGCAACATCTGTTTCCAGCATCCTACCGAGCCCTATGCACGTAGCCCCGTGTAGCTTTCAGCGTGAAGGTTGCAAAACCTGCAGGCTGAAGGATTTTCCCTTTGCTACCGACCTGCCTCTCCTCTGCGCTCAGTGACTGTCAGAGACAGCCGAGCAGCACGAGCAAGGCCACGTTGCTTAAATCGTATTGCCTTGCATTACTTCCTGCCCCAAGCTCCTATTAGCAACCCAGGCAGGAAGGATATTCGGGTGTTGCTGATCGGAGGAGCTATTTATGGAGCCAGCCATGTACATGATTATACAACGTCATGGATATTGGCTGACATAACTGGAGGGAGGCCTCATGCCCGGGGGTTAGCTGCGGGTGTCCCTCTGTCACTCCCGAACGCTCCACTCCAGCTCAGCTGTTGAGCAACGCAGACTTTTCCCCCCCTCTCTTATAAAGATCAGTTTTCCTTTCCCGCAGCTCTGCTCTTGTTTTTCAGAGTTAACAGCAAGGGAGGGAGCAGCTGATAGTGGAGGGGGGGTGCAAGGGGAGAAGGAAGGCGGTAGCCTCCCGTTTTTTATGATTTTGGTCAAATCTTATTCCCAAGACATTCGGAGAAAGAGGGCAAGTAGCAGAGTCAAGATCAGAGTATGGAGAGGGCTTGTACAAAGCCACTGCAGCCCCAAAGGATGAGCAGCCATGGCCCAGGGCTTTTGATACTGCCCGCTTGTGCCACCAGGCACATTTTGGGGGATGGACTGATGTATTTCTAGCAGTCCCGCTGAGTGGCCACCATCCTCCTTGCGTCTTCCTCAGCCCACAGGCAGATCTGCCAGAGGGTGCCTGAAGTATGGGCTGGTGAAAATGGTGCCCAGAAGATCTGCTTCTCCAATCTGTATTGATTTAACCCTCGAACTGCAGAGGCAGGACATCACTGTGAGGGTCTCACTGGGCAAGGACAGAGGTTGAGGAATGGCAAGTCTTTGATTGCTCCTTAGCTGAGCTGCTTTAAACTGCACAGACTCGTTGTTGGTGCTACCGTTGCAGGGGTGGCCCCTCCATGTTTAAAACATGATTACTGGATCTTGATCCTCGTTTCCTAAAGCTTGCGAGCTCCAGAAAGCTGACATGTACATCTTGGCTGCTGGCCTTTTTGGCAGGAGGCGAAAAGGACTAGTGTGTTTGCTGAAAGCCCGTCTGTTCAGAGCCAACCAGCAAGGCAGCTCACCAGGTACGGCAACATGGACACAAGCTGGTTCAAAACCTGTGCTTCCTGACTGACGTCAGGAGCAGCTCTGCGGCTGGTCCGAGGGCCGGGGAGAGGGGACGGGGTGCCCCGGGGAGGGCCAACACGTGGAGTCTCTCCGTTCCTGACACCATCCACATCCTCCTCCGTGACAAGAGGCGTGCTCGAACTTGGTTGCAGGCTCAGAGCGCAAGGTCTGGTGCCATCCTCTGAGGTGTCCCAGCCGCCGACATGGGGGTCTCCTCCTGTCTGTAAATCAGCCACGAGTCTATGTCAGTGCTAACGTGCCTCCTGTTGACTCTTCTGTAACAAGGAGTGGTGGCACAGCTGCTATCAGGGAAGTGATTAGTGTCCTTGGAGGTTTCACGCTGCTATATAAAGCCCTTGGCTTTAAGCCTATGCTCCTGGCTCTGTGCTTGGTGATGGTGCTGTAAACTCAGTTGTGCTGTGTTTTTCTTCCTAGAAAAACGTGTACCTTCAGTTCTCCCTGGCTTGTCATGGATGAAGTCCCTAAGTGCTGCAGCTGCTTACATGGTCAGCAGCTAGCACTCTTGCAAAGGCACTAAGATTGCTTGAGGTCAGAGGAAAAATTACTAGGGAGGGAGGGAGGAATACCCCTGAAAAAGGAATAGCTGTGTCCCCAGAGCATGTGAGCAACAATGTGTGGTACTGGGCTTTGTGCTAGGCTTTAAAACTGTAAGAGGGGCTGTTTGGCTTGGGCCCTAGGATGAGAAAGGAGAGGGCAAAAAGACGAGAGAAGCTGTCAGAGCCACGTAAAGTAACGTACGTATTGCACGGCAGCCTCTCTGGCTAAACTGAGACAAGGAATCAAACAAAACCTGAAAGGAGATGTTTGACATGGGTGCAGATTTAGCTTTGAGTCATGCAGGAACTATATTACCATAGGTCGGGCCAAATAGTTGTTAAGGTTTCCATGTATGTATACAGTTGCCTGGTACCTGGGACAATCTCTCTTTTTGTGGCTTCAATGTTGTGTTTGTCCAAATCCTCCACCTTCTGCTGCACTCCTGAGGAAGGAGGGGCCAGACTTCTCCTTGGTCATGAAATCGGTCCTTGACTGGCAGCAGAAGTTTGTCCCACTAAATACCTGTGGTACCTGGCACTGCTTGGCCTGGGCTCTCTTGAGAGAGCTAACAGGAGAGGTGCTGGCTTAACTTTGGCACGGGACGTGTCTGTAAAGAGGATAGGTGTTTTTCCCTAAACAGTGCTCCTGTTCAGTGATGGCATAGAAAGGAGTCTTCCTTCTGCCTTTAAAGTATCTCTGGCCCCTCAACCTATGGTAAAGCTTATCAGCTAAGCAGGAGGAGATGAGAACTTTTCCTGTAGAAAATACAATTTTCCTTATCTCTGCCTCCTGGCTGCATAAATAGCTGGTACAGTCAGGTTATTCATAAGCAGCTACTTCAAATCATCTTACTAGCTGGGAATGAAAACACCATATATTACTGTGGTAGAACCCATAAGGAGAGAGAATTTGCCTCGCTTGGTCTCAGCTGGAGAGATTTGGGGTTTTAGCTTTCACAGCTCCAAAGACGTGGAGGCTAATTAACCAAATCACGCATTCTTACCTCTTTGTTTCTTAAATCAAAACTACCTCCTGGCAGAGCTGCAGTCAGCTTTGTATTTTAGAAATGGATGAAAATGGAGCTGAATGTATGCAACTGAGGGTCACAACTGTGGCTACTGGTTGGTGGGACCAGTACTTAACTAGCAGCCAAATCTATATAGACCAGCTCCTGTTGAGTCCTGTCTAGCTCTTCTCCAAGTCAGGGATCCTCTGATATACTGTCAGTTGAGATCTGAGTAAGCAAAGCCTGTTATCCTGGAGTTGTAGAAACGCAAGGAAGAGCAGGCTTTGGGAGCTATTTGCTAAATCCCTGCTGGGAAGAGGGAGGGAGAGATTACATAGGAGATCTTCAAAAGTACTCAAGAAGACACAAAATTTGCACTGCATTTATGTTTGAGAGTCATTTGGGAACTTCTGAAATTCCATCCATCTAATTTTGCTTCACTTTGGTATTTGCAATATCTCTGCCTTGTCTAGCCTGAGCGTGCAGTATTCATTAGTATATTGAACCTTTTCTTTTCCTCATTGGGAAACCACCAGGGGTTGAAACACCACCCAATTTATGACTGAGGCTTCCCCTTGCAGTTCCTCTGTGGCAGCAGTCAGTAACATAGATGAAGACCTTTCTGCCTCTCCCAAGACTTGCACCAGCTAAATAGGCACTAGAGAACAGTATCAATCTCCTGTCTATTCCTCCCTTTCCTCCCTAACTTTTTTCATTCTTAGTTTCCAAAAAAACCACGAGATTGTTCACTGTCTCGTTAGTTCCCTTTCCCCCCCATAGCTTCTGAACCTGAAAGCCGGTTCCATCTGCCTGTTCATCTGTGTCACAGCAGTAGATATCTCAAAATAAGTTTCTGTAAATTTAGAAAAACTGGTGGGCCTTTTCTCTCTCTCCTGCTACAATAATGCTCTCCTCCAAGGACAACCTACTCGAGCTGGCAGCAGTCTGCAGGGCAGTAACTCCCCAGGACAAGCTGCCCTTGCCCACCCAGGTAGCGAAGGTGGGAGAATGCCTGGGGATGGCAGTGAAGGAAAGGAGAGCTGGGGTCCTTGTGACAGGGAGGATGGGATGGTGCCACACACCTTCCTAGGACACTGGCCTTTCCTGAGTAGCTGTGCCGCTCGTACAACAACTTGCCTGGCACATGTTTGAATGGAGTCTGGGAAAATGCATGAATGGGATGGTACTGACAAGAAGTGTAAATATCTTTGCCAGCAAGATGTGGCTAGCATGCAGTCTGGACTTTGGAAACAGGACCTAGAATAAGGTGACACAGGTATGTCTAAAAATTAGCTATGTTGGCTTAGGAATCTACTTGCATATACTCTCTCCTCCAATCTGATACTGATGCATAAATTCCAGTTCCCTCCAAAGTGTGTCGTCCTCCCCATTTCACATCAAAATTTGTTGCTCTATTCTGCTAACTTAACTCCCAGATCTTATTTTTTCCTCTTCATTTTCAAGTAGGATGTTAAAAGACATAATTTTCACTGCTACTTTTAATGCCACTAGGAAGAGACTGTCACAGGAGAATGTGGATATATTAAAGACTGTTGAATTACAGTGCAGCATTTAGATGGTAAAAACCTGTACAACATTATTCATTGCTTTCTAAAAAGAAAACTTAGGTACTTATGGTTCAGTCCTTCTTGCCAAAGTAGCATTTACTGATGCTAGATATTTCCTTGACCTGTCTCTACAATGTAATGAAGCAGAGCAAGAAAAAATACCATGCTGTACCAGAAAGGGCCTTATTACCTACTTCAGTCTTTAAAAACGCCCTTGTAACACATTCTCCAACCGCACAGAATGCCTTCGTGCTTCCTCTTTTTATTAACCTTTGTTTTGTCCTTCTACTCTTAGTTTTGCTGTTGCACGTTAGCATGGCTATATTTGGAGGCGAGATAAATTAATCGTTGCAAACCTAATAAGAGTTTGATCTATGAAGACTGCACACAGAGGGGCAAAAAGAACAGCTTGTGCCACTTTCCTGCACAGGAATGCTGCATACATCATGAGAAACCATCAGCGTGGGTGGAATGCTTTAGCTTGTTTGTCAATGTGAAGTATTTTGAATAGTGTCATTGAATATAGCAAAATCCTTATTTTCACAGGCCAGATAATCCCTCGTGTTTTCTTAAACAATGCACTAATATGGTCCTTTTTTGGCAGACAAAGAGAATAATGCGGTGCTCATTATTGTAGCCCTGCAACGGCAAACAATTTGTGTATACAGGAGTGCAGTGGAGGCAAAAACGTGGATTGCAGAGGGTTTATATGAACACTTAGAACCGACTCTGAAAGTGGCCCAGCTACACTATACATAGTTTGTTGGGACCTGTAACCTTATGCATCTGCATTCAGGGGACCACGAAGCTAAAGGTGATCTATGTGTTTTCAGGTTTGGCTTGGGAAAGAACGCTTTAATTAGTTCAAAGTAAGCTGCCTTGAATTACCTCACGTTTACCGTGGGGAGAGAGGAAGGAGAGCCAGTATGCAGATAGTTACCATGGAGCAGGTGATATATATATATATATATGTATATATATATGAAAGCTTGTTACCTTGTGCATGCTCTTACCTTGCAGTAAACGAGTTTGCTCCTATTAGCAAATCTGAGTTATTTTAGATCCCTAAGGGATGGAAAAAGCTCATTGTGTATTTGAGTAAATATAGCATGCAACTTTGCTTGCATGCAAACATCCACTTCCTTTTCTGGCTTGATTGCACTTGTTGGTTAGTTGTACCACCAATACACATTCATTTCCAGAATTATTCCTTTGGCTCCCGCTTCTGTCATGTGATCCAGCTCAGTATGAAGCAAAGAAGTAGGCTCAAGATGTTAGTACTTGACTATCTGGTGTTCCTTGGCCATTCTTCCAAAAGGGTATGTTTGGGCAGGCCCGTTTGCAGCATGCTTCGCACAGAACTGGTACACTGGGTGGTTGCAGTTTGGGAAACCTGGGGGAAGAGCCGTATATCTTATCCTATCCTGAATGTGCATGTCATATAGATTAATTTTAGAGACATAATCGTGTGCTCATATATTAGATGGTTGTATTTACGCAGTGTCACTGTTGTAAATAGCTGGTGCAGTGATCTATGAATGCAGCCCTTCATGGGGATGTCAGGCAAGGTCGAGTCCAGGTCAAGTCACTCTGGAAAACATGCACTGAAAGCTATGCTGGGGTGAAATTCTGCTGTACTGCAAATAATTCTTATAGTGGTGCTGTATTTAGACCAGTTGAACTTTCCTCCTTGTTTTAAAACAGGCTTAGAAGAGGGGGCCACAATGGAAGATGTGTATTTGGCGTCGGTGGAGACAGACCGAGGCGTGAAGGAACAGTTACGGCTTTATGACACCAGGGGTCTGCAGGAAGGCGTAGAATTGCCAAAACACTATTTCTCTGTCGCTGATGGCTTCGTTCTTGTGTATGCCGTGACCAGCCTCGAAGCTTTCCAAAGAGTCGAACAGCTCAAAAAGGAGATCGACGTCTTTAGAGACAAAAAGGAGGTAAATGCATGGTGCCTTAACTGCTTGGCTTATCGGTATATCAGTGATAGGAAGTTAAGGTTGCAAACCATAGATTTTGTTTCTGTAAAACTCTCATACAAAGGAAAATGAATGTACCCACAGCCTTGGCCAATCCAGCAAAAGGAAGCTTTCGCATGCTGGGGTAGCCTAATTCACGTGCCATGCAGGTCATGCAAAAGAATGTGTGTGGGGTTTTTTTGTTTTTTTTGTTTTTTTTTTTCCCTCCTTACTACAGCTAAAATTCAGTTAGCTGAATGCACCAGCCAGGACGCTTATGACTAATAAAACATATGGTCTACAGCAGCGCAGTTCATATGTTTTTTTAGATATTGTACACGGGAAGTCAAGTGCATAGAAAAATATAACGAAGGGCATTATCTTTGTTTGTTTTGTATTCATGTACTTGATGGCTTACAAACTAGTGTAATTGACAATGGGTCTCCCAGACATTAGTCAATTGGCAAAGCGGCTTTAATGTATTTTAACAACCATATTGAATCAATTCAATTGTGTGAAATGACTGCTCTATTTTCCCTTAGAAAGCAGCTAGTGTTTTCAGCTGACAGTGTTCCAGCTTAGCTAAACAAATATAACTTGCATGTGGCATTAGCATTATGGCTTTTCTTACAGTATCTTTATATTCTCAAATAGTTTTCCCTGTTAAGTGTCTTTAGCCTACAGCTTTCCAAATGTCTGTTTTATGCTGTTAAAAAAAAATAAAAGTGCATGAAGAATTAATTGGATAATGGTAGGGAGGGACTTCCCAAAAACGTAACTTGTTTAGTACTGACAGCACACAGGGTGGTGGAGGAAAGCAGGCTTCAAGTTTGACAGCAGCTGAACATGCAGTCACAGGAGAGGTATGGTAGCTGGTAGGGCTGGTGTGAGCTGCAGACTGTCACGTATATCAGGGATACGGGAGTCAATCATAACTCCCCTGCAGGGCAAGGAAAGGTGGATGAGCAGGGAATTCTTCCCAGGCGCTGTTTTGTGAGGGCAATGATTTGTTACTTTAAGGCATGTTGTAAAGCGGAGAGGGAGTCACAGCCCCAACAGGATCTGTGTCCTCTCTCTGTATTACTGGCCAGAACTTTTCTCTCTCATTGCATGCAGGTATTTTAGAAAACAGCCAATTTGCTTATCCTCTGGGAGGGTTTAAAGTTGTGATCTTGACTGAGGATAACATAGTTGAAAGAGTGGTGCCCACAATAAGCTGGATAAATTAGTTTTATTCCTGTGATTTCTAGCTCCTATAAAATATGCTTTGAAGCAGGTAGAAGGTGAGATCAGGAGTCCTACCTTAAGATAGCATCAGGAGGCTTAAAGTTTGGGCTCTGCTAGAATGCATCCTTAACTGAATTAGGGATGTATCTCCACACATGGTGCTTCTGAGCTGGCAGAACTTCAGCTTGTTGAGTGTCACAGTCCCCTGTTGTGTGGCAGATGACAGAAAGCACTGATGGCTGGTTCCTTGCCTCTGCTGGCTGTGAGGGCTCTCTAGCACGCACCTTAAAGCCTGGCCAAATTTTATACTAAATAGAGGTTGTGTTCTCTCACACTGACAGAGCTTAACCATAGGTAAAATTCAGTTGGAGCATGCGGTAAATGCATACGAAGATTATAGCTTTTTTCCAAGCCATCGCAGAGGGAAAAACATTTTTTCCAAACACCATGGATGGGCTGCTAGAGAAAAGAAAGGAAGCCTCAGACCTCACAGAACAGGACAAACACCTCTAGCTGGAAAGAAACAGAAGACGTCCTGGAGTTAGCCTGATGAACAGGAAAGAGCAAGCAGGTGTGGCCACAAGCAAAAACCCCATATCAGCAGCAAGAGAGGACTTTATCACTTGATCTTTCTCAAACCACTAGTGTAGAGATGAGACCGGAGTTTGACTAAGGACCATGAACTATAAATATAGGCATGGTTTCCCCTAAGAGCTGATGCTGGTAAAACATTTTTAGAAAATGGTTAACTTAAAATAAGCAGGAGCAGTAATTTTAAGCAGCCAGCACTACCTTCAGTGCTTCCTAGAACTGAAGCGCTGGGTACAGGCTGCTGAGCTCAGCTACACCGTGCTCTCTTGGCGACACAGATGTCACTCGATTGATCCTTACAACTAAAGGTCTGACTTGATACAGCTGTGCTGCTCTGGTTCGCTAACCGGCTGCTCTTGAAACTGCTCCCGAGAGGATGGTGCTGGTGTTTATCTGACCCTTTCAGCGACAGGGGACTGTCGCCTTAGGTCCCTCTAGTGGCTTCCCCTGCCCTGTCTAGGGCAGCTCAATTGCCATGTAAATTGAGAATAGGGCTGTTTAACTTTGGCTCTCTTCGGTATTGCTTCCCTTTAAGCAACCGGAGGGGGGAGAAGGGGAAGTCCTGTATATCCTATGATTAGAACCAGCTCCCAGCCCACAAATAGATGAGGCTAATTCAAATCCCAGACCCTGATCTTCCAAGACTGCAGGCAGCTTACCTTGTGCCAGTGCTAAGTTAAAGAACAGGCCTGAACCATGTTGCTACTTGCCTGCTGTTTAAAAGCATTGTGTGTGGTGAATGCTTTTTCTATATAAAGCTCACCCTTTCGTTTTGTTTGTAGGTAACAGTTATTGTCTTGGGAAACAAAACTGACCTCCTGGACCAAAGGCAAGTGGAAACAGAAGCAGCACAGCAATGGGCAAGGGCCGAGAAAGTGAGACTGTGGGAAGTGACTGTGACAGATCGGAAAACACTGCTTGAGCCCTTCACCTTCTTAGCAAGCAAACTCTCCCAGTCCCAGAACAAATCAACATTTCCCTTGCCTGGAAGGAAGAGCAAAGGGAATAACTGTGATAACTAAGCTACCTTAGCATTGTCTGCTGCTGTCAGGTCACAGCCTAAGCCCTTTCTGTGCCATTTGCTTCTCACACTTTCACTTAAAGCAATAATCTCATTCAGCAATAAAATCAGCAAGCTTATGGCTAAGAGGTATCCTTCCTTCTCATGGACTTGGCTTGAAGAAGTCACTGGTAGTAAAAGCCTTAGAAAGCACTTCATGAGAGGAGTTCTCTTACAACAAGGGTTATGGAGGAGGGAGGGACAGGTGGACACCTCTCTAGCAGGGGCTTTGACTGTGCCTGGATACAGCCATGTTGAGGGACAAATCAACAAGCTTATCATTAAGCAATCCCCCTGCAGATCTATAGCCTCTAGTTGCAAATAGTACTAGCTGCAATAAGCATTCAATTTGGAGAGAAGATACATTTGAAGTGGCAATAGTCCTTTTACCTTGACCTTAAACAGGGCCACAGGGCTTTTTGATGCTGCAGGAGGCTGAGGTCAGTGTGTTGATGCAGGAGGAGGGTTTGGGGCAGGAGGAACAATTACCAGCAGATTTAGCCGCTCAAGTTCTGCTAGTGTCTGGAAGAAGGAAAAAAAAAAAAAAAAAAGAAAAAAGAAAAAAGAAAAAAAAAAAACCCAACCAAATCTTGTGGGAGATACTAGAACAGATCTACCCCAACATGAAGCTTGTCAGCAAAGTCTGGCAAGTAGTGCTTTCAGCTCAGGAATTTATTTGTACAAACCAGAAAAGCTCTCAGAGCACTCCTTAATTTATAACTGCAACCTGAAGGACAACATAGCTGTATGTGGTTTTGTTCCAGCATGTCCAGTACAAATCAGTCACATTCACAGAGGTGATAATTTTACCAAGAAATTATACAGAGCAATTTTGTATGCAGGAGGTACTGCCTGGGCTCTGCTTAGTGCATTGCATAATACTCCTACCCAGCCGTTCAGCCAAGCTGCAGTAATCCACCCTCGGTACGTAGCAACAGGCCAGATAACACCCGGTACAGAGTGCTGTACTACTTTGTCAGAGGGGGCTAGGGAGTGTAGGAGGCTGCCTTTTGGGAACATCCCCATGGCAAACGCCCAGAAATACCTGTACAAATGGCCTTGGTCTTAATACGCCACGTATCATCCCGCAGCTGGAGCACAACCGCATGTGCTGTATTTGACTCTCCACGCTGGTAAACCTGTGGTGCAGGCATCTGCTGTCCTAGGTCAGCCTGTCAGTAAACTAAACAAAATTGGATATAGAGGGACAGAATGAGCAACCGTTCCCAGAAAGAGCGGCCAGCTTTTGGGCCCTAACAACCTCTTATACTAATTGATAATAGCTTTTCTTTGTATTTGAAGACAAGAGTGGGGAGAGGGAGTGAACTGAAGTACCCAGTTCCCTCGTTTTCCGCTAAATTAATGTTGTTTTGAACAAATATTGAGAATTTCACTGTGAGTCAGCAAAACCACGAGCAATATTTGCACTGTCATATCATAACTGCTAAATATTAAGTGTGCTTAATGATCACAATTAAGCTGTGTGCTTATAGCACTGCTCTTCCTGAATACTGACAAATAAAGTCCATCAGCATTACTGATGTCAGAGCAGCAGTACAATTCACTAAAAATTAAGCAGGTATTCCTACCTTTATAAGGAAGGCAGACGAAACTGTTTATGTGCTTTGCTCAATGTAGTTTGGATTGCTGTGGCCAAGGAGTAAGATAAGACAGCAATTATGAATGAGCAAGCTCTTGTAATGCCCTGCTAGAAACATACAATTGTTTCCATTGCAACACTGCAGCTGAGTAAGCACTATAGCACGACCTCCCCCAACCTGGCTAGTAATAGTCATTGTCCCCAGCGATGCTGCAGAACAACACTCCCTCCTCACTCATTTCCGACCGAACACACGTGTACTCGAGGCTTCTCCCTACCCAGAAGACTCCGCATCTGCCTGCGTGCTTGGGAAGCGGGGGTGACATCAGAGCAGCAGCATTTCACCTCCTTGCTGCAGTCTCTCATCAGGGAATTGGTTATGTTCCTCCTCTTCAGCTCTGCAGAACCCTTCTTCTAGAAGGGACTTGATTCAGCTTTGGATCAGTCAAAGACCTCTGCTAACCCCACATCGTCACTGAAGCGGACCCTTGAGCCATAGGAGTGCAGGTTGACAAGTCAGAATTAACTTAAAATGCGTGGAGATGGAAGGAGCGGAGGTGCCTGGTTCCTGTCCAGTTCTGCACGCCGCAGACTCGGCGCCAGTTCCACTGCCAAGACTGATGTCACCTGTAGGCTGCCAGAGCCATGTCATGCGAGATCAGCTTGCTCGCTCGCTCCCCTGGACACCCAGGACTTGACAATGTTTTAAGACAGACAAGAGGAAAAGGGATCTTCTGAATGACTAAGGCCATTTTTCCAAAGGGGTTATGTAAAGGCAAACATGTTATCTTTGATTTAGTTAAATTCATTAGAAACAAGTTTACATCATTTTGGGCATTCACATAAGCAACCAACACCCACTGTTTTCTTTCATAAGCTTATTCTGATGCTTTTTAAGCACTCAAATAAATTTCATTTTCTAAATACCATAGTATTTTATTGACAAGTGATGGAAAAGGTAGTGTCTCCTCTGCAAACAATGTATACACAGTGGCTGTCAAAACGAAACTTGCTGTAGTACAGTTTTACATAGGGTTAATAAGTAAAATACAGAGCATACTGTAGTAGCTAAAGGGCACGACACGTATTTTGTTCGTACTGTTCCACTGACTTGAAACCTGTCCTAGGTCACTGGGATCATTTACCTACTACAGAGCTAGACAGTGCCTTCACAAGATAATGGAGAAAAAGTATTATAAAAAAGTTAGTAAATTGAACCATCTTTCTCTGTTCCTCTTAAACATGTATCCTGCTGAATACACACTGTGCAGATCAGTCACCCCAAGTCAGCTCCCTCCCCCCTGCCAGCTACAACAGTTAATTTGGCATGTCCTGGTAGCACGAAGCAAGGAGCCGACAAAAACCTACTGAGATTAAGCCATTTACCACCTCACTCAGTAGAGGGGGGGAGAAAAGGATTACCAGAGATGCTCCTGGTGTGATGTAGCTATATACCAATAATTTTCCTAGGCTGAGCCAAACAGCTGAGGGAGCTCATACACCAAAACATATGTTGTCTCAAAAGAAGGCACTTTAGCAGATGAAGCTAACATACTACTACCCACAATCACCCAGCAGAGGAAGGGTACCTCTAATTAACAGCTTACTTTGGACCAAGTTAGATTTGATCTATATGTAGATAGGAAGGGAAGTCTATAAATCAAATGCAAACAGAATTTATTTTAAAGTACCAAAATAAATCTGAGAGCGCAGATGACCACACAGCACTCAGAAGAATGTCGCAAGGTGAAGTACTTGCCGTGTGAAAATGAATCTGTACTTCCGGCCTTTATCTTAAGGGAGTGGTCAAAAATGCCATATCCACAATTAACTGCCCTGTTGCTACACACCTCAATGTAAACACCATGTCTGTAGGAGATAATCTTTGTAGGTAGTTAAAGGATCTACAGATTAAGTCTCCCTTACTCTCCTTTAAGGTGTCTTCTGCTAGCTTACCAGGACATGATCCCTTCTCCTCTTCCAAGTGGGAATAGACCACTCCATCAGAAAACCATGAAGATATTATCTTCTTTTATCTCCTGCCTGTTTCCCTTCAAGTTCTCTTACACTTCTCCAGTTGTACTTTCAAATAATGTGCCAGTCCTGAAAAGCCAGTGCTGTGAAAACTTAAGCTGAAAAGTAACCAGCATGGACTCTGTGGCAGGTTGCCTCCTCATGGGCCGTGCCAGCCTGAGTAACACTCACACAGTAAACTGTTGAAAAAGTCTTAGCTGTCATTCATTGTAGCTTGTCTAGAAGTGTCTTCCCAAAATAGCAGCAGTCAGCGCACTCACCTGCGGAACTCCCTTGTCCTTATCCATACTGTGATCCTCAAAGCGTACGGGGAGACACTGTTCTGGCAAAATGACAAAGCAAGGCACTAAGCAGAAATCTTTTCTTCTTCTTTTTTTTAAACATCTTTTTATTAGCACAGTAACAAATGCAGACTTAAGTAGCCCACAACATACAACCAATCCACTGAGTGACTCCTATTCCACGCCTTACAGTTAAACAGCTTAAGGTATTTCACTACAGGTTACCGTAAATCCTGATTAAACCCTTTATTCTTTTCACAAAGATAGATTGGCTTATAAAATAATACATTAACTACTTCTCATTTCATATATGAGGCCATATATCCACCTCTCCGTGTCACAGATCATGAGATGACAGTCTTTAAAAAGATTTTGTTAAATACCAATGTGCCCTCCATAGGGGAAAATAATCCCGACATCTTTTTACAAAAAAAAAAACAAAACAAAACCAAAAACAAAACCAAAAACCCCAAACAAAACCCAAAAAACGAAAACAAAACAACCAAACCAGGAAACCCAACCCTGAATAAAATAAACCCCCCAAACCAAAAACAAAACAAAAAGCAAAAACAGTGTGTGAAGTCTTGAAAGGACTTTTACATAAATGTCAACATATGTACCTGTACAAAATTAAGCTGTTTTAATCTTTTACATATTGCAAGCAAACTGAAAACCAAAGAAGTCTGAGGTTTACATTCTTCTCGGTACTATATGTGAGCTAATATTGCTGAACTAATTACAGTCTTAAAATATGCTATTCCCAATCCTAGCTGTCTACTGTAGCAAGATACCTTAAGTTACAACAACAAAATCTTAAGAAATAAAAGACTGAATAAAATCTGTTATAGAAATACCCTACTCTTTACCAGCACCCTCCCTCCCCCCACCCCTTCAAAATCATAAGCAGCTCTTTCCATCACAGAAGAATAATGTAAGAGTTTGACGAAAATCCAATTTATGTAGCGTATCTTTTGGTCCATTGTCTGGCCATTCTGTCATGCTCTGCTCTGTTAGTCATATACTGAGTGGCAATACTTCCAACCAGGGGGTCAGCTGAAAAGAAAAGAAACCACTTATTTCAGACAAGTTACTGAATAAAAACTTAAAAATAAAGCTGAAGTGTGAATTTAATACAAGGGAATCACACAGGTAAGGTACATTGCAACAACCTAAATATACTCAATTGATGGTCTGCATCTTTATTGATTTGTGTGTATTTATGGTGACGCACTAAGCTATTACTTAACAAAGAGCGAAATGCCAATTAAAGTTTTAAGGAGTTTAAAAGACAACAATCCAATAGTCATATTTTGCATTACTGCGGACTTTCACCGGTTCATGCGTTTCAGGTTTATTTTACCCCTTCTAAAAGTGCCTGGGACATACTCATTGCTAAGTGTACTTGTATCAATATAAATCTGCCTTCTAGGAAAGATCAGATTTCAAAGAGAGGTTTTATTTTTCCAGCAAGTTTATTTTTATTATACATAACAGAGCGTGAAATCTGGTGTTTCTCTCGTCTTTAGACACATATAGAAATACAACCTGTAAAATTGACTTTGGAAACCAAGGCATATTCCTCTTAACTGGTACGGATAACGAGTGGGTTAGAGAAGCAGCGAGGACTACTTGTGGCATAGTTGGTCACTGGTTTTAAACGGATGATGGAAAGTAAAAGGCTAATCCCCTTGTTTCCAGAACTGCATTTGTGGCTCTTCTAGCTCCGTTACTGAATTAGTACAGTACTACAGCGAAGAGTGCTTAACCCTTACCCAAAACCAGAGCTGGTTTGGAAGGGGAAGGAGTTTTCATGTGCAGGAGGAGGACCGCCGCTTTCCTCGCGGGTCAGCCTGAGGAGCAGTGAACGGCAGGCAGGTAGGGTGTATCACCTCCACCGCCTCCAGCCCCTCTCCGGCTGCCCTGGAGAGGGAAACGTGCCGCGCTGGAGGCCGGAGCCGCGCCGGCCGAAGCCAACAGGGTGAGATGAGGGCCACCTTATTCGGGTGCCGGCTGCAAGGCGGCAGGCGGCCTGCGTGGCCGCGCAGGGACTTACCCGGGTTGCAGTCTGTGAGGAGGGAGCAGATGGAGAGGAGAACTTTAGAAATGGTTAATGCTGGGCTCCAGTTGTCTTTTAAAATGTCCAGGCAGATGACGCCTTGGCTGTTAATATTACAGTGGTAGATTCTTGTCCGAAACGTTACCTGCAAGACACGGGGATTAGCCGGCGTGCTGGGGTAGCACAGGCGACGTGCTGAAGCGACGGGCGGTAAAAACGGAAGGGAAAGGGAAAGAGAGCAGGCCGGCCCGCGGAGCGGAGCGGAGCGGAGCGGAGGGCAGGCCGGCCGGGCGGCCTGGGGCCCGGGCCCGGGGCGACCGAGGGAGCCGGGGCGGGCAGCCGCTGCGGGGCCGGGCGGGCTCCCCGGGCCGCCGCCGCCCTCTGGCGGCCCTTGGCGGAAGCACAGCCGCCCCCGCCGGGCCGGGCCTGGCCGCCCCCCGCCCCGCTCTCCGGGGCGGCCGCCTTGCGCTACACGGCCATTTCCCACAGGTGAAATAGCGGCTACGGCCCCGGTACATCTCTGGTGCCGGAGGCAAAGAAAGAGAGCCCGATTTCAAAGCGAAAAATAAATAAGTGTCTCACAAGCGCGTGGCTGGCGGTACCGTTTCCAGCCCCTGCGCGTACACCTGCGCGGCGTTACACACGCCCTGGCAGGCGACAGCACAGGTTTCCCACCCGCAGGAAAGGGAACCGAAACGTGGAATGGGGGTGACTTATGGGAGCCGGGATGAATGAATCCCTGCGGCCTCAGCACGGGCTCACGGCTGACAACACGCGGACCATCGCCCCGCAAAACAACCACCAGCCTTGGGCGCTTATGGTCACTGTGAAACCCAGGTTGTGGGGGTTTAAATAAATTTTTTTAAAAAAATTTTATTACCTTTTGTCTTTTTGCTCACAGTGGCAAAGGAGCCTGGGGCTTTAACACCAGCATTTTTTCTCCCGCCAGGCTCCCAATCACTTGTAAAACCCCCCAGACAGGCCAGGGAGCTTGGAATCGCAGCTCCCCTTGCTTCCAAGTGCCGAGGAGTTGGTTGGATTTTATTATTTTCAAAGCCGGGAGACGCGAATGAGCTGGGCAGCTTGCCACAGGGGTTATCCGAAAGGGAAACAAAAGCACCGCAAGCCGCTTTCAGGAGAATACAACGTGACCTGCAGAAAGGCCTTACTCTGACTCGTGGGATGAACAGCAACAACTCATTTGGTAGAACTTGCATGAATTAGGATTATCTACGTGAATACCGGTTAGCGGGTTCATGCCCTAAATCCTCAGAATTTGTCAGCTATTCACACCCACAAATTTTATTGTCTGTTTATAGGTCACGGGGGTATTTGCGAAACACGCTCGGTAAGCGTGCGGTACAACAAGAACACACTAGTGCTTTCTCGAGATTAGACCAGCCCACACACAAAACTTGCCAGCCAACCCTCATTTTTCCTACTGTCTTTCTGATGCAAAGATTTTGCCTGTGACCCTCCCTCTCACAGGCTCGGGGAGCAGGCATGGGGTGGGGTGACACAGCTACAAAACCCCAGTGCCTGGTGTGTCCCCTTGCGCTGCGTCCCTGCAGTGCTTCCAAGAACGCTCCCGATGCACACAGGCTATTTTCGGACTTGCAAAAGCAGTTACTTGTCACACAGGAGACACCCACACTGCACGCCTGGGGAGGCTTTCTGCTTTGTTCGTTGTAAGTGGCTTGGATTTTAGATTACAACAGGAAGCAAATAAACAAAAAAATCCCAAATCCCTACACTTTTGCACATTACAGGTGGGAATAGCAAAATGGCTGCAAGAAAGCAGAGATGCATCCCCCTCCCACACCTGCAACAAGCTGCAACTCCAAAACCAAGAACCCCTGCTGCTTTCTACCTAGGGAACCTTAGATATATAGCAGGTAAGGAACTGAAATGACCTTTGTTTCTCAGATCATCTAATCCTCAGACGAACAGGAGCAATGAGCAATGACTCTTTACAGTCACGTGGAAGTCCACGTGCATCAGCCTGAGCAGTGGGCGGCTCTGACCCTGCGGTACCTGCCCCAACCCATACTGCTTAGGGTAAAACAGAAGTTTGTGGCATTTGCAGTTGCTGGCAATGGCTCTGCCTTGGGTTCCCGAGCAGCCCTCAGCCCAGCCCCACTGCTTGCTCAGTATTTCTCTATTTGACCTGCAGCTTTGGTCTCCTTCCAAGAAGGCTTCTAAATGTAGGTGAGGTAGTAATTTTAACAGATTAAACACTTCCAGAAGGGGAAGTGTGGAGTATTTCCAAGTTGATACAATAAGGACCAAATTAACAGAGAGGTCAAGAGTTCTAATTTGTAAAGACAGAAAGTTGTTAATCCTGATTCTGAGCGCAAAAGCTAAATACTCTCTAGGCAGTCTCTCAGTCCAGTTAACTAATAACTGGTAACAAAGCATGAATCCTGTTTGCCTTTAAGAATAAGACTTCCTTTTTAACTATTATTCATGAAGGAGGGGAAAGAGAGAAAGAAAGAAGACTCCCATGTATCTGCACAACAGTCTGGTTCCTTAAGAAACCTTAAAATATAATCCTTAAGGGTTATATCCATGGCACCAAAAGCAGTTTTCTCCAAGTTAGAGGAGCTCTACCTAACCAAAGCACTGCGGGAAAAATCTAAATTTGTTTTCACTTAAGCAGCAAGTCAGAACTGGGATGGTGTTAGACACATGTAGTCCAGCTGTTTGCCATTTACAGTTCTTGCTGATGGTACAAAAGCCAGCCATGCAGGGAACCCAAATGAACCTGCGAGAGGGGAGGAGGGGGAGGAATTGGAAGCCCCCTTAAAAACAAACAAAAATATTTAAAGTAAATGTTCATTACCCCTTAAGGGGCGGGGGGTGTATGTCACATAAAGCTAGCAGATTCAGACCAAAACCAAGACAAACTGAGTTACTTAGAAGGTAGTACAACATATTCAGGGTCAAGAGAACAGCATGTGGAATAGCAGGAAAATACAGTGTAACTGAATGATCCTTTGGAAATGTCCCACCTGAGATTACATTAATGGAGTAACTACACAGAGTTAAGCATAGCTTTTGAAAAGACATAAAAGAAGCTAATCTCAACCTTACCCTGAAGTGATAGCAGAGGTTAATTTACACAAGCAGCAAAATGGGAGTGGGGGGAAGGAAGTGGTTAGAGGTTATTAATACAAATGATCAAAGCACACACCAGGTCAACACAAGCTTCTGTTTTCACCTCAATAAATGAAATCTAACCCAACTATAATGTAACTCTTGGGAAAACATCCATTGTAATAGTACAAAAGAATAGCAATCATCTTGAGGACTAAGTACTGAACTCTTAAATTCTAATTATACTTTGTTTATTGGATTCTCCTGAATCCAGGCACACCCAGCATGTGCCTGACTCAATTGCTATCTGAAACAAATGCAAAACCGGAATACCACACAAAATGAGAAAACGTAAAGGCAGAGAACAGATTAACACTAACATCTTCAAAGTGTTGCATGGAATACTCAATAAATGCAAAGGAACTCCATTTTACATATTTAGGACAGGAGACAGAGTATCTGTCCCTGTATCAGATTTCTCCCACTGAAGTTCCTTGTACTGTGCATTGCATTTCCAAGTCAAATTTTAAGACCTTTAATTTCTCCAGCCTCAAATACAGTCGTGCAGTCCCTCTTTATATTTTTCCAGGATTCTGTTAACATAATTTCCAGCACAGTCCTCTGGCTCTCCTATAGCAACATCCTCCCCTCAAAAGTTTCCTCCAACATACTGAAGCAAACCCTCGGCTGGAGCTAGACCAAGTCCTCAAAGGCTGCACCTGTATATCCTTCATCACACATCTCCAGGATGCTCGTCAACCACACAGCATTTGTCAATAGTGGCTATGCCTCAACACCTTCTCTCACGCATATTCCTAAGGGCTTGGAAGCCTGCCCAGATGACCAGTTTCACCTCACTTTATTTAAGAAGGTAAATCCTTTAATGACATTTCATTTTCAAGCTGTGAAATGTATTCTACTATAGGCACTTCACCACGGGGCAGCCCACGGCAGGGACTGTCCTCATTAGAATTACCGAGGACTCAAAGAGGCAGTAGAGATTTTCTTCCACTGGTCTTGCAAGGCTTAACCACGGAAGATTCAAGGGAAACTAGAGAGCTTAATCTTTTCAGAGGTCAAGGCTTTTGAAATGACCTTCAACCACCTTACTGCTCTACTAGTGCTTATCATCAAAATGATACACTGGGTTTTGTTTCTACTAGCTGTTTCTTTATTTCTTGCCCTAAAAGACAAATATAGGAAGGCTATGGTAATTGTATTAGTTCTACCACTTCCAGATGACCCACAAACAATATTTATCAGTCACTGCTAGCAGCTGGGCAATCTGAAATCAACAAATTAGTGGGAATAAAGCAGGAACAATATGATAATTATATTTTCCACATTATCATTGATTAACACTAGCATAGGTGTTAACACAGGAGCTGCTATAAGAGTCTTTGGTTCTCAGCAAAAGAAATGTTCTTCATTTAAATCTGAAGTACCCAAGTAGCACAAATACGTTCTATTAGAGCACTGCTATGCTTTCTCCTATATGCCATCTCAATGTGACTGAAGCTATATGTATTTTATTTCCATACATACATGTGGTTTGTAAAACAACTTGGACTCTGCTAGATGAAAGACTCCATTTAAATAGAACTCTGCTACAGTACAGTGAATCTCCACTAAACTAGTCTTACAAGGCCTCACTAAGTGGTGCCTGGTTTTTTTTAATCCCACCCTTCTTTTCATCTGGGTGAGGGTTTAGATCCAAAGATAAAGGCAAAGAGATCCCTGTCAGAAGCACAGAGCAGAAAGCAGGGCTGAGCTGGAACGACAAAACTGTTATCTCTGGTTCTGCATCAGGGACCTTGGCACATAGAGCTGTCTCAATACCACTGGTAGTTATAATATGGTCTTGTAAGGCATCAGGCTGGATAAGCTTGGGATGATAAATGGTTCTGACCTGTAGCATAGAAAGCAAAGGTGTAGCAAAGCACGCATGGGAAGGTAAAAGCTCCCTCTTTAAATGCTTACTGCGCTCATGACATAAGATATTGCATATAGGTGGTTGGACAATAAATTATCCAATGCAAACTAATTAAACTAAAAATAATGAAAAACTATTCTGAATTGAATTAAACTCTAACACAAGACACAAGAGAACCATCTGTGCTGTCAGAGAACCTCCAAAGAGAGAGAGACAAGGGTCGGCAGGAAATCACTAGAGATGTCCCAAGATAGACCATGCTGCTTGTGAACTGGAGTCCTAGCTTAGGGGTAGGATTTAAGGCCCTGTTGATACTACCGGAAACCCTGAAGTTATGCTAGCAAGAATAGTCAAACAGTTTCCTTTAATTTGGAAAGCTGGTATTAATTTGTCTAGTATGAGAATTAGCATTGTCTCCGCTGAGATGGACTTACGGCCTGAACTATGGCAAGTCCTTTCTACTGCAGACTAGACCAAAGTTTGAAGATGGGGCAGTCATTGGCGTTTATCTCATCAATGCAATGACTTTTAAGTAGAAAGTTAAACATGCACATAAATGCTTTCAGATACAAGGCAAACATGAAGTGTATACACAACCACCTCTTCTTGTAACCCAACACACTTCCTCTGGCAAAGTATGTGAACCACAAGATAACATTCACTTGCACTGGTATTTGCCTTGTAGCATTGGAACACCACACTGGAATATAAGAGCTTCACAAATATAACACCTACAGAAAAAGTTTGTTACTGTACAATTAGGTGAACAGCACAAGTACCCAACAAAACTGGAAAAATTAAATACTACTTTAGTGGCCAAAACACACATAACATGTTTACGGTAACTGAGTGGTTTGAGAAACAAGTATTTGTATCCTTTCTCCTCTCCCCAAGTTTATTTACTCTTCAGTTTCTCAGTCCTGTTCCAATGCTTGCACTAATTGCTTAGGACCTCTTATAACCAGAAGCAGGGAAAAAGAAAACAAGCTCTAAAATAGTGATCAAGAGGACTGCAAAAGCTGTTAACATTAGCTAATAGAAACCAATATGTCTGAAATGAGCTTAAGCTTATTCTTGAAGAAAGCGGCTTTCAAATGGGCTACATGCCATTAACACTGCTTGGTAGTCGATGGTCTGTTGAACATTCATGACTTACGGTGTCAGCTACAGGTCTCTTACCTTTGGAGGCTTGAAAGGATATTCTGGTGTAAATGTGATGTCAAGGAAGAAAACACCTCCCTCATAGACTGAACCTGGAGGTCCTAAAATGGTTGATCTCCATTCGTAGATGTTATCACCTTTGGGGCCAGCGCTAAGAGATAAAAAAAACAAATGGTTCAGGAATATTACCACAGTTCAAATTAATATGACCTCTTAGATTCTTCAAGTATGATATGGAAGAAAGTTTTCAGTGTTACACTTCATACACCACCTGAAGTAAAGGCAGGGATTAAAAGTAGATCGAATGCCTCCAAAATCTCAGAGATCTTACCTGGACTCATCAGTGTTCCAGACTGCTTAGCAAAGCTGAGAAACCAGAGCTGGGGTATGGTTTTCAGCTTCTCTCTCCTGACATTTATAAGGGCAGCATTGCCCAGAACTACTCCTAAACATGCTACACAATCTCAAAACAACAGAAAAGTTAAGTTTCAAAGAATAATTTCCTACTGTATTTCAGAAATGGCTCTTCCAGCTCAGCCTTAATAAAACTGTACCGCATCAAAGACCATACTAAATAAATTAAGAACTTATGTTGATTTTATTAATCTTGTGTGTTCTTTAAAATTAAAATATATTCCTGTATTATTGCTAAACCAAGGCTCATGGTATAATTGAAGGAAGCCAAATACATGATGATACTCTTAAATGTCAAAATTTTCTATGCTTTTATAATTTTGCTACACTGATTTCTAAAATGAGACCACATGAACACATCCCATTGATATTGTTTGTATTGTGCAACTGGTTTCATAACGGGAATTAAAATCACTGTGTCAAATTAAAACAGTGCTTTCTCAGATCAGCTTTATCTAATTCTAGATTCTCCCTAACATGCCAGCAGCTCACCAAGAGCAGTACAAACTAAAGGTGTTGCAGAACACAAATGTCTGCTTGTTGAAAATTAGTTTTACTGAGCTCCTCAGACACTTGTATTCTGTAGCGTGCCATATGTCACTGAGTATTTCTACGTACACCTCAACCTATAAAGCCATTAATGGTTTAGGACTCCATTGCTACCTCTTTCTTTCTGTGCTGCTATGGTAGTATTTTATCTGTAAGATGCCAGAGCTGAAAACTCCCTTTGCACAAAGGGAGGTGCTGACACAGCTTTTTCCATCATGGATGTGCTATGACTTCGGAAATCTCTTCTCCCCTTGTTCTGTAAGGGGCTGGATTTTAACATCCCTAGTACAATGAAAACCAGCCTTGCTCTTCTTTCCCCATTCTTTCAACAAGGCTAATATAAGACAGAAGGATAAAAAAATGCTCTTCTCATAACAATCATGGAGCAGTATTACTTGAGAGGGAAGGCAATCCAATAAATTCAATATATACATGACAATATGCATTTGATTAATGTGAAGGGAACCAGAGTAACTGCTAGGTGTTAGTAACAGTGTTACAAATAGAAATACAATTACAAAAACATAAATTCTCAATGTAACAACAGTGATCAGAGACATGTTTTTTTCCCCTGCTCTTTGCAGTACTGGTGAACATGTTCTTGACAGCAGGGGAATCAGGGGAGAGAAAGGCTGTTAATTCTGTTATCAAACCTAAAATTTTATTTTCAGATTAAACTAAAAATAAAAGTTCACAATATGCTGGTGCTAAATGGTTCAACAATAGCAAAGCTATGACTAAAAGCATACTTCCAGGTGCAGGAAAGCGTGTAAGAAAGCAGTAAAGGCAGACAGGCTCTCTGCAAAGTGATGCACCAGCCACCAGGGAAAGATTTCTCTCCTCAGAACACAAAACCCCGCGCAGCTCAAGACCGGTACTAAATTAAAGTAAAAGCCGTTCCATCCTGAACGCTCCTGGCATCCCGCTCCACCTTAATGACTTGTCCCTGTCCTACGCAGGTCTATATATTTGGGCACTCAGTACTCTCCAGCTACCACTTGTGCATTAGACTGGAAGAGGGTTGTATTTCGACAGGAAGCTCTACCTCTTGAAAGACACCAGCTTAACTGTGCAAACTTACTGAAAAGGACTCTCTGGGGCACCCTTAGCCACCACTCCAAGGAATCACCTCTTTATGTACATATTAGCAACCTACTGACACGCTGTCATTGCTGCAAGTTGCACCGGTGATCATCCTCCCCTCCCTCCCCTAAAGATGGAGCTGCTGAACGGAACAGGCACTTGAGCTTTGTTAGCGCCGATTTGCTGTTGGAATTTATATCACGAGAACTGCCCACGGGGAGCACTTCAGCACTCAACAAACGTGATGTGCGATTAGCACTGAATACAGCCCTCTGAACCAATGAGAAATATTTCAACATATTTCCAGATTCAACCCAAAGGACTGTCAATAAAAAAATCCCACAGATTTAAAAAAGAATATATTATTATTATTTGTAATAGTCTTAGAAATCTCTTGTATCCTATTAGGTTTCCAATTAGAGCTATCACTGCATGCAAGCAATATACTGCTAGACCTCCGTATTAAAAGAGTGCAACATCTTTGTAAGACATCAGTAGGCTCTAACAGTGATGTACTAAGCTTACCTTTTAAGCTTTTCATAATTCAATTAACAGAGTGAAATAGCTGTAGATGTCCAATTCTTACATATTAACATTGATTTCTTATAAAGGAAAGACTGAAAGAGGAAGATGCAAGTCAGCTTCGGAGTGCAATATTGCTCGGATTTCAATTAGGATTAGGTAATATCAAGCAGCTCAAGAAGACCTAGTGCTTAATAGAAAAGTGACGATACTGGACCACAGCATAAGTGCAGTGGCATTAACTTTGGTGGAGATATAAAAACTATCAGAGGTTAAAGATTACATTCCTTATTTAAAATCCTTGCAATTATCTGCTTCAAAAAGAAATTCACTGATGCACAGATACAGGGCTCACAGGCACAGCTGCCACCTTGCCTGACGTGTGTCACCACCGCTCAAATGAAGTGTCTAGATCTACTAACACAACATTTTGAAGCTGTCCAACGTATGACCACTGGGAAGACAATTTTAACCAATTAAATAGAAGTTGTTTCCGCTGCAAGACAAGAGTATGAGAGCAACAACTTTCTGTATTGAACTCAATAGCCCATGACCTCTTCACTTCCAAAGAAAGAAATGAGACAAAGACTGGTAATGCAGAGCAAAAGATAAGATCCAAAAGAAAACTGCAAAAATCCCAACCCATCATTATCATATCAGGCAGGATGTGTTACACAGCAGTGCAACTGAGGTATCTCTTCCCTGGAAAAACAGTGATATACTCGGTGAAGATGCACTGCACCCACTGTAACAACTGTTTCTGATCATTCCCAAGTTGCTGCTAGCTTATCCTCTGGGCAGATGTTACGACAATAATGCCCAGTGCCAAGGTAGTTTTTGTTCAAGGACTCTCTACCTTTCCCAAGTCTAGAAGCAGCAGTCTGAATCCTGCTGGTAAAGGCAAAGCAGAGAGAAAGTCTCAGCACAGGTGAGACCAAGCTCAAAGTTCTGCCTGTCCAAGTCCCAGCCAGCCTTGTATTCCTTTGGAAAAACCCCGTCTTGCTCTGCCTCCTGTTGCTGGCAGGTGCCATGTTCTTTCTCAACTTATAAACCAAACAGGTAAATTAGAAATGCCTGCAGCAGAGGCTGGGGAGCAGAATGATGCCTAGGTAAGTTGGCTGCATGCTCAGATGCCTTGCAGTACCGAGCAATTGTAAACAGAGGACTCTGTCTCAGAGATTAAGTGTTGGTGAAGAAGACACATACACACACACTTTTTAATCTATTAAAAAGGCTGAAATGACAGACATTCTGCAAGAACAGCCAGCCTGTGGCTTTTTCATATTAAGCCAGCCACATACAGCCTGATACCACCCTGATATTTCGCACACACAAACTCCGCTCCCTCCTCTGCCCGGGCATCCCTGGGCAAATCACTCAAAGTATGCTTATGCCATGGAGGGAAGACAGGATTTTTTGGTGTTCACCACACACAGATAATGTACAAAAATCCCTGGGAACACATTCCTGGTACTTTCCAGGAGAATGACTCAAAGAGCCCACTGCCTACGCCAACTTGCTAGTACGTTTGGAAACTACCTGGTCCTTTCTAGGAGTTGACCAAATGATAACATAAGCTTTTCCTTTAGTGAAAATACAGCCTGGTGAATACTTTAGTTCCTCTTCTTTGAGATACGGAAAACATGCAATAGCAGATCACTGTAGTGATAAATGAATCAAAATCAGTCAATGCTACAGACACTAGGTTAATACCCTGATATACCAAAGCAGCGCGTATTCCTTTTAAAAGCTAACTAATTTAGCAGAGTAGTTTAAAAATGCCAGAGATGGCTATCCATCAGGGTGATGAGAAGAAGGGCAATTTCATGGTATGCTGAAGTAAATAACAGCTAATGAGAAACTACAATATGTTTCAGTTAAAACCGCAAGTAAAAAAAAACCACGAACTCACACTCCAACTACTCCATATCCTTAGATGTTATTTTTGAGGCTATTTTGCTCCAGACAGGAAGAGTCTGATGCAAGTAGCTAAGCTGTTTTGAAGTTGCCCACTTGTGGAAAATAAATATAATTTCCAAAAACGCTGCAGACATGACCTTTTCCAAGGAACATAGCTCAAATCAGAAAGCAAACAACATACTAACAGCACATGGGAATTCCAAGGTGGCAGGGAATCTAATGATCTCCAACGTAAAGCTGCAGTGTTACAAACTGATCAATTTTTTGTTGTTGTTTTATTTTGTAGTAAGAAACAGTGAATGACTGAACATGGAATTGCATCTTGGTCATGTACACATCGCCTTACTAGGCAGCTTTAGGAAATATTTAGTTGACTGTTAGGAGATCTCTTTTTTTTCTTTCCCTTTCTTCCCCCCCCTTTTTTCCTCTCTTCTTTTTTCATTTTTTTAAAGATGCAAGCCCAAAATGCATTAGAAATTTTGACTGGCGGGGGGCAGCATGTTATTCTCACATGGAAGTTCTGGTGCACCTTGATTTTCCTTCCTAATCCACCCCATTCCTGACCTCAGGGTAAATATACTTTCTTTTCTGGTAGTCCACCAAGCAGGTCCGCGCTGAGCTTGTTCACCTACATTGTTAGGCTGAATCTGGTGCAGAGATTGCAAAAGTACCACAGAAGTCCTAGATCACTGAGGGAGGCGGGTGCAGGGTCTACAAAGAAGCAGGACAGCTCATCTAGCTTAGCCATTGAAAAAACCCACACACTTACAAAATCCCTCATTCAAAGAAATTTTGCTCTACAGATCTTTAAGCAAGCTGTGTTAAAAATGTGAATGTCAAAGAACAGAGTTAAAACCAAGCAAACAAAAAAAGCAGCTAATCCTTTGACCACAATGTCACTTCAAGAACTTTATATTAATGCAGAGCTCTAATTTTAGAAATAAATTGTCACCTTCTGCACATGCTTTAGCTATCAAAATGTATTATTATTTTTATTACTACAGCACCGAGACACTCCACTCACAGACAGGACCCTACTATGCTAAGCATGATACAATGCAGTCCAAAGACTCATGTACACAACTTACACAGGTTTTTCAATTATGATATAAGCATTAAAACATTATACAGTTATTAGGAAGAAATTCAACCAGACAAGGTAGAGGTAGTTACAAGGATACCCTGGGCCATCCATTTAATTGCCATTTTTCAGTCAAGTAGTTTAAAAATGGGATATAATTTTTTTGCTTCCCATTTTTAGTCAAAGTATGGAAATGAAAGGAATAGAAAGGAAAAAAAAAAAATCACAACACAACAAAACCCTTCCTGGGCAACCGTGGAAAGTTAAAGGTAACATACTGAATTACCATGTGACTACATCAATCAGAGTGATATTTTTTGCCCACTGTCATTATACATAGCCAAGCTGCTCCTCTGTGTTAACTTAGCTAAAAATGATGGATTTACCATAGGTGAAATGCCTACGAGCTCAATGAGAGACACAGGGAAAAGACAGCAAGAGAAAAAGTTGCAGCTGGCTTTAATTAAAACATAAGAAGGGGGCAAAGGAGGGAAAAAGAGAGGTAAGTAAGCAAAGATGCAACATTATATTGCTACAGCAATCCAAACTATAAAATTGTGAAAACAGAACTTAATTCTCCTTCTAATGCATGTTCAGGGCATGGTTTTCAAGTACAAAGCAGTAAATATTATTATCTTTCTTGTAACTCATTGAAAGTATTGTATTTTCTGTCTTAAATTTAAAATGGCAGTCACAATATTATTGCACAAGGGTAAGTACCTTACAAATCCCACCACATTTCTAACAGAGAAAAGCACGCACAAAATTTCTGTTCTAGCATCTGGGAAAGCTTTTCCCTTAAGTATCAGACTTATGTAAAATTGGGGAAGGGAAGTTTGAAAAATTGCACATAAATTGCACAAAGCTTAAACTGGAGGATAAACGGTGCAGCGAATTACATTCTTATAAGGTTAAAAAAGGAACTAAATAACTAAATAGTTCTGATAATGGAGTGGATAAGGTGTTATGCAGGGATTTATGAGACTTCAAGGAAAACTGTTTTAGGGGGATTTCTTTGTGGGAAAAAAAAAAAAAAAAGACCAGGTTTTCCAGTTTATATAAAAAATACTTGGCAAAATGATCACACAAAACCAAAGAACCTTATCATTGCCAAGATCTCACTCTTTTCAATTACAACAGGAAAAGAAATACCCAGGAGTACTTGAAAATTTAGGACCTTCACCTGAAATATTTCAGTCTCTGCAAAATATTACTGTGAAGTTACTACTAAACTACTTGGTGAAAAGGCCAACCCTCTTGAATAATGTCACTGCAGAGTTTGATTTTTAAACCAGGCTTCAAAGATTTAAAATAAAATCTCAGTTAACAGGGAGGTCAGAAGGAGACTTACGATATTCTCAGGAGTGTGCTGCAGCTCTATTTAGTTTAACAATAATCACTTCAATTTAGGAGCAAGTTCTCATAAAAAGGTTCAAGAGAAATTAATCCATTTAGCATTGGTTCCAAAATTGAAAATAAATCCAGCCTGCTCAGCTCTCAAGGGCTTCCGTTCTTTGCAGTGGCTTCTTCCTAGCCTTCTCCACCTCAAAGCACTGGAATTTTGTTCCAGTACATGTAGCAACATTTTCAGTGTCCAACACGACTACAGAGAGGCTGACTGCTTCTGCCAGTCTGTGGCTTTAGTACGTACAGTACACAAATACAGAAAATGTCAGACTTTAAGTAGTCAATGAAATAATTTTAATTGTATGCAAATCTGTTTTCCTTTCCTCCTCATAGTTATAGCTTGACATTGTGACCAAAAATTAAATAAAAATGTACTGGCTTATATTTGACCTTGCATCTCCCATTAAATAATACCCTACACAAGAAACAATAGAACAAATTGGGAAAGAGTAGAAGAGAATCTGAGTCGCCTAACAATTAGCAACAGCTTATTTAAAATGACAAGAAGATGTGATGGTAAAAACTATGCTCTGCCAACTTAACCTTGTGTTATTTTTACATCAGTTTCCTTCCTGCCATTTGTCAACTGGACTATTAGCTGCCAACATGGGGACAGAAATTCCTTCACATCATCAGACCTCATTTCCAGATTTAGTATTTATGGCACAGATATGTAATTTACAATTGGTAAGCAAAACTAGGCAGTTTCACAAATGCTGCATTTTTGGTCTGGGCCTCCTTGTGTTCCAACAGGTTTTTCAAAGTTAGTATAGAAATAACTAGTAAACCTATTTGGTTTTGTAATTTTAATGCTTTCGTAAAGCATATTCTTGAAGTGGTTGCCCAGCATCAAATTGACAGTCCTGTATTTAAAGACAATAAAAAAGAATCAATACTATTAATAAATATGAAAGTTCTTGTGTCACTAATCTCAAGTGTGGCATACCCTTCCGGAGAAAACAAAAGCTCTACTTCCTCCTGGTATTTACTGGGATGTAGTAGGCTCTTCACACATGGAAAAGAAACTACGCCCTCTGACAACAGAACAGTTCAATAATACCCCATTCCCCGCCCCGAAAAGCAGCCCTAACTCTGCTACATTAAAATGATCAGAGGGCTCTCTCCTAAATACCATGTTTTATCCACTAGAGAAAATGGGAATCCACCACAACTAACCTGCCATTCCAGAATCAAGCTGGGACCTACATCTGTGTTTCTGTCGTCTGTGCCCATCTCCTGTCCTGTCCGTATCAGTGTGGGAATATGAAAGGTGGTCTCAATAAACGGATAAAAAAGCCCAGCACACCATAAATATTCAGGCGCCCTGTACTACATCATTGTAAAACTGCTAAGTTTGGACCAACATGATCTGGAGGCTTCTGCCTCTTCAAAAGTCACTTGCCCTGTTTACGGGGGGTGGGGGGTGGGGGTGGAAAAAAAAAAAGGATCCCACCTATTTTGTAAGAGTGCCTATCCAGCATTGAGATAGCATAGTGGACTGGTTATCTTAGACTTTATTATCATCAGTTTGCCCTATTGATTTCATTATAACAAGTAATTCTGTAGATCAAGAAATGCATATGCTAAATAACTTAGACCAAATAGGCAACAGCAGCTACAAACCAGCTTGGAAAAACTGGCCCCAGAAAGTTAAAGATGATGTGTAACACTTGGCAAGAAGCCCCTGTATGCTGAAAATTGAAAGCAGACAAGACTCTCAAACTTCCTCAAACTAATAAGGACATGGTTCTTGCGGCTTCACCCAGCTGTCTCCTCGAGTAGCTTTCTTACTTCCATGGGGAGGAAAAGGGCTTCTTTAAACAGGGCAGACAATGCACTGTCAGACTAGAGACACACTACCATCTCTCTTGCACTGAACTACAGGAATTCTGTTTAAAGTCTGCACTCAGAACAGATGATGCAGTATTTTAAAATGGCTAGTTTATATACAACTTTAAGTTATCAAGAAAACATAACCTAAGCACAAAAATCTGCACGTGTACCACATACTCCAAAACTGATCCTCCTGTCCCACCACCTACCTACCTACCAACCAACTCACCCTAAAAACATGCTACCAATTAAAACAAGTCCATCAGCCAATCAACACCAACAGTCTCCTTCCCATTAGATCCAAGATAGGTAGAGTCAACATCACTTAACTAGAGAACCAGGTCATCCCATTATCTCGGCTTCACATCAGCATACCAATGCTGATACTGATAACATTATGTTGCTAATCAAAACGTACTATGTTTTGAAGGATGTATCTTAACAATACATGAAACCTAGAAAGAAAGAAAGAAAGAAAGAAAAAAAATCTAATCTGGATGCCTTCCCCTTCTCCTTTATCTACATTAAACTCTTTAGATTAACTTCCTTTCCTTGCCATTCACTAAAAAAGAATCAAGATCACTGCATTTAGATTAGCCTATTTCACTGCAGGTGATAACAGCAAAATTGAACAAACCACCTAATACCAAAACAAAATTTGGTTACTCAAAACAACAACAAAATATTATCAGGTATGCTGCACTACCCAGAGCATCTCTTTACTGATTTTCACAACTCCAAACTATCAAAGCTGCCTAGCAGAAAAGTCATTTGAAAACACTGCCTTTGAGTTTTGAAACTCTAACATGCACAGACTAGAAATTTTATCTGAGAGATCTGAGATGCAAGTTTACTATTTTTTAAGTAAAACAAGATTACCTACACTTTAATATAGCACAGCTGCCAGCCAACTACATAGCAGTCACTAAAATTGTTTATATACCACTGCAAGTTATTCTCATTAATAACAGTTGCAAACACGAGCCAGTCACAATAGCTAATCAGCATTTATTGTATTTTCTTACATAAATATTATTCTGAAGCTGACATGAGGGCAAAAGCTTGGGGAAAAAAAAAAAAAACAGAACAAAACCAACAACAACCTTTCAAGGGATTTAAAAACAAAAATAGGCTTTTGATTTCTTGATAGCACTTTCACACGCATAAGGATAGCCTGAATAGGAATTTGTGGTGGGCTTCTAAAGTTTTGTTTAATTTTTTTTGTTTTCAAAGTGTTAGGAACATTAAATTTAATCCACATTAGGAGCCACAAGAGAACTAAGCAGTGCTCTTAAATAACGTATACAGTTTTGAGGCCAACTTGCACGCCTTAACTTGAAGAGGCAGATGTAGTCCTTCACAAATTATCTTTTTTCTCCAGAACCCTATTTGGCAATTGACGTTAAGTAACTTTGCCCCAAAGCAAAAAACAAAAAAAACAAAACCACAAACAACAACAAAAAAACAACACAAAAAAACACCAAAAAACCCCATCAAACAAAAACACATCATTGACTTTCAAACTTCCCAATGCCTTCACTTCATGACATTTCTGTCTGGAAGTATCTCCTGAATGTAAGGAAACATTAAAGACAATGAAGTGCCCGGCAATAAGAGCTTCAACTTAGGGCATTACATCACTTGCAGCTTTTATAAAAAGCATGCCACATTCACACACATAAAAGCCATCACGGGTGTCTGCTCCTCCCTGATTTCCACCAAAGAGAGAAGACTTAGCAACAATTTGATAAGCTGAAAAGACAACACCCACGGGTGTCAGTTAAGTCCTGCTGACAGAGGTCCGCAGCAGGCAGGCGAAAGGGAACTGCCAGGGAGCACACGTAGTCCAGGCATCCTCCTCAACATCACTCCTGGTCCCACAGGGCTTGGAAACTTTACTCCACCAGATGATCACTGACATTCTTAGTTTAAACTAAATTTCAACCTTTTGCTGTCATGAAAAAAAAAAAAAATCGTGCTAAATTTACACTGTAATTAGCTGAAAACACTGATGTTAAATAATACTTCAGGTATGTTCCCATGATCTGGAGGCTTTTCTAGTTATTAAAAAAAGAAGAGACATTTTCCCTATAAAACTTCCTGCGCAACCCAGTAAGTTCACAGAGAAGGATCTATAGTGGCATTTAGTAAAAATTCACATTTCTTTATTGGATGGTGTTAACAATTTAATTTCTAGTAATGCTCAGATGAGATTTTCTATTGTATTTCACAGAGACAGGAGAAGCAAAGCACACCTCACAGACACATGCACTGTTTCAGAGAGAGCAGTTTACATTTTCTAACCTTTTAACCTGAGTGTTGTTAAAAGTAACACCCCAAAGCAAAAGTGACAAGATCAGGAGAGAGTTCCCGGGTATGTTTTGAGAGCTGTGAATCAGTTTTGTTACGCTGTAACCATTTCCATACAGACGGCAACAGAAATTAAGAGGCATGCTTACAGAACTTGAAAACTGACACAGAGATAAGATGCACCGTTTGCACCTAATTTTGCCCTATTAATTTTCTGAAGAAAAACTGAATATGTTACTTGTAATTAGGCACAAATATGAAACCAGCATAATAGCATACAGTAGTATGGCAAAACACCTGGAAGAACTGACAGCCTTAATACCTATGCTTGATGTAATTTTACATACATATCAACATAAGAGGAGAAATAAATCTATCATTAGGTACAAATCACAGGGATTTGGGGTATGAAGGTAGGGAAAAGCACTGTAAGAACAAAGAAAAATTATTTGTTTCCAGTCACTACAGCTTCATTCACTTTGATTTTCTCACTAAAAGGCATTTCAAACATTCCTTTTAGTGAAATAAAGACATTCAAACAGCAATACATTTACAACGTAAATACATCTACGCTGTTTGTCCTGGGTTTGGCTCAGGTAGAGTTAATTTTCTTAACAGTAGCTAGTATGGGGCTATGTTTTGGATTTGTGCTGGAAACAGTGTTGATAATACAGGGATGTTTTCGTTATTGCTGAGCAGTGCTTACACACAGTCAAGGCCTTTTCTACTTCTCACACCACCCCACCAGCGAGCCGCTGGGGGTGCACAAGCAGCTGGGAGGGGACACAGCTGGGACAGCTGACCCCAGGTGACCAAAGGGGTCAGCACACCAATATGAAGTCATGCTCAGCATATAAAGCTGGGGGAAGGAAGAGGAGGAAGGGGGGGATGTTTGGAGTGATGGCGTTTTGTCTTCCCAAGTAACCATGGAGCCCTGCTTTGCTGGGGATGGCTGAACACCTGCCTACCGATGGGAAGTGGTGAACGAATTCTGTGTTTTGCTTTGCTTGCGTGCACGGCTTTTGCTTTACCTATTAAACTGTCTTTATCTCAAGCCACGAGTTTTCTCACTTTTACTCTTCTGATTCTCTCCCTCACCCCAGCGGGGGGGAGTGAGAGAGCGGCTGTGTGGTGCTTAGTTGCTGGCTGGGGTTAAACCATGGCAATTATGCTAGAAAATTCCTCAGCCAGTGTAGGCAATCCTATCTGATCTTTCAAGATAAAATAATGAAGAGATATTTCTTCATTTAAGTTTTTATGCCAAGATCTCAATTCAGAAAGGTCAGTAAACAAAGCCCCTAGAGAACAGTTTTCTTCATAAATCAGTAAGAACAGATAAATTCCAAAGGCAGCTGACACTCCCATCATTAAAACAAACTTTTAATAATTTTTTTTATTTTATATTGGGTTCTTAATCAAATGTAATTAAAAGTTAGGAGAAAACTCTTTTTCCAATTAAGGCAAACTAACTGAAAATAGTTCTCTTCTGCTGAGCTTGTGCCTGTCACAGAAGAGTAAAACAGATCACAAACAAAAAATCATCCCAATGGTAGTATCATTCACAGATTAGTAAACTAACCAATACGAAAATGATTTTTTTTATAATTCACTCTGTATAAATATATGTAAGACTACATCTCACACACATAACTTTCAAGGCATGAGTTAATGATACCACAAACATGAAATTTGGTTAGGCAAAGTCAACCTTAAGATTAAGTACTGGAGTAAGACAGCAAAGTATGTATGCACTCGTTTTCAGCTTTAAGACTCAGTTCTCTGAGACAGACGTTAATTTGACAAAAACATTACGGGAAATACTTTCAGAAATTACTCTTAGAGGTGCTTTTGTCGCATATATATATGTCTGTGTGTGTGTTTCATAATGCACAAAACCTTTTATAACATGACTTACAAAGATTTTTTTCTAAACACAGTTTTCCCCTATAAAACAATGTTAAAATAAAGCTCTGTCTACCCATTAGTATAATGAAAGCAGTATTACTGGAAAGACTGTGATCACAGGTCAAATGCAAATTTTGTCACAGAACTTTGTTCCTCTACTAGCTTATCAGAAGAAATATAGGAAATCACCAGGCTGGATCAGATCTGAAGTCCACCTATTCCAATGCCCTGTCTCTAACTGGTTTCCAGTGTCAAATGGGGCAGAGATGAGTATTGGAAGGCTCCTGCCAGCTCTTCTGCTTTCCCCTGTCATAGCAACATCCTCAACGGTAACTCATTGAGCCTCAAAAACAGGCATCTGTGTTTCACTTGTGAAATCAGTATTACGAAGTAATTCTGTCTGGTTTTGCCTTTTTGAAGCTTGTTAAATTCCTGGCTTCAGCAATGTAATACAGCATGGAAACCCTGTATCTAATTTCATTCTGTAAAAATTAAATAAATTAAATTTCTCTGTCTTTTAATCTTATTCCATATATGCCTTTGTTCTTGTATTAGAAGACAGAGGAAAATAAGCTTCCCGTGTATTTTCTCTAGAGAATAAAAATAAGGAAAATAAATATTCAGTCTATTTTCTGAAGGAAACAATCCCTGTATCTTCACATGAGAACTCCTCCAGTTTCTTTTTTAATAATTTCCATCTTTCCTCTCCAAAACCTACCTACTTCTCCAATATTCTTTTTGAGAGAAAGTGGACAGCATTACACAAAAGTTGATAGACGAGACATTACTTTGTATGTATCTATATTAAGCCTTTCTCTCATTCACATGCCAGAAATACCTCCTGCCCTTCCTTTTTCAAAATGGGAAGACTTATCCACCATAGGTATGCCCTTAATGAGCATTAGGCCAGTAAAGAATAAGTTTCATCCCTGCCTTCAAAGTAAGAAGTTTGCAGCAGACCATACACTATTAAGTATCTGTCTTGTCAGCAAATACATTTGTCAAGTGTCTTTCTAGAAGCCAGTACTTCTGTATCAGTCTGGGCTAGTTGAAGTCAACGACAAAACTCCCATCAAATTAAGCAGAACAAATTCATATGCAATGCAGGACATAGAGAAATCTCTTTTGGGAACCTAGGAAAAAACAGCAGTGACTGCAAAAGCCAGATTGCTGCAAAGCACTTCGATTGGGGGTTTGCTTCATCACACTTAGCCCAGTTAGTAATTACGGCATTCCTCATTCTCACACTTACTGTCAGCAAAGAACACTTTTGAAAGCATCCTTGTTGCTTCTGCATCCTGTAAAAGGACAGACTATTGCATTCTTTATGGAAGAATAAACCCTAAGAGTTTGTTATCAATCAATGCTGCAGCTGAGCATCTTAGCAACAAGCAACAAGCTTTGCTTCTGTCATTAATCTGACTGTAGTTTTTAGATAATTACAGAACAGCAGAACCTTACAAAGGAACGCACACAGCTCTGCAAAGAGAGCTGAACTCCTCTACAGGAGACATTTTAAGGTTCTTTCCTTTAATGCCACATGATTTATTCAAGTTGCCTTTCCTAAACTCCCAGTAAGAGAATTTAAAGACAATGAATATTTTGGCTAATGCCCAGGGATTTCTAATCGTTGTTTCTGTTATGCTTTTGCTCAACTACTTTTTTATTTTTTTTCTGGTACTACAGATGTGGGTTGGTTATTTAAAAAAAAAAAAAAAAAAAAAAAAAAAGGCAGATTTAGCATATCAAGAAGGCATTTCTCCTCCCTGGCCCAAATGTGTAGGAACTGTGTGGTTTAAAGCTCTGCTGAGATTTGCACGCATAAATGTCAACTACAATAGTCAAACCTTTTAACATATTTATTACTTTGCTCCTGATATTTTTCCACTTCGTGGAATTAATTCCGTACCTTGAAGTGCCACTTATTAAAAAGCCAAGACATGGTAAAGAGCCTGCCACCATCATCACTTCCTTTACAGAAATATAGTGATTTCACTCATCACAGCATACTCAAGTTTAATCAACGTTGTGGCTCTTGCGCTGTGTAGGTATTAATAATTCATAAGTCCTTGGATTCTATTGCTCATTCTGTAGGTCATTTCCATAGGCATTCCCCGTGCAACCTGATCAGACATGATGCATAATGGTCATTCCTGGGATGAGCTGATATAGAAAGGGATGTGGAAAAGGGGTATAGAAAGGGACAAAGAAAATACATAAGGAGGATATCCAGTCCCAAAGAGGGATGACAGGTGTGTCTGTGTGTATGTGGAAGACGAGAGGGAGAAAAATGCTTGCGTATGTACAAGCCGAGATTGGACAAAAGGATTTCCATGCAACCCTCAGAATTCAAGTAAATTTTAGTCCATAGGCAAGTCTAATTTGAAGGAACACAAAAAAAAGCACACTCTTGTGATACATCATCTCAAGATAAACTTGCTTAAGCCTAGGAGCATGGGTTTAATATCGCTCCAAAATCACCATAATTAATACGACTAACTTTGAACATTCCTGATAGCCACATGCCTGCCCAATTCTATTTCAAATCCTGTTATGTTCTTGGCCTCAATAATTTCCTGAGACAGCAAGTTCCATACCCTAATTATATGTGTGAAAGGCACATATAATACCTTCCTTTTATTACTCTTATATTTGCCACCTTTGATTTCAATAGAACATATCTCTTTGTTCTTCTCTTATGATAAAAAGAAAGCAGATGTTTCCAATTTATTTTCTTCTTTCTGCACTAGTATTCAGTGCAGCATGAAGCTAACAGTTAAATAAATGACTGAAGTATTTCATCCTGGCTGCGTTCTTCCAGACAGAGTAAACTTGCCTGTCTACTAGGAGAACCAGAGAAAGATGAACAAGTAAAGGAAGTAAAGAAGTTCAAACTTTATGAACACTGAGCAAGAGGCTTATGAAAGAACATGAAAAAACGAATACCATAACCATTAAAAAATAGTTCCCTATTCAATGCAGGTAGGCCTATATTTGAAGAAAAACAAACAACAACAACCAAACAAACCACAAACTCTAACCAAATGAAATATAGCACGTGGGGCTGAAGATGCTAGTGAGGGAGAAGGACAATAAAGTAAAAGAAGAGAACTGATCACGTGATGTCACTCGAACCTCTGATATCACACATATTCAGCATGCTATTTTAAACCTCACTGTAGAAGCAGTTACAGTCAACAGTTCCAGCTTACTTTGTGAGCATAGGCAAGTTCTCAAGTGCCATCATCAGGGACGAATGGCTTAAAAGGGATCGATGCCACAATTTTGCAAAGACATTTCTGGGCACTTGCAGGAAGGGCGTACCTCTGTATTTGTATATAACTACCATTATCTGGGTGAAAGCTGCACCAAACACAAGCATGACTTCAGCCAAAATATTTCATAAAATTGGGATCTCTATGTAGAGGCAGTAAATTTATAAAAGCAGTGGAAGCAGATTTCAGAGGGACTTCACCAGATTACAGACTGATGACATTGGTGTTACAATTTCAGTGGAAACCTTGCTTGATTTAGTTATTGCAGGACAGAAAGGACAATTCAGAGAAACTACAGAGCTTTTGTATTACCTCAGCTATAGGACTAATTTCTAAATAAAAAGGTTACCTACCCTCAGATTCAATACCAGCCTGCAGTGTGGCTTACTGAGCACAATTCCAACTTCCCTCACATTTCAATGACTGAGACACTGGTGCGGTTAGCTACATCCAAACTACCAACAAATCATCCAAATAAAACCACAGAATGCAGGAAAAAATTGACTTCAGAAGTCTGGCAGTTTCTGTATGAAATCTTAGCCACCTGTCTAGTACGCATAGAGCATGTTTGAAAGATATTTCCATGACTTTGGCTGAACCTCTCTCCCAGGCTAGGTACCAAAAATCATGACAAGACAGTAATTCAGAAGGACAAATACAAATCTAACAGATCCAAGAAGTCCAAGATCATAGTCCTTATATGTTATGCTACTTAAACAAGGACAAAAGCCTCTTTGTTTTGAATAATCTGGTTGTTCTTATGTTTAAGGGAAACAACTCTGTACTTGAGGAAAGACATGCTTGCATTGCAATGCTTCATTTTGCAGTATCATGGGATCCTTGATCTTTACACCAGCATCATTAATATACATTAGTTACACGTGAAAAGGCATCAGCTATATGTGACCAGCTTTCGGGACTTGAAAACAAATTTCTCCTCCAGAGAAACTCTTTAGGATTCAAACATCATTTGGATTAGATTTATTTTTTTTTAAGATATATTTTCAACAATGAAACAGTTTATGAAACAAATAAAGAGTTCTTACACAGTTAAGTTGTTCATTTTTCCAAGTCAAAGCTCTGCAAAGACTGGGGGAAAGCCACCAGTCTGCTATGATTAGCCAAGGGCACGAGAGCACAATTAGTTCTTACTTGCTGACAGAAGGATTGGATGGAAAAAGGAAACCCAGGTGGGTGAAATAGAAAATGAGGTGTCCTAATTGAGTGTGATGACATTCAGATTGAGTTTTCTAAAAACGTCATACATCTTTTAACAAACTTAGGTGATAAAGGTATAGTTATATCCAGTTCTGATCACACCCACACTATTTCATATATAAAATCTGAGTATGTACGCATGTGCGTATAAACATGCAAATGTGTACACACACACACAAAATCTGTATGCCTCCATAGGTGTACTCACTCAGTTCAGTGGCAGTTAAAATAAACAGCTACTGCTACCATAATCACACTGTAGAAGTGCAGAAAGACCACCTAGGATTGATAAAAGAGAATTAGCCCACTTCAACCCCTTTGCTTAGATGCTTGTTCAGATCACGCGCACTCTTATACAGTCTTTCATAACGGCAGATCTAGAAGTATATTATCATTTTGTAGCAAATTATTTTTGCTACAAAATGATGACAGGAATATACAATACTGCAGCACTGATCCCAGCTAACACCTTTTGCTCTCAGTCATGACAAGAAGTTTGGCCTTACCCTTTATACCCCTGGGATTAACTGTGGCAAGTCAGCGTTATCCTTGGAGTCTGTTTTGCCCACACTTAAGAGACTTCCCCATGTGTGCTTCTCCTGGGTGATGCAATGTTCAGAGTTTAAGAAAATACGTATTCTGTCAACTTTTGCAAGTCAAGTTAAATGCTGAAGAAAAAGAAAGTTGATCTTACAATAATTCTTTTCCATACAGCTATTTTTGCACATTTGGGGGAGTGGAAAAACGAGGAAAGTAAATAACCCTTTACCTTCTCAGAAATACAACTGCCCTCTGGCAAGTGAATGCAAAAAGGGTGTTTGCACACACATGCATGCTCTAAACACACCACTAACAAAAAAGCAGATCTGACGCAACACTGTTCCCTTAGAGCCATTGTACAGATAATATCTAGCGGTTTTAAAATTTGTAAATTATTATTAATTACCTGATAATTTGCAAAATGAAATAGTGGGCAAAATAAAAACCAAGCTAAAATCTACTTCATTTATTTCAAACTTGAAGTCTGGCAGCTATATTATATTCTCATTCTTCTTGAACAATTCACCTACTGCAAAACACATATTGAGGGGTGCTCTTTAGAGCCTTCCTTAGTCTAAAGGATTTACCTTTAACTGCTGGCAAAATCCAAGTACACATTCCCCTCCTGGCATCTTTTTATCTTTATAGTTTGTTTCTCTTCCTTTATCCAAGTAGATCAGACCCCCAACGAGTATGTGTGCCTCCCCAGCTCAGGCTACAGAATGAAGGCAGCTCTGGCTCAGTGGCGACTGAGTTCAGGTATCTTTCTGAATAGAGTGCAAAGCAGAATCTAAGCTATGCAAGCTCCAATTAAAGCAGAAAAATAGCTTAAACTAACAAAAAAAAAAAAAAAAAATCTATCTATTAAAGATGCCTTAGCAGCTGTGACCAACATGGATGAAAAGTTGTGAGAGAGGTTCCCAGTGGCTGTTGTGCTGTTTTTACACCCCTTTCCCACTAGGGCAAAGAATGATCAAGAGACTCATCATCTCAACAAGTACTCTTACTGTAAATAGCTAGTGTTGAAAGTCAGACCCTTAACAAATATATGCATTTAATAATTTTACTCCTGAGACATGTAGTTCTACTACATACCAAAAGAGGTACAGAAAGAATCAAAAATATAGGATAACTTAAGCCCTTTTTTTCTTCTGTATTACTTGTAGAGAGAAACTTGAACACATAAAATAAATTGCCTTTCATAATCCTGTGAGCGTCCTAAGGATGCACATGCGATTGATTCCCTACAGGCATGCAAGTATTAAAAAAAAAAAAAAACACCACAAAGCAGTTCAACAGACCTCCCCTCATCTACATCAATGTCTTACTGCACATGTATTTATCTTCTTCCTTTCTTTATTTGCTGTATGTTCACTTGCTCTACAATTGTTGAAGTTTCTTAAAATCAGAGGACTGTAACAGTCAAACCAATGCACAGAGAAGACAAAAAAAACAATCTTCCCACCAAAAAAAAACCCCAACCAAATCCCAGCACAGCATGCCCTAGTCTTTCTTATACTGTGAAACAGGATAATAAATATGAATAAGGAAGCAACATGAATCTGTGCCTGGCATTATTATTATTTTTAAACAAACAGTCTATATGTTTGCTTTTCATTAGCTCCCTGTGGTGGCAAAACTATAAATGTAAAAGTTAGAGACATAAAGGGAAAAAATGAAGTAGCCAATAGCAAAGATTTCAAATACACTTACACAACCACACTGTTTGTTTTACAGCTGCTTTACATAACAATAAAAATGTAATATACCATGGGTTTTTGGCAGTGTGTAGAGAGACAGCATCAAATGGCAATAACGGAGTAAGCACAAATGATCTCTTTGGAACAATTAAGCAATTTTAGAAGCACCACTATGTCCAACAGCTAATGGGTCCAAAGAGACAGAAAGGTCAAAAGTGTGAGTTTCTCCTTACTGACCAGAGATCACATATATGACCCTCTGGAACAGAGGATAACTTCATAATCATATTATATAATCCCTACTAGATAATAACCCTATATAAAACCCAGCACACTAAACAAAAAAAGAGAGATCTTTCCTTCAAAAGCAAGATGCACTTTTCCATCCAGCTGCCTCAGCATAATTAATAAATAAAAAAAAGGAAGGAAAAAAATTGCTTACCCTCTTTGTGTATAACCAGCTGAGAAAAAGAAAATGATTGGCTATGCATAAAACAGTAAGGTGCTCACGCAGTTCAGTAAAGAGTTTGGCACTTTTTAAGAAAGAATGGGTAAACAATACATATTGTACTTTAAAACCCACAACTCTTCTAGTGACCTTGAACTCTAGTAATACGAACAGGGACATACAAAACCACTTATTTCTGGACACAGTTCATTCACTATCTTCAGCAAGGACTGAAACTTAGCATTTGACCTACTGTGTCATTAGGATACGACACATTATCTTCCAGGAAAGCCAATCTAAGCAAACATCACAGTTCCATTACTATTTTAACATCCAGAAAATGAGTTTCTCCCTCTAAAAAGAGATCATTTGCTAAAACAGCAACTAGATGACTTTCCAGATGTGTCATTCAACATGTACATGACAGAAAGATTAGTAAAAATACTGACCAAAGAATCTTGCATTTGCCTCGTGTACAGCTGTCTGCTGTGTAAACACTCATACAGGCTCACCTACTGCACATGTCAAATGTCCTCATAACCCCAAAGTGAAGTTTAGATGCATCCTCTTGACTAGAAGCCTTTCAAGATAATAAAATACACTTTTCCAATGACCAAGGAGTACTACATAAAGAAAGATGACAAATTCCTGTGTTACTTTGCACCCAGGATTATCCCAAATGACCATTTAAGTACTTCAAAAATACTTTCCTCTTTCCCTTTCATCAAGCTCCTCTGATTCGTGATCCAAATACTTAAGCAATTAAAAAAAACCAAACAACCCTATATATACATTCAGCAGTTCAGCTGATCACTGATACTTCATTTGCAAGTAAATGAATACAACAAGAAAGGTTTTGTCTGTTTATTTTTTAATTCCTCATAAACATTTTCTTTCTGTCAACGGGAGAACCTTGCCTCTTCAGTTGCCTGCAGGCACGGGCTGCAGACTTCGACAGATGTAATGGCTTACTGCTGAAGGATCAGTGCAGCCATCAGGAAAGAGAGGGGGCTAGAACCTGCTCAGCTCAGCAGGATAAGGAGGCAGAAGACACTAGCACCGCTCCTGACAAGCCTGTGATGGTTTGCAGAAAGAGTCCCAGCTCCATGGGCCAGAACAAGCACACTAGCTCTCTTTTACAGAGCTTACACCATACTGGTGCCTTGGGACACATTGGATTATAATGAAGAAAGAGCCTAGGAAAGAAGTACAGAGAGAGAGAGGTGAGAATCTGTGCAAGAGACTGGCAGGTTTACTACTGGAAAGGTACCTGGCAAAATGTGTTTTTTTCCCTGTTGTTCTCTGCTTTTAAGGGTCACATCTAACCCCACCCTATATTTTCACTCTTTCCTAGTATCTCATAGTTCAGCCATCAACTCTAGCTCCATCCTTTTTTTCCCCATTTGTTCTTAATCGATGAAGACCGCTGCAAATAGAACAGACTTCACAAGGTAACAAACAAGTCTCCTTCCCAGATCCAGACCCCAATCAGCACTCCTTCCTTATGTCTCTTTAAGCCAAGCTGTGAATCACTAACAAATCCCATCCAGCTGTTCAGCCAGCCGTGAGAGAGGTCACAGCACATCCCCATTTACCCTCAGCCCTTTACTCTGCTGCTACAGCTTACGGCTGGACCCTGCCAGTTCATCGCATCCCCACTGCAAAGTGTTACCATACAAAGGCTCCACTATCCAATCCCTATTTTTCCGTCTTTCCTGACAAAATCCAGTACTAGTTATTAAATATATCCTACGTGGCTAGTTCTGTGCTACTTAGCACTGCAGTGAAACATGGACCTGAACAATCTCAACGCTAAATTATTTGTCTGAACTTTACATCTCCTCATAAATAAGACTTCACTATGAAAAGCAAAGCAAAAATCCTTGTAAAGCCATGTAGAAACTACAGCTTGCACCGTCTGTGGGTTAGAAAATTTGCATTTTCTGTGGGAAAAAAACAATGTACAAGACATAACTAATACATTGCAAAACCTTAAGTGTAACATAATATTTATAGTCATTAGGAGTTAAGTACACACACTGAATACTAAGTACTTTAAATTGGAATGTCTCAGCACATGTAATAGCTCTGCAATTTAACTAATATTTCCCTAACAAATAGCTACAGTCCTCCTAGTTATTGAGGTGGAAGGTGAAGTAGGAGTACAAAGACAGCAAAGAAAGAGATTAGCTGTTGGACACCTTTATTATTTCTCTGCCACTATCCAGGAAAAAAAAAAAAACAACAAACAGAAAACCCAACACTAATATATCTCAAAACACATTATCCTATTACAATGTAGTAGTATCACAAAGTAACAGCTGTGATAACCTTGATGTGCATAAAACCGGAAAATAACCAAATCACATATTCAAGATAATACAACAGCTGCTGAATAAAACAACTCGCTTATTTACCTCAATCAGATAAGGAAAAAAAAAAAAAGCAATGTCGCAACATAACCTGAACTTCATTTTTTGGGGAAGAGGGGATAGGGAAAGATCTACAAGCCCAAGGACTAAACCTACTTTATTATTAAAGAACATTTAAACATAGCTGGAAATTTACATACCACTCTGCAAACACAGACAAAAATGAAAGAAGTCCTTTGCCCTGAAAATTTTACAGTCTAAATTCAGCAAGACAAACGCATGAAGGTTAACCCTTCACAAAAGCAAGGAGAAGTAGCTGAGGGACAGGAAATGAGAGCTTGCTTTAAACGGCAAAGCATAAAAAGATGAGAGGCAAGAACTGTTCAATAAAGGGCAGAAGTTGAACATTTCACGCGGCTAAAAGTGATGTCAAGTGGAACAAGGAAACAATCCATTCCCCTCGTAAGCCCGCAGCATCCACAGCCTCTGGATTAGGGATGCTAAAGGGTACATCCCTGACTTCTCTCTTCCAGTCTGGAAGAGACTAATGGACCTGTTGCCCATGAATTTGTTCAGCCCATTTTTGAGTGTGCTGATACTATCTGCCTCCACGACCTCCTGCAGGAACAGCTTCCAGAACTCCACTGCCTACTGGGCAGAAGGACTTAATCTGTTCTAAAATAATCTTGTAACAGTTTCAGTGAATATCTCTGTTTCTAGTATTACGGAATTTACTGAATAACAGTTCTTGTTATGCTTCTCTTCCAGTTGCTACAAAAGCAAGGTGATCTCCTTTGGGAGATGCAGGTTCACAGGGCCTTCAGCAAATTAAATTTGCATCTTCCTATCTTTAATACTAGTCTACTTGATTGGGATTGATTAAGTTTCAAGTGATTTCTTTTTAACTTTCCTACCTTTTTTTGCTTGCTTACTTGTTTCTCTCTCCCCCTTCTGCCCCCTCTCTCTATTTCTATGCCTGCCTTTCTCTCCCTCTGCTCCTTTCTTGCTATCACTCCCCTAATTTTCTTCTCCCATTCCTCACTGTTGTTTTTTCACATCTCGCTCATGCACTTCTGAAGATATAGGAGGACAGCCCGTGGCTCAAGAGCCGCACATGGCTCATGCGGCAGTTCAAGGCGGCCTGCAAAGATACAGCTGGGCACCTGTTACGTGTATTTTTCAAGGTATAGTAGGTTGTGCCTTCTTGATTTACAGAGCGTTGTAAACAGTGTAAGACTGTATAAACGCGTTGACTTTATTGCTATATGAATATTTTACCTCCCAGGTGGGGTGTAACACAAGCAGCACAGCAAAAACTATTGTTGCAGCTTGCGTGCTTGCCTGTTTTAAAAATTCACGCATGCTTAAGAAGAGGTTGGCCCATGGATGGCCCTCCCCATTCATTCAAGAGGAGGATGCCCCATCTCTTCATCTCCTTATAGAAGGAAATAAGAAAGCAGAGCTAAATTGCTGGAGCAGACAAAGAATCAGTCTGTCTCTGCTTCCACCTTTGCTGCAAGTGTTTCAGCAAGTACAAAACTGCCTCAGCGACCCTGATGGGCCATCTCTCTCTGCTGTCCCTTACAGTCACCATTAATGCCTTGCACAACCTTGCTGTCCATAGGAACCTAACACCCTTCTGTCTCAAGTGGTTTTGTGTCTTTTTCCATTCCTCACCTGGAACTCACTCATTCTTTCAGTCTTACCAATGCCTGCAACCTGATTAACCTCATAACAGGACTGAGGGGGTGGAAAAAATTGGAAAAATGCTATTCTAAAGAAAGTATTAAAATTTCACTAGATACTTCAATCCTGGGATGCAACTAAGACAAGCAGCAGGGCAGCTGAAGGCCTGACAGTAGTTACACTCAAAACCTAGATATCCTAGGTCACTCTCGTCACCAGTACACATCATCTTGCCTGATTTCCTAGATCAGGAGAGTGCTGTTGAAGTTTGATTTGAAGTAGGAAGGAAAGTATAGCCACAGCTTCTATGCAATGGAGAACTCTAGATTCATGATATTTTGAGATTTTATTTGGCACAGCTATTTAAAGCTTTCAGTCTTTTCCCCTCTCTCCCACAGACCCCCAAGTGTAAGTAGGCATAAATACTTCTATCAGAAGCCAAAGCACTTACAAAATACGAGATTCTCAAATTGAGAATTATCCCATCAAAAACAAAACTAGACAATTCTTATTGATGAACAACTTATAAGGAAGTCAAGGAGGACACCAACTATAAATGCCTGCATGCATCACCTAATTTATCTCCCTTAAAAAGGTTACCAAGACATACAGGAAATAATGTGCAAATGCAGCATATTACAACAATCAGTTTGATTGATCAGAAACTTCTGGTGAAATGACCTTTTGTGGTACACTACAGTATTGACATAATTGCTTTCAAACTCCGTTACTACAACAGTGTGCATTTTAGCAATCTTTCAGAACCATCTGCAGCAGTTAAACGCTGCTCTAATTAAATATATTGCATTTCCTCCACCACTTACAGGCCACTTCTCTGAGCAGTATACACTTGTTCACAATACCAAATAACACACTGAAAATTTCTAGAAGTTGTCCACTTGAAAATTTCAAACATATGACATATCCATAACAGTCATCACCTAAATTAGCACCTTAAAATTTCAGTGAAGATAGTCAAACTGCACACAAAACCTTTGAGACAGTTACCCTGACAGGATTCCTTTGTAATGATCACTACTGCCCTGAAGCTTTGCTGCTGTCTCCAAAAACTGGCAAAGTTCTGAGTCCATACCAGAAGTATTTTTCTTCTTTTCATCAATTCATTTATCATGAAAAGACACCTTCGCCTTCAGAATTAATTTTTAACGTTGTGGGTCTTTTCACCCCTGCGTGCAACTCTCTGTAGGATCATAACCATCAAAAGAAAGAAAGAAAAAGACGACTCAAAGACCCCTCTCCTGATTTCTTCTTAACAGACACAGGAATTAGTTTCAATGGCAAAAACCTATTGCTCAGATACCCATAGCAGAAATAGCATTAAATACTAGCAGTCCACCTGCCTCAGGAAGCATCTGCCCTCTAGCCCACAGCATTTACTACTGCCTTTACAATTCTCAGTACCAGTTCAAGATTCTCTGTGCTTCCAGCAAGTCCAGCAGCTCCACAGGGAAAGATGAGAAATGCAATTCTCTAATCTCTTAAATAATCATAGCACTGATACAAAGAAAGTGCAAAATACATATGACATGCTGATTTGGTTTACACTAACTTTTGACTCTAAAAGGTGAAGCCTTTGGAGGAATCAAGCCCTCAGTTCTGCACTGATTTACAGAAATAGAGAAGCAAAGAAATTTAACAGGACTCTACCTCATTAATCGTACAGCCTCTTTAATCCAATTACTTTGTATTTTCTCTTAAACAAATGAACTGCCAAAACTTGGCCTAGACCCAGTTCTCAGAACAGCTCAACTTAATCTTACCTGATCTATATTTTCAGTTGTGAAATCATGGAAGAGACTGGAACGAGTCTGAGGAATCAAACACTACATCTGCCCTGAGCTATAATCTGCATGCCTCACTCTCCTTTCCTCCACCACCTCCCATCCCAGGGAGTCCAGGTTAATAAAGAAAAGAACATTGCATATTGGTTCTTGCAAGTTAAGCATACATATCTGTGATATATTCTCCTGGTAATGTCAATTAGCCCCTCATGCACAGAAAATAGGTATTAAATGCACTGTATTAACCATTACACTTTCCACAAATGCCTTGGAAGACCAATTGCATGTGGCTGAAATTTGCAAATTGGCAAGAGAAACAAGAAAACCCCTCTGAATTACAGAGTGTGCAGTGTTTATTTTGACAGTTGTAGTTTATTTATAGTACTTGACAATACATGTTCTCTAGTTCATCTTGTAAAATAATGAAGTCGGTATTTAGACCTCCACTGTTAAGCCTCAGAGCGAAAAATAAGTATAAACTTATTTCATTCAAATAAATGTACAGATTGGCAAGATTCTACTATAATGACTAAATTACATCATTAATTTCACTTAGTTTAAAGCACTTTCTTTGGTGGAGAAAGCATAGCCCTTAACTTTGTATGTGATGAGCAAGTCTGCACAGATGTGTAATAATCTCTTAACCCATTCACGTAAAATGATATCTTCTTTTTGTTTAGTATATTAAATACTTCTAGAGAGGTGCTGTATGGAAGGCTGGTCTGTCAGGTACAATTACAGAAGAGTGCAGGCAGAGCCTGCAGAAGTTTCGCTATGCACTAACTCATTCAATAACCTTAATCCATCAACATAACCTGTACCGGTGCAGGTGAGCTCTGTCTCCGTTCCCAGCACAACCCCCTTCGACAGCGAGGCCAAAGTTAACGTCTTGTCACACAGCATCTTACCGGCTCTCAAGACCAACCTATTCTTCAGAAACCACAAAGCTCTCAGTTGCTAGTAACCTGCCCTTGTTGAAATCCTCAAACACAAAACCATTCCCTATCACTTTCTCAATCCCCTAGACTGGCCAGTTCTCTGTGGATAATTTTGTCTTCATATAAAAAGACAAGATAGATTCAAGCCCTTAAAGTATAAATACTCCACGCAGTGTTTCCCATTTATGTCTACAAAGTACCATATATATATCTCATGAATATTTCTTAGAACAAAACCAGACATACAACCTGCTGCTATACACATATCCAATGTAAAAATCTGCAGACGGAGCTGGAATACAACTGAAGCGAAACCAAATTAAAGACTGCATAACCAAGAGGAAATATTAGAATTTGTCAGATAAAACATATACGCAGCATCATAAACACAGTTGCACAGTGCCCTCCAAGGGCGGCAAAGCTGAAAGTCAAATAATAAAATTAAGTGGTATACAAGAGTGTGCACAGAAGGGATTTCAATCCTCTTTGTTCTTAGCCACGATACAATTTCACAGCCGCTCTCAAGATTCATCGTCCGATGTTTGGCATGCGAGAGCACAGAATGCAGTTCACTTGGGAATTACTGAGCCAGGATGTGCCAAACAACATCTACCACAGCATCAGCCAGCTCCTGCCACAGTGTCCGAGCAGCCTGGCCATCAAAACGCTTCTGATTTTTAAAGGGAGCCAATAAATAAAAACAGGACTATCTTCAGAAAGGTGAATTCCTGTAATATTAACTAATCAATCCACAGTAAAGAAGCTGCTCCTGTCCATCTATTGTCTGAGTACGTCAGGCAGAGGACTTAGCCTGCAGGAGCTGCTACCTACACATACTTCAAATTCACCGACGGTGGAAATGGTATTATTTTTATGGTTTGCAAGCTAGACCATACACAGCTGTGGAGGATCTCTAAATTAGTTAATACACCATTTCAAAAGGAAGAGTTATTTCTCCAGGGACCATGTGCCAAACAAAGGGGGGAGGGAATGCTGAACCACTGGTAGTTTATATGACAAAAGATATTTTTCAACTACACACAGCACTAATTACGAAGGTCCTTCCTATCCTACGGCTGGAAACTTCTCACAGAAAACACTCCGATTTCAGAGAAACTACACGGGGAGGGGGGAAGTGCTAAAACCACTTTTGCAAGCTGATAATTTTCATTAAATGTGATCTGCATGTTTTATTTCTACAAGGAAGTAAAACCCAGTATTTGTGTCATTCTTGCTCTAATAATTTGAGTGCGCACATTAAAAAAAAACTCTTACTGAAATTAAGATTTTTTAATTACAAAATCTAAGACCAGAAAGTTTATGCTAGAAAATGTCTATGTTCAGGAAGGACTATTCCACGCATGAAAATAATAAAAACACCACCAATATTGTAGTTTAACAGTGACAGTCCATCCTCAGATAATACACTAGCTTTAAAAGCAAAAGCACTCAAAGCATTATTGGAGTTGGAGATATTGAGATATACATTTGCAAAAATTTACAAGCACCATAAAAACAAATGTAATCAAAACAAATGCCAGATTTTCATGGTATGTAGATGAAATATATTAATTAGGATATGAAACTATTGAGTTCAAACCAGCCTTTGAGCCACACATTTTCTGCAGACTTCTCTCTAGCCAAGAAATCTTAATTCCGCATTGCAAAGTTTTGAAAACTATGAATATTCCACACATTATAGTGGAGAGCACTTCTCCCCACCATCTATACTGAGACATATATTTATTAAGTGCTGACAGTTAACTTTCACAAGACTCTCCGGGAGATCTGGTCCTTATTCTGTGAATTTACAAAAAACAGGATGAAGGAGCCAGGAAACACAACTGTATTTTATTATTATTTAAATAATGAATTGGTGATAGCATTTCACTCCGAAGCAATGGTAAGCCTTGCAGGCAAATGCTGCATTCAGTAAAGATTTGAAAATTATTTTTGTTTAAATAACAGCTGGTCTTGCCTATGTGGACTTAAATGAGCCATGTGGAGACAAACTTGTTTCAGTTTGGGTAAGAAAGATTAAAAAACATTAATTCTAGTTAATATCCATTTTGGTCCCTCTACACAGATGGGAAAAATAACATTAAATTACCATGCTTACATACAGTCAATACCAGACACCCAATAAAGCACAAATTCAAAGCCCTGCTCGTAAGGCAACCGATGCACACAGTTCCAGCAGAACAGCTCAGCTGTGAGTTAGCCTGAAACAAAGGAGATTTACATGCATTTCTCCACTTCGCCACAGACTTCCTGCGTGACCTTGGACAAGTCACTTGGTTTTTGTGTGCTGCAACTCCCCATCCCTAAAATGGGGAAAAACATTTATTTCATAACCTCACAGCAATTAGCAGATTTACTATCAGGAGATGCTTAGATACAGAGGTCAAATGACATAAAGAGAATAAACAGTACTTAAAGCTTTAATTAACTTCTGTTAAAGCTTTAGAAATCTTGTCAAAGTGACAGAAGGAAAGCTTTGGCACAATACAAGTGTTATCTACAAACAAAGATCAGGTCTGCCTACGTAGCAAGATGGAACCGTATTTTGATATCTGCAGACAGTCGCGGACACAGACTTCCATAACCCAACGCACAGACACGACACACTCCTCTATCACCAACATACTGAGAAGACCAAAAGTCCAAAGTCTCTAGGTACCTTCTTTGAGTTCTAAAACAAGAGTTATAACTTTCTGATACAACACAAAGTAGGAAAAGAAATCACCAGGTACCCTCTTAAAAGATTTGAAATACTTCAGGTCCAAACAGTTATTCTCCAATTCGTATTAACCACTAACCACCCTTTGAACTTGAAAGCCACAAGTTTCATAACTCAGTATTAATATCAGAAGTCAAATCATCTTGCAGACAACAGAAAATTAAAGACCTCTAGAGTGCCAGCATACCGAAAAACGATGAAAAGGTAAGAACCACTCAGAAGTAGCTAAACGCTACACATATACTACACTAGGACACTTATGAGGACAGCATTGCCTCCATCAGGAATCCACAAATTTGTAAAGTGTATTAAATGTATCTCTTCAGAAAAAGTCTTCAAGTCCAAAAATCTACTTTTTGAATGCAGGCCAAATATATACTGCTTTTCCATGCACATATTCTGCATCTCTGCACAAGTAACTGTACTAGCCTGCGTAAAATCAAAATTACAGCCTGGGGAGGGAGACATGGGAGCAAAGGCACTACATGGGACGATGAAGCAGTCAATGAGAGATGAGCACAGGCAAGCATTTGGGGGACACTGGCAAGCTATGGAAAACCAGAAGCAAGGAAACTACTGAGGGGAGAGGAAGTTCTGGGATAAACTTCCCCTCATATTACCCACATATGTGTAAAACCCACGCAGCTGTTCAGTCACAGGGTGTTGAGTGTGTTTGGGGTCTGGGTTTTTGTCTGGGTTGGTTTTGTTTTTTTTTTGTTTTGTTTTTTAAACAGATGATCTGTGGGTTACACACGTAAAAATACAGTCACTGCAAGTTACAAAAATAAAAATGAAACTCATTTGTTTTTAAGCTATTTTGTTTGAAATATCAAATGGTTTTCATTATTTGTAATTGCATCTTATATGTACTGTTTTATAAGAAGAAAAATAAAACAGTTCTTACTAAAAATCATTTACAACCTAAAGCTTTTTCTTTCAATATGCAGAGCTGCTCTGGGATGCGTGAAATATCTTGAACTCCCATTACTGCAATAAGACTGGAAGAAGAACAGCACTTTGCAACGAGGCCAAAAATTAAAGCACGGACAACAATGAACTGCTATCAAACACCAGGCACGGCACAGAACAGGGGAAAATACAAAGATGGTGGCGAGGGGTATAAGAACAAACGTCCAGTAGAAAAAAGAATGTGACGTTTCCAACATAACACAGGATACAGTTTTGGACGCACATTTTCAGATGTGACTTCTGAGACTTTGTCACCCCTAAAGTTGACAGCAGAATAGGTAGTACCTGGTATCATACATAGCTCCCTGAATAAGTAAGTTTTGAGATTAGTCTTGCAGGAGAGAGTGAGATGCCTAAAAGGAAAGGACTGCCCGCCCCCAGCGACACCTGAAAAATGTCTGTAGAGGCACAAAGGCAGCAGAGAGATGAGGGGCTGGGGGGCAGAGGAAAGGTGAGGATAAGCAAAGTCACGGAGGCAGGAAATTGAAACTAAGTTCGCAAACTATGTATTTAATACCTCCCTCACAGCACGCTAATAACATTCATACGAAGGGGAAAAAAAAAAATAAAGGAAAGCAGCGACACTGTTAGCAGGCTTCCCCAGAGCAAATTTTGGCAACCTTAAACATCATGCAGCAGCCAGAGTTTCTCCCTTGCTTAATCTCCTCACACTCTCAAACTGACTATTTCTATTTCTTTTTCCACAAGAGGTGAACTTTCCCTGTAACTACAATAGCTGAAACTCATCTCACTGTTGTGGCAATCAGCACCTGCCTACCCTTTTACAAACCAGCTGCTACAGAGCAGACTCCCAGTGCTTGACTGTGCAATTGGATCCTCATTAGCCATAAGCAGATCTGTTCTCCTTCACTCTCAGTAGTATATTTACTGAAGTAGGATGACTTCACCAAGATGAGCAATACCAAAACTCCTTTGGTCACACACACACACAAACCCCTCCATTCACATTTTCCTACCTGTCAACATATTAAGAAACAGTAACAGCTACACCAGCTTCACCTATTATTTGCAAGAGTTGCCAGCTTTCACTGTCACTCATTTGAAGGTTGGAAGGAATGCAGAATACTTGTAATTGCATTATGGGAGATGATTGATCATCACTACTTGTACTATGAACTAATTTTTACCATTAGAAATATTTATAAAGGCTGAAACAACACAAACTTACTATGTGGGCCTTGAAGTGCATTATCCTCAGTGGTCTATGTAATTAAAGAAAGAAAAATCAAAACCATATTCTATTTTGACAGACAGTCTGCTAGTTCATCTTTACCTGTGAATGATGACAATTGAAACAAGGACAAATTAGGGTTCTATTATATATATATATTATATATATATATTTACTCAAACCTTCAGATGAAACCTGCAATCTGACATACTCATATACTATCACAGCTTTTGGATAGGTTTGTGAAGTTCAGACTGCAGTCCCAGCAGCTTGATCATCCAGACTCAGTTATCTAGAGAGCAAGCCACAGTGCCTTTCTGAGCTGTGCTTCTGGGTTTCTTTCCCATGAAAATCAGGTTATGGTGGGAGGAGGAGGTGAAAGCATGTGGACTTCATCCTGACACAGAACCAGGATGCAGACAGGACAGACACCTCCAGCCCAAGAGCTGGAAGCTCTTATAATATTCAGGTAGTCATTATTGTCACTAAAACAATATTGCCACAGCTAAAGATTTTACAGCTCATCGGTCATCCTCCAAACAGCACCAAAATCTTAGTATCAGCCTAGACCTCTACTCACATGCCTCATCCCATCCTTCTTTGCATTAATTATGATACTCGGGACTGGTACCGAAAGAGTGGCTCTGGACCTGCCAGGCTAACTCTTGTGCTAATGCCTCCCTGCAGACTAACAGTGCCAAAAGCTTCAACAAAAAGGTTCATGTGCATTTGTGGGTGGCAACTCAATACTGAAAAGACCAACTTAGTTATTTATAAACAGAATTTTCTCTGATTTCTGCTATTACCAACATCAAAAGGCCTCAAACCTCAGTCATAGCAAGAAGGTAGGAAGAGAGTTGTGCTTTGGCAACTACAGCTAACACAGACCAGACCGAAAGCCACTTTCCTCTCAAACAAACAACCGCAACCAAAGATGTTACTCTACTGCTGTCTCCCCTCCAAATGCAAAAAGGCTCGGGTCACCAAGCAATGAACCAGATCAACCTGCTAGATGTTTTAAACAAATGGTACAAGTTTCTAAAACATACTTAAAAACAAGCTGCTCTATAAAGGGCAACAGAATATCCCTGCTTGTTATTTCATCAGCTAACATGTGTGCTCCTGTAGGGCACCCACTGAGTGATGAATTCACGCTTCTCTTCCACTGTAAGTTACTGTTCACAACAGAACTCTCTGAGTTAAAAATCTCGTAGCATTTTACTATTCTCTGCTTCCTTGGCAGGACTCTCATATAAATAAGATTAGTGCAGTCAGGCATTAGATTTATAAACCAGAAAAAACAAATAAGGAGAAAGTTTTCACACTCTTCTTTATAGGCCAGTTTCAGAAACATACACACAAAGCAGTGTAACAGACTGAAACGCAATTGTTAAAAAACAAACAAACAAAACCAAAACCAAACCAAACCCCAAAACAAACAGAAAACTGGTATCAAAACACATATAATCTCCGGAGGCCCCCCTACCTGGAAACCACTTAATGTCATCAAAGCATTCACAAAAGTACTGTCGGCCATCCAAAACAGCCATTCCACTGCTCCATCCAGAGCCTCCGAGGACAGCTACAACACACACAGGCACACTTCAGCCCCTCACCTTCCCCCACCCTCCTCAGGGAAGGAATCGACACCAACCTGCAGTTGGGAGGTGGATCTAAGGTGATGTCAGCCAATTCCTTCTGAATCCTGTGGCAATAAAAGCAAGAAGGAACAAAGGTAAGTCACTGTGTGGGACAGCAGTTAACACATATGCCTTACAGACATACTGTCACCGCGAGTTTGCAACACTACATAAGAGCGAGGCACTCTCAGCTGCAGCCTCCCACCAGTCCAAACACACGAAGCAGGACAGGCACCGTTACAGAGACGGCCAGAAAAGCAGACAGGCACCGTGCACTGAACCCAGGCAGGTGCACTGTTGTATGCTCCCATAAAGATGCCAAACACACAGGGGCAGTGGAAAAGCCTGCCTGCTTTACTCTGCCAACCAGCCTGTAAATGAGGCAAAACCTCTGCAAATGCGATGCACCAAGTGCTACAAGGAAACTGCAGTCTGAAAAGGAATTTTGTCTTGCTGGATTGAGAGAAACAGTCATTGCCAAATTAGCTCCCCCCCCTCTTCCCCTCAGCTTCCCATCACCATCCTGAGAAAAAACACCAGCCCCAAGGGAGTGAATAACTGCGCCATTCCCAAGGACACTTAAAGGAAGGTGAATATCTCTTTCTGAGGCTCCTGCATGTTCCTGCCAGCTTCAATTCTCCCCTCTCTTCACCCTCAAGAGCCGCACAACATCCCCACGTCCCCTCCCTCAGGACTCCAGACGCTCCCTTGCTTCACCGCGTTCAGACAACACCCTGTCCTCCCTGCCCAGACTATTCTGGGCTCACGCTGCTTTTGCCACAAAACGCCCAACCAGCTATCATCCCCTTCCCTGGAGTCCCATTACTGTCACTCAGGCTTCCCCTCCAGATTTCCCCACCCAGCACTCAGTCTGCCTCCCTTCTCCTTTAAACTCAGCCAGCATCTTCTGCCTCTCCTCCACTTGTCATACATGAGAACCACAGCCTTTTCATATTAGGCAGTTTACAATCTTCTTTTTAAAATAGTTAAGGGCACGACATGTAAACACCGCTTGCCACTATCTATGTCAGTTTGCCATGGAAACCTGCTGAGTGGAGATCTGGAATAACCAAACTGCCTAAATTCTACAAAGCCACAGAGAACTTAGTTGCGACGACAGGGCATTTGCATAAAACCCCAGTCACTTTTGACACCTCCAGATACAACCTCTCTGTGCTGCTTGGCAAAGCTGTTCAGTGAGATGGTTTATTATTCTTGCTGAAGTACTGCAAGTTTGCTTGAAAACTTCCATTTGTCAGCTTAGCTCCCTGGAGCAGGATGGTGCTGAATTCAGGTGAAACACAGAATAAATAAGAAAGGGTAACAATTTATTTTTTTAAAAAAATGAGTGGCTCCAAGAGTCTGTTCAGGTGAAAAAAACTGACTGGCATAGCTGTTCTGGAATTACTATTCTATGCAGGCATCTCTCCCCCATGTAGAAATTATTCCGGAATAAAAATGATTTCATTCTCAAAAAAAAAAAAAAAACAAAAAACAAACCAACCCACTCTGTGCTTTGAGCAAAGGCTATTTTAGAGCAGAATGTCCACAAGTGGACCTGCTGTGGGTTATTTATTCTAGTCAACATCCAGCCATACACAGAAAATTCAATATAAGTGATGAGCAAACAGAAACACAGTAATATATTTGGTGGAAAAGATTTGGGGCTACATTACACCAATTGCACTGGAGTGCACTCCCCCAGCGCAAGCAAACTCAAAACTCTTCACAAACATTAATTAATCCCCAAAGCAGTCCTGGAAAGAAAAAAGCCACCCTAGATCAATCCCAGCCTACAGAGAGGGAAAGTGACGTTGAAATGCAATGCCTTACTCAGGACCATACAGTGTCCAGTAGCAGAGAAGGAATTAAGGTCCTACATGCCCATCCTACACCATCCCTAAAACTGATGCTAAAAACGAAAAAGGAAAAGACAGTGGAAATAATCGAGGGACAGAATAACAGCCCAGAAGAAGAAAAGACAGGAAAATATTTGGGATGGAACAGAAGAAGCAGCAGGAAGAGAGACCAGAGGGCAGTGAAGTTGGGCAGACACTCGCTACGCCAAGACACTGAAAAAAGTGAGACAATGGCAGCTTCGTGTGGAAAGGCTGAGCATAAGGGCTAGAGATGAGGAACGGGAGCAGCAAGGGAGCAGCGGGGGAACAGAGCAAAATAAAATGAGGAAGGAGAGAAGATGCAGCAAATCAGTGAGAAAACTGACTGCAGCCTCACCTCTTGGCACTGGTAGATAGCAGCTTAGAGTTTTTACTCATGCTGACTTTGCTTTCCTTCTTCTTAGGCGTGCTTGTCTCTTTCTCTGTCTGTTGGTTGGAGGATGAAGATGAGGAGGAGCTGGTGCTGGCCCTCGAATCGTCATCCGACATAGCGACCCCCCCACCACACACCCCAACCTGGAGAGGAGACACCATGGGGCGTGGGGAACAAACAGTGAACACAAACACACAGAGAAAGGCCCCTGACAATCTCGCTCTGTGTTTGGGTCATGCTCCTTTTAAAGGGCCCTCGTGTCTCCCTCTCCTCTTCAGGCCTTACAGTTGAAGCAGGAGGAGCAGTAGCCTCCCCTGCACTAGGAACACCGAGGAGCAAGGGGAAAGGGACTTTTAAAGCTTCCTCTCAGAAAGCAAGTGCGAGATGAGAGGAGGAGACTGGAAGGAGAACGACTGCAGGGATCAGGGAAGCTCAAAGCAATTCCTTCTAATCTCCCCCAAACTGCACACACCAGAGGAGCCATCACCACCCACCACTATCCAGCCTAGGGGTGCAGGAGATAAAAATGGAACAGCTCTGGTCCCTTGGGTTCCCGGGAGGCACGTGGGGGAGGCGAGAAGGGACAGGGCTGGGGGGTGACCATGGCCAGCACTAAAATGGAAGTGGGGCATCATTAGCAACAGTGGGGAGACCCCGAAGGAGGATCTGGGACCTGCGGTGGGGAAACCCCTGCCTGCTGGATATCCCCTGCCTGCTGGATCGGGTGTTGGGAGCTGGGGGGGGGGGGTGGGGGGTGAGGCAGGGAGGAGGGGAATGAACAGCTAAGGATGGAGCAGGGTGCACGGAGGGGACCCGCCGAGGCCCACTGCACCGAGGGGCATGCCAGCAAAGGGGGACGGGAACAGAGCGTCCGTGCTGGGGGGTGCGGGGGGGGAGGCAAGGAAGGGCCAGGGCCTACGAGGGGTGAGAGCCGAGGGCCTGGGGAGGCCGGCGGCTGGGAGGGGGGCGGCGGGGTGCCGGGGGGAGGCAGCCCGGTTCCATACGGGCACCTCGGGGGCACAGGGGAGGAGGGCGAGCACGGAGGGCTGCCGAGGGCAGGTCCGCACCCGAGAGGGGCGAGAAGCCGTCGGGAGGGATGGGGAGGCTGGCAGGGCGCCCCGGGAGAGTTGGGGTGGCAGCGAGGGGGGCAGCCGCGGGCCCGGGGCGGGCGGCGGCGGGGCAGCAGCGGGCCGGGGGGCCGGCACACGGCCGCCTCCCCCCCAGGGCCACCGGCCCCCGCCGAGCTCCCCGGCCCCCGCCGGGCCGCCCCCGCTGCCGCCCCTCCGCCGGGCGAGAGCCGGGGGCGGGGGGGCCCGGCCGCGCTCCCCCGGCCGCGGGCCCGCAGGGCCAGGCGGCGAGGGGCCGGGGGGACAGCGGTACCTGACAGCCCCGGGCGCGATCCCCCTGCCCCGCCGGCTCCGCCGCCTCCCGCCCCATCGCCGGGCCGCGGCCGGCCCTGCCCCTCGCCCCTGCCCCCGGGGCCGGCGGGGAGGGCGGCGGGGGGGTGCCCCGTCCCCCTACCTCTCCCTTTGTGTCTGGCTGCTCCTCCTCGGTGCGGCTGGGCCTGGCCACTCGTGTCTCTCTCGCTGGGAGAGAAGCGGAAGTGCTGCAACAGCAACTATTAAACAGGCAATGGCTTCCCTGGCTGCCTCCCCCACCGCCGAGCGGGGCTGGGGGGCGGCGGGGCCGGGGCGACACCCGCCGCCGCCTCGCACGGAGCGGGGGCCGGGGCGGGGGGCAGGCGGCGGAGCCCCCGCTCCGGGGATGGAGGGGGGATCCCGGCAGCCCCAGTCGCACCGTCCCCGCGCCCCCCCTCCGGCGGCTGCTGGGGAAGGAAGAAAGGGGCGCTCGGAGGGGGGCGGGAGTTTTTAATGGAGACCCTCTGGAAAGTAATCTGCAGGGGGGCCGGGGGGGAGGGATAAACGCCCTCCCCGGCTCCGCTTCTGCTTCCGTGCGGGAGCCCCAGAGGGACGCGGTGGAGGCAGGTGGCTGGGAGAGGGGGCAAGCGCCCGGGGCCGCTTTTTTAAGGCTGAGAGGGGGTTATTAGGCTTGGCGGGGGGGGCTGCTTGCTTTCCTCCTATTCTTACAACAGTTTCAACCCCAGAGCTTCTCCCCTGCCTCACCTGCTTTGTCCCTCCGGCGGCAGCAGCAACTTCTCACCTGTCTCCGTTGGAAAGCAATAAGAGAAAAAAAAAAAGGAAAAAAAAAAAAAAAAAAGGAGCCCAGCCCAAAGCCCCCCCCGCCCCCCCGCCAGCCAAAAGGAATCCCCGGCAGCTTTCCCGTCTCTCACCTGTTTCAGCCCTAAAGCAGCAGCTGTGTCTTCCCTTCCCTCCCCCGGCTCAGCCCTCAACCAGCAGCAGGAGCAGCCGCTTCCCACTCGCCCTCGCCCGGAGTTCAGGATTCCATTGTCCCCCACACTGCACTTGGTGACATCACTGACACACAAAGAAGGGGTACTTCGTGATGTCATCAACGCATGCTGGGAGAGAAAACAAAATCTTGGGCTCGGGGCTTGGCAGCGACAGCACGAAAAAAAACCCTTCGATTTTCCAAAGGTAAAAGTATTAGGGATTTTTTTTTTCTTTTTTTTTTTTCTTTTTTCCCCCGAGTCCCCTGATGGGGAGCCCGTCTGCGGGAAAGGCGCTCCGCCGGCGGGGCTGCTAGCGTATTGTATTTGCGAGGCGTTTTACTCATCTCCCCGAAGCCTTCCCTGTCGATCTCTCTCTCCCTTGCCCACCCGACGGAGAAAAGCAATTCGGCCGGAGCGACCCGCCGCCCCCAGCCCACGCGTGGGCGCGGGCGGCAGCCGGCCGCCCCGCTGGGCTGCCGCGGCTCGCCCTGGAGGTGCCGGACCCACTCGGGAAGGGACAATAGGGACCGGCATTCCCACCGACCTCACCCGGGGCAAATTTGGCTCGGTGCCGCCAGTTTCCACCGCCTATCGAGGGATCGCCTATCGAATTACTCGGTATCTCCAGCGGTCGACAATACAATGACTGTCACCACCGCGCGTCACGATAATGAATAGGAGTTTGCATTTTCACCGTTCCTCCCGCGGGAGGACCCCGAGGTGATCCGCAGGCACACACGGCTGCTGTCTCGACAGAGCGCTGTTACGATATGACGCCTTGGGACTCCCATTACAAAACCGAGGCCGCCGGAGCGGCGGGGGTGACACGGCCCCGCGCCCGGGGGGACACCCCGGGGCTGGACATCCCCGCTGCATAGCCACCGGGGCGGGGGGGCAGCCGAGGCCGGCACCTCCTGAAGCCCAGGCTCCCCGTCCCATGCTGCCAGGCGCTGCCCGTGCCCGGGGGCTGCCGCGGGGCCCGGGGCCGGCGACCCCCCGGCCCCGCACGCCAAGATGGCCCCAGCGGTTGGCGGCTGGGCGAGCGGCGGGCCTCCCCCCGGCGGCTCTGGGGAGCCCCGAGGGGCTCGGCGGGCGGAGGGCCCGGGTCCGGCCGCGGGAAGAGTTGCCGAGCCCTCGCAGCGAGCGGCCTTGCCCGGGTGCTGCCCTGGGGCTCCTGTGGGACCCGGCCCTCTGCCCACCGGCCGGACAGGTGGCGTGAAGCTGCCGAACCTCTCCGGGAGGACCCTGCCCCTTAGCAAGGGCGCAGACTTGGGTGGGGACAAAACCGTAAAGGTTGGGCTGGGTAATGGGTGCCTGTGGCTTCTTTTGGGGACACTTGGGACATGGAGAAGAGGGGTGTTGGGGGCAGGTGGAAGCAGGACTGCCAGGGGATGCTGAGCCGAGCCTCTGTGGGACAGCGGCTTCACGCTGTTGTGACTCACCACTAGGATCTTGTCATGGCACTGATCTGTCACCATTTGTATCCAGTAATCCTTGAGCCAGAGGAATCCCTGGAGGGGACACCAAAGCAGGGACAGCATTTCCCTTTGTCACCCTTCCCTCTGTTTCCTTGGACCTCTGCATCTGCTGCTTCTGCCTCCTCATCCTCCCCCTCCGTCCCCCCCAATTTTCAGCGCACACATCTCAGCAGCACTTCATTTCACCTGGCTTAATCCCGAAACTGCCTATGCTCCCCACAGACTTGCGGCCCAGTCTCTGCGTGGTCGAGCAGTGCGGTGTGTTGGATAGGGACACCAGCAACGTTGTGAGAGCCACCCTGACAAAAGAAGGAATTCCACTGCAGTGTCACACTTCCTGGCCTTTGCCTGGATTTTTTTGGTTTTGGGTTGGGTTTTTTTTGCTAACCCTCCTCTTCAGTCTTTGTTACCTGTGGTACTACATATTACGCCTTGGTGAATTGTCCTCCAAAGGCAGCTTGCTAGCATAGTCAACCTGTCTAGTTTGACCTATGGGAATGACGCTTGAAAAGTCATGTTCATCCTTCCCTCCAGTAACTGTGGAGCTTTGGCATCTCCACCATTGACAAGGGCCTCCAAGGCACATAATAAATTTCATGAAAACTGGCATTTAGATAAAGGGGGGTGATCTGATCACTTAGTGCCCCTCATTGACGAAAGGGGGGAAGAATTCACCTCCTATATACTCAACATCAACCCAGCTGCTCTGTCAGCATTTTCCAAACTAACCCGGGGGGCTGTGGAGGATGGGGCTGGCGGTATGGTGCTACGTGCCAGGCGACAAATACAGGAGATGAAAGGACACAAAGCAAGGTGACGAGGCTTCACAAATTTCACTGCTTATGGGATAACTTTTTAAAAACAGAAAATTTCGCTTTCACCACAAACAAACCTCCATCCCTTTCCTGTCATCAGAGGAAACCTGCACCAAAGTCAAATGAGACAACTGATATTAATAATGAAAGCCCTCCACTTCTGTAATAGGGGGCAGGGAAAACCTAAAGATTGTTACAAAATCACACACACACTTCTCCTTTATGATGTTAATAACCTTGGTAGGGGGTTATCCGTACACTAACCTTTTCTGCAGCACACAATCCTTGGTAACCCTGTTCAAAGTAATAATACAATAACCAGCAGCAGCAGTTATTTACTTTGAAGCCTACCCAGAAACGCCATTTACTGAAAGCACCTACTAATGTCATCGCTTGAGCAGCTGTTACAGTGGTAGCTCCCAGGTTATGACTTACCTCCTAGGTCATGGCTAGGATCAGGCAACAGGCTGTTCTCCTGTGCTAGCCACGCTGTACTCATAGCCCAGGTGAGAGAGGAAGCCAAGAATCTATGCCCAGAAACATTTTTGCAGCTTGCCTTGCTCCCACCCACGATTGTCCTCTCAGCCCTGCATGGACACCGAAGAACTGGAAAAGAGTGCAGAACATGATCTTTTTCCCAGCAAACAGGAGAACTAGCTCCTCTAATCCAATCTTTTCCCATCTTGGGAATTTTGACAAAACCTCACTGATCTGCTTCTATTTCTTTTCTGTAAAGTGTGTGCACTTTATCAGGCGAGCTTTCTTTCTTATCAGTGCTTCCTCTCTCTGTCTCCTTACCTTTTTCTCTCTCTCTCTCTTTTTTTTTTTTTTGCCAAGTTGTGCAAAGGACTTGCAGAGGAAAACTGACTCAGATTATTCATTTTCACTGTGCCCCAAGCTTTTTTAATCGATGGCACTAGGTCAGTGTAGCAACTGAATAGGATTAGTCACTTTTCCCTCTGGATTGAGTTTGGAGGAGGCTGCAAAGCTAGATGACTAGAACCGAGTTGCCTTTGGGGCTTTGAGCTTAATTCACAGCAGAAGATAGCCAATTCAAATCACTCTGAGCCTCCTGCTAAGGGAAGGTGACTAGGATTAGTCCCTTTGTACCATCTCAGCTCCAGATACATTTTCAGCATTCTTCCTGGCTGGTCTGTTTGGTCCTGAGCCAAAGCCCCTTATATTTCCACCAATTCCAGTGAGTTTTGCATCAGGCCTTTTGTTGGGAGCAGAAAAGAAATGATAATCTGTTTGGCTCTCCTAATGTCAGCTCACTGCTAATGTGACACTTGCAAGTGACAGTGGGAAAGCCAGAAACATGCCGATATCTCACGCAGTCCTGTGATGACACACTTTGTCCTTTTTGTGTGACCCTGTGATACAAGGTGAGGTAGAAAGGAAAAGCTACGATGAGCTCAGGACAGCTATTTGAATAAAGCTAGGCAGAAACTCTGAATTGGGCCAGAAGAGGAAGGAACTGCATTCAAATGACAGAAAATGTAACAGAGAAAACACAAGTGGCTCATTTATGTGATATAAGGGTAATGAATTTACAGGCTCACCCTTCGGTTTCCTGCTCACAACTATCTTGCCGTAACTTAATGAGGCAGTCCAACTTCCCTTGCTATAATTTTCTCACACAATACAGCTCTTAGTCCTTAGAGTTATGTCTTTTTCAATTCCTTGCAGAAGAATGAAAGGGTCCACAAACAGAAAAAGACTTGTTTCCTCTGCTTTTATTGCAGTACCAAAGAGGACTTAGTTGTGGAAGGAAAAGTTTAGTTCTCATTGTCAGACCCCTACTATTTGCTACTTGGTTTTGGTTTTGTTTGAGACTAGTCCTCGGAGCTTTCTGAAGGCCTGGCTGAGAGACTGTCGTGTGGGCAGAAAGACTTGGGACCTGTTACATGTCTTGGCCTTTTTAAAGTCCTAGCCAAACTCCCACAGACTTGAAGAGTGGCTGGCAATTAATTCTGAAAGCTTAAGCAGAGAAGTATAGCTGCATATAGCTATACATACCTTCTACCTCTACCGTGCTGCTTTTATGCCTCTCCTGGTATATGGTCTGTTTCATTTTGGTAACTGAAAAACTGAAGATGCTTAGATCAGTTCAGTTTCACAGCAGCATAAGAAGTTTCATGAGATATATTTCCAGGGTTTTCTGCCTTGCTTCCAGGTGATGAGATTGAGCCTTAAAATTGCTTTACCTTGAAGATACAATGGTTCACTGCTTTCTCAGTTTACCCTGTCTATAGCTAGTACTTAGTGATCAGGACTGAGAAATATGTGATGCTTTCCCTGTCTATGTCTCTAGCAGTCACTCCATATTTCTGACCCTCATTTTCCCTCCTGTAAAAGAAGAGAATGATGTTAATCAGGAGTTAGACTGAAAATGTAAATAGAGGTGCACATGCAGACTTCACCCCTAGCCACTCATTATACTTTCCTGTAGCTTCCTTTTAGTGCCTGATGGATCTGCTTTTCTGCAGAACGCTGCCTCCCCAGTGGTCTCTCTGCTTCCTTCGGGCTTTGCAGTAGCTGGCTCTGCTTTTCTTCTCCATCTCTGCAGCACACAGGCTCCATGGATTGCTGTATTCCAGACTCCTTGGCTTTTTATCTTCTGGCACTGCATGCTCCCTTAGTTCAGATGTTTTTCCTGCTTCTGCCTCTTTTTCAGTTTACAGAAACTGCTGCTTTATTGATTGTCAACAGCTCTCCATTTCTACATACCACTTTTCCTTGGCAGCAGTACACAGGTCATGAAGAAACTCAGAAAGTGGAGTGATTATACTACATTAAGCGGTAGATGGACTATCGTCCATCAGTCCTGCCCTAGGAGAGCTCCCAGGGCAATGATATTCCTGTTGGCAAGAGCCCTGGGAGAGGTAAAAGGTGCTGGCCAACATGACCCAGACAAAAGGACTCCTGGAGGCAATGGGTCAAACAGCAGCAAATGTACTATTTTTGCCACTCTTCTCCTGCTAACTTGCAGGAAATTCCAACTTGACATTTAAACTCGTGTTTGCTTTTTATTTGTCACCACTGAACAGCCAATGATAATGGCCAGTGCTGGACCAAATCCGTACTTGAAGCTTTCTGCCACAGTAATAAATGGTTAGGATGTGACATTCCTATGCTGGCATAATGCCAGGTGTAGCCCAGGAAAATCCAGTCTAAAAGACTGTTTTGCCAGCACAAACGGCACCTCCCGATGTTACGTTTTGCCTGTACGACTGTCTTGCCTGCACAGCTATCCCAAGAGATCTTTTTCTGGTGTAAGTTTAACCTCAGAGTGTCTCTGTCTTGCAACAGAATAGTCAGAGAACCGGTGAGGATGGCTTATTAATAGTGTACGCTCTCAGTTTATGCCTCTGCCTTTGTAGGCTGCTTTGATAAAGTCAGATGAAAAGGACAGTATTTTTCATACGGTCACCAGAATGTTACAGGTTGACCATACACCCCGAAGACGTACCCTGGAAAATCACTCATTGTGGAGATGCAGATCTGCAATACGACATATAGAATGTCAGTCAATTGTACGGAATGGGCTATTTAAGAACTCAGCAATAAGTGGACAAAGTAATTTTCCTAGTATCTGAGGCAAAAGGGTTTCTCACCATATAAATAATACTTACACCTACAGACCTTTCTTTCTGCCCTTTCAAATATTTCTCGGTGTCACAGTATGTGTCACTGGCTCAGATGGGTTAGTACAAGAAAATCTGCTTTGCTTGCTCATATGCTGAATTGGTAATATTCTTATTCTAGTTTATTCTTTCTACTAAAAAAATGAGTGATTCCCTGTCTGCTCCAATTCTGTGGATTTGTAAATCCATGTGGGGAAAAAATCCACATGTCCTAACATCTCAGAAAATGTATTTAGTGAGGATTTCAATTGAGTCTTTCAACCTCTGCCTCCTCATCTAACAAAGGTTCTTCTCAACAGAGAAGGATCAGGAGAGGTGTTCAGGGCTCAGTAATTTCACTCTGTGGTTTGACTACAGTTCAAGACTTCAATGGTCTTCAACTGCAATTTTTCTCCCTAGGCCTCCTTATTATTAGAGCCCTTCAAAAGGAAGCAATAGAATCACTCAGACTTTTACAGATCCCTGATGCTGCATTCTTGAGAAACCAGTGTATAGCACTTCTTTTCTTCTTTTTTGTCTGACCAGCACGTGGAAGAAAAGAATAGAACATGCATCTGATTGTTAACCATTACTTATTTTAACACTTAAATAATATATTTTTCATATTTATTGAGGGATAGAGCATTCTTCATTTCTCACGTAAAATCCATAGTTAAAACAAAAAGGTGTATGCTATTAAAAACTTCAGCATTATAGAGCCCTTCATTTCAAGACTTCTTAAATGCCATTGTCTATTTTTTTCTTCCTGATATAGGCCATGGTAACTCTCAGATTATGCCAAAGGTTATAGAAGTGTTCACAGCATGGACTAAAACTTCACTCGGAAAATTTTCTCATTATCCCTTGTCACATTCATGATCACAAAACTTCTATGTAGCATCTTCAGCAATTGCTTACATGGAAGTATAAGCTTAGGAAACCTAAACATTTCTGAATACCTGTAAAAGACTTTTATTTTGTTAAATAACCTTGTGTTGTTCTGCTCTCTTCCCATACAATCATAAAAGATGTCTTTGAAATGTGGCTTCTTGCTAAGCTAAAGAATGTCATGTCTATGGCCTGAAGGATAGCTAGATATTTCAGGCTTTGTCCACACAGGCACATTTCACCCTTCACATCAATACAGCTATAGAGATATAGTTAAACAAGCATAACCCTACCTGTGAACTCCTGGCCAAACATAAAAATACTGTCTCCAGTTCAACTGAAACCCTTTCCAGAGCAATATCAGTCAAAATTGGAAAAAGACTCACTTCTAGAGTGTTCACACAAGGAACTATACCACTATAATTACATAACATTACATAATATAATAACCTGTCTTGTTGCACAGACATGCTTTGGGAAACTTTATCCATGGTGTAACGAAGTTGCTCTGCTAACCTTTTCGTTCAACATTTCCGTTGTGTTAGACCTGAAACAGGAGGACCTTGCTTTGATGCTGTGTTTGTGTTCCTTTGTCAAAGAATTATTGCACCTTTTCTCCTCCTTTGGCTTTTTCTTTTCTTGCCCTCTCCCCATAGCCTGAAGCACTGCCTTTCTCCATATTTACCTGGCCATGATTCTCTGCTTCTTTTTCACCTTTTCCACTTTTTCTTCTTTACACGCTTCCTTGTTTCTGGCTTTTCTTAACTCCCTGCAAGTGATTCCCTGAATTTTGGCCAGTGTTATCCAGTCAGCCAAGTTTTTTCTCCCGTCTTCTCCAAGCATACAAAGTGGACAATTACTTCCTTCTTCTTCTCCTTCCTTCCAGGCGGTATGGTGGCTACTTCCCTAGCAAATGCCACTACATTAGTTCCTTCTCCTTATTTCCTGCTTCTTCCAGGCTTCGAGGCTGCTCCTTGAAGTGCCTTGCAAGTGGCCATGAAAGCAGCTGTCTCTCAACAGACCGGTGACATAGCAAATGCTCTACCGCCTCGCTGGTCTGCAGCCTGTTGTTTGAGAGCCACTACCTGTTGCATCAGTTGGCATGATAAAAATAGGAGCTCTCTGGACATGAACTTTTTCTTCTTATAGCATAACTGGGCTTTAGGCATTACCACAATATGAACAGGACACAGTAACATAACAGCAGACATTTAATTCCTGTTTTGAGAGTTTTAACTTCTTTTTTTGAACAATAGTCCAAGTCAAAAAATATTTTTATAGAACATGATTTAGTAAGATGTCTACAAGCCTAGAGACGCATGGCTGGTAAGAATCCAGTCAGTGTATATGCTTAAAGCAAATCAGAAGGACATGCCTCCTACACAGAATACGATGTTCAAGGTGTCAGTAAAACTGCACAGCTCTGTGGCACTTTGGGTGGCAATCGTACCACATGCTGGAAAGGTTTGTTTGCAAAACTGAGGTTGAAAAAAAAAGACACTGAACAACAGGTGTCAAGAGTACTTCCTCCACCAGGTATAGTCAGGAGGACAGAGAAAAAATCTTTTCACTTGCTCTTTGAAGATTTGCACACAAATTGCTGTGTCCTCAAAAATGAGATTTGCATTTCAAATCTCAGAATTTATGTATTGAAACTACAAACTACAGGCAGTCCTTACAGGGTGGGCTGATATGAAAGGCATATTCATACGATTTTTTGAAAAGAGCTAATAATGAAATGGAATATTGCCATTTTTTCTAGGAATTTGTTGGCAAGGAAACTGGAGACTTTACAAATAGCAGAGACAGGACTAACACCTTTCCAATGCCACTTCTGAATTCTGCCATTATTTTTGTTTTAAACATCTGCTAACCTCAGAAGATGCCCATTTATTTTTTGTTGATGTCATAGAAAGATGACACTCACCCTTCTAAATATACAGTGTCACACAGGACAAACAATGCAGTGCAATCATCTGCAGGCTGCGAAACTGTGGCTTCATTTATCATGACAGTATTTCACCAGTTTGCCTTCTATTTAAACTCATCAGGCCTCATGCACCGACTGATGAAGTCAATAAGATTCTTTTCACTAGCTTAATCTGTTTCAAACCAAGCCATTGGATGGCAGCAGATTTTTGGAAGGAACTCATTAGTGGAGATGCTGCTGCTCTCTCCAACTCCAAGATTGCCATCGGGAGAATCCTTTAGTTGCCTTAATGTCTCTGCTGCATCCGTGTGTTGTATCATGGCCGTGCTGCCTGGGTATTGTGGGTTTCTTTAATTTAGCTGCCTTGATCTCCATTCAGTTATGTTTTTTCTCCTGCTGTGAAATATTATTTTCCCGTCTTCTAGTTTCCGTGCTATTGGCAGCCCTTCCTCTCTGCTTATCAGAAAAGCAAGAGAGAGGACAGTGTCACACTTGAGTGATTTTTTATAAGGCTGGGATATACTGTAGGTTTCACAATAAGATAGCCTGGCCAATAGAGTTTGTATATATAGATTTTTCAGTTTCGTTGCAGCTATGGGATTAGCTAGCACAGCAAAAGAAAAAAAAGCAAAGAGAGGGATTCTGATGTTGCCTTGGCATAACTCTATTGAGTTCAGCAGATTTACTCCAGATTTACGCTGGAATGAAGGGAGTTCAGAGTCAAGCCCAATGGATCAGTTTACAGTGGTTTTGGAGGCATCAATTTACTCAGTCACTTGGAAAATCTTACTCCCCTACTGCCAAAGATCTGGGACAATTCACAATTCTAATATATTTGGGGGTCTGCTCTGTGGTGTGTAGGTGTGTTTGCTTAATAGAATTAGGAATCTGTAAAGTAAACTTTATACAGCAAGCCCTGCCCTCTCTCGTGCTCGAGGGCAAAGTAGAAAATAAGATGCACAGGGAATTTCCTGCCCCTGTACAAAGACAAAAAGCTCCTGAGGGCTGGCCTGTAACAGACCCAGATATAGCCTTCCAGCCGGCAGTCCCTTACACAGCCCTCAGAAGCAAACTCTAGCTAGATACAGGTCTGTGTGCTTGCCTTCACGGGGAAAAGGATGCCAATAGCCTGCTGTGAAGAGTCCTGTCCTGACGGACAGGATTTCTCATAGCAGAGCCCACGCTGAACAGCACCTGTGCGCCCCTTCATTGCACGGACAGGATTCTGGTCCCGCTATTAAATGGCTTAATGTCCTACCCTTGTTCTGTAATGAGATAGGCCTAAGCAAGCTTGTAGGTGGGGGGGAAAAGGCTCTATCAGTGGCAATTACATGAAGTCAGCTTATCAACTTCGACCACGCACTACTACCATAATTTTTCTTTTAAGAAAAAAGACTTTATGGTAAGTAAAAATAGAGAAATGTTGCTGTTTGGAGGTTTGTTGACATATTTTTTTTGTGCTCTCCAAGGTGTGAAATCACACTTGGCAGAAAGCATGTGAACACTAGAATGTGTCATTTAGTGCCCTAAGTGTTTACGTCCAAACCCCTGCCACTGATGACACAACATGCTGCAAGAACAAAAGTCTGTTGGCTGGAATCTGAACTGGTTTCCTAATTTGCACCTGTGCATTGGCAGACAAGCAGCCATCAATCACAGGCTCCCGTGCATCCTGGGTACAGTGCTATAGGCAGGGCTGAAAATGTTTCTCAGAGTGCTGATGGGAGGGATAGGGTAAGAAAAAGCAATAGAAGAAAAGTAAGAAAGAAAAGGTAATAGAATTACAGGAAACAGGGCTGGAAGGGACGTCAGGAGGCTGGATTGACTATACTTGTGTAATTCCTGACAGATGTGATTAAAAAAAAAAATCTCTTTGAAACGCATTATGGCCACAGAGCCACAGATACAATTTCTTAGAAGCAAATCACTCTCTACATCTGCTAAATCTTAAAGCACCATTCCAGAGTGGTAGACAGCAGTTTCAATTGCTGTACAAAAGTTCCTATATCTTCTTTTATTTAAGTATGTATAAAGTATCTGTATAAAATATTTATCTACAGAATGGAAGAATATAGGTATACACTATTTTTGTAACACTCTGCCAAGAAATGGAATTTTACTAGAGTAAGACTTGTGTAACATGCTTGAAATTGGGCTCATAACCAGCTTGTACAGCTTTCAGTTTTATGGGTGGATTTTGTGTTTAAGAAGCAGAAGTAAATAAAAGAAGAGAATAAAAAGAAAATTAACTCCTATGCAGCTAAATCATCTTTAGAAAGGTATCAAGGCCAGGTCTCCTCATTAGTTTTTTTCTTCATTAGCATTGGAAGAACAAAGAACAGCATTTACTTTATATTCTAAAGATTAATTGAAGTGAAGGATGAAACACTGAAATTGAATTAGTAAATTATTAACCAATTTCTAAGTAATAAGAAATAATCTATTACAGAGTCTATCCCTCCATCCAGAGATTTGTCTTAAGCATTTGTCTTTAGGAGAGAAGGTGGAAGGAATAAGGGGACACAGACTAGAGACAATCCATCAAGTCAGCTACTGGAACATTAATAATGAAGACCTTTGAACTTGGCAAATCTTCCAGATATCTCTCTCTTAACTGTGACTTACAAATTGTCCCAGGCTTGCTGCTTAATCTAATGGCCTCTTTTTAATTTTTGCCCCCCACGTTATTAAAAATGCTCCCGTTATCATCTCAGCAGCTGACAGTGAAAGCAACAGTTGACAAAGCCCGAATCTGGCAGCATGTCAGCTCAGGAACTCCCTCCAGCCTGCAAATACAACTCCACCCACTCACATTTTCGGGAGAGGAGCCTGGTGCCAAGGCAGCGCTGGCGAAGGTGGTGACTGAGGAAGTGGAGATTCTGGCTGCTTTGATTTCTGAGGCTGCCTATGAACAACCGAGTTCTTTCTTCCCTTTTGAGTCAAACCTTGCTTTGACAGCTGGAAGGTTTCCCTATCACTTATTTCTAAGATTAAAACTCGGATTTACTTTTAGAAACCATAAGTAACACGAGCGTCCGACTGAAACCAACAAACTTACCTCATGTAGAGTTCTGACTAAGAGAAAGGGTCTGGCTCTCACTGTGAATACTTCTGAATGGCCTTGTGGCATAAAGGTGTTTTGAAGCAGCTCACAGGGATGAGACTTTAATCTGTCACTCCCTCCTGGCCCCTGGCATATGGGATGCACTTGCAGGATGCATGGGAAGATTGGGGAGGAGGAGAGGACAAGGCATATGGGGTACTCACAAGCACCTCCACCCACAACCACTGCCCTATGGAGGTTATGGCTAAACTGCACCACCCAGTCTCCTGATCTGGGAAGGGTTAAAGCCTTTACACCAGGTGTAAAGCTCTGTTCCTCTCTGCCTGTGTGGTGGTCTCCTGCCCTGCTTCATATATGCATCTCTCAGCTCTCAGCTCCAGCCCACAATACTCTGCATCCAGACACACATACACAGTCTCTGCTCAGAAGGACAAATGTGTTTTGCTCTATGGTCTAACTGTGCTCCACAGTCTGTTGGGCCCTATGAATGGCCTTGATGGATTTTAGAGATGGGGGTGGGAGGACAGAAGTAGGATTTTTTGGAAAAATTCTACCCTGTGATACCTGAGCTGTGTCAGATTTCCCTGGCTGGGCTGCAAATTGAGCAAACACACATTGCTCTCTCTCAGATTTTTGCTTAGGCTTTGGTGAAAGCCCACAAGTAATGTACTAAATTCTTTACTCCCACCTCCAGTCTTAAATGAATAGCTTCTTGACTCATTGTACCCTATGCAGAGCTTTAATGGATGACTTCAGCTCCGGGGGTGAGCCTCTCTCCCCAGCCTCCTTCCTTGTTTGCCAACACCCCTATCTCCTCCCCACCCTAGCCCAAAGGCTTAGGCCATCCTCCAGGCACTTCCAGGGCCTGCCAGGAGTGGGAAGTGGCAGAAGGACACAGGTGAAATTGTCCCCTGCCTGGGTTCACTTTGACCCCAAACGATGCTCCTCTTGTTCCATTTTAGTGACAGCTCTCAGCCCATGTTTAAAGGAGGGCTGAATCCAATTACCCTTTTTTCCCCCTCCCTCCAAATGAGTGTTGGCTCCGGTTTGTAAACCAGGGAACAGCTACACACCTCGAGCTGCTTGTTCACAGTTGCTCCAGAGTACACCCTGCCTCTGAGAAAGAATGAGAGGAAACTCCTGGACTTGTTCTGCTCAGCTTCACCGTGTGATTGGGCTCTAAACTACCCAAGGGTAGACCTACAGTGATTGAATGTTGTCTGGCAATACTGGCTGGTGATGATTTCTCAGCAGAGTTTTCACTTGGAAAACCTCATTCCTTCTTAAAATGCTCTCAAGATGCTGTGCGTGAAGATGAGCTTCAGTAGCACCCACCGCAAATGCGCTTCTGGACCTGGCTCTCCCATCCCTCATGCCTGGCGTATACTATGCAAGCATCCTCCTGCTGTATAAATGCACGCCGCATCTATAAAACATAGATGGGGAGAGCCTGAACAAAATTGTTCTGACTACAATGCATGTGGTGCCCTCTCGCAACATTACTCTGTATTCACTTTTCCTCTGTGCCTCAGGGGCAGGCTTACAGTCTCCGAAAAATTCTGTTTCCTCCTTCTTAGATCCCAAGCCCTTTGAGTTAAACCATTACAAGGGAAGATACAGAGATAGGAAAGGAACAAGGGATTTTCTTGTAATTTTAGCATTTATTTCCTTCTTAAAGATGCAATTGTTTAAAATAAGTGATGTCCTGGCAAAGGCTAGCGTTATACCGTGCCAGACAATTTTATCATCCCAGCCCATGAAGGCTCTCCTGTACAACATAAAGCTGCTTTGCTTTCCGGCATGCCAGTTTTTCAATGCCAGACCTCCCTTGGCAGTACCCTATTCCTCTCCGGAGTTTTCTTTGTTCAAATTTAGCCCCCCTTCAGCATCTTTCTGCCCTCCTGCAGGTACCACCGGTGCCGAGCCGGAGCCGAGCCGAGCTCGGCTGGGCTCGGCTCCGGCTCGGCGACGGGAGGGGGAGCTCGCAGCGCGCCGGCTTTAATCGGCGACTTAAATTAGCAACGCTGCAAAATCACCGCTGCGGCTGAGGTGTCCATAGGGCCCTTCTCGAGTCCCCCCCAAAGGGAAAAAAGGGGTTTTATTTTGGGGTTGAGGTTAGGGCGGAGAATTAAACTAAATTAAAGAGGAGTTGAGAGGCGATGTGGCGGCTGGGAAGTGGTGGAGCGGGTGGATCTTAATATGTATTTATGGTGCAAGCAGCGATGAATAAGATGCTTCCAGTAATAAACAAAACCTTTGCTCTGACAGACCAGGGCAGGTTCACTGCTAGTGGAGGCTTCTCAGTTCAGCTGAGGTATGAAGGGTTGTGCCCGCTTACACTAGCACTGAATTTAGCTGTATATCTGCTAGGAGATCCGTGGAGAGAGCAATGCCATGCCAGAGGAAAAGTCTTTGTTTCCAAAAGTGAGACAGAAAAGCATCAACTACCAGTCTCATCATAAAATCACAAGACCAAAGGATCGAGCTCTCAGTATAAATTCAGGAGAAGAATATTCAAGCCGGTGCTGTGACATGGAGCAGTAGGGGCAGAATTTGGCCTCGTGCACAAACTTTCTGCCAGACCTTTAGGCCTGATGCAAGGCTCAGCCCGAGTTAACATCAAGCTTCATGAAGTTAGGATGTTTTCCTGAAAAATTCCTCTTGAACTTGGAGGCACCACGCTATTTTTCGCTTTCACTTTTTTTTTATTCTTTTCTCCGAGAAGTCAACTGAGGGCAGAATTTGGGAAAAATTCCCAACCCGTCAAAGCACCTTCCTGAAGTCATTTCTCCCTAAGGATGAAGAGGAAATCACAGCTTTCAGATTGCATTCGTCAAGTCAAAACTAACGTCAGCTTTTACGGAGCTAAGCCACGAGGAAAACTTGTATTGGTTTCACAGCAGTGGCGGGAGCAGGTTTTCATGACAGAATGATATGACCAAGTCTTGTCTCCCCTTGTGCACTGCCTACCAGTGCAGTACTGCAGCTGAGCTAGTCTTTAAAATGGACATTATTTTTCCTAGTGCAGACAGCCCTGTAGAAAGCTAATCTCCTAATACTGTTGTGATACATCTGAGAGAAATTTATTTTAGAGTCCCCTAAGTGCTTGCATAATTCTCCTGTATAAATTCCATGAAAATTCCCAAATTTGAAATCCAGCAATCTCGCATGAGATAGCTTTCTAAGGTAAAATATCCTCCTCCTTATGTGTAAGCTCGTGAGCCTCATCATTAGTGCAAGCTGGGCCTATGATTAGGAAAAAAGAGCCTACCACTTAAGCTGGAGAAGAAAGAATCTAGATTGGATTCAAAATATTTAGTGCCAAACTAAAGAATTTCCCGAGGAGCTCTCCCAGATAGAGGGTTGTATCTTCCCTTGCTGTGGAACAGGAGCAGGGTTCTCTGCAGGCACAGAAAGCTTTCTACAGATACAGCCCTGTGATACATTTAAACAGAATAAACCTCGTTCTTAAACCTATCTCAAAATGTTAGTGGAATCATGAACACTGACCTTAAAATGAAAAATGATTTGCAACCTTTGCAGTGGTGTCTTTATCATAGTGCCATAATTTAAAGTATTTTATCCACTCAGCTACACAATCTTACCATTCATTTGCAGTTGTCATTTTACCTACAAAAGAGTTCACCTAATATCCCCCAAAGCAAGAGAAACCTACCGAGTATTACAAGGGGGAAATTATTACTAGTATATTATATAGAAAGGCTGTAAAGTTCAAACAGATGGAGTTGTGTGTGCACACCACGTTTCATGCAAATTACGCTTAATAGTTTAACACTGCATTATATTTTGCCTCCTGAATAAAAATGCTTCTTTAGTTATTTTTCTAATAATCTATGTAACGTTGGGGAACTAATTAAGGCAAACCATTTCCAATGTGCCTGTTTAGCTGCCTAAATCAAGTGGCCTGATTTTCAAAAGTGCTGAGTGCTGAAGCTCTAGTAGACACTTAGCATCTCTTGCTACCTGGTCATTTTTATGTGGTCAGTATAAATTTAGGAGCCCTCTATGAGCTACCTATGTGATATTTTTGGTTTAATTATTTTAAACGTAAGTCCATAGCTCACAGTAAGAAAATGAAACCTAAGAAACATTTCTAGTAAGTTTATTTCTCCTCTCTCTTCCCTCCACATTTCCAACTTAGCTGCAGGAAAAGGTGCCGACCTACAAGACTGTTTCAATGTAAAGGTGTTTCTGTAGCTGCAGGAAAACACCAATACTACTTGATTACAAAAGGAGCACATGACGCATAATTAATCCACATATGGATAAGGATGTCTTCCAAGACTGGGAATGGAAAACTAATCAAAAGTACATATGACACACTGGATCCAATACACGTGCTTCACTAGGACTTCTTGGCTGCCTCACATCTGGCTGGCTCGGAGCGCAGGCAGAGCAGCACATGACTGTCTGCCCTCTTTCATGGAGACAAATGCTGAACTGATGCCTGGCTGTGCCTGCAAGGCTTCAATTTCATCAGCTTAGTGAGTGCTAAAGTATGGTTTATCTTGCCTGGACTAGAGTTTTGAATATATTAATTTGCTTCCAGCAAACTAACACCATCCAATAGGAATATTTTGAATTGTAAACCTTTGGCTTGGTCTATACACAGATTTTGTACTGATGTAACTAACAAAAGTGCTAGCATGATTGATTTATTTTTTTATCCGGGGACATCTCCCACAGAAACAAATCCTTGCTGGCAACTGACTTGAAAACTGCATACCGATACCTTATTTTGAAGGGCCAAACTGGCTGCTGATACAGATGCCAAATTGTCATTGACTTTAGCAGGGAATCTGCCTCGGGAAGGATGGAGGTGTCATGTTTTATATCACTGTGCTGGCTACTGGAAGCAGCTGTGCTTTCCAGTCATATGCAGAATTACTGAGGTCTCACACAGGGTGCTGAGGTTCCCATGGCTGAGCACCACCACAAAGGTTTAGATTTGGTTCCCCAGGAACCTCTTGCTTTCCTCAAAACATAGGTGAACATGATGACAAACTAATTCTTCAATGCTGGATGCCATACTTTATAGAAAGATTTACAGAGCTATTTGTAGCAGGTGCTTTGGCTGTGCTGTTTACTGCTTCAATGAGAGACCAAGTAAGATTTTTATATTCCTCTCCCATAATATTTAATGAGCAATATTTATGCTTATGTTGGAGATATGCTTTGAGCCGTGATTATTGTCTGCGATTTTGCAGCCTAATGTGATGTCCAACTTCAGTACTCACTGTTATGAGCCACCATTACAAGGCAGTGGTTCTTGTTCTCTGATCTTACAAAACATAGAGAGCAGTTATGGTTTAGGAGGCTGGAAAGGTCTGTGAATGTTGATAGTGAATTACAAAACTGTTGATTTTTTGTGTCCTGAATTTGAAGAGCAACCAACCAAAGCAATGTGCCTACAATATATATACACGCATAAAAAACCCGCACATGCACATAAACAGTACAAGTATGGAGACAAAAGTCAACTCCGTGAGTATGCCCTGAATCAAATACGCTAAAATAAATCTCAACTACATTGTGTCAAAAGCTCCCCTTATATAGAAAAGTGCTCAGACGTGTTTGACCCTGTGAGCAAGGGGTCAGCTCTCTGCTCTCATCAGCTGCTCTGTAATACCTCACTTGAAGTATCTGACTCGTCAGTCATGCTACCTCCCTCTTACAATGGGCCAAGGGATGGGTACAATCTCCCATCTCATGGGTGGCTATTTGTTGGGCTCCATAATGCAGGCAGGAGTCTGAGCTCTATTGCTGAGGGAAAGCACCGACATGAGGGTAATTCAAAGGAAATATAAAGGATGAAATCCTGGTGGGGCCAAACCACTAAGTATATCAAAGCTGATGGGAATGCATGGGTTTGCATTAGCTCAAGATGAGGGCCAATGAGAACCCAAATCCTTTGCAAAATACAAGGTCTTTTCCCTTTAAATACCTGTTACCTATCACAGGTCAGATTCAATGAGCACATCAAAATGCAACTGAGGGACAAAGATTGCAAAAGTACTTCAAGCAAAGGCTTTCCTTGAATATTCATCTTAGTACAACTTTGTTTGAGGTAGAAAACTTCCAGAGAGGTTTTCGCATAGAGGAGTTTAGTCCTTCCCATGGAAAGGAGGTGAAGGGAAAGTAGAGAATGAGCAATACTCATGCCTGGTTTGTGAAAGGGATGGGGAGGGCTCTCGCGCCAAGGAAATTGTCAAATATGGAAAAAACTCTCAAAAAGGGCTTTTCACAGTAGCTTACTTTGGGAGAACTGTTCTTCAAGCAAGGCCTCTCGGGGCTGTATCACACAATTCCTTAGAGAGAATTGGTGGGTAAAGTAGTGGCAATGATCTTTGAAAAAAAAGTCCAGTTTACACTTCCCATTTTGTCATAAGCTGTCAGGAAGTGTTACGCAGTGCTATTAAACAGCTGTTGCCTTTCTCCTTAAAGATGGATGAAGTAACACTGGTAGAGAGCCTTGCTCTCAGTAGACCTGTGAAATGTGATGGAAATCCCCCTAACCCCCACCTCACAATACTGTGACATCTTAGTTTCCCAGATAGTTTTTCTTCCTGAATTCAAGAAATCCCAGTTTTGTTCCCTGGGATGTTCCTGGGCTGGATTTTAATATTTTTCTTGCAGAGATGGGTGCTGTCACCAACAACTTTTACTTTGGATGGTTCCAGGTCTGGGTGAGGAGGCAGTAGAGAAACAGGAAAGAGGATGGTGGGAGAGGAGATAGCCCTTGGACTAATGGAGGAAGTTTTTTAATAGCTGGTCCTAGCAACAACTTCCAGCACAGTTTTGTTTGACTGCTGACGGGCAACTGTTCTGCAGTGGCATCTACACTCTGTTAGGAGACTTGGAAAGGAATTAAGGCTGTACTTTAAACCAGATCTCACTGGCTCTTGTTGACATCCTCCTGATTGATGCCAGCATAGATGAGAAGAGGATCTGACCTTAGGGCTTATAAAAAACCCCCACATTTCTAAAGGAATTTTTTTGTGTAATTAAAGCTGGCGGAGTGCTGGTGCTACCTCAGAGAGAACTGAATCAGCAACGTCGTCACTTGGCTCCACATTCCTGCTTCTCCTGAGGCAGCCAAATGACAGCGAGAGGGGGAAGGAGGAGCTGTGATGAATGTGTTGCAAAAGCACCAGAGTGCAAGGAGATGAGGGACGACGCAAGCAATTCCTTGCTTCAGAGCACTGCCCAGGGAAGACTTCTAGCTCGCACAAAGTGGTGCAGCTGAGGCTGTCAGCCCACATCTGAAGCAGATGGTTTGGACAGCTACGCTGAGTTGCTCAGTACTCACCCCACTACATGCGCCCAGTTAATGCTGTGAGGCTTGTATACCTGAGGTGTTGTCAGTGCTGTCTTCCCACTGACAAATGGTCACAGCCAGCAAAACGGTCCTCCTGCTCAGGTTGTCCTCCCTGCAGTAGCCGAAAGACGGCTTTTGTTGTAAGGCATCACTAGGTACATGTGAGGCCAGTGTCTCTCACTGAACATATCTCTTGTAGTGGGAAACCGCAGTGGATAGCTGTGTTCCTTAACAAAATCAGCATCTCCTGTGTTTGTGCGATGTTGAATGTGAATGTTATGTATTACTTGCCAAAAGTTTACATTTTAAAGTCTCAGAGTCATTAATTTATATGGACCATCAATTCTGCATTTCATATGCTCTCTTCATCCCATGGCTGCATAGGACCGATGACTGGGACACCTCTACTACTGCTGATGCACAATGAAGATGGTCCAGCACAGCAGCGGACTATGCAAGCTGAGATTCTTAAGAGGAAAGAGCCAGGCTCACTCACACTGCAATTGAAGACAACCTCTATTTGCACAGTGTAAGGAATCAAATGCCAGTGGGAAGAATCAAGTATTTTCAGGCTTCTCAGAGGAATATTAGAAACAAAGCAGAGTAAAAGGAAAGGTGTATAAAATGTCTTGACAGTGCCTTTTAAGTGACTCACCATGTGTTATTTTAGCCAAGTCTTTATTCATTTCTGCTTAATGCTGTGTGCTAAAGGTCTCAAAGCTGTTGGCAATACTCAGTGGAATAATTTTTGAGCAACCTTAACAGAATGAGCAGAATAAAGGACTGTTCAAATACATAGTAGCAAGATAGCTTTTTAATAGAACAAGTTATCCAAAACACCGATGGCGGGGCCTTGTGAATGGAAAAAATCTCCCCTGTGTTTAATTACCCCAGCCTGCCTTTGTTTCCTTCTTATAATTCTAAACACTGTTCACTTGTGCTGGACACAGTCCAGTTGGAAAGTTGGTGTTTGATCAACGATGTGTCCTGTTCACAGGCTGGAGGTCCAAATGGGATGACTACAGCCAACCATCCCGTCTGACCTCCTGCCTAATGTAGGCTGTGGCATTCCACCCTGCAAGGCCTGCAGTGGAAGGAATTACTCTTCGCTGCTATTCCGGATTCAGGAAAGCATTTCTATTTAGAGCAGTACTTAAGCACACACTTAACTTCAATAATATGCTTAATTCCCATTTAAACATGCGGTTAAGTGCAACTTTGAGTTTGAACCTTTGTGAGCAAACACTGTGGGGTCCAGTAACTTGGTCATACTGAAAAGTGTACTTTATGACTCCCAAGGCAAAGTGAAATCTTAAGAGTTTATTCAAAAAAGTCAAATGGCTTGCTAATGTGTCTCCAGTCAGCAGGTGACCTCCAGAGAGGTCTGATTTGCTTGGGGATTTTCAGGCCTATGGGGGTCCAATGGTGCCGCCAGTTGCAGTATGAAACTGCTGCAGGAAACGTAAGAGATATCACCTTCCGTTTCACTTATTAGAAAGGATATATGAATCCATAGTATTTCATTAAGTCAGTAACAACCTCTGCTAAACCTCTCAAAAGACAAGAAAGAAGAGAAGCTGATTTTGTCTTCATTTCCAAGGTTTTTTTCACTTGCTTGGGGAATGGAGGAAATCTCTGCTGCACCATAATACCTTACCTAATTGAGCTCTTAGATTAATGTTTAAACTTCATTTGCAAGTCCATTACCAAATCTAATCAGTTACAAAGGTACCATTAAGGAAAGGATTTTTTTTTTTCAAATCCACTTTTAATTCACATTTCTCCCCACAACTGTCCAAGGCCCTGGCAGTGGCTGCAAGTAGTATGTTATAGATATCGTACCTATACCAGGAGGGAAAAAGAAATGGCAGAATATTTTCAGTGGAGATAATAATATACAAAATTACATGGAGTTTATATGCTGGTATGAGCCTTCGGTTAAATCTTGAATCTACTGAAACTTTCAATTATCAAAGGAAAACAATACTAATGTTCAGCTTCTTTTAAAGTGATGATACCACTTTTGAGAAGGTGCTGGACTGATTGTGTTGAAGGCTTCTCCCTAGATCCATTACCTGCAAGAGATGTGCAGCATGGTCAGCATTATCCACAGCATCTTCCAGTGCACTGAAATCCTGGCACAGCCCAGAACTCTGTTTAATTTTCCCTGCTCATGTACTCCTCAGCCTTGTTGCTAATAAATCCTCTTCACATTGCAAGTAAAATGTTCTTTTTGAGCTACACATCAGAATAAGACCACCAACTTCTCAGTACATGGGATAGCAGACAATATAAATGCTAACACACGGCTGACCTGACCACAGTTGAATGGGTGACTTCAAGCCAAGGACTCTCTCTCCCATTACCTAATCCCTGAGACATTCAGACTCCCATCCTCATCAGCACTTAAAAAAAATAAATCTGGATTTTATTTTTATAACTGTTCTCAGAAGATAAACAAAGCTGAAATTGAGATATAAAAATCAGCAGTGTGATATTATGCAGACACCACTACTTTCAGGGAAATCAAAATTTTGCTGCTGTGTCTGTGTAATGGGGGAAAGCTCTGTCTACCCAGGGTGGTCGGACCCCAGCTCTGGGAGGGAGGGGTGTTTAGAGGTAGTTGCTAATAATCAGGGGTTTAGTCACCTTCTCTGCATCTCCTGATGCATATATTAATTTCCTGATCCCTACACACCCTTTGCAGCCTGCTTACCCAGCCAACCTCGTAATCTCTTTGGGAAGCAGTGGTTGGGAAAGAGTTTTGCAGAGTCCTGAGACGAAAGTAACTCTATTGCTATAGTGCAGATAATATTACACAGGGCTGGCTTGTCCACTAAAACATGCAGTGCTGCAGCTCTCAGAATTGCTGTTTAAAAGGATGCCTTCTGCTGGTCAAAATGTCTCTGATTAAGGACAAGAGAGGCCTTTCCACCAGGCTACTTGGCTTAAGAAGCACATAGCAGAAAACCCAACATGCTGCATGGAAGCTGTGAGGTCTCTTCCACGCTGTATCACTGGCCTGCTGCATGCCCTTGGGTTTCTCTCTTAGCCTCACTTCTCTGATTTGTCAAACAGGGATGATAATTGTCATATTAACACTTGCCTTTGTAGAGCACTTTGAGATCTGTGGATAAAAAAGTGCTGTGTACGTACTTCTGCTGTGATATGCTACTGCCTTTCTGTCTCCCTATACTGAAAAGAATGGAAGTGAAGAACAAAAAGAGAAGCAGGTAAGAATGATTAATAAATACGCAGCCTATGATGGCCTCTCTCCCAAGATAAATAAAATAGCAACAACAAATGCGGAGGAGGAGAGGGGCCAGCATACGGCAGAAATGAAAGTGTAGGCAATGCCGGCATTATATCCACAGATCCTTGTCTCTCCAGACTTCAGTCACCGCTGTGTGCTTGAAGCCGGTCAGAAGAATCCCCAGTAGAGGTATCTGACTACGCACCCTTAACATAGGATCACTCTGCCTGCTTTAAACATGAAGAAAAAGAAGGAGGGGGGGGAAGAGCCCCAAGGTTCAACGTCAAGAAGATCTAAACTGCTTGACATTCTCGTTCTGAAATGCCAGCTCTTAAATTATCAAGGCCTCTTTTTTTTCTTTTTTTCCCCAGCGCTCTGTATTTCCCCATGTAACAGTGTGCAAACATTTTATCAGCAAATACCGGGGGGGAAAATCGGCTATCTAAAACTGATAAAGCAATTTGGCATGGAGGCAGCAGCTATCACTTCTAAATAGGTATGAGCTTTCTGAGGTTTAACAAGTTGCAGGGATAAAAATCTGGGGATTGACTGCTCCGAGGGTGAATGGGAAGCTGTGCTCACTCGCCCTGTGACATTTCTACCTGCTCCACTGCCCAGGTTACCGGGACTGTGCCCTAATGAAAGGAGTTATACTACTCTGCTGTATAGCAACAGCCCGTGACGCTCTGCTAGCAGTATGTTTGGGGCCATTACTTAAGTGATAATCTCACTGCTCCTTTGTTTTATGAGGCAATAATCTGATTCCCATGTGCATAAAATGAGGCCAAAGGGTAAATAGTTTGTTATAATGAGGGAACAACATTAAGACTGATGAAAACTAGAGGTCAGTGTTATTATTTCTGTTATGACACCCATTCATTTAGTAATCCTTGTGTTCATATCCTAACGGCAGGGATCCATGTCCTGGCTTTTCAAGGCAGTATCTGTCCCCTAATAAAGGCAGATATTATCCTGCTGTCTCTCATATCTAACTCAGCTCGCTCTCGATATGCTTCCTCATTACAATCAGATCTGAGAGACTCACAACATGACCGTGTGGTGAAGAACCACTGGAGAGGGACCAGAGACACTAAAGAGACATTCTCTGTGTGGCCTCAAGGCACAGAAGTATCAGTGGCAGGACAGGGAACTCATGACAGGTTTTCTAATTCATGATGAGCTTCCCACTTTGTGGACTCTCCTTCCTTTCTGCTGCATCTTTCTCCGCCGCCCCCCAAGTATCTACTCTCTACTGACAGTTTGTCATTCCCAGCTGAGAAAATATTCCCAGTAGGAGTTAGTGCATCAGTGATGCATTTCTATAGGTCTTTCTTTTTTTGAGAGAGAGAGAACAAAAGCATAGCTGGTCTACTTAGAGTGGAACTGAACATAGCAATATTACAGGGTTTTCTTAATCGCAGAATAAAATAAGTAGTGTCAGGCTTTTTGAATAGGCAAAGTTTCCATGTGTATTAAATATATATAGGTATGTATAATTTCATAAACCAGTTAAACAAATAAAACATTTTTATCTAGAGACTTTATTATAATATACAGTCTTCAAGTGCCTTGGATACACCTGTTCATATCTTATTCTCTTGTCTTGTCACCCAGTTAACCACCTTTTAGGTAAATCCCTTCATCTTAATACGGGTACATATTCTTCTGCCTGTGGAGTATATAAAGTATTATTATTAATGTGATTATATTATTATTATTATTATTATTTATTTGTTGTTATTATTATCATCATTATTATTATTTTCATTATTATTATTATTGTTGTTGTTCTTGTTGTTGTTGTTAATTATGATGCTGTGCTGGCTAGAAGAGGTAAGTATGAACCAGCACTATGCTGGAGTAATGTACATAGAACAGTAGACACGTCTTTTTACACATCAGCTATAGGCAACAACATTATAATAAAAACAGCCAGGTAATAGAAAACAACTGCTGAAGAACAGGAGCCTTATTGTATGTTTTCTAACTCATGCAATGTACAGTATTCAGTATTGCTGCTACTTACATTAAAAAAATTCTTACTGATATTAATAGTGAGAAAATTTGACTTACAGTTTCCAGTGAAATCAGCAGAAGTAGAGCTGGTTCTAACATTCCACATCCAAGATCTTTACTTTGCTTGAACACATTTTTTTCAATTACACCTAAAGGCCAAGTTTTCAAGGAGGCTTGATGAAGCAGAGAAGCAGGTATGACAGACAAAAATGAACATTTCAGAAAAGGGTGTTTTTGTTGTAGGAGCTAAATGAAAACTATTGGGATTAATTCCCTTCAGGTCTTCTAGAATATTGTCTCTTGCTTTTGGGGTAAACAGGGAAGTTCAAAAACCAAATTATTTGGTACTGATATTGTGAAATTGAACCTTATGATGGAAGTCAACACTCTCCTAGTTGTGGAAAAGATACTATGTCTACAGAATAACCTGAACCTTGGCAAAATAGAATTTTCTCCAGAAATGGGTAACATAATCTTTTATGTCATTTTAAGAAGCTTCTGGGTGGTTTATTAGGAAAAAAAAAAAGCCTACAGAGTGCAGAATTTGAACCAATGCAGACGCGCTCCCCAGGTGTGCATCCAGATCTACGCCAATGTAACTGAAGTCTGTTCTACTGACTGGATGTGGATACCAGAAAACTGCATAATGACTGTCTGAATGTCAGTGAACCTGATAAAACGTCGACTGGAAAAACTCTGTGGAGACTCCCTTTAATTTCAATGGTCTTTGGACTGGGCTTAGTATTATCTATTTATCACAGATAATAATAGAAACCTCCAGATGATTTGCTTCATTTGCTTAGCAAATGAAGACATTCATTTGTTATAAATGGATGTATTGAAAGCATAAATTTAGAGGGACAGAAATAAAGAAATTTTGTTTTCCAAGCCTGGTGGTAGGAAATAATTTAGCAATAGGAATCCCCACAAAAATAAATTAATTTTTTGCCCTCTAACATTATTACTGAAGTGTAAAGTTATAACTAAAGTAACAAGATTCTTGTTGTCAGAAGTACCCTCCACTTGTGTCTGGATACCAAGAGCACCAGTTCATCCTTTCCCAGTTGGCAATTTCCCTCTGTAGTACCAGAATTTATCCCTTTTATTCATTGATGCACAGAAGGGAAGGTGAAAACGGATCATTAGATCATCTGGTATAGCCTCCTGTGCATCACAGGCCATTAAATTCCTTGCAGTTATGTCTGTAATGAAGCCAATAATTTGCATTTGGCTAAGGCACAGCCTGATTTGAAGATGCCATGAGATGGAGAATGACTTGTTCCTTTGGTCATGTGTTCCAGTGGTTGATCACCTTCACTTAAAAAAAAAAAAAAAAAAAAAAATTCTATTTTCTAATTTGAATTTGCCTGGCCTTAGTTTCCAGGCATTAGTCCTTATTACAGTTTTCTCCCCCAGGCTGGGGAACTCTTCTATTTTCTGCCTACAACAAAGGTACTTCTTTGCTATAATTCAGTGCCCTCAGTATGCTTTTCGATAAGCTAAAGCACTAAGCTCTTGCATCTCTTGCTGCAAGGATTTCTCTCCTTTTGGAGGCTCTTTCCTGTTTCAAATATCCTTTAAACATGTGGACACCAAAACCAGATGTTGGATTCCAATATAACTTGCCCCAGTGTTCTACCCAGTAAAATCACTTCCTTAGTCCTACTCACTAATCATCAGTTTAGAAGTCCCAGGGTAAGACGGCTCATGTTTTATCACAGAGTCGCCTTTGGAGTCCATGTTGAATTGCTTTTCTGCGATAATCTTTTTCAGATCAATTCTTCAACAGGATGAAGTCTGTAACTTTGGCTTGATTCCATGCTGCTAAATTAATTACTTTACATTTCACTGCATAAACCCACGTTTTGTTAGAATGATCCAGGATTGCTAAGCTCCCGGTCAGTTTGCACAAGTGCTCTGTCCTCATCATTGTCTTTATGTCATCTGCAAATTTTATTAGCAGTGATTTTATATTCATTTCCAGGGCATTCATTTGAGATGTTGAATGCCCTTGATCCTAATGTTGATGCTTACAGAACCCTGACAGAAGCCCCCCAATACCATGTCATACAGTTACTACTACTTTTTGAAAGCTTAGTAGTATGTTTCCCAATCCATGGTAGGCAGATTCTGTGGAAATTGTATAGTGCTAACTTTTAAACAAAACAGCATGAAGTACTATATGTCAAACGTATCAGCTGGTAAAAATAACTACATAGATGTAATACATTCAGTTTGTTTGACCTGTTTTTCACAACATCTGTTGACTGGCAATAATTATATTTTGATCCTCCAATTCATTATTAATTGAGCCTTGTGTCATCATTTTCTTTTTCTTGTTTCTCTTTTTCCCCTGGGACTGAACTCAGACCAACCAGTCTATACATCATGCGGTGACCCTGGAACCTTGGGGAGACATCTGCTAATGACCGTCACAGCAGCTATGCAATGTATTGTCTGATATATGTGCAAACGTAATACAGGGCAAATCTCATTTCTAAAATGTATTCATAAAATTTCTGTACAATTCAGCTCTGTAGCCATTGAACTTACAGGTGCTCTTGAAGATCAGGCACAGCTTACCATAAAACACCCGAGGACACAAGGTATTGGTACAAACCTTTGGGGAGTCAGCCAGGACTGTGGCTTATATGGTCTTGGGATGCTTGCAGTAGCTAGCACAGGCCCATGCTGCAACTGAGATAGGTAGACTCCCCTATGTTACACTAAGACCCTCTCCAGCATTCAAAGAAGGCAAGACCAGGGTGGCATTCAGGTAGCTCTCTTTTCCTGTAGACAAGAAGTCTTGTGCAGCACTACACCTTGGGTGGGTATTTCTGCCTCTGTACTGCTTGACGCAGAGATGTATTAAGTACTTGTTTTCAAGGCTGATGGTTTGGCACTTTTCACAAGGACTAATATGATGTTTGTTCTCTCTGCTTCATCCCAAAAACAAGTGACACAAAAAGTTAGCATTAAAAATGACAAGGTGCCCAAAGGCATTACTGCCTTTATATAACTTTATACACATCATAAGACATACAAGCAGTACTCATTGGCAACTGACACTATCTTTTGCCCTGTCCTACCTATAAATGATTGCAATTTTATTTCTGAGTCTCAATTTCCCCACTTTCTACATTCCCGATAAACAATCATTAGCATCTGGGGTATTTTTATTCTGCACTTGAGAACAAAAATGTAGTGATATGTATTGGGTTTGCGTGGCAAGGTTTTGGTAGCAGGGAGGGCTACAGGGGTGGCTTCTGTGAGAACCTGCTCGAACCTTCCCCTATGTCCAATAGAGCCAATGCCAGCCAGCTCCAAGACGGACCCACCGCTGGCCAAGGCTGAGCCCATCAGTGACGGTGGTAGCACCTCTGTGATAACATATTTAAGGAGAAAAAGTTGCTGTGCGACAGCAACTGCAGCAGGAACGAAGCTGAGATTCCCGTGCAGCCTGTGGTGAAGACTATGGTGAGGCAGGCTGTCCCCCTGTAGCACATGGAGGTTAACGGTGGAGCAGATATCCACCTGCAGCCCGTGGAGGACCCCACGCTGGAGGACGTGGGTGCGCGAAGGAGGCTGTGATCCCATGGGAAGCCTGTGCTGGAGCAGGCTCCTGGCAGGACCTGTGGACCTGTGGAGAGAGGAGCCCACACTGGAGCAGGTTTGCTGGCAGGGCTTGTGACTCACAGTGGAGCAGTCTGTTCCTGAAGGACTGCACCCCATGGAAGGGGCCCATGCTGGAGCAGTTTGTGAAGAACTGTAGCCTGTAGGAAGGACCCGCCTTGGAGAAGTTTGTGGAGGACTGTCTCCCATGGGAGGGACCCCACGCTGGAGCAGGGGAAGAGCGTGAGGAGTCCTCCCCCTGAGGAGGAAGGAGCGGCAGAGACAACGTGTGATGAACTGACCGCAACCCCCATTCCCCGTCCCCCTGCACCACCTGGGGGGAGGAGGTAGACAAAATGGGGAGTAAAGTTAAGCCTGGGAAGAAGGGAGGGGTGGGGGGAAGGTGTTTTAAGATTTGGTTTTATTTCTCATTATCCTACTCTGATTTGATTGGTAATAAATTAAACTAATTTCTCCAAGTTGAGTCTGTTTTTCCGGTGATGGTAATTGCTGAGTGATCTCCCTATTCTTAGCTCAACCCATGAGTCTTTCATTATATTTTCTCTCACCTGTACAGCTGAGGAGGGGGAGTGATAGAGTGGCTTTCGTGGGCACCTGGTGTCTAGCCTGGGTCAACCCACCACATGATAAAAATAGAAAATCCAGACTAGGAAATAAACACTAATGTTATTCAGCATATTGAATAAAACCAGTCGTCTCTGGAGCCCTATACAATATGGACAGCTGAGGTACCAAGAGTACATTGTGAACTTCCCCAAGCTCAGTCAGAGTTTTCCTGGTCTAGTTCGAAAGAAAGAGCAAAGCTTCCTTTTTTCTTCTTATTTACCTTTATTCCTGTGAGTATCCAATTAAAATTGCTTGGATCAGGACTCTGGTTTGTTTGTGGTGCCACCGATGGAGAAGTACTAACTTACAATTAGGCCTGAAGCATGGTGGCAGGGAACCACCACAAAGGTGGGCATCGTACACCTCCCGAGAGCCCATGTGGTAGCAGGAGTGTTGCAAAGTCCTGTATGTGGCTCCACAGATGGAGCAAACAAAAGCCCAGTGGTTCAGGCTAAGGGATTAAAAAACTGTGTGGTGTGGCTAATTATGAAAGGCCATATTTTACAGTCAAAGGGCATAAACAGTATGTGCTCTGGATGATGATGGACACAACAGGAAGACAAGAGGAGAGCTGTGGCTGAAAGGTGATATTCTAGTCATCAGCCCTGCTACCGGATGTGCTGTGGGCTTGTTTCTTCACAATCAGTCTCATTTGCATTAGGCAACACAGCTTTTTGTACTTTTAAAGGAAATACAAGTAGCAATATGGTATCAGAAGGTCAGCTGCAATCATATATGTTATCGGTGGTTATCTGGAAACCACATGAAACAACAATCTCTTTCCTCACACCAGCTCTGCGCTGCCTTCTTGTGTAGCAACAGCTTGCAGATGATGCGCTAAGAATGGTTTTATTTTTCTTCCCCTCAGTGCAACTCTTTCATGACTTGCACAGCCTTACGTCTTGAAAAGCCTCTGCAAAGTTGGTCCATTCCCATGAACACTTCTGAAGGCAATGCGAGTGGAGGTGTCGCTGCTGGAAGCCCAGCCCAGCACCTTCTGCAAGCTTTAAAGGAGATACTGGACCAATGGTTACGCAGGGGGCAGAGAAAGGAGCAGTGGTGGCCTTCCTCAGTTCTTTCATGACTTCTCCAAGACCCACAGCAAGGATGACAGTAGGAGTACCTACCATGCACAATGTTGCCCAGATCTACCTGATGTTGATCCAAGGTTGTCTTGAAACAGCAGAAATACCCTCCTGCCTCAGTTTCCCTGCTTCAGCATGCAGACAAGCCAATTCCTTGAGACAGATAAAAAAAAAAGGTGTAACGCACGCCAGACACACTCCTTCAGCCATCGGTATGTGGAGCCCTGCAGGTGTGGCAGCTCCAGCTTCTGCTGACCTGCAGCTGTCCCTGGAGGTGAGGCGGGCGGCGGGTGCCGGTGCTGCCGGCGTGGGTAGCCGGTGGTTTCTGTAGGTGTGCAGCCTGTGCTGGGACTGCCGCAGCAAATTCTTTTCATGGGAGGGGCAGGAAATGGCGTTTCTGTAGCGCAGTGGAAAGCAAACCATTCACTGCCGTCAGGGTTTCATCTCCTCACAAATAAGATCTTTGTTTATAGATGTGGCTTTGTAGTTCTGTGAGAACCGGTAGAGTTCCACTTTCAGGAAAATATTAATGATCAACCATGAATAAGTAAAGGAGGATGAGACCTTTGTGGTGTCTGCTGAGAGACAGCAGTATTTTGCCATAGCTGACAAAAACCCAAGTCCACGGCCTGTGGATGCTTACTCCAAACTTCCACTTATCCACAAACAAAGCACACACCGCATAGTTCCTCTCCAAACTTACCCAGAAAATTGACACCCCCCCAGTACATAACCCTGGGGATTCTTTGCCTGAACCTCTCCTGTCCCCCCGGCAGACCAGGGGGTAAGGACTCAGAGATTTGCCTAGTTTCAGTGAAACTGCGCAGTAAATTCTATTAATCTTTCCAAGGTAGGAATTAGTATCTGATCTTCCTCCTTCTTCCTCCTCTGTCAACACCAGCTGCTACAATGCATATTGCCCTATAAAACACTTTCTGTTCGATTCTGGTGCCCTCAGGTGCCCTTCTCCTCCCCCCTCCCCCCAGATGAACACCTGTGAGAGGCAGATGGTACAGATAATCCAGAATATATTTCTTGAGTCCATGTAGAGAAGCTGCCAAGTTGCTGATTTTTTGGCACCGTGCCTCGTGGCATCCGTGGCTGGTGAGAGATGCAGATGCCGCCTGAAAATAGCTGAAGAGGAAATTCTCCCAGTGTCTCCAGAGGTCTGGGGAAGGCGGCTGCTGCCGTGGGGTTCGCGGGCAGACGTCCCACCGGCACCCCTGCTGGGAATGCCTCGAGAGCAGAGCTTCCTCGCTCATGTCTTAATCAGTCCTTCCTTCGGCTCCTCTTCAACGGGCTCTGTGGGCACTGCCTTGCCTTCTCGTAGTGGAGGGGGAGAGGCTGTTTTCGGTCAGACATGGCTGGGCAAAGGGAGGAAACGTGCCTGCAGGGAGCTGGGAGATGTTATTTCTGCCTGCAGACTTCACCTCCATGCACACTCAGAGGCTGCAGCAACAGATATCTCTGTTCTTTTGTTTTCATAAAAGATAAGCACCAGCACATATTTATGTCTGCCAGAGGTATAATATGCACCCTCTTAACCGCCGAGCTTTGTCAGAGTGGTTGCATGGGGAGGCTGTGTAGATGTCCAGCCATGCAAGTGAGAGAGGGCTCCCAGTGCAATCCCACAGCGGGCTCTGTCCTTCAGCAGCCAGCACCAGCAGCCCTCTGAACTGCAGCGAGGGAGTCCCCAGGACAAACCAACACCATTAGCGGCTCAGCTCCTTCCTGATGAGAGAAGTGGTTTTCTAACGTGATTGTGCCTGGGAAGTAGCCTGGTTCACACATGAAGAAATTAACTCGGGGGTAGGAGTCATGCCCAGGCACAGCCGCAGCAGTCCCCCTGAAATTCGGATATTCATCAGGGCCTATCACAACTGAAGCTGGATTATTCCTCAGCAGTTGTCAGGAAAAGGAGCTGAGACCAGCTTACCAGCACATAAGACCAACAATAACAAATACCAAAGAGTCAACACACTGTGCTCTTCCTATTGTGTGGGGCTTCAGGGCAGCGTAAATCCTTGCACTGCCTGGCTGGTTTTGAAAGGCACGTTCTTATTGCCCAGGGCCTGCCAAACACTTTCTGGACACGAAGGAGAGCGCAGTCCTTGCCTGAAGGGGCTGATGGTCAGTGGCAGACCAGCAGTGAGAAAAAGGAACAAATAAGACAGAAGAAACAGGCGTGTGAGTGTTGGAAAGTGTGTGGTTTGCCCCAGTATATTTTGAGAAGCTGGAAGGAATGTGGTAAACATTAATTTTCTTTCCACTATTTATTCTTTATTAGTTCTATAACCTTTAGATCTGTAATTCAGGGTCTAACATCCTTCATTTCCAGTATTCAGTCCTTTTATGCACGTTTTGCAGAAAAACGCTTCTTGCTCCTTGCCCCCTCTTCCTTCTCCCCCAAAATCAGGACACTACACCCAGCTCCTTAAAAACACGGGGGTACCTAACCCCACTGGGATGAAATAGGCTTAACCAGATTTAGGTGCCTAAATACCTTTGAGGATCTAGGCTCTAATTAGCTCATTTAATGAGCTCCTGTAGTCAAAATGCACAAACAAGGTCTTAAAGCCAGCGGCTCTGAAATCCAGTGGAGAACAGGCCCTCCAAATGCGGGCACCAAGGCAACGGGCCAGGGAAGTCCCAGAAAGCAGTGCTGAGATGGAGAGAGGTGTCACGCTCCCCAGGCAGCAATGCTATGTCTGCATCTGGTGATGTAGTAGTGATCAAAAAAGAGACATGCAGTATTTGCAGCAGACCTGCTTTCTGCATTCCCTGTAAGACAGTCCCTCCTGCTCCCATTTTCTGAAGGAACACGATTTCTCTCTGAAGGCCAGGGGATCTAGAAGCAAGAGGGCACCATGGAGAATTTCAGCTATGCCAACACTCTTTTCTGGAGAACACTTCTTCCCGTTAAAGGGCACAAGTAACAAATCAACTAACTTCAGTCACAAGAAACTTAGCCCAGAGACACGAAGGAACTCAGCTGTGGCTGCTCTTGCTGCCTTACCACAGAATGAAAAAGAAGTTCCCTCTAAAAAATAATAATGCTATTCTTGTTACTACAGAGCTTGCGCACCAATCCCACTCTACTACAGAACATAATTCTGCTAGGTAACATATGAACAGAAAAGAAAAGAAAAAGGAAGAAGAAAAGGGTGCCTTTTGGCTGGAGAAGTTTAAAAGAAGAATAGATAGTGTCATAAGCAACAAGGAGCAGTATCGGTGCTGCAGCAGCTCAACCATAAATGAGTTTGGGCTGTGGTTTTGGGGAAAGTGTCATAAGAAGAGACCTTTCAGGGAGAAATGTTAAGAGGACAATAACAAGATTGCTTTTTCAGTAGTTTATGGGCAGCCTGTGGATAAGAAGATGTAGATGATGAGGGCTAAGCAGTGCTATGCTATGAATTGTGCCAGTGCCAGCCCCAGAGCTCACTGAGGGCTCTGCTGTCCTGAGCAGATGGCAGCTGAACACGAGGACACAGCCATGCACGGCAGCACCCAGCCTCTCCAGGAAGTCATTTACCTGCTACCTTGCTCAGGAGGTCTGACACAACTGTACACACATGATTTGTGCTTGGGTTGCTGTGTTGAAATGCAAACAGGTGTTATAAAAATATGAGATAGTCCTCTATGCCTTTCACAGAGGGTGTGGGCTTTGATCATATAAGAAATGGAAATCTTACATTATTCAGAATATTTCACCGCCTCTGGATTGGCTGGTGGATCTCAGGAACCTTTTTTAACAGTGGTGTTAGAGCTGGGAAAATGTGGGTCCATGCCGTGAAGTAGTCCTGGACCATGATGACAATTTTCACTGTAAAGTTAGCTACCAAAAGCCATTTCTTGGTGTTATTACCTAGAAGGGACCACTGATATTAAGTTTTGTGTGTGAGCTTGGAAAATGAAGAGACAAATTAACAATGTCTAATGCAGGAGCTGATTTGCACAATAATCAAGAGAGACAGTAGACACAGAGGACCTCGATGATAGTAATAGTTAGCCATGGCGAGTCAAACTCATGGATTAACTTTCCCAAAGCAACGTCCAGCAAGCTGGAGATATGAATGGAGGCAAACAGTCAGGTCCACAGCTGGAAGAGATGTCTGGTGCTTCTCCATGCTCCTCAGACAGGTCTGGACTGTAGAAACTGTTTGGATAAGGACTGCAGCATTACGTGATGCAAGAGAGAGTCCTTCTAACCACAATATGACCCTTCAGCATTGCCTGCTGCACCTGAACATGCTTCACTTTTTAACTCACTACGGGGCACAGTTCACTTGTTTTGGTGTTTATCTTGTAGCAATGGGCCTTGAGCAGTGTCTGCAGTATAGATTAGAAAGGGGCAGAGGGAGCTGGGGTAATGACTGCTCTACTAATGGTAGTTCTTGGAGGAGCTGCCATTTCTGTTTTATTCAAGTAGCAGTCCCCAGGCTTAGGGCTGTACTGGGTTTTGGCAGCAGGCCTCCTTCAAGGCAGCTGTTTCAGAAATCCTTGCAGATTTCTTAGATTGCTTTCCATTCAAGCCAGTGCACCAGTATCCACTCCAGCTCTTCTCTTGCTCTAAATGATGCAAAAATGCTCAGATCAACAGAGATGGAAAAGGGTAAATGGCAGTGAGCACCTTTTCCTGCGCTCTTGTGGAAGCACCACTACACCTGACGGTACTCCAGGCTTCCACTTTCAGCCAAGAACCTTCTCATTTCCATCCTTCTAGCTCAATCCTCAACCCTCCTGATGCAGCAGCTTTGACAAGAACCACCTATTCTTTAGGATACAGTCAAATCCTGCTGGGTGCCCTGATCCCCTGCTTGCTGGGAAGGCAGGATTTCTCAGGTTATGAAGGTACCTGAAGACCAGTTAGCCACTTCTGCAAATTCTGCAAAGTATTGGTGCAGGAGCAATGCTGAACTCTTGATGAAATCAAGGACAGCTAAGGACTTAACCTGAAGAGATATTTTTGGAGAGGAGATATCTTAAAAATATGTCCTGTCTGCATTTTCAGGAAACTAACTGCCTTTGAAGATCTGCCTCCATGGTTTCTTTATTGTTCTAGCAGTGCTCAGGGTGTTAGGTAAATTTCGCAGCATTTCCAGTGAAAAGAGGCATTAGTGCAAATCATAATCAGGCCTGAGGATTCGAATCCTCCCTCCAGGTACATTGGTGTGACCCTGGCTCCAGGGCGGCACCGCTCCAAGCATAAAATGGGGAGTTCTCTGACCTGCCAGGGTCAAGATGGATTAGAAATTCAACTCAAGCCCTGCACAGCTGCACTGTAACCGACAGAGGAATCTCTGCATATGTGTTCAGCTTTTAGGTTAGCTTTTACTGTTATTAATTTCCTTTTATAATCTCCATTTCATGTTTACCAACACAGCACCAGATTCTCAGCTGATGTAAATCAGCAGTGATCCATTGCTGTTAAGTGAGCAGCATTATTTTACAGCAGTTGAGGGGATGGCCCCTAGCTATTAATTTTACTTTGCTCCTCTCTCTTGACAGGAACAATCTCTTTTAGAATTTGAGACTAAATAAAAAATCACCCCTTGGATAGCTGAATCCTGTAATTCCCTCCTGGCCTCCACTCTCCTTGCTGCCAATGGAAATGAAGAGCACGGAGCACCTGGCAGGATCAGGCCCTCAGGCGTCTCAATGGCTGTGCCAGCCCTCTAATTCTGGAGTAATGATAATAATCAGGCTTGCACCGAGTGTTGACACATATTTATTAATTGCAAGGTGCGGCTGGCTCTGCGCTTTGCTAAGACAAACACTTGCAGAACAATGCGCACAGAGGAGGCTGGAAACCACCCAGCCATGTGTCAGCAGCAGCTGAAAGGGGAGGAAATTGCTAACTGTCCTGCGCGAGGAGGCAGAGCCCTGAAAATCCGGCTGGAGAAGGAAGGATCTCCTTTTCTTGGGTTCAGTTTTCCTTTTGGACAAACCTTTCCTGTTTCATCAAAAAGTCCCCGACCTCGCCATGGCCCCAGCGGCTCATGACACAAGACCACGATGACACAATCGGAGCCAGGCTTCGCGCCAGGGCTGGCAGTGATTTAGTGACGTTCCTAGAGAGCAGGGGGAGGCAGGCCCTGGCCCACGAGCTGAAGGTTATTTGTGCAGAGTCATATATTTAAGGCAGCAATCATGCGAGTCCCAGAGCGGTAGGAAGGGAAGGGGAGCCTGCCTGCGAGGTAGCTGGTCCTGCAGAGGTGAACTGCTGGATGCTCAAGAGAGAAGCCAGCAATGAGACTGGGACAGAGAAGAGCTTTCTTTCTTACTTTAGATACTAAAAAAACAAGTAACAAGTGACTACACTGTATTTATTTACTGGTCTGTAAACGGTGCGCAGTGACTCACTCCTTTTAGTGCTTTCCTTTATCAGTGATTAAATTACTCTCTCTTGTGAGCAGCTTCTTTCCTTCCTTTCCCTTCAGCCTGAGGATTTACATACGGCAATACCAGATAAGCGAAGACAGTGCAAGACAGCTCACTGAGTTCATACCTCAGCTTCGGTTGAGTTATGCCTGGCAAAACTGCAGCTAGCTTGAATGTGTCTGTAGGCTCCTCTTCACTGTTCCTCTGCTTGCTTTCCCCGCACAGCTGAGAGCACTTCGAAGCTGCCCTAACTCATGTCACTTAGAGTGATTTTCAAAGCCCACTTAACTTATCTGCCCTGTCATAGCTGTGACCAGCCTGGCACTAATCGAGATGTTCAAGAAATACCAGCCAGTTACACACAGTCCTCTGAATCAGTGAAGAGGAGAAACTTCCTTTCTCATTTTAAGTAGTCTCTGTATGTCTAGAGATGTCTTACAGAAACAGAAACTATACCTGATAAAGTGCCAGCATTAATCCATTTGATATATTTAAGTGCGGCTGTTTAACAGCAACATATCAAGTTAATGCAATACTGATGGAATAAGAAATGGCATCAGAGGGTTTCAAAAGATTTCTTATCACATGGAAAAGAAAGGATTTTGACTTCCCATTTCATTTCTCTGTGAATGAGAACACCTTTGCTATTTACATTATTTACTGTTTACCGTAGTAGAGTCTCTACTAAAAATCAAAGTGATTTGCAGAACCCTGCCAGTTCTTTTTATATCTCCTTTGCTGACTCAATAAACATCTGACACTCCAGTATTGTAACTAAGTACTGTACTGATTCTGCCCTCATTGAAAACATCTTTCTAAGAGAAATGAATTGTTCTGCTTCTGCTAAAAATGTGATTTGTCTGGTGAAGCATTTGTAAAAGCTTTTTTTCCCCGATGTTACTGTGGCAATTGGAAGCAGTTAGGCATGTACAGTAACTTGAGAAGCTATGTGAAATCTTCTGATATGCAAATATACTGCTGTATACATGGCAAAGAAGAGCTTTGGGCATGCTTACATGAAACAGAGTTGCGTTAACAAACAATTCCCTTATATGTTATTTTGAAATAAAACTTTGTCCTGAAAAATGAAATGAATATTCCAAAAAGCCTGTGCTGGTAGGGAACTGGTTCTGAATTCAGACCAGTTCTGCCCCAGGCTAGTTCTGTTTCTCCCAATACAGTCACCTTTAAATAAAATAGAGCAGGATTGAAGCCAAGGAGCCTGAGCAAGGTGCAGCAAGGGAAGACACTCTCACAGCAGCTGGCAAGGACAGGGCATTTCACTTCTTGACCATCATCTGGCAGAATCGAACTGGATGGATGTCCCTACAGGAAAAGGTGGCCTTCCAGTCTGAACAGGACACATTGCATCTGGTCTGTATCTGCTCTTAGATCCAAATTCAGGCAGGGAAGAGACAATGGGAAACCAGAAAGAACAGCCTAACGCAACTCCACGATGGTGTTCTTGGATGCCAGCCACAGGCGAGTCTTCCAGGTAAGCACAGAACACAAAGGAATGTATGAGCACATAAATCATAGGAGCTGAAGATGGGAAAGGCCACTGGAAGACTAGTCAATGCAGGCCTGTTTTCTACAGGGAATTTCCCAGTCAACAGTTTTAAGAATTTCAAACAATAGGGCTTTAACTTTCCTCTGGAAGCAATTCAAGGTGGTTAGGCACCTATCTGAATCTTTCAGCATCTCAGTGCATTTCACGGGACTGGCCCTATGCAGATTCCTAGCAGCTCTTGCTGCAGGTCATTACATTCAGTTTTCTTTTTGCTGTTTATTCCAGGCTTATTCTATAATGAAGCAAATCCAGAAGTGGAAGTAGTCACTTCAGGCTTGCCGACACTGCAGGTTTCCCCAGACTTCCTCCCAGGGAACCCGAGTCAACAGGAAGGGTAGTTATGAAAAGCTCCCCGGGTGGGCAGTCTGGGTTTGGGTTACAGTGAACTGGGAAAATGCATTCAAGTCATGGAACAAGGAAGCCCGCATGCAGCACTGTTGTGGGGTAGCTGCAGTGCATTGCAGTTACACTCTACCATACAGCAGAATGTCCTCTGCGCAGTCAGGTCCCTAAGATTTGAGCCACTTCCACAAATAGCTCCTAGAAACTAGGCTGAGTTTCAGCAACGCAGATCACATCTTCAAATGGCTTTGCTGGTTTGCACTAGGGCAGGCTGTGCATCAGCAGCTACTCCACAACAGATTCCCAAAGAAGATGTAAGAAAGAAAGGGCACACAGAAAGATCGAGGAAACCGCCTCTGCCCCTAACATCTGAGAGTAAGGCTGCTAGAGCAAGAACAGAGACCTGCTTGTTCTTAAATTCCACTTTATATTCTCTGTAGAGATGAACAGAGTCTGTTGGCATTTTGCAATGATTGCGAGGAACTTCAGTGGTTAATTATATCCTCTGTTTCTTGCCTCGCTATCTCTGTGCACATTCACATGAGTCCTAAACGGAGTTTACTGTTCAAATGCCTAGGCTGTGGGCCAGGAGCAGTGCCTAGATAGAATACTGTGAAACATCTCCTCACGTGCTGTGATAAAATGCTCGGGGACATACTATATAGAGCTACGAGTACGTCCGCAAAGCCATGAAATGTTATGTCATCAGTGCTACGAGTGCTGCAAGGTTGTAATCTCAGAGCACTCTATCAGCCAAAGTAGGAGAGTAACAAATTTAAACAGCACCCAGAGTTCAAGGACTGTGTCACCATTAGATGGTGGTACTTTCCAATCCAATGTGCCAAGGCTGCTAAGGAGGTGGTCGGCCAAAATGTGCAGCAGGCTCATGCAGTGGGAGAAGTGGCGGAGTAACACGATGGGCACGAAGGAAGGAAAGGGTGAAAAGCAGGCGAGAGCAGCGGTGGCAGGGTGGTGGGAGGCCAGCAGAAGGCTCCCAAGGCAGTGATGTGCTTAACCATTTCCTCTTGCCCTGGGTTGGTTGCTTGCTTTCGGCGTGTGAAAGGGGAAGACGGCGGTGTGCCACTGTGGTGTGCCAGGTGAGAGTCAGGAAGCGGGGAGGAGGGGGGCTGGGGCTGGGTGATAGTTTAGCCACAGCTGGAGGAAGATGGTTTGTGTTAGCCTATGGCTTGTTTGAATTGATCAGCACCCTTCACTGTCCCTTTCACATCAGTCTCAGCACCATTTAAATTAAAATGCTAATAAAATGTAAAGAAGGACAGATAGTTTCTACGGAGGTTCCTTGCCCTGGACCGGCAGTCTGAGTGTCCGTGCTCATGCACAGTCTGCCCTCTCCATACGTCTTTGCCTCATGTGTTACAGAGGGATCCTTGCTTACAAGCAGAGACGCTTTTGGGGCCCAGCCACTGTGGCAGGTCCCTGGGACCCTGGCCAGGTGAGGGGAGAAGGGCAATATACTTAGCCAAGATAGAAAGCAGTAAACACATTCAATGCTGAAATGGAAGAAGAAAGGGACTTATCTCCTAGCTTCCCCCTGGCATACTAGAATTCTACGGTTAGGTCTTCCTTACCAGATACCCTGCCAGTCCCAAAGTATTCAGCAGTCTTGACTAACCTGAGGCAATCATAATAAAACATAGTTTAGTAGGAATGACCTGTGACAAAACCCCCTCTCACCCATCAGAATTTGGCAGGTAGCACAAACCCTGCCAGAGTCTGACTTCTTCCCTTACAAAGCACTTCAGCTCCAAGCTCTTGATTGAGAGCTACAAGGTGCCCTGACATGTTCCTGCTCCAACAATTCATTAGCTGCGGCTTTTTGCAATGATCGCCGTATTGCAGTATTTCTTCAGGGCTTCCTGGCTCTCCCCAGGAGACAAGGGGATGCAGGATCAGTGGCAGGACGGTGCATCAGGCAGTGCAGTCATGTCCCCAGTGGAGCTTTGCTGCTGATTCCAGCAGTTTGCAGTTGTGAGCGAGCTGCACTTGAGTGCAAGCTTGCACTGAAACACAGACTTGACCATCTGGCCAACATATTGCAAATGGGTGGAGGACGTGCAGGTACTGATCAGTTTTGGCATGACACAAAATAGAGTGGGAGGGCGACTGGAGGCCAATCAAACCAGCAGAGAAGCGTTAATCCTTGCTCACTGTGTGCTGTGAGTGAGCAGAGCACAGATTGTCTTCTGGTGTTAATACCCACTGGAACTTGTGCTGTGTGGGTGCAGGGCGTTTCAGTGAGAATACAGCTGGGCTTGCTGGGAGTCTTGTGCCAACAGGCGCCGAGAGTAATAGCAGGCGTGGGAGTCGGGAGGCATGGGTTTAATTTCTGTGGGGTTCCTGGGGCAAGGTCCTTCCTCTGGGCCTTTTGCCTTCCTCCCTGGCACTGGGAAGTGGTGAGTCCTTTGGAGCAGGCGCTGTCCCTTCAAACGGGTGTGGGCACAGCGGGTTGAATATCTGGTTTGGGTACCTTCTTCTGCACACAAGTAGTGTTCAAATAATCATCGTGAGGTCCTCCCTTGCTTAATTGTTTACCTTCACTAAACCCTCCGCCTGTGTATCTGTGTCACAGTGGCAGAGAAATGTGTGACAGGAAAGGGTTAACTTGTGGGCGGGGGGGGGAGGTTTGCGGGCAGAAGGGAGGAGCAGGAGAGTATTTCTGTATTAACATGCAGCTGGTTAATGCAGCTGAATAGCCCTGGCTCAGCTGTTACCTTTCTCAAAGCCAATGGCAAATGATGAAAAACCGTGGTAATATCTATTAAAAGTTTGTGGAAGGGGCCTGCTCAGTGGGAGCTTTTCCATCTCACATACAAGTGATGATTTAGAACAGAGAAAGATCCCCTCGAGGGGATTTTGTGAACCATGCAATGCTAATTAACTCCATTGTTGTATTTTGTTTTGAACATAAGAGTCCCTCTGGGATTGCAGCACTCTTTCCTCCTGCAATAGATTTCCATTTTGCACCACTGCATAAAATCTCCTCCGTATCCCATCAGCAAAAGGGATTAACAATAGGGAGAAGCATATGTGCATAGTTTTATGGGGTTCTAGGGAGGAATGTCTCTCCCTTCACCTCCCAGATGCATTCTCAATAGGGGCCATTCTGTACATCCTTGTTTTCACTGTTTCTTTAACCTTGAATTAAAACCAAGTGTACATCAAACACTGGGCAGCATCTCGCTTTGATCTTCAGCATATTCAAACCACTTCCAAACATGCTGTACTGGAGTTTGTTTTAGCGGTTGGCTTGTTTGGGCACAAATGCAAAAAAAAAAAAAAGAAAACCAAAACCCAACATCCCCAAAAAATCAACAAACCCCGTCAACACCAGGAGTGGAAGCACTGGTGAAAGACTGATTTGCTCGTCTACAGTTCATCCCGAAAGGAAAGCAAGAAAATGAAAGCTCTCATCTGTTTGAAGCCCTTACTGTCTTGAGCCAACAATGTTGGGAAGAAACTTGACTCCCTCTGCGCTGAATCTGCTCTTCATTTTCTGGACTTCTGGTGCCCCACTTTGGCTTGCCTAGACCCCCTCCTCTCTGCTCACTCCTTTTGTGTTGAGCAAAGTGGATCCTGACTCACCTTGGTGCTCTGGCTGTTACCATGTAGCACCAACTTCAGCCAAGCCAGAACAACAAGAGCAAGGAGCATCAGGTCTTTCAGATGAGTTAAATGGCTGTTCTTAATTCTTCAACTTCAGTCTCTGGCCTCCATCAACTCTGAGAAAGCCCAGATCTCTTGTGTGATGTCTTGGATAGTCTGTTTTCTCTGCTGCATTAAGTTTCAGCTCTGCACAGGCCAATATTTACAGAGTGTTGATGTCTGTCTTCCTGCTTTAGGCAATTTGGGTGTTTCATGGTAAGAAATATTTAGCAAGCTGTCCCAAGGGAGTGGCTAGTGTACAAGTGTCAGATTGGTGACTTCTGGATGGAACTGGAACTGCACTGGGAGCTACCTGCCACCGACTGTAATGGGGATTCTGCATGAACTTGGCCATTATTTGCAAATAAGAGACTTTCTCATGTACCTTATAACACTGTAAATTCTTAAATCTTGATTCTTAATTCATGCTGGAATATATTTAATTATAATCTGAGCAATTTTTGAGCTCTCTGAATGAACAACAGGAAAGACATTTAACATCACCTTCAGGAGTATAAGTAACGCAAGTCATAGAGAAGCCCAAGCAATGCTGCCTTTGCACTCAGGCCCCTGGGGGCATGACTGTGCCACCTCCAGACCCAGGCAGAGCTGCGGCCCATCCGAGACACTGCAGCCCATCAGAGACCCTATCCCCCCGCCTTCAGTCAGCTAAGCAGAATACTGGGTATATTATACAGCTTTGTCAGGGATGCAGTGGGGATGCTCATTGAGGCAACAGCCCCTGTGCCATTGCTGCTAGACTGATGAAGTAAAATTTGTCATGTAAAGCTTCCTGTTCTCCCCACAACATCCCTTGCTTACTGCAAACTCCTCTTTTCCTTTCCAAAAGGAGGGGAATCAACTCCAAAATATTTATACTGCCTCTACCCCAAAACTTCCTGCACTACCATGGCTGGATGGATTTTCCCTTGGAGTAGTGCATTCAGTGATCCCAGCCGAAGGTGCTCCTGAGAACCCTCTGGTTCAAACACTATCTTACGCTGTAGGGTCTTGAGGGCTATTACTACAACGGTTGAAGTTGTAGTTGTCTACCGCAACAGTGGCGTACAGAGCATGCTAGCATATATAAAGCAAAATACTGAAAAGACGTTCAGAGTCATTCTTTCTGAAAATGCTGCTAAATCTTTTCTGCTTGAGCTTTACAGATCCATGTAAATACATATTTTTCTTCTTTTCTTTGCAGTCTCTTTATAGCTAATGACAGAATTAAAAAGGTAAAACTCAAGGGGAGGGACTTTCCATTCTAAAATCCTCAGCTTACTTCAAACACACATGGTGGTGTAGTGACCTCAACATCTTCTCACTCACATCTGTATAAAATAACCAGAGCAATGCCATAGGTTTACCCCACTCAACATCCAGAGAGGGAAGGGTAAGAGCTCCCCCATTTTTGAGAAGCATTTCCAGTGAAGTGTTCTCAGCTGGAGCACATTTGCCAAATCCTGCTGCTTTTTTCACCCTTTAATATATATAGCTACAAGGGAAGGTTTCTGTGAACAGAACAAGCCTGCAAGACATTTTTTCCAGTCCTCTCTGTAAGCTTGTCTTCCTCTAGAGCTTGCTGACCACTGGTTTGTTAACATGCAGGCATAGAGAGCCAGTGAAGGTGTTACCAGCGTGGTCCTCATCACGCCAGCCAGGACCACCCTCTCTGCTCTTGCATAGCTCAAAACGTTTGTCCTTTATTGAGCTGCTGCAGATAGCTGTTGGCCTGAGCAGCTCAGGTTCATGTCCGAAAGCTGATGACTAGTTTCCTGACAAGTGTGCGACAGGCACGCCAAATGCCACGCAAGAAAGCAAGCCCTTTTATGACTGCTGAGATCGCAGTGAGCCGAAGCGCAGCAAAGGTTTTCTGCAGATACTGAGAGCAGATTTTGCTTGAAGCCGCTCCTGCTCCTGGCACCGTGGAGGCATCACTCCCCTCGCCCCCTCTCTCCAGGGCTAAGTATAGAAGACACTTGAACTCCCAGAAGTTTCATTCCCACTCCAAGTTTTGCAGTGCAGCTCTTGCCAAGCAATCTCATCTGTGTGCTCTGCCCAGAGAGGTCCCCACCGACTCCTCTGGGGGTCTGCAAGGGGCCGCGTGTCCCCAGTATGCAATCCACCTCCGGGCCTGCTCATCTCTGGTTTCCTTGCTTCAGCAGCAATGTGGAGATATTTTTGTAGTTTCCATGATATAGGTGCTTATTGCCAACATCTGTTTGTCCTCTGTGACCTATGACTTTCCACACCCTGCTAGAATGAGTGAGAAGCAACTCTTCTGCCATTTGAGTGGCTTTCACATACTGTTAGGAAGAGGCTGGATATGGCAAAGGGAGGGCAAAAGGAAGGGAGGGGGCTGATTTCACAGCCACTGAGCTTTCTTCCAGCCAGTTTCTGAGCTTGCCATCACTGTGTGAGCATTTTTCCCCATCAGACAGAAATGAGTGGAAGGGTAGCTAGCCCTGCTCATCACAGAGAGCGCACGCTTCTTGCAAATATTATTTAACATGTCCCTGCTCTTTCCTGTCTTGGCCTAATATTTGCAGTGGATAATTTCTAAAGCCTAAATAACATAAGCTTGTGATTGAACATGCTTTTCCTGAGCTAAACTCCACCTTGTTCCAAAGTAATTTCTTCCTCTCAGTGTGCCTTGTTAAATCCTCAGGAGAACAGGACAGAGGTTTAACCTCTGAGTCTTGCAGCCAAACCACAGAGCCCAGTGGTCACCCCTATGTGTCTGGGGGCTCCTATATCGCACCCCAATCCATCCCTCTTCCTTCCTCTGTCCATCTCTGCTCCACTGGCATGAGTCAAGCCCGGCTCTTTTCCTGGAGGAGAGGGGTCCCCTGCCTGGGGCTGGCAGCCGCACAGCTCCTCTGGGTCAGGTCCCTGAACTGCCCAAAATCTCCCGCTCAGCTGCCAGTCGCGTGACAGGAGGCAGAGGCGGGTGTCACACCAGGATGCATATCAAAGCCAAAGAACCCTTGTTTTAAGTCTGTTGCAAGCTTTGTGCAATAACCTTTCTCCCAGAAGACTGGCGATAAAGCTTTTAAAATTAATTTGCATAATTGGATCTTTAATTCTTTTTAAATGGAAACCAAAATGGCACTGTTCTCAACAAAAAAGACTTTCACAAAAGCCAAAGGATTGGTTGCAAGGTGGAGATGTGTCACTGAGCTGAAACTAAGCCCAGATAAAAGATAATTAGGCAGACTGAACCAAATTCTGGTTGCAGATAGAGCAGGGAAAGTCTGAGGTAACAGCACAGACTTCAGTAAAATTACTTCATGCTCATGTCAGCATAACTGAGACTTGGTCTGCAGTAACTATTTTAACTTTTCAGCTCTGTGGTTAATTAGCAACCCTTTTAGTTTATGGCTCTTTCTTTATTCAAAAATTTATTAGATTAATAAACACTGCAGATATTTTTATAACAGCGGGGCAAATGTTCCATTTCCGTAAAAGACTAAGACACCATTTGAGTCAATCTGACTGCGATCATTTAATTCAGTGAAAATTTTGGCCCATTGAGATACTATTAGGAGAGCTGTGCATAGAAAACCAGACAGAGTTCAGCTAGTGAAAAACTGTTCTCGTGTGCTTGTAAATGAAAAACAACATTTCTAATGAAGTGCAATGTATTTTACCTCCCAGCCCTCCCCGAGTTACATGTGCGGCTTTTTATGGTGTTTTTGCGTTAAAATAAAAAAGCAATTTTAGTAGGTACAACCCACCACACTTGTGTCTAAAGAGCTGTTTTTATTGTTAAAAATATCCAAATGGCAAGGTACGAACCTGTTCTACAGGAGAGCTCAGTTTTCTCCCCCTGCTTGCACAAGTTCATTCTTTAATCAAATATAAAGAAACTCCATCGGCATCCTCTACTTGCCAGCGCTATTAGTTACCCAAAGCAGCCTGAATACCAGCTAGAGGCTTATGGCCATAACCTCGTTAGCCTTTGCTTTAAAAGAGTAGTGAAATAGAAACACCAGAGCTGGGGCGAGCTGGCAGAATACAAATAGAAGATTTCTGCGACTTGTCAGTCCTCCTGGGTGCTCCATCGCTGCTTGTGCCATGGAAACGCAGACCGGGCAGCAGGAGCATGCAGGAAGCCCACGGTTAGATTCTGCTCATGGGTACCCCAGTGTAAATCCCGAACAACGCCACCGGAGCCACCAGACTTAGTTCAGATTTCCACCTGGGCAACTAAAATGCCTGAAGAAGTAAGGCATAGCTGGGCTGTTGCAGACACTGCCAGGAATAAAGCTGAGCGGTCAAGGTTAGTTGCAAGTACTGCTGCTCGGATCAATTTTAGGTAGTTTACAGCTCTTACAGATATCAGTATTGCCCATATTTGTTTTGTTGTGTATTTTTTGGTACTTTTTCAAGAATCCTTGTAAGAATAAAAACTGTGTTGTTATAAATTAAAAAACCCTCATGAAATACAGTGAGAGCAACACATACCACACCGTGGCACCAGGGATGTGATCTGTTTTTCAGAAACACATGGCTTTATGTTTAATGAAGGGAGCCTGTTGAAGGATTGCAGACCAGGAGGGCACACTAGATTTGTTGTTTTATTAGGTTCTGGGTTATGTACTTCTCCTTTTGCTGGGTATCTGACAACATATGCCATTCTACTTGCAACTGAGTGAGCTGGGGGGAGGAGGGCAGAAACAAAGCATTTATAAAGGACTGGAGCATTTTTATTTTCTACCTTTTGAGAAAAGTGTTAAGGAAAAAAAAACTGTATCATTTTGTCTTAACTAGAAACAGAAACAGACGGAAAGAGAAATGGAATTTAAGTAGACAGAGGAGAGCAATCATTCTCCACAAGCACACAGAAGGAATGGTTAGAAATACATAAAATACACTCACCAACATCTAGTTCATTGAAATCATGCACTTAAGATGCAGCAAAACCCCTCCAATATATCAGGGCCAGATCTTGAAAATACTTCACTGCCTACAAGATGAATTGAAGGCACTTTCCATCACACGTGGGGTAATTTGTACTTTATGGGGTCAGGAACTACATGGCTATGATCAGACTGTGCTTGCAGGTACAGCCTTCCATGCTCCATCTTTGGAATTGCCTGAAACTAGTGGGTAAAAGGCACTGCTGAGGCTGGCCAGCATCACCGTAGGCCACTGCCAGAAGGGTCAGTCCCAAATTCCCCTCTAACCCTGTATGTCTGCAGCGAGGTCCTCCTGAACCTGAACCTGAACCTGAATTCTCTCAGTGCCAGGAGGCACACAAGGCGCGAACATCGTTCTTCCACTTCGATCGGTCCGCGGCTGCGTGCTCTGGAGTCAAGGGCCACAGCGCAGTCTTCCGTCGGTTTCCCCCTCAGGACACGACCGATCCAGGTCCATCTCCTCCTCCTCACTTTGTTACTGATTTTCTCCATCTCCGCCATTTCTGATGCTCGTCGTTTCTGCAACTTTTTTTTTTTTTTTTTTTTTTTTTCCCCCCGGGAGGAGTTAGTTGGCCTCCTGCCCAACCCCCGTGACTTGGAGGGCCAGTGGTTTTTCTGTCAGGGTGGCCTTCCCTTAGGCTGTGTTGGTTTGCAGCACCTTCTTCAATTTTATCCGGTGCACCCTCCAGAGAGGGATCCCCTATCCACCACCCAGGGGACGCGCCTTCTAGCCGTGCAGCCCCAGCCGAAGGGGCGAGGTCCTCCCACCACTTTATTTTGGATTTTGTGACCCTGCAACCAGCGCTGCTCCGTTTCAAGCCTGCCCAGGTTAATTTCTCAGAAAACTGCCCTTTCCACACACAGCCAGAAACCCCTTGATGTCAGGTTAGCAAGCTGTGCCAGTTTGCCTACAGTTCTACAAGAATGAGGTTTGAGGCAAAAAGAGATTAAGAGGAATCCATGGCCAAGGTAGAGGGAAAGACTGGATTGCCACTTCCAGCAGCAGCCTACATAGGTGTAACATGAGGCCACATGTCTAAAATGTGATCCAAAACACCTCTCAAGAAATCCAGGCCTCCTGCCAGTACACCATGGAGCTGCCAGAATGATCCCACAGAAAATATGAACAAGAGAGGTGATCTCCAAAATCCTTCCCTACTCCCAAACTTTAGCAGTGGACAAGGGCTGCAGGAAGAACGAACTTCTACTTGAGTTTCACAGCCCCAAGCCAACTCCTGAAGAACATAGACACCCTCCTGCAGCCTTTAACGTGGTAGCCTTCCATTTAAGACATTGATTCAAGACACGTGGAGACTTGGCCTCGACTAAGTCCCCTCTAACTGAGAAAAGAGTTAGACCCATGCATCCTAGAAATTTAAGGAATAGGTGGGAGTGAGGACAGGGAATCCTCCTCTTGGTAGTCTAGTGGTGTGTGGCAACGAATGCAATACTGACAGGGCTGGCACTAAGCAGAAGGGAGCGTTAATCCCCCTCTCCTCTCCTACATCACTGGTTAGGGCGGCTCTTTTCCACAACCAAGATCAACACTTGGATCTGCTCACCTCTTCAGAGTATCACAGGTTTCATACATTTGGCACTTTGGTGCTAGCAAAGCACTCAACACTGGCATGATTTCACATAGTAATGGCTTCGTTGTTAGAGTACTTCAAGCCTGTTGCACAGTGAAATCATCATTACAGTACTCTGGTTCCATGACACCACCCCCTCCTCAGGTGGCAACTCTGCACACTTTCCACTCTCTCCTCAAGATCCTTAGAGACCACTTTTTGAACAGTTTAGTATAAGTATTTTGCACAAGTTCCAGGATATTAACAGCTGGGATTTCTCACTCCCACACAATGCAAGTATCCTTTTATTAGATACTAGAGCTACTGGATATGCTGGTGACAGTGTCTAACAAGGCTCTGGTGCTAGTTCAGTTAACAGATGCCATATTTACAGTCTTCAGTCTTGGATATATAAATAGGCTAAAGCTCTGGGAATAGAAGATTTCCCCCTCCCTGTCGCTGCCAAAGAGAAATCAGTGAAGAAGATGGCCGGGCAGAAGTGCTGGCTGTGACGGTCCCCTCTGTGGCACCCCGGGCTCCGCTCTGGCGGGGAGCGCAGGCATCTCCCTGCTTGAGAGCTCCGCACAGCAGCCCTGCGGAGACGGGCATCTGTCCCACGGGATCACCCCTGGGGGAACACCCTTCACTTTTAATGGTAGGGGGAGATTTCAGTTTTAATTCCCTGGCCACTTTTTCCTCACGAGCTCAGAATAATGAGCTGTGACTCTTCAGCAAGAAAATCATTTTAACATTTCTCTGAAAACATTCAGAGAAAGTCCCAAACCCATGGGGTTTTGCTTATAATTGCTGCCAGGCTGATAAATCCTGGAGACAGAGGAGCCTATATAAACAAAAAGATTTCCAGTAGCACAGGAAAACTGTGCAATACCAAGCTATCATCACCTTCTGATAGACAAAACATTTATAGTTTATTGTCAGGAGGACTCTGGCTGAAAAGCACTTGCCGGAGCCAGAACGGACTGACCTTTTGCAGTAGGCACAATAAGGCAGCAAACACCGCTGAGCTGTCAGAACTTCTGCAATAAACCCAAATCCCTTTTGATAAGGGGAATCAAAAGCACACAGCTCCCCACCACCTCCTAATAATGCCCATGACCTCAACGGTGCCTTACAAATCTGCTACATAGTTGGAGAACTAGATGCAACACCTGCTTCCTGGCAGCAGCTCTTGTTTCCCTCTGGATAGGTGCTTAGCAATTTCAAATTAAGTTCCCCAAGCACCGGCTTCAGAGCCGTACGGGAGTTTTCATTTCCTATCATGCTATCCTAACGCGACCTGTCCAAGAAGCCTCATCAACATTACAGCAACAAATAGCTCCACAAGGTCCTCATAAATAACATGCTCCCACTCTGCTTTGTGCTCTGCATTTAATACCGTAGCGGGTATTTTAGAAATACTGGGAATCTAGTTGAAAGCATGTAGTAACAAGATGAATGTTTTGCCCATCAAGAGTCAAAGTCAAAGTGTGGGTTATATATACATAAAAACCAAAGTATATACATAAAAAACAAAGTGCAGGTTATATATACATAAAAAAAACAAAAAAAACCAAAACACAACAAAACACTGTATCACATTATGGAGTCTAGTAACTGGTCCTTGCATATACCTAGCCTACTGCAGCATCAAAAGCAGCAATCCATTCAAATCTCTTGCTTGATTTGCATTAAAAGGAAGCAATTATTTTTAGTTCATAAAAGTTCATTAAAATGGGAAGGATAAAAAAAAGAGAACAGAAGGAAAAAATGAAACCAAGCCAAGTAATGCCAACCCAAGTGGGAAGTCACCAGCCTTGGGTGGTGGACTTGAAATGCAAGTCCATACCCAGAACCAAGGTCTCAGCTCCTAAGCCACAGCACATGTTCAGGTGTCGGCTCTAGGGGAGTTTAAAATCAAAAGGAGCTTTAAGCCTTTTGGTTTTAACTGCTATTTCAATTGCTTTAAACAGTTATTTAGAGTTCCACAAGCCTCTAAAAGCCCCTCAGTGCTCGCTATGCCAGGCGGCTCGGTGTCTTCCTTCCACCCAGCCCCCTTCCTGCGCTTCAGTCATTCCTCCACCTACTTGAAGGTCCTTTGCAAGGTCACCGTGAGCCCAAATAATTTCGTTGAATAACGGGATATGACTCCTCTCCTAACAAAATAAACACAAACTCTGGATCCAAAGAGGACGGGGGTTCTTCATGTGTCTTTGATTCAGGCAGTGAAATCCTGAGTAGAAGTCAGGTCTCTCTGTTTCACATTTTTTGCTGGCAAAGTAGAAAATCCTCCACTCAGCACACAGTTTTGCTGCAGTTTGCTTAGACACCAAGCCTCCATCTGCTCTGTCAGGGTCGTAAACCTCTTGCCTTGGGTCTGGGTTCTGCTAGTCCTTTGCTTCCCTTGCCTTCTTTCCTTATCTGAGGATAAGAAATGAAGTGAGGATAATAGCATTTTATTGCTGCACAGCAGGGCTGCGAAAGTAATTAAAGATTCTGAGGCTGGAGTAAAGGGAGATGTGTATGTTCCCTAGATAGATGCATTTATTTTCATTTAAAATTGTAAACCCCAAAGATGACTGCAACAGTACATTTTTCCCTCCTCCACCCTGAACAACTGAATCCATTTACCTGGAGTTTGATGAAGTTACAGCACAGCAAATCCTGTTTAAAAACAGGGCCCTCCTCTCTCCCTTTTTACTCCCATCTTAACGCTTTACAAAGCAAAACTCCAGACACTTTGTGAGTCACATATCACTACCAAATAAGTAGCAGTCATTGAATGGTGCCTCATAAAGGAGGCAGGAAACAGGAAAAGCTCAAAATAAAGCTGTTTGTAAATTAAAGAACTAAGGGGAAGAATGGATAGGAAATGAGCCCCTTATTTTTTCTTCAAAATTATTCTGATTAATGAGGAGAAAGATCAATAGCCTATCTGCAGCTGCCATGGGGAAGACAGGGTGAAGAGTGAATCCAGACCCAAGTATCCCCGTGGTGCCAACACATCACATTCTGCACAAGCTCCGTATAATGAGCTGCAGGGTGAGATTTCATGCGACTGCACTACTTACCTGGCTGTCCATTTGGTTCCTCATTATAGCTTGATGTGACCAGTTATAGGGTACTAAAAGCAGAAATGTATGGCATATATTTGTGAGTAGTCAGAAAAAGGATCGCTTTCATTCCTGCAACACTGCTTTCCTCCTGCTGTAACAGGAGCCCCAAATACTCCAGGCTTCCCCGGGCACTGCTGCTGCGTGCAACTCTGAAGTCATGTGCATCATTTCCACAACACGTGGCAACGCCTGGGCCCATGGCCTGATGCATAGCATACTGAAAGCAGTAAAAGATTCCCACTGACATTTTTGGATTTTGATTTTTAATCAGCTCCTAAATGAAGTGCCTCAGATACTGCTGCTTCCTTTATCAAATGTTTGGTTTGGGGACTTCATAATTATGTTTAGCAGCTTTTGTGGGCCAGCAGATTCCTAGGCAAAATGACCTGGCAGGCTGCTGAGGCCATTTCCATGGGTTTTGGAGTGCTGTGTAAGGAGAGAATGGCTGTTATTTGGATGGAGAGCCTGGATGAAACAAGACAAGGCATCAGGCTCTCATCCTCTTTGGCTTGCCCCAGTGATGGGGAGAAAGTACCCAGCGCTATTTCATTAAGGTCTTGGCATGCTCCTTAATGGCACTTGTGGTAGTTACAGGCACAAAGGCAGCACTTATCCCCCCTCGATTTTCCCATCTGTGGCTGTTCATTTGCAGATCTGCCCAGAGATCAACCCACACTGCCATGAGAGATAAGAGGGGACGCTGATGCTGGGCTTCAGAGATTACAGCAGCCAGGCTTGCTCTGAGGGCCAGTGCAGAGCCACAGAAGGGTGCTGTATTTTTGAGCGTCCCCTGGTACGCGCAGCCCAGAAACGCTATCACAGTCAACCTGCTCCAGGCTCTGCGGAGAGCTGATGGACACCAGCGCTCAGCTGCTGTTAGGGAGCGATTCCTCCTTTCTACAGCAACTGGGAACATACAAAGCAACAGACAGAGCAAGGCTAGCGCCAAAAAATATTACTGACACACATTTGTAAGAGAAAACTCTGCTTCCATTGCCAGCTCTCCAGAAGACGCGGTCTCCTTTCTGGCATTACCCTGCTCCAAACGGGGAGGCAATCAAAGAGCTTTTAGCAGAAACCTCTTAGCAAAAAGCACTGCTCCCACAGCCACAGGAGTGACTGGCAGATAATGGGATACAGTTCTTAAAGAGCTGCCTCCTTGGCTATAAATACATACAACATTTAAAAATTCTTCGCATAAGTATTTGTGAAATCAAGCAAAACAGCTACACAACACTCATATTTAGACTTACTGAGGAGAATGCTTTCATTTGGTAGGGCACTTAACTGTATCCTTACACTTGGGCTTAAGCCGCTCCTAAAATTGGCTCAGGCTGCCACAAAACAACAGCTTAAACCAATTTAATTGCTGTCTGCTGCAATCCCACCCGCCTTCCCACCCCTGGTTGCACATTCCCTGTCTCCTTCCTTACTCCAGCTCTCGTGCTCGTCTAACCCTGCTCTGAGCCATTTGGGAATGCAAGCCAGACACAGACCTTTGACACCTAAAACCCCATCCGTTTTCTACCAATTTATCATGCTGGAGTGACGCATCACCAGGTCAGATGCACGCTAGAGCCAGTGTAAAGAAAGGGGTGGAATTGCTCGGTTGAGGCAGGGTGGGACCATGAGGTTCAGACGTGAGTTCAGAAATCTGGCAGCTCATCGCTGTGGTTCTGCTCCCTCCACCTCGGCCCATGCCATTTAATCCCGTCCCTTGCTGAGTTATCCACAGCCTAACCTGACCCTCACACACACACACACACTCTCTTGGTTTCTACAAGGTCAGTACATTGAATCAGCTCAGCAAGAGTCCTTACTAGCATGGAAATGCATGACTGGAGGTGAGAAGGGCTGCTCCCTTTCAACACCAGGGAGCCATTAGATCAGCTAAATGGTGTTGTCAAGCCGTACCCTCAGGCTTCTGCATGCATTTGAGTCCTTAAGGCCCAGGCTACAGAATTGGAGACAAAGCTTGACACTGAAGAGAGCGAGGCACCCTCTGCAGCCAGGAGCTGAGCGATAACCACGCTTCTCTGTGCAGGCTGCAGCAACCTTGGCTGCTCCTCCTTGTAGCAGCCGTCCTGCCAGGTCATTCTAATAGACCTGTTTTAAGATGAGGATACCAAGGATTAAACCAGATCTTTCAGGAAGAGATGTAGGTCAATTTAAAGGAAATTCAAAGACACTGAAGTAGCCAGAACCTAATAAAAATAAATGGAAAGGGGAAAAAAAAAGAGAAAGAAGGAGCAAAGCCCTACAGCAGGAAGACAACTGAGATTTCTGCCAGGATACCCTTCCCTCAGTGTTGATTTACCAGGGTTTTGTGACTTCTAAATATGAGGATAAGTGCTCATCTGTAATGAAGTTTTCTGCATACATTATGTAGCACTGTCTCTTCTACACTTCATATATAGCTGTCTGTACCTATAAATAGAAATGATGCCTCATGCGCATTATCATATATTACAACCTCTGACGATGTGGTAAAGGAGAGGAAATGTGCAAAGGAAGTGGTGTGCTTCGCCAGAGCATACAGACTTCGTAGGGCCCTGGTAAGTCAGCTTCGGGCAAACCAGTGCTGTGAAATAGTCCAAAAACATGTGGAAAAGCAAAATGATGATTGGAGAGACAGTAAACTGATGGGTTTGTTGCATGACACTTAACAAAAGACCAAGTACTCTTGTGGAGAGGCTAAAAGACCAAAAAGAATCCTTGCATGCTTAAAACCAGAGTATTGCACAAAGTGGCATGAAAAAAACAGGGAGAAGCAGAATAAACAGGCCAGAGCAGGTCTGCTGGGCAGCTCTGGGAGGAAGAGGACAGACAGGGGATTCCTGCAATGCTGAGGCCAAAGCCAGAGTTGAGCCCTGGCTCTGCAAGAGGTGGGATGGCTTTCCTTTTTCAGAATGTATCACCTTTGCATTTTTTTCCTTTTTTTTTTTCCTTCAAAAAAGAAGAAAACTGTTCTTCATTCTCACATATTTTATGAACTGATGAAATATCTTCATGACTTGTTCTCATCGTTTTTTTTCTTGTTTAGTATTTCAGCCTGACCACTGCGCCTACAGGGCTAATGAGCTGTGACTGGCAATACAATTAAAGATAGCTTCGATGGCAACCTAGCAGACAAAAAGTGTTTTAATTAAACAGAAAGAAAATTGTTGTTTATCATGGAGTAAGCCAGGAGACCATACTGAATAGAGAAAAGTAAGCCTTTTGATAGGAAAAATCAGTGCCGTGTCTTAGGGATGGGGAAATCGAGGTTTAATTCTTGGCTCTAGCAGATTTCCCACAGAGCCCCTTTGGGCCAAGAGCATGTTTTGGCTCACCTTTTGGAAGACGCGGACAGTTCGGTCTCAGCCTTCTGGGGACTTGCTTGCTATTTTCACTAGGAAGGGCCGAGCAGTGCAGAGCTCAAAGGAGGCTCCATGCTGCTTCGCATCAGGGCCACTTTCTAGTTCTCTCCAAAGCTTGATTTAATAGTAAAACTCAGAGGTCAGTCATGAAAAGGCCAAGCTAGCTCTGAGTTAGCCAGGGTTATGTGGAAAACCACAAGATTTATATAAACCAGTTCCCTCTCTCACCCCATTAGGGCTCAAACAAATAGCAAAACTTGCTTTGACTTTACCAAGAGTAAAGTTAAAGCCTCCAAGTTTGCTATTTTAATCAACTTTAGTTAATTCTCATCAGCTTTGAAAGTAGTATAGTTTTGAGCAATGCCTGATTCATTGTGGAAGCAGCATACGGAGAGACAAAGAATGGTAATGAATCAGTTCCTCCAAGACAGAAATATCACATGCAGGCGTTTCAAGGCCAGGTAGGCAGCATCCCCTATTGAAGTTGCGCAACACTTTTCATTTTAATACTATATCATCACTTGCTTCACTTTGTCAGCTTTTACCGCTTGGTCTGAAAGCTCTCGCTGGATGTCACAAGTTCATCGAGAAGATGCTTTTTCTGGTTTTACCCGAAGGAAAAAAAAAAAAGAAAAAGAAAAAATACCTATCTTTAACATTAACAGTGTCTATACCTCCACAGCTGTGATGGTATACTTTATTTTTGGAGTCCAATAAAACAATTAAGTGTGACCTATGTGGAAGAGATCAGAAAACTAAAGTTGTTACCCGACTGACAGTGTAGTCCATCTGCTAATGAGTTCACCACAATTGAGTGAGAAGTGTCGAGGCAGAGGATCATTTACACAAGAACTGAAGTTGATTCAAGGCCACCATTATCTCCCAATGATCATCTCTCTTTTAACTCAGGTTTAAAAGCTACGGTGCTTTACAGGTCTCTCACTTTCTGGCGGTGTCCTTTAAGCTGCACGTAAATCCCTCCCATTTACCATCAGCTGTCACCTGAAACAGAAAATACATCCTACGGGTTTTATCAACTGTCGTCTAAGAGCCGAGGCACCTCCCGAGGCGTCGGTTACTGGAACAAAACAGCTTTTTATTTTGCAAAGAGGCTCATGCACAGAAAGACTCATCATCCTTTCTCTTTTTTCCCCCTCCACCGCACGAGAGGGCAGAAGCCTTGGTAGCCACAGTAAGTCGCCTCCTGGACAAGCCCCCCCCTGCGGCCACCTCTCAGCAGGAAGGCATCGCCCAGCAGCATCTCCAGAGGGGCAAAAGGTATAGAATACAGGGGTTTAACTGGAGCCAACTCGGGAAGAACAAGCACACGTTTAAGCTCAGAGAGCCAGTCTAAAGAAAGAAAGAAAGCATAAAAAAGAGCTTCTTACAGCCAAATTCCAATAAATAGAAAGGGAATCATGCCATTAGGCAGCTTTCCTTAACCGCAAGTAAAAGTCCTACTTAGCCTGGCTCTAACTGTTGCTCCAGCACCCAATTTTTTAGGTAGTCTCCTATGCCTGACCCGGGCAGCACACGATTCCTTACCTCCTACCCGCTCCCCCTCCAGCTCCCACCTCGGGGCTGCCCATGGTGGCCATCGGCCCTGGAGGATAGGCCACTGAAAATCTCTGCAGCTCACTCCTCCGCTGCCAGGTTCCTTCCTCCTGGCAGAGCGGAGCTGCTCAGAGCACCGGAGCCAGGCTGAACACAACACGCTGTAAATCAAAACCTCTCTTTGCTTATGCTACTAATGACACCTCAGATTACTAGCACTTAATTGAATTTACTTTTCAGTATGCTTTTTACGTTTTGTTTTTCTATCAGCTGAGACGCTAAAAATCAATTCCTGTAGGGCAATTTCATTTAGTTTTATACGGTGTTTTATATTCAGATTTTCAATGCTGCAACATTTGAGTGGCAAACCCGTGGAGGACTATTTTTTAAGTACTTCTATGAAATTAAAGCAGACCCATACTGAGGGTAGGCACTTTAACAAGCAAAATACTTTAAAAACAAATAAGTGTGAAGGAAAAACAATATCCTGGAGAAAAGTTATTTGGGCAACTGAAGCAGATTCATTAGAGAGATCTCATATACGTGCAAGAAATACAGTTACATGTATAAATATTTGGAGGATTGGTGACACAGAAAAATTGTTATTTAATATTTCTTTTTCTGCTGAATTTTACATTAGATTTGATACAAAATACTGCTGAAACCTTCCCCCCTGGGCAAAACTACCTACCATATAAAAGGTCTTGATTCTGAAAAAAGTCTTCATGTCCTCAGCTTTGTGGATCAGGGGCAGTCGTGCAGATCTACAAACTGTGTATAACTCACAGTGCATTAATTTAACCATGGCACAGGTCGGCTGAGACTCTGCGTGGGTCTTGTGGACTGTCCCTCCTGCTCAGGCAGGGTGGAGCAGTGTGAGAGCCGCTGTAGAGACTAAGGGAAGACATCTCAACCATGAGCCACCATCTCAACCTTACCACTTCCCTGGAGAATTATTGACTTTAATACATTTTACTTTTCCCAAAGGATTTAATAAACATCTGGAGATATTTTTTTTCTCCTGTGCTGACGGGCTTTGCTGCTTTCTGGGAGCAGGAATGCTTATTTGGAGGAACACGCCTTTAAAAGACAACTATTTGGTATTAAGGAGTTCAGCATGGGGAGTGATTTTACTTAGCAGCTTTAAATATTTCTAATAATTTTAATAATTCTAATTAGGCTGTGTAATAACATGTATGTATTAGTTGTCTGTAAGCAACTAACATTTTAATAGGTCTCCACCCCGCTCTGGCCCCTGCTGGAACAAGGCAAGTCCATACGTTTCAGGGTTGTGTACTATGTGTCTAGTGGAAGTGGCTTGTTCCTATTTTGCCAAGGTGTAGTGCAATGCTAGACAGGGAAAGGCTGCTCTGTACTTTGGGATATTCATTTATGACTGTAAGGTGACATTTCGATCCTTAATTCACTCATTTGGATAAGTTTACTTCTGCTAGATCTACAGAAGGTTTCCGCTGACGTTGCCCTCCTTTTTTTTTTTTAATTACTAGAAGTGCCTCACCATCAGTTCCCGTTAATGTTATTTTCTTTTTTTTACCTTCTGCAGTGCTGGAACCACCCTCGCGGGTGGCACCGTGGGCAGTCACGCTCGCACCCACCACCATGTTGTTCGGGGCACTTGGAGGTTGAACCAAACCCTCTTCAGTCCTGGAGGCGCCAGTGTGTGTCCAAAGCAGGAACATGTATATGTATAAAACATGCATCAATACACATATATCGCATATATATACATATACATACATATATATATACACCCTCAGGTGGACTGGCGCCTGATTTTTAAGCTGGGTCTCATGACGGTGAGTTTTTCCTCCTCAGCACCTCTGTATTGCCTCTCCTCTGGCCCTGCATTGCTGTGCATACAAGTCCTGGAGGCAGCAGTGGGATGAAGAAGGGCCTGGGCTGAGGGTCACAGGACTGTGGCCAGCAGTCGTCCCCTCTCCTGCCACACTGAGCCTGGCTTAAAATAATATAGGAGAAGGATTTATAAATAAGAACATGTGCAGCATTACCCTTCAAAATACATTCATCCATTGGCTTGATATAACCTAAGAAAAGGCAGGGTATGTCCTCCGCAAATAAGGTCCAGCCGTTGGGGTAAGCGTTGCATTGCCTCAGCTCATGCCACTGCAGTCGTTGCACACATTGGGCAAGCTCCAGAGGGAAGAAACTTTCTGCTTCTCAATATTTTTCTTGCTACTGATTACATCTTCCCCACTTCTTCAAAAAAATCACCTCTAGATCCACATGCAGGCTCCCAGGCTCAGGTCACTGGGCTCCTGGGGGCACGGCAGGGAGGAGGCAGAGTGGGTGGGAAGAGGAGGGGGAAGGACATACATACAGAGACAGTGTGTGACGTGTTTTTTTAAAAAGACAAGAAAACCCTTTACACCACAAAAACCCAGGAAGTTTCCTAACATTGCTTCTCAAGGCCCGTGACTGCCAAAGCTGTGCTGTGAACATTAAGCGGTGCTGCTGGAGCAGAGGGGTGATAGTCCTGCCCTTGAATGAACATCTGTCATACAGGAGAGCATTACCTACTGGCAGTTTTGGCTCTACGTATGGCTTCTGAATTCTGGAAAAGTCCTTTTGGTTCTGCGTTAGGTTGAATTTGAACACGCCGTAGGTGTGGTGGTACCTTCTGGGGGTCTGAGCAGCGGCAGGGGGGCTGGATGCAAGTAGGAGAGGAGGGGAGGGAGGGCTGGTCCCCTCAGCCCCTAGGAGCAGGGGTTTCTGCAGGGGGGACAAGCAGGGGGCTCTGCCTGGAGTGAGCTGCAAGCTGGATTCAAAGCAGGCGCTGGGTGCCTCAGCTGCAGAGGAAGAACGGCATCACCCGCCAGGCACAACCTCACGTCCTCCTCCTGCTAGCTTTGCATCATTGCAGCGTTGGCAGAACCGCTGCTGAATTTTGCCAGGCAGGCGCAGGCCCAACAGCGTCTGATGAGTGAGATTAGGAGGAGGAGAGGGAAGCCTCCCTGTTAGGGGGCTGCCCTCATGGGACCGGGAGCAAGGAAGAAGGCACAACTCCCCTGGCTTTGCCATCTAACACGCTGACTCCCTGGGGCTACCTGTTCCCATTCACAACCGGGAGCCTGGCACCGAGAGAGACCCGCGTGAAGCTGTCGGATCTGGACGAGGTGCAGCAGTATGTTTGCTCAAACGGTTCAGCATCTTGCAGCTATCAGAGTGCATTTTGACCTAAGCGGGATGCTGCAGCACCTATAGATTGCTGGAGGACATTTGTAGCACACGAGTGCAGTGTTTATTTCTGTAATTATTTTTCTTTCCATTTCCTTTTGGGGTTTGACTGCCGCTCTTGTCCTTCTGCCTCCAGAGTTTCAGTGCCACTCTGAAAACTAGACAGAGTTATTACGCCTAACAGCTCCAGCCGGCACGTCAGCAGGGCTCAGGTGACTGCTGTCATTTTTTATTTGCAGACTTTTCTCAATCTTTTAGAAAAATTGAAAGAAAAATTTACAAATAGGATTATGTTTTTTGAGACATGTAAGTCCACACAGTACTATACTACACAAGTAACAAGAGTCGTCTTCTTCCACTAGAAGACTACTGATTAAAGTTATTCAAATCTGTATTTATTTTAAATAGATAAAATGGCAAGTTTACACAGTAATGAAATATAGTATTTCATGATGTATATTATGAAATAGAAGAGAATGAGATTATTCCTTTAAGCCTATCAATTATTAAATTATCATAAAAATGTATGTGTATAAATAATTCCATGAGCCTTTCTGATTAGATTACCTTGATATGACAGAGCACGTTTTGATTATTCTTTGCTGCTTCGCAATAAGGATTTAAATTCTAAGCAGATTTCAGGAAGATTTTCTTTTAAAACTGCGGCAAGAGGTAGTGGGTGGACAATACATAATGAAGCAGAACAGGAAACAGGAGAGACTTTAATTCACACAATTATTTTCCTGTGTAATAGATGATGAAGTTCCCACCGCACAGAGATTTTTGGGGAAGTTTCATTTGATTTATTAGATAAGTAACATTCAGGGCATTTAATACAAACCATTTTGCTACTACTTCCAATACTCCTCCTAGAAGACCAACGGAGAGTGCTGTCATGAACTCTGAGACCAGGAGATCTGCAGAGAGTATTTGTGCCTTAGTCTAAGTGCTGAGCACCAAGAGCATTAACTGCTCTTTCAAACGAATGAGCATAAAGTAGGTTTTCATCCCGCTTTTTGTGAAGATGGCAGCAATTTCAGGCGCTGGGGTGGGCTTTCCCTTCCTCGGTGAGATGTCGGCACACCATCGTGAGACAGAGACGGGCTGCGAGGAGCCTGAAGCAGAGGTGGCTTTGGCGTTTGGTGTGTTGGTGGGCTTAGCAAGGGGGTTGTGTCACTGAAGGCTGAGTGAAGAAGCAGATTTAGGAACTGTGGAACAGCAGAGGAGCAGGGATGAAGGTTGCATGTGGTCCAAAGGGAGCAGGAGGCAGGATTTTTGCAGGTCCTTGGTGTTGAGGAGTGATTGCTAGAGAAGGGCTCTTATAATTGAGAGGTGTCTGAGAAATGTAAATGGCAAGAGTTTGAAGATGGGCAAGAGCGCAGTTCAGCTTGGCTACAAGCATGGTGTTTCCAAAGCGCGATGGGCACTTTCTTTGCCCCGTTTATGACAAGTGGAGAAAGGAGTGGGGCTGCATTGAAATCTGTGTGGTAGGAGCTCCATTCATGTGAAGAGACTCCATTCAGGGCCTTACAAAGGCTATGAGTCAACTGCAAAGAAAGGAGGCATTTCACAGAAACTGAAGTGTGACCCTTTGTTTTTCTTGACCCCAAGGTCCTCCGTGACACAAAAGGGGACGCCAGCACCAATTCTGCAGCAACAAAAGCCTGTTGTGAGTGAGTGTATTTGAGGAGCAGTGACAATAAGGAATGACCCAAGGTGCTTGTTTCCAGCCCTTGTTTCCCAAGGGAGTGCCAAGGGGGGAGTCCTGCATGCAGCCTGACAGAGGTGGAGGAGATGAGGGTGCTGGGAAGCTCTTCTCAGTGGAAGCATTCCCCTAGAAAGCCTCTCCTGAAATGCATGATCTGACCATCCATGTTAACTATTGGAACACCTGGACAGTGTTGGTTTTTTTGTTTTTTTTTTTTTTTTTTTTTGATACAGTTCTGCAAAACCTATAGAAGTAAATACAGCTTTTACTTAGCCATTACATGAAGTGGGATTTTTCTAATTTAGGACTGGCAAGGGATTAGGATGGCTTAGTAGCCTTGTCTTTATTTCAACCTTCCATTAGCCCATGATGACTCTCTCTCACAATCAAAGTAGACATGAAAGAGATCTTTTGCTTTGCCCTTTTCATTATCCCAAAGTGCTGCAGGTCCTTATTAAAGTTCATGATAGAATTAGGGTGCAGAATGATGGATTTAAAGGCATCATAAAACTCTTCCTGGTAAATAGTAGTCCCCAAATATATTCCAGTTGTGACCTGTGAGAGGCTGCTGGAGGCATCTCAAGCAGCCATGCATTGGCTCTGCAGATCCTTTGAGCTGAGGAAATGCATTTGCATATGGATGTCATGGTAAGGAGCAGGCCAGCCCGGATTTCATTACTGCTAATGACGTGTGTGGGAGAAGCGATTAGGTTTATAGCCAGTGCCAGGCGTGGCACAATGAGGAAGTACTTAATTCATACAAAGCTCTTTCTTGCTTCTAAGACCTAAAAATCAGGGGATTTCAAGGAACAGAGCCGTGACTGAGGTGAGGGAAGCGGGGAGAAGGAAGCTTCAAGATTTAGTATTGATGTTGTGGAGGAAAGGATAGGAGGAGAAACGAAAGGGAATGAAAAGGAGAAGAAAAGAAAGAGCATGTGAGGATGGAAAACCAGCAGGCAGAGCTGGCTCTTGCAGGAATCGTGGCTGCCAAGACTGGACAGTCGGACTTCGGAGGTGCAGAATTTTTACTCCTTGTTTCAGTCTGTCCAACTCAAAATGCAGGCAAGTGCATTGGCCCTGGGGCAAGATGTCCAACTTCAGAGACAAGAGAACTGGAAAGGAGGAAAAGAGAGCCCAGGATAATGCTGGGGATGGAGTAACTGGGAGTTGCTGCACTGCCTGAATCATCGCATGGCATCTTTGTACTCCAGCAGAGCTGCCTCTGCTCTTCCTGCTGCAGTAGGCACTGCCTCAGGCAAGAGGGAGCAGATGGGGGCCTGGGGGCACACTCTGGGCATGTACTTCGGGGGACGAAGAAAATCCTACGCTCAGGCAACTTCAGGAAGAGCTATTTGAACGGGGATCCGTATCTTGGGTGGCCTCTCAGCTGTGAGTAATGAATCAGTCAAGCAGAAGAAAGCAGCCAGAGAGAAGGAAAGGGTGAACGAGCAGTAAGTCTGAGGGATTAATGATGGAGATAAGACAGCCAGCAAGAGGGAGCATGCTGTAACAACACGCTGAAAGAGCAACTCAGAGCATGCACTGCACCCAGAGCGTGCATTGGGCCAGAATTTAAAAGGTTGAGAGGGCCTTGAAGGGGGGCCCAATTTTGGGGTTTTTGGGGTCCGAGACCTCTGATCTTTTATACTTAGATGGTATCATTGCACAGGGTAGCAGCGAAGAAGGGCTGTGAGCTGCTGACTGTTTTTTTGGGCATGGGATATGACTGTGTATCCATCTGCAGCTCACAATATGAAAACCTGAAGAAAGATCTTTGAAGAGGAATTATTCCTGCCTTATTCATGGCACGCAGCTGGTTTTAATGGATTTTAACTGTTTGGCTGCAATCACCCAAAATGCGTGTAATCAAAAGGGTTATGAGCTGCTAAAACTCACTCCTGGAGCAATCTGGAAATGCTGTCTCTGGAAATACAGGATTTTCTGGGTACCTTAATTTAAGCTCTGTTCTGTAATTTTCTGGAGAGGGAAATCAGCTGGTGAGTTGGCCAGGGGGATGTGAAGGCCACTTCAATAATTAGTGAATGGGTAAACACAGTTTGGAGAGTTCCCTGACTTCTGCTTCATCTGAATTGAACTCAAAGGGTATCGGACGCTGACATTTAGCTGGGGTTACTGGAAATTAAATATTGTTTACTTGATATTGCAGTTGAATTCAGAAAAGTTGTGAGTTGTCTTTAAAGAACAAAACCTAGTTTTAGCACAATTGTATGCTATTGAATATATTTTACTATGCATGAGCCATTTGAATAATCTTCATGCCCAGTTGCAGGAGGGCAGCATGTGGACTTCACCATCTAGAAGAAAGAAGGATGTTTCAGCATAAAAGAGGAAGGAGGAATCTGAAGAGCATAGGTGGGACAGAACAATGTGCAATATTTTCTAGATGTAGGAAAAAGAAAAGGAGAAAAAGAGACTATGCCAATGCATTATTGTTCAGTGGGGCTCTGCTGGCAGAGCGAATTCTGCTGGGGATGGATCATTTCTCCTCAGCGACAACAGCAGGTTTCAAATAACGCTTCATGTTTCCCAGGTTTAACAGATGAAGAAAAAGAATTACTTGGGAGGCAAATAGAGCAGATTTGCAAATAGAGAATGTTTTATGGCCAGACTTGCAAACATTTGGCTCCTGCAGATGCCAGAAGACTCTGCATCTGCTTTAATCAACGTGGGTTGATCCTTTCTGATTATTTCTTTGAGATCCCTGTGGTTCTTAAGGCGGAGGTTTTATATTATCTAGGACAAAACCACTGTTCAGCTTCACACAGAGGGCAACTTACCTGCAGATTCAAACTGCGCAGCTTTTGATCAGTAAGGGAGGCAAACGAGAGCTGATGAACCGAGAATAGACATTTATTAAGAATTCTGTGATTCCCCCTCCAAGGTATCTATCTCAGCTGTCTTTCAGTTACATCTTCATTAGGGATACAATAGGCTCTTCTGTTTATAATGTCTTCTTTCTATTTTGGCAAAAAAAATAGACAATAGTAGGAATTAAAGACTTCTTTTTCAAGCAGGTTTAAAGTGTACCTGGGAAATTACTGCATTCTGTTCAGCTGAGTGGAAATAAAGGCTGCAGAGTGGCAGACGCTTAAAGTAATTCATAAGAAATCTGAAATTGCCCATTAATTGCTGTCTCAGGGGACACAGATCTTTTATGGCAGGAATCTCTTCAGCGGATGAGAGAAGTAATGCAGTTACTGTACTGGGCAAGATGTAGTTGTTCTTTTTAATCCTTTTACCCCTTTGTTGTATTTTTACAGCAGGAAGGTTCCCTTCAGACGTGGAGGTACTTCGTGTCAGGTTGTATGGTGGAAGCAACTTCCAAAGGAAGCACATGTAACAGTTGTCCTGAGAAGTTGTTCTGGCTCAGAGAAGTCTGGGTTTTGGGTTTGGTTTTGTTTTATTTTTGAACTGTTATTGTTCTTTCACGTCTGTATTTAGGATCTGTTGGCCTCAAAATGTTGTATGGCTGGGCTTGTAAACAGTTGGCTTCTACAGACACCAGAAGACTCTCTGTTTGCTTTGATCAAAAAAGACTGACCATTTCTTCGAGATCCCTGTGGTTCTTAGGGAGGTAGTTATATACCACCTACAACAAAGTCACTGTTAGTTATATACTACCTACAACAAAGTCAACGTTCAGCTTCTCTTCACACAGAGGACAACTCACCAGTAGATTCAAGCTGTACGTCTGTTCAGTTATTAGCAAATGGCTGAGAGAAAAAGAAATCAGCCTGGAAATGCTGAGCAGTGCAGTGGTTGGCGTAGAGGCCCTGTGGTGTCACCTTGACTGTTCTAGTTTTCAGGACGGTTGGATTGGGTTGGAGTGTAATGGGATTGGGTCTCCCTGTATCTTTATACTGTTGCTATTGCAATGTATCTTCTTTAAGATAGGATCTTCTTTAAACATAAGAGGCAAGGAGAGAGGGGAGAGGGCAGGCAAGCACTGTATATAGCATCTGTAACGTTTAATTATGAGACAGGGATTTTCCAATATGCCTTGCAACACAAAGAACATGTAGATATCAGCATCACAGTATATATTTTCTAAATCACAACACCCACACATTTCCTTAGCCAAGTAGAAGTCTTCCTTCTATGGCTGCATATCTAAAATTAGCCTGAAGGTCAAATCTGAATTGAAACACCCTTGCCATTGAACGTGCTGGGAATGATTGGTGCAACGGGCTCAATTTTCCCATCGAAAACCTTCATTTATTTTTTTAAGTAACAGTTGCTTTTACAATTAAAGAGCTTGGAGAAAGGCAAAATGAGGCCTGCTGTATAAAATCATCATCAATATTCTGCTTTCACTGCAAGGCTATTTTTATAGCCAACTATTTTAAATGTAACAAGATGGATATAGTGAAGCTGTAGTACAAAAGATGCATCAAGAGGCTTCAGAATAGCTGAGCTGAGCACCGGCATGCGAAAGAAAGGCCTTAAAATTTGGAAGATATAAGATATACACAATGAAGAATTCTAAGTTAATAAATGCATTGTTGAGAAGAAATGAATAGTATAGGTCTAAAATAGTTGCTTAACCTGCAGTTGTATTACATGAGGACTATGCAGCCTATACTGCACAAACGCAAAAGCACCGTCTTGCAAGAAGTGCATTTATCAGCCACAGTGTTTTATTGAGTGCTTTAATAATACAAGTGTACATCAACTGATCCACAGTCAAAAGTGGCAGGTCCCTAAGAAATTTACAAGCACTTTTTTTTTTAAGTAAATCAAAATACATATTAATTTGTTCAACGCAGTAGCCTTTTGTGTGGGAAACAGAAGGCTAGTGATAAACACAGTCTTAGTAATGCACAGTGATTCTTGATTTTAAGCTTTTATACAAAACTTGTTCCCAGTAGCATGCACCCACCATTAAAGACTTCAGTACAAAAAAATGACCCTAAACACTACATTTAAGTAGAAACGAGATATAATTCTGAATTTGTTTGTTTTCCCAAAAACCACATGAAAGAAAAAGAACCCACACATTAATACAAAGCTTTGTGACAAAGCTCTATACTATTACAGATCCAACATTCTTTGCACTGATAACCAAAATTCCCTGTCTACATTTGAGGGAAACAACTTTCAAGTTAACAGAACAAAAAAACCCCAAACAAATAAAAATAAAAATAAATCCAAAAAGAAAGTAAGGACAACCTTTTGTCACAAAATGGTTCAAAATTTAATAAAAAATAAGAATGAAGGGAAGGGCTATTGATGCACTTAGTGAATGTGCTTGCACAGGTCCAGCAAATCCTAGAGTAGGTTCCTATGTGGCGTATCGCTTGGTCCACTGTCTGGCCATTCTGTCGTGCTCTGCTCTGTTAGTCATATACTGAGTGGCAATACTTCCAACCAGGGGGTCAGCTGAAAAGGAAACACAAACCGTGAAATACTCGTCAGCCTTGGAAGGACGAAAAAGCTATTCTTAGATCCAGATTCATTCAGTTCTCTTAGGTTTAAGTGTAAGAACAAGACGCCTACAGATACTAGTCCTATTCTGAAAGCACGTATGCATACAGGCAGAAAAGAAGAAGAAATGGGGAGGAGTTGGCTGGCAATTAGCTATACATTTCTGGTAAACATATAACTAAAACCATTTTCTAAAATTCTGCCTCACAAACAAATGTTCCAATAATTTTATTTTAAGCTAAAAGTCGCTTTCAGGTGATAACAATAAACATAGTACATCATTTATTTATAGTATTAGACTCCCACAAATACCTATACTATCACCTAAGAAGAGGATGGGCTTTAATTCTATTGTCAGGTTAAGTGTTTTTTTGAATATTTTTAGTTTTGAAGCATAAAGAAAGATCAGGAATTAGGGCAGTAAGTACTATTTTCAAAGCAGCAAAAGTTAATTCCACACTTTGGGAATTGGTATTTAATTTACGGGATCTTTCTGAGCATTTATATGGCCAGAATGCAGCATGATTTGGTCTTCTCAAGCTATTTCTGTATTTCCAAAATGAAGAAACAACCTGAAAAAGTATTTTTACATTAATCTGGATCTACAAATTACTTCACAAATAATTAAACAAAACCAATCAGCCCTCTAAGAAAAATAAACCAAGACAAGACTTTCCCAGAAATGACTGTATGTTATCACCATGTTTCTCTTCTCAGTTCAAAGCAGACAAAAAGTACAGAGATCTTCCCTTTTTTGGGGGGACCCATACTCTTGATATTTCTCCTGCAACAGTAAATCTCCTGAGATTGTACCACCACACCGTGCAAGTTCAGAAGCACTGATACCATGTTTTTTCCTGACTTAGGCCAGACGAACATGTCTTCTTATTAAACCCAGTTAATAATCAGCTTTGTAGTTGACTGAAGATGGTGCCATTGAACAATATGAATCTCGGCTTCCCCAGTACAGTCCTAATCTGAGTGTGGTGTTTGCATTATTAACCACTGAAATTCCTGGGACTAGATGTCAGGCCTTCCACAAAGCAGAGTAAATCTGGACTTTTTTGTTTGTTTGTTGACAATAAGAGTTTATGAAAGGAGAAATATGTTGGTTTAGCCAAAAATAAATTGATTGGCTTACTGCCAACATTACTGAATACTACTCAATAATATCTAATGAAAAAATCTTTTGCTACTTTCAGGAAGTGCCCCTGATTTGAATCTTAAGTTTGCGCCCACTAAATTAGGAAGGCAAGTTATCACTGTGACTGTGGTGTACTAAGTCCCTGTAGTCTCAGTCCTGCAAACACTTACTGCATATGCTTACCTTTAATATCTTAATATATCCAGAGGAGGTCACCGAGACCTGGGCTTTGCTATTTTTACATGCATGAGTGTCAAAGAAGCATATCTCATCTAAGATGCATTTTAAAAGTTTCAGACTAGAAAGTATATCACCTTTAACTCCTCAGTCAAGGAGAAGAACTATATAGGGGATTACTGGGAGGATTTTGTTCTGTGCAAACAGAAGGCTAACAGTCTACGGGTGTTTAAGGAGTGCAAAGTTGTTTCATGGCTGGAATGAGGTTTCAGAAGCACTGCAGGGTAAATGGGGAACTTGGGCAATGGGAAAGGGCAAAATTTCTCTCAGCAAAAAATTTAGGGAGTAGCCAGAGGGAAACCTTGTCATAGTGTAACATAGCTCAGGGCTGAGCCTGACAGCACTGCTGCGAATTCCCACACCCTCCTTGGACATGACACCACTGTGTGAAGAAACACTTTCACAGACCCACGGAGAAATGGAGACTAAGGGTTGAACTTGAAAGGAATCCTTGGAGCAAAATTTGATGAATGTGCTGGTTTTCATGCTGTTGGGAAAGGTGGGGTTTGGCCTCTGAGGCATCTGGCTGTGACGGGCTGCAAGAATATCATGGCATTATCATCTGGAACGTGGTAAGTGCTTAATGAGGTTTAGTGCATATTTAGAGTGCTGCCGCTAAGACCTTTATAAAACCTTATGTGAGTCAGTGAAAAGTGATGTGCTGTAGTAAAGGTTTACTCAGTTCAAATCTGAAAGTCTTTTATGTGCGGGATGAATGTTTCTGTGAAAATATGTCTTTCACGTTGAGAGCTGTAAATCAATTTCCTTGGTATACTGAAAGGGTCCTGAGGATCGTATCATCATCCCCAATCCTGGATGATAGATTACAATGCTTGGTTTCCTTGTGTGGGTTTCCATCTATATCTCCTTTTGTGAGCAAGGAAGTATTTCAACAACATACATCTTTGGAAGGATTTGGAAGGTACAGACTCTTCCTCTCACCTCCTCCCAGCATGGGAGGGTGTTTATTCTCTATTACGTGGGGTGGGGCAATCAGTGAGAGGAGTTCTTGAGAGGAAAGTAGGGAAATCCCTTGAAATCCAGTAATGTAGGGAACTGAGCTGTTTATTTATCCACATGTTCAAGCCTTTGTCTTTGCAGTGTTTTGTTTGGCAGTTGGGGAAAGAGTGGAGGTGACAGCCTGCAAGATGTCTGAGGTCTACATAGCTTTTGTTGTAGGTGTGTAAATTCCCACCGAGAGAGTGACCTGTGAATCAACTATCATCTCGGGGTGCTTCCCTCAAGTCAGTGCCTCCCTCCATCGGTGTCCGCCTGTGCGAAGCAGGACTGCTGAAGCTAAGAGGTCCTTGCCTGCCGTAGCATGAGCAGGACCAGCTGCACCCACAGCCGGCTGCCGACCAGACGCTACTGAAAGGTGCTCTCAGTAAGAGCAGTAATAACATTGTTCCTTGAAGTGTGGCAGTTTGTCTATATATTTTATTGATTATAACAATATCAAATAAAAGAACAAATCCAGAGTTTCACAAAGCCACTTGCTCATTTGAGATCCCAAACTGAAGAAAAACAGTTACTGCCAGAGAGGCCCAGCTATTTCACATCTCTGTCAGAGGGTCTGGAGGTGTGTTGTCATTATATGTAGTTATTTATGAGGACTTTAATAAGGACTCTTCAACAGGTGTTTGAAGAGCTGTCTTATTTTAGCAGTTCCTGTGAAGCTGTAAAACCATCAGGAGGCACAACAGCTTTGTTTGGGAAGTCGGGACAGCTGGTGAGGAGGGAAATTTTAACTTCAGATCAGAGCCACCCAACCAGTGAAAGACTGGCCAGTTCAATGCAGCACACCGCATTTGTGCTGGCAGACATAAGGACGGCGTGTGAACTCCAGAAATGCAAACGGTCTCTTTCTGCACCTGCATGAAGTCAGGCAGCTTCAGGCCCAAGCCATGTTGTCCCTGGTGGAGGAGGGAGCCAGCCAGCAGGCCCAAGGAGACAGATCTCTCAACACTTAATAAGTCATGAGTCACCATTGCTATGCAATTCACAGGGATGGGCCATAAAATGGAGATTACAAGATAAATTGAAGCACCTTAATAAAAACAATTAAAAGATTTAATTCCCAACATGCACAAGCCTTGGTTATAGTGTCCAAGTCCTACAAAATACCAAATATGAGGAAGAAACAATAGTTCCCATTTCCCCCTAAACTAAGTAGCACATGGCTGAGCACCACCTGGTTCTCAGCTGGGCTGCACTATTTAAGGAGTATTGTGAAATCTCCATTAATAGGGCCAAATTTGTATTTATAAAACAACTGCTGTGTAAACTGTCTAATTAAGAGATAAAAAGGAATACTGGATCTCAAAATTCATAACGGTACTTTTCCCACGTTTCCATTTCTCGTTACCATAAAACTGTTTCTTATTTTCCATTTGTATATATCTGTGGTTTTATTCTCAATGTTAGAAATTTGTTTCCATAACTAGTAAACTACTCTAGCTTTTTCTTTTATTTTTTAGAAGTACTGTGATTCATCAGTGAATCAGGGTTCATTTCAGAAATTCACTCCAAATGGGACTGTGTCCAAATGACAATGAAAACCAGGGGATCAGGATATAAAGCTACGCCAGAAATGTGTTATCAGAACAACCTAGTGAAAGACATGAAAATAAACCTACAATAAATAACAGCAACAGCAAAACTCTGCAACTCCTGGCCTGCCAGCAGGTTCATACTTTGGGACCTCTTGGATCACCAGATGCATGGCCTGGCTTGAGAGCCACGGGTACCCCATCCCTCAGGGTGCCTGTGGCTGGAGAAGCTGGGATGAGGCAGAGGGATCGTGTGTCGCACTCGGCAGCACCGAAACCCGGGAGCAGCGTTGCGGGTGGTGCTGGCTGCGAAAGCCACGCGTGGGGAGCACGGGGAGTCGTGCCATGGCACACGCTGTCAGCTCACCAGAGAAGCTGCTGCAACTCTGTGGACCTGGAAAACTTTAAGGTCTCATAATCTACTGTTCCTTCTAGTGCCTGACTCTCACTTCTAGAAATCCACCCTAGGACGCCTCTTTAGCTTGTTTAAAGGAAAATTTTTATCCAATACTCTGATTAGTTCCATGTAAAACTGGAACACACCAGGAGTTACAGCATCAAATTGCATGTTAGAGGACAGCGCAAGAGTAATGAAAATATATAAAAAAAGCACCAAATTAAACAAGCATGGACAGAAGCTAAGGTTCAGCAACGTAGCTTACATGGAAAATGTTAATAAAGAGAACTAAAGCATGAAGAAAAGCTTCTGGATGATTTATAGGAAGACTGCAGCTGCTAAATCCCCCCTCACCTCACCATATGTAATCCTCATGTTATATCAGAATTCAAGAAATAGCCCTGTATTTAAATGTAGTTTTGAAAGCTGGGCGAGCTGGAGCTTGTCCCTAGCTTAAAAAGGTTGGATGCGCTGCTCTACAATGCCTTGTCATCTTCTTTTGCAGACACTTAATATGACTGTATAAGGAAGAACTTTTGTATCTCATGTCTGTTGTAAGGCTAATCAAATTTACAGCCCAATTCCAGGGAGTTAATGCTATTGGGGATTTGGATGAGCTGAGGTTTGGTCATTACAAAATTTCAGCTGTGTTTAATGCTAGTTATACTGCTTTATCATTCAGAAGACAGACTATAATTCTTCTTTAAAACTACTTTTCCCTCAAATAAATGAAAATATATTGCTATACTGTATTTTTCTCTGCTTGTATTTTTACAGCTATTTCTATGTCAGCAAATAGCAATTTCAGAGCAGAATTCATCTCCTGGGCTTTTCAATGCTCTTTTAAAAATACAGCAAACATACTCTAGTGAAATAAAAAATGGAGATGGTGTGTTTAACAGCTTGATTTCAATGTGCCTTCTCCATCAGCCACATGATATGCAATGAAATTCCAATTGGTAGTGCCAACATGGTTAGAGAGACACACATTTAGACTTAAAATGTACATTATGGGTGTTTGTATGCATTATATATATTTTTTTATGAGCATTTATAAAGTAGAATTATTTCTATTGCAGTACTTTACAGTTTTAATAGTGAACAGCTGATGGAGCCAGTTATTACACCATCACAAGTGGGTTCTCAGAAAGATTTCTGCAGCACCTTAAAAACTAAAAAGAACCACAGCCCTATAAAAATCTCAGTTTCTTCAGTCAGATATTTACTTTTTTTTTGGTCCAGGTTTAGATTCAGCCCTGTATCAGGGGGAATTCAGAAGAGCTGGCCTCCAGCTGAAGAAGCAGAATTAAACTGCAAGAATTTCCAAAGGTTAGATGCAACTTGAAAGCTCTTATTCTGTCTCCTGAGCTATAAACGACTCCTTTCTCATAGCTGTGAGAGGCATCCCATTGAGAAGCTCTATGGAACTACCTGTTCTGAAACATCAGTCACCAAAAATTAAATCTGCTTTCCTTTCTTTGGTCAGGCTGTGTGAAATGCAGAAGAAAACAAACAAGTAATTTTTTAGTTGTTTGGACTTCAGTTACACATTTAGAAGAGTTTTTGGTTTATGCAATACAATTTTTTTTTAGGCCTGCCTCTCTTTTCAAATACTCTGCTGTATTGCTTTTGAAGTAAAAAAATGGGAGTGCTTGGTTTTTTTGAAGTTTTTCTTAAGGAAAAGTCCAGGTGTTCTGTATGTTGTTTATAGGATAGCTGCCTTGGAGTCATCTTTATGCATCAGCACAGGCAGGATTGGTTACCCTGAAATTAAGACCTCCCCAAAATAAAAGTTCATATTTTCAATAACTACATTTTGTTTGGTGATTTCAGTGCAAATAGCAGTGTAGGACAGCATATATTCCCATATTGGCTTGCAGTGAAAACCAAGTTTTCTGAATTCAATTTTTGTGATTTTTAATATTGTACCAACCTTTATGAAATAGGTCTCAAAAGGCACACTAAAAAAAATTAAGACTGGGGGGAAAAAACAGAAACTAACAATTCACTGAAACACTGGTTTTCTTAACAGCAAATGCTGACAGCTTCATGCACACCAAAAACATCCTTAAACTTAATTTTAAAAAATTATTTTGTTTCTGATTATATTTTATTATGTTGTTTTCAGTGGCATCCGGGCTAGTGTTACAAGAAGACTGGTCAGTGAAAACTGCAGCCAAAAGCAGTGTCAGACATGCTATACCAAATATGTCATAGAACAATTTAATACTCCGAGAGGAAGGGATTAAGAGAAGATGAATTGTTTGTGAGCAATTTTATTTATAGTGCCACCTTGCCTCAGGAAGTTTCCATAGTTCGCCACATGTCACCTGTTTTAAACTTAATGAACTTCTAGAAGACCATGTCAAGGGTACTGTGAGTCTTGATGTGGAAAATGAGGTATGCGAAATGCATCATAGTATCCTTCAGTGATCGTACAGCAGCAGTGTTGCTCTCTTTTGCCATCATTAATAATAATGCACAGACTAAGTAATTCTTTGGAGGCAGAGGCAGGTGAAGTGGCACACTGAATTACTCCACTAACCTTTCACCTTTGAAAAGAGTGCTCAGAATCAGGGCACAAGTGAAAACGAGTGCAGCGCAGCGCTAATCCCTGTTCGTGCGGCAATAAAACTAGCCTCGCGGTTGGAAGTCTGATCAACACACGCGTACGAACTGGAACAACGGAGTGATTCAAGTCAGAACAAAGGGCGGTAGCAGGGCTCTGAATTACTTTACACAAACTGAACTACAATTTATTTCTGACTTTCATAAAATCAGTTCCAACTACCCATATAGAATGTATTTATCCACCTACAAGGCTCTTTCTTTGAAAACTGTACAGAAGAATGATAAAGTGATCAATAAACATTGTATCAAAAAAAGAGAACAAATAAAATTAATTGTTTCAGTAAAGAAGAAAGGTAATCCTTAGAGGAGAAAGGAACAAATTCTAGAAAGGTCTAATGTCTACTAGGAAAGAAGTCAGTGAAGTTAATATCCATTTTAGCAACGACAGTTTATAGCAGAAGTCATATGATATGCAGTACAAGGAACTCTCTCCGCAGCTTGTTTCAGGAACTAGTTTTGCAGATTTGGTTGGTCACATCTTAATACTCAATGCAAAAAATTCTAATACATATAGACTACACCAGTGTGCTAAAACATCAAAATATGCCTGCTGAAATTGCCTTACGGCTCATGTACCTCATTAGGCTGGCCACTATGGTTGACATGGATCGGACAAAGTGGACAACCATATGACCTTAAAGCATTGTTCCTACCAAAGTAAAATAACAAATGATGCAGTAAGATATCCTTTGACATAGCATTCTTAGATACAAGGTGATCGAATATGTTGGAGTCAGAAGAAACAAAGGCTGACTGTGTTATGTCAATTCTCAGTTTCACATAAAACCCAGTATTGTCTTTCCAGATATAGCATGGGAAACAAGGAAATACAGGGTAGATGCATAAGAACTTGAGACACAATCTTTGGAAATGGATCTGAATGTTTATAGTAACCACCTCTGCATCTAGAGACCTAAGTAAAAACTGTGATAGATACTGTAGCTTGGAGACTGTGTAATTTTAAAGCCAAAAGTTTGCCTAAATTTTTTGTCCCCACATAGGAAAGCTGAACTAGTGGTCACTGCGCTAACGCAGGGCTAAAGGAGACTTACAGTTTTGCACTAGGCTTCCTATGAAGTTGTGTTCACCAGTACCTCCCATAGTCCTGGTCACTCAATCATCCAGCCCTCGGCTACTTCTCTAGCTATGCATCTAAAGTCTGCTTCCTGGGAGAAATCAGAGCAGGTGTAGGAGGAGAAAGAGAGGGTGAGATAAAGCATGGAAGACCCTGAGGTCTTGTTCTGTTGTACAGCCAAGGTGTACCCAGGGTGCATGTCCGGGCAGGTAAGCAGGGAAGCGGTCATGTCGCAACAGGTGAAACTCTAGGGTGCTTCTTGGTCTTCATGGTTTGCAAGTAGTCACGATGACTCCAAAAGTCAAGTGGTCTTACAGTGGTGCCTTAGTTTCCCATTTGTAAAACTGAACTAATGCTTCTTCATCACCCAGGATATTCTGAGAATAAATATGCTAAAAATTGCAAGGTATCTGGATACTGTGGTAAATGTGGCTGGATATATGTGTATCGTAAAGAGACTGATATCCATGACTTGACTGTAAATTTTGAGCTCTTTAGAATTGTCAGAAACACATTTGACTTCTGTTAGTTTGTACAATGATTGAAGTTACACAAATATTAAGGCATGTGTGACTTGATTCCAATGTCCAAACTTTTGTCTGGAGAAAAATGTTACCTATCATCTTCAAAAATAAAAGAGCTCTGCAAATCCGGTTTAGAAAGCATCCATTTACTAAAATATCCATTTTGGATACATGGAAGGAGAAATTCATTCCTCTCTCTAGACTTGCATTTGATTGCTGTCAGGCTACCTACCACAGATCTGTGTGAAATATGAGGCTGCCTAAGAAAAAGATGTTTCAGAAATAAGGAGTATTATCTGGCCCAATTTTATTAACATGGCTCTTAAAGGAAAGCGTTGGCAGTGATTCATCTCTGTATCTTGCCAAGGGAAATCATTCTTGTTTAAAGAGTAGAGTTTTTTCAGTCTTCAGTTTTTAGCAGGATTTCTATAAACTTCACTGGCTGACTAGGAGTTAGCTGAGGCAATCATGGATCAACAAGGCACAGTGTACTGATCTTGAAGAGTTGTCTTTAATTAAGGAAAAACACGCACCTATTAGAAGTGCCAGCATGCTGGAACAATTAAAGTTCTGAAATAACACACTTCACTTTGATGCTTGGATGCGTCTCAAAATTAAAAGCACAGATACATTAGCAATGTATCTGTTCATAATAATGAACTCAATTGAGAAACAGTCATTGTTATTAGAAAAAATGAATAGAAAGGTGTTAGTAAATAAGAACTTGATATGAAAGACATTACATGGCACGTGGCTTGATAAAATTTGCAGAAAAAGTTCCAGCAATATGCTGGAAGATGACTGTGAGTAGATAATAAAGAAATCGCAGCACTCGGATCTCAAAATGCTGTCAAGCAACCAAAATGCTAAGATCCATAATGTAACTGGCATGTATCCATAGGGTCATAACTATATTTTCAGAAAAGCACTGTGGATGTTATTTTTGTCTGAAGATTTACTAAGGGAGGGATAGCTATTCTATAGGAATTCCAATGTGTTCAGCATTTCTTTCAAAAAAATAAAACAAAACAAAGAAAAAATAACCAGTTTTCTTCTGGATTTCTCTCTTCTTACTTCCCACTAACCCCCATCTCCAGGCAAAGGAGTGACCTATGGGTCTTACACATCCCGAACAAACAGTTTAATCCCAAAGCAACCGGGTGTAAAGGCATTCCCTGTGACCATCCTTTCTGCAGTGTTAGACATCCTGTAATCACATGTACCAAAGGTAGATTACTCTGCAAGAAAACCAGGAGGTCCAACAGGATCCACTTACCATGTGGATTCCCAGGGGCCAGGGAGGGGAGGCAGTGTTACTGCATGGTCTGCTCTTTGGTGGAATTTAGACACTGTGAGGAAAAGGAGTCCTAAAAGCATCTTCACTTTTAGGAGAAGGGTTTGAATGTGAGCAATACAAAAATCTTCAACTTAAACACATCAGGATCATTTTAGGTCAGATGCAGGAGTCATCTGAATCCTGCTCTTGAATCTATCCCTTTGTTCCTTTACAGCAATTAATCCTTGGAGTAACTAGAAAAGCCTACATATGTTATGAATGCTGCTTATGTTGGTTTAATCTGATTTTCTCCTTCTTGTCCTATTAAATCTTGTTATTAATTTGATGCATTTAAATCCAAAACTGCTATTAGGAATCCCATACAAAATGTCAAAAGAATACAAGAGGCTTTATTTACAAAAGGGGGGGCTGGTGAAGAATTTTATCCCTGCTAAAGGCCAATAGGACCCTTTTTCATAGGCCAGGGCCTGAAATCCCTTGGCAAGTTGAACATTCCCTTGGATCAGGAATAGGAACTTAGGTGTGCCTTGCATTAACACGCCTGTTACTGTTACCCTATAATAAAATATAGTCAGGCTTCTCCATTCCCTCTCTATATGTCCCTTTCTCCCAGGGAACATGTGGAAGGAAGTTGCAAGCTGTATCCGGCTGAGACGTGTCTACGTTTATATGCAGATGATGCAGATCAAGAGGCAGTGGAAGGAAAATGCCTGGAAACTAATTTGTTTGGGATTTTTGTCAGTACGGCCCAGATGCTCTCTTTGATGGGGCTGCCTTCTTGAGGCTTTTCTGGACTGCAGGCATGGGTCGTTTGAGCCCAGTTGTGTGATCGCATGTTGGGACCGTGCCTCATGTTGCCATCTGCATCTGTGGCCCATACTATTCTGGAGGAGGCATCCGAAAATCTACTGCACTATAAATGCAGGAAACAGGTGCCATCTCAGCAGAGTATGGGACAGGGACCTCTGGAGGCAGTCTCACTGCTAATGCGTACACTTGACAGGTTTCTGACAGTCCGGAGCGGTGAAGTCTGATCCCTCAAGTGCTGCAGAATTTGCAGCAATACTGCCCTACCAAAAGAGGCATCCAAGGAAGATGCTTGTACCAACACACTGTGGCTCAAGAAAGTAGGAAAACCAGAGTGCCATCCTGCCCTGAAGATCGGTACAGGCCAGTTACGGCAATATTCCTGGAGGCTGATCACTGAGGTGACATGGGATATCATATGAAGAGAGCAGGGTGGTGTGAGCTCTGGAAATGACTGATGAATCAGCAGGTGAGCAAGAAAATAACCTCATTTTAGTAACCAAATGGACTATCCACTTCTAAATTGACTTCAGAACATGAATGTAATTAGGCCTAATTATGAACAGGTTCTAATAGGACTAGAAGGAAAAACAGGTTAAACAAAATAACTAGCATTCATCATGTAGGCAGGCTTAGCTCCTGAATTAGTTGCAATGAAGTTACATGGCAATGCTGAATAAAGATTGAATTTATGATATTTACAGCAATAATTTCATATTCAGTAACAGGTAAAATAACTTTATTTGGAAATCCTATCTTTCCTGTGTGAGGGGTCACATTGACTCCATTGTTATGCCTGACTAAATGATAATCACTTTGTCAAATGATTTCAGGCATTGGCATAAAAAGTCCTAAGATCGAGCCGTAGAAAAAAGCTGTACAGGGTAGAGATGCTAAAGACGTGGAAGGTCATGAGGTCATGAAGGCATTCCTTCTGCTAGTATAATAGTGTGTCTTACAGTAACTTCTACTTTCATGCCATTTTATCTAATTGGTATTATGAAGACCCAAGCAATGAGGATTCCAGCTCTTGAGAATTTTCCGAAATCTAATTCATCTTAAAGTTGCAAATGCTCCACTCCATAGAAGGCCCTTTTTCTAAGAAGGAAAATTCTACAAACAAGTTACTAATCAGAGCTCTATTTCTGTATCCCATATGAATGTGAAATCTTACAGTACAGCCCATCCTTAAATTTGGGACAATTACACCATACATTTTGCTATTTAAGTAACTGTCTGCTACTCCAGTTAATGCACCTGAAGTTAATTTGCTGTGAAAATAGGGATTCTGAAACACACACTGCATATAATTTGTTTTATTTGTTGCCTTTGATAGATCTGCAAAACTGTAAAAAACAAACAACCGTTTCCTCCTCCCCTGCTGAATAATGCAGAAAATTAGCCATGCAAAATAAGAGACATCTCCTGCAGTAGGGTAAATCATCTCTGAAGGTAGAATCTGAATGACTTTGGAATACTAATTTCTGAAATTCTTACTCAAGAAAGGGAGAGACTAAATGATTTAATAGCTAACATACCTATATCCAGGATTATAAATTTTGCTTTTCAGGACTGACTCTACATTCTTGTTGTGAATCTGTTAGAAAGCCAAATGTAGCAGGCCTGTTTTCAGGAGCTTAAAGAATGTGGAGCAGTGTGATTTCTATGGTGAAACAAGAATAACTGTATTTTAAGAACAGGAAGAAGCAGCCTTAAAAATAGTTGTGCTAATCAGGGTCCTGAAGGTGGTTCATAGGCAGTTAGAAACATACGGCAAGAAATTCCAAAATCTGTCCTGGCTTTCATGTTAAAAAAGGTACAGAGGAAAAAAAACAAACCCCCAAAACCCCACTTAGTAAAATGGAACAAAGGCTAAATGGAAAATCTGGGGTACAAAAATTCAGTGGGACTGATGCTGGTTTATTCCAGCTGAGATTTGAGCTATTTGTATTAACTGGAAATAATGAATATTAGATTAAATTATTATGAGATTAGAGAATTAAGTGTAGTAATACAGGTAAATGTGATGTCTAAGTTTCTTCATTTTCTAGTTTTAATTATTTTTCCCTTAAATATACACGGTTCTATCAGTGAGAAAATATATCCAGTAGAATTGGTTAAGCCCAAAAGTGTTGTGTCTATCTACTTTGTTCAAAAGACTCCAATGTAATCAAGGACATGTCTGTATTGGCTAGACAAAATCTGCATGAAACAAAGAAATTACATGTAATGACTGTAAATGATTGGAGTGTCTTTTGAAAGTAGAAGGCAGCTTACTTTGTATCTTGGAATTCATTCAAATTAAGCTAGGATTCTATATTTTATATATGAGAAGTAACTAAGAGCTTTATTTAAATACTTCAGATTGTTAAACATTTAACATTGATGACTTATTTTGGTCTCTGTTCACACAAAGATTTATTATGTGTATGCATTAAATTATCTGTCTTCTCTCTGAGGTAATGGGCATAGGAAACCTCCCCTGGTACTATTTTAAATTACACATGTTTATTGGAAGGAAAATGAATTGTAACCTTCTGTATTTGTAGCATCCATCATTCATGCATTTTCTCAAGTACTTTTAATTTAAGGACGGTTAAGGTAAAGCTCATAGAAACCCTGTGTTCCTTGAGCAGAAGTGCACAAACTTTTAAAAACCCTGTATGTATATTTATCATATAGCTTTTATAAGCTTTATGTAAAAAAAAAAAAAAAATCAAAATGACAGGTGTATTTTTTCCAGCTTTACTTCCCTTTTGTGATAAGACTGAATTTTGTGTATGTTCTAGAAGCCCCTTTTGAGGAATAATAAAAATTAGGAGCAGTTAATGGTAGTGACAAGACTTATCTCATGAGTGCCAATTACAACCCTTCTTTACATTTATTTCTTGACACAGATGTACAAAGCCTCTTTACTGATTTGGATTTTACTCAATCTCTGATTTAATCAAATGCCATTTAATAAACTGATGGTCGGGTATTATTGTGTCTGAAGTTCAATTTTTCTCACCTTGTCTTAAATAAAAACAAAATAGGAGTAGGAAACTTATTGAAAAGGACAAGAATTCATTAGCAGCATGGTCAAACCTTTCCCATTTAAGCAATGGTTGAAATCTAAGCTTATTTCTTCTGGAAAAAAAAAAGACACAATAAGATGTGACAGATAATTTTGTAAAGAAGATTATAAAAAAAAGTGGTCTTGCTTATCTTTTCCATAGTAAGAAAAGAACACAAACAAAAACCCAACACATTCAGCAAGAGTGAAAAGGAAGTAGATGCTTCATACACCAAATAGTTAAACATATCCAAGAATATAGTGTAGGAATATTAGAAGGTAATTTAGGAAAATTAAAAAAGAATTAGAAAACACACTAGTCATGGCACCACCTAAGTTACCATTGCAAAAACTATTACTGCTCATGCTTCAACACATAATCTGATCGTTAGCTGTGGTTAGGAGGGAATTTCCTTTCCAGTATATTACTGTATGAGTAAAGTGCTTTGAGGGAATTTTACACTTTTCACTGAACCACTGAGCAATGAGCAGTTACAGGCGATGTACCTGAATGAACCAGGTAGTACTGGTTTTCTGCTTGAGAATGACTATATTCCTCCTTCTAGTGATTATTCTTTGTAGAGTTACAGATATATCAGATAAAACAAGAACAGGATAAGTGTATGTGTGACTGGTATCTGGAGCTAGAGCTACTGACTGCTTTATACCTTGGATACCACAAAATCCAGATTGCACATTTTATTTTTAAAAAGTAATCTGTACCATTCACTTTCTAAATTACATAAACCCACCAACATTCTTCTGTAAATAACCTCGGACACTTTTCAGAGAAAAAATTATTTAAACAGACTGTAGACTTCTGAAACCACAATGAGGGGTTTAAAACCAAGTATTTCTAAACAACCTTACTTCTATAGTTGTGTTAATGTTTTTAATAATCATAGAATGCTTTGGGATGGAAGGGACCTTTAAAGGTCATCTAGTCCATCCCCCCTGCAATGGGCAGGGACATCTACAACTAGATGTTGCTCAGAGCCCCATCCAGCCTGGCCTTGTGAGTTTTGAATAGCCTAAATCTAAACACGTGGAACGCCTCTATGCTCACAAACGACACTCTTCTACCCATAAGGTGTTGTCAATGTGCAACTGAAAAGAGCAAAGATTTAGGCCAACATAAATAGTAATCCCGATCCAAGCCTCCTCCCCCCGCACACATAATTAGGAGATATTCCAAGACATATTTTCCCGAGAACTACTCAAGGGATGACAGTTCACAAATGTTTTTCCTGCTGTTACAATAATCCCCACAGTCATGGGTTCATGTTGAGGGGACTTAGTCAACTGATAAGAACAAAATCTTGTAACATTTTCACCAGCTCTTTATGGCAAAGCAAATTAATTCTCTTTCAATGCTTATCTATGTGTAATTCTCATAATGTGTTCCTGCATTGCTTGCATTTATGTATGTTTAATTTCATGTTTATAGATCATGTACACAGAGTTTAACACATATAGGTGTACATGTCAGCAAATACGTAAAGATCAGATGTGCAGAAAGGCTCTTCCTGGCAGCGCAGGGAGACTCCTAGTGGGACTTAGGATGCCTAAATCCCATGGGAAGTACTGAAAACCCTGCCAGCTGTCTGCTGGCATCTTTAGGTGCTTAAATGCCTTCAACATATTGGTACTGTGTGTCCAGCTCAGAATATGAGAAACTGATTCAAACTATAGAATGACAATTAGTATAGTATACATAGTATAGTATGTACAGACAGTAGAGTACAGTATCTTTTAAAAGGAATGGAAAGAGAAACCACTGATAGATTATCAAGGATTTGTAAATATCAGCTGTAGACTATATGATACAATCAGTCCAAATATGGGCATATTACTTCAATAAAAATATAGCAAGTTCTGCAGAAGTGGCAGGGGAACATACAGTATTTAAAGATAAATAGGTACTTTCTGGCAAAAATAACTTTGTTGCAATTGATGGGATCGTTTTGCTTATATGAATGAGTTGATGGTGACAGGTTCTTCCCAAGGTAATCCTGCCCCTGACGTTGTCATTCTGCACTCACTGAGGGCAGAACAAAACCCATCAGTTTTGTGCTGCATTTTCCTTTTGGGATCCTTTCGGACAACTTATTGCAATGGCCTCTATGTAAAGCAGTCAGCCACACGCACCCATCCGCTCTGCTCCCAGTCCAGCAGCACCATGACAGCAGAGCAACCACACACTACATTTTGTATTATTTGCTAAGCAAAAGCCTCCGGAGTGAGCTCATTTCATTTGAAGACAACCCAAGGCAGAGATTTTAAAAGGGACAGAAAGGTTATGGTGCAACTTAGAACAAGCCAAAAAACATTGCTACATGAATTGATTCTTCACCGCTATAACTTTTATTTACCATCTCTTACTCGTTGCCATGCTTGAGTGACGTGGCATAGAGTATTTTCCTGCTCCAGATACAAAGAGAGCATTTTCCATTGTGCTGGAACAGCCCAGAAACCTGCCTGTTTCCTGACAGAGCACAGTATACAAACTCCGAAGAAAAGGGAAAAACAGCTCCAAGCTAAAGAATATAAATAATCTCAGACAAGAGAGCAATTTCATTGTTTACATGACCCTCTGCTGCTTACAAAAAGGATATATGGCAAAACGAGATTATTTTGTTGTATGTCTGATAGTACTGTGCTGTGACGTTGCACCTGGCAGCCTGTGGGTGCCGGGGAAGAATCAAAGTAGCAGGGGTTAGCCAGCCTCATAAAATAGGGCAAATTAAATATTGTTTTGCCAACTTCTATGTATTTCAGTCATTTCCCAGAATAGTCATCACATTTGACAAATCTACTCAAATATGTTCTAGATTATTAGGATGAAGGAGTATTTATGATTTTCCTGTTTTCTACATGTCTTGACAAAAATGTTCTAAAAGGAAACAAAATTTCATTACAAACCAGTACAGAATATATTTAGGCATAGGAAAGACTAGGAGTCCTTTCTGATAAACTGAACAAAGCTGTTAAGCTGCTAAATGGGAAGGAAAAAAGTCAGATTGGATTCTGAAGCAAAGTTTCCGATAGTAGCAAAATGTGCAGATTATGGCTTTAAGGAAAAAAATTACAAGAATGAGGAAAATGAGAAGTGGCTCGTCCCTTGAACTTGCTGTCATCCAGAGTTTCTAAATTCACTTCACAACCGGGGGTGAGGGGAAAATAAGGAATGATAATTGGGAAGTCTAAAAAATTGCAGAAGGAACATCTGATGTGAACTGGCACTGACAGAAAGCAGCCTCTGCTATGGAGAAGCACCAGATGAGGAGAAACATCATACACGCTTCCTCTTAGATTGAGATATATAGAAGAACAGAGAGAAAAAAGATACATCCAGTCTGCTGAGTGGCGAGGGGCACAGACCTGTTCTTCATTACCCGGGGCTGGGTAGCCTTTTTAAAGTTTGAACGTGGAAGCCAAACGGTAGAGCTGTGACCACAAGTCAGCCAAATCCTCACTCGGAGCCAAACGCTCCAGCATGGAACAGATTTTATTTTTACAGCTATGTTACATTTTCCTTTATTAAGCTGCCTTAGATTTATTTTTAAACTTTTTTTTTGGACAGACTAGTGCTTTCAGATCTCACAGTAATTCTGAAAATAGATCTTTTTTACTGATACAGTGGACATCTATTAGTGTATTAAAATGCATGCCCGTGTGGCTGGAGCTTATCCGCTGAAAAACCAGAGCTATTCCTATGGAACCTAATGTGTCGACACATGCTCGCTTTGCAAGTGGCTGGGGCAATTTTGGATATTAATGCCCCTGCACCAGAGATGATCACTCCAACGCAGAGTCAGGAGAATGGAGTGTGTCAGTGGGCATCACACTGAAGGCTGGCAGCCTCGCTCCAACCCCCGGTGGGAGATGGGTTTTCCTGAGAGGGTTCAAATGAACCTACTTCCCTTTGCCTGGGCTGTGCAGAAGACAATTCCATGGGTGGTGCAGGGGGCAGGAGCTCCTGGCAGCACAGCAAGGGACCGCCTTAACTGGCCTATCTAGATTTACCTGTCAATACCTTATGCAAATTGGTAGAGATCAAGGAATTGCTACAAACAAGCATCTGCATGAAGCTTAAATTTCCCAAACACGAGCATAAATTCAAAACGTGGAGGCGCTCAAAACTTTCTAAACAGCAAATCCATCCATGTTGCGCTTGCGCCTGTACCCTGGGGCCTCCTGCTAGGCATGCAGGTACGCCCCCGGGCTGGAGCGATTCCAACAGCGAGCTTCGGGGAAGGCTGCTGAAGGCAAACCTGCCGAGGGACGGGGCAGTGGCATTGCAGCAGGACACCAACCTCCCTCAAAAAGTGTACACTGCTGGCTGAAAGGGAAACAGGCTGAGAAAGCGAGACAGTATGCTAATTCAATTCTTCCCCTCACGTGTTGTCTAACTTAAATCTCCCCACCTACTCCTGTTTTGCAAGGGTCCTGGAAACAGACAGCAGCAGTTCCAGCAGCTTTGTAGCAGGGCAAATACTGTTTGGGCTTTTAGGGCTTTTATGCTTATGTTGAAAAGTCACTCTCCAAAGTGCTGTTTCAGATCCCATTGAGGATCAAAGATATGCATTAAATTACACTATTGAATCCTTTTCTGCAAAGGATGACAGAACGGGGATTTTATACTCTCAGCAGCAAGAGTACAGAACCTTACAAACCTTTGGGAAGATAACAAGGAAAAAAAAAGAAAAAGGAAAAAGAATATAATAATAACTGCATCCCATCTCTAAAGTTTCCTAAATACCAGCACCCTCATGCAGGTGCAGGTAAGGGTGTTAATATTTTTTTGGCAGAAAATTTAGGCAAACCTAAATCATGCCAAACCACATGGATAACTTGTAATTGCAATAGAAAAACAACAATACTATGTTATCCAAAATTGCCAGTTATACCTCCTCTGTGATGAAAACAATGAAGTTTCTGGGGAAGATAAACGCAAAACATAAGGATGACTCATTTAAAGAAAGCTTGAAAGCCTGTCTCGTGTCCCTTAGTGAGACAAGTGAAGGTCCCCATAATCTCAGGATCTTGTTTGACTTTGTTTATCTATGCTTCGATAAATGTAAGTCATTAAAATGCACAGCCACATTACTTAATGTGGGTTAACAAAGTATGAAACCATCTAGTAAATTCATGATTCACGGCAGTACTTGTAAAACACCAGTACATATACTTCTAACCGAGGTACATTATATTTGAAAACCACAATATGTGTTGCACATTTTTAACATAAGCAGTCTACTTTTCAGATGTGCTGAGCAACTGCAACTCCTATAAAAATTGATGGGGCTCACGTCAAAGTAATGTAGCGGTATCTGTCCAACTCATTTACTCTTGTAAGTACATTTACTGTGAGGACATGTACACTTCAATCTCAAACCACGTTCACAGCAAACTTTACATGTAACACTGCACAAACTGTCTCACACTTTCTGGTGGCTTTAAAGGATAACAAGAGACAAGCAGCTTTACACTGCTAATATAATATACCACTGAAGTATCTGAGAGCAGAGTCAGACCAGCTAACCTGGCCAGTGCTGACCCAGGTGAAGTGGTTACTGCTCTCAGTTGTTTGTGCATGTCCTTTGCCAGAGGTTAATGCTCTTTCCTAGCAAAAGCATTTTCTTTCTTTTGCTCTTTCTTCCTTCCTTTTCCTTTTCCTTTTCCTTTTCCTTTTCCTTTTCCTTTTCCTTTTCCTTTTCCTTTTCCTTTTCCTTTTCCTTTTCCTTTTCCTTTTCCTTTTCCTTTTCCTTTTTATCCTTTTCCTTTTCCTTTTCCTTTCTCCATCATTTCACTAAATTGGGTTAGAAAGCAGACAAACCGTGAAAATGACAGGGCTAAGAAAAAAATAACCTTTGACAGGGCTGTCAGTGAGACAGGGACGTCCAACGGGGAGCAGTAAATATTCCAACCCAGATGATGGTGATGATGAGCAGGTTAGTCTGTCTGCCGTCCCTCATGCCCCGGTGAACTCCACACGAGTCAGGCACGTTGAGGAAGGATGACTGCAGCGTGATGGAGGGGCAGGAGGGGGCTGCGAGGACGAGCAGGGGAACGGAAAGCCTCTCTTACGGAAGGAGGCTCATAGACACAGGTCTGGTTAGTGTGTAGCAAATAAAGACCAGGAGGAAAGAGGATGGTTCTTCATTAATACATTGGGAACGAAAACTAGAAAAACTGTCACTTAAGCTACAGGATAAGAGCTGCTTAAAAAGAAGTGGGTATAAAATTCCCATGAGTCAGTTCAGGCTAGAAATCAGGCAGTGGTTTCCAAGGAGGCCCTGTAGGGCCCCTCAGCAGTTTTTTTTGTTACAGCAGCCAGCCAAGTGTTCAGCCTAACTGGGCACATTTGTGGGAAAGCAATGCTGTGGCTGCTCCCCATCTCAGGCTGCCCTCTTATCCCCTGTCTGCACCACCATGTACATCCCCATCGCAGGCGCTCGCAGCCGGGCACGGCCTGCCACATGGGGAATGGGGCAGGAGCAGTGCCGAAGCATTCGGTTCAGGAACGTCTATGGTATTATCGAGGGATAAAATCCCCACTGGCTGTGGAACTTGTGTGTGGGAAAAATGGTAAGGAGCTAGAGGCGGAGGATGACACCAGAAGTGAAGAGGCCGGTGTGAGGGAGATGTAGCAGGTTTTGTTCTGATGTCCTAATCAAGGCTTAGCTGCGTGTTATTAAGCAGACATGATTCGACGTTAAGAGTGTTTAGACATCGGGGATAATCAGGCCAGCCAAATTCAGACTTTGAATGTGTGAAAAAGGAGGCCACGTGAAGAAAAAAGTTGCAGCGCAGTCTTGTCGGTGTTTCAATTTATTTTCTCTGAAGCATTTGCAAATGCGAATTTTCCTGGGGCTCGAGAACCTTTGGCAGGGCTGAGGTGGCAATGACCAACTGAGAACAGTAAGAATTTCAACCCAAATCACCATCACCAGCTCTCTAAATATAAAAATAATTAATTTGTTTTCATACTTGAAGCTCAGTAAAAATACAAAACCTCAGGGGCCATCCACACTTGAAAGCTCCTTTGGATTAAGGCAGTGTGGGAATTTACACTCCCCGGGCTCCGCTTGAATACTTAAAGTACAGTTGACTTTTACTCCAAGCAAGACAGTTTTTCGTGACTTGACTTAATACATTTTCAAAGAGGGGAGTGTCCACACATGGAATTACTCTGAAATAACTAACTGCCCACATAGGCAAGCCCTAGCAGCTAACGCTGGAAGTAAATATTTTCAGCGCTCAAGCACAGAGCCTACGAGCACTTACTCACATACTTAGTTTCATGCAGATGAATGTACCTATCAGGTTTTGCAGGGTTGCTCATGCACATGCCAAAATATTTACAGGATCGGGACCCTGCTTTGTAGAAAGAGATGCGTGCTGTGCCCCGGAGTACCACCTTAAAGAAAAATATGAATCCCCCAACTGAATGCTAGTGTATCCCATCACCTCTCCCATCTCTCTGATACCATTCCAGTTGGCTCTCTCGCACTCCCAGATAATTCACACATGCTCACTCATACACAAACTCTACAGCACCCCTTCCCCCCATGAAAAAGTCAGCCAGCTGTTACAAAATTCAGACATTTCATTAACACAGTTTACTGGCTGATACTGCCAAGCAAAATAGAGACAATTAATAATAATCAGGACTGAAGGGTCTGAGACAGCTTATGAGTAAAGGATTGTATTAGTTGTTTAAAAAGGACAAACTCGCTCCTGCCTGGAGTGATAGGGAACAAAGGGCGGTGATGTATAACCGGGGAGGAAAGAGACTCTCTCCGTGGCTTTTGTAGATTACTGTGTGAATGACAGGAGCGGCAGGAGCAAATACCTCTTTTCATTTGCTCAGCCTGCTGGAGAATAGCAGCAGCGCTTGCCAATGAAGCTGCAGCTGTGCTCCAGCTCCGTTTAATCACTGTGTATGACTGAGGGTTAATTAGCTGCCATTCTTACTGCTATTTGTTGTTCTAATGAAGATTTGCATAAATGTAAGACTAGGGGGTAACTGATACTTGATTTTTCCCTTCAGAGAGGCTGGGGGTGGAAAACTCGCCCATCCCAAGTGTTTATGTTTGTGGGAGATTCAGTGTTGCCTTTCCATTTGACCTGATCTGCTTCTGGCTGATGAATGGTGAACAAAGAGTTCAGAGTTGCTTATCAAATCGAGACCCCTGTTGGGTTTCTGCCTTTAGAAAGGGGCAGACTAGTTAGATGGGGAGAGGACCAAGGGATTACAAAATTACTCCCAGCTGACAGAGAGGAAAATACATACATGCATGTTTCTGTATCTATATACGTGCACATATATGGGATATATTTCAGTGACAGGTATCTCAGTGATATATATATCAGTGATATATGTATCTATCATCTATCATCTATCTATCTATCTATCTGTCTGTCTGTCTGTCTGTGTATCTATCTAGCATGTTCAATCTGGATGGCATGGAACCAATAATTTGTTAATGATTGGTTCATAAAAATTAATGGGACAAGCAGTACAACCAGAACAGGCTGTAGCATATTAGGCAATACACTGAAAAGCAAAAACTCATACGTTTTTGCAAGCCTTCTGTTGTACAGCACTAACTTTCAAAGTTCACTTATAAAAAAGGTATCTATCTAACATGAAACAGGTGATCTCAAAGGAAGGCAAAAATGACTCAGCGGTCCGTATCTACCTGCTATCGGCTCCTTGTAAGAGGGGAATTCACAATACAAATTAAGAAATTGCATTCATTCCTCAAAAAATCATAGGAAAATTTTGACATGAAGCAGTAATAAAATCCAAAACTACTTTGTAATTAAGGAGAACATTTGAAAATGAAATGTCATAAAATTGTCTTGTTTACTATGGTCACGACAATGCTTATGGCTACTAACTGAAAGAAAGTGAAGGGAAGAATAATCTGGTTTTCGTATGTTAACTTGTTGCATATGATAATATATTATGGGCAACTGTTTTCAGTGTCCCTCTTACGTACTTGGTCAGCTAAAACTTGCTTGACAGCATCTGTAAAATAGTCTAAGGGAAAGAAAAAGATTGAGAGGGCAGAGATAGTAAATTTCTAAATTTCAAATCACTACTGGAGAGTGGCCAGCTTTCAAGCTGACTGTATCCCTTCAAAGAGAGGTGACCACAAACGAGTACATACTTATTGCCAGTTTCTCAATCCCAACACAGCTTTGCAGTGCCTCTAGCTCTTTAGCTGGTCTCTAAGACACATGAGCAAATATTCATTTGCTTTTCTTCACACTTCTGTCACCCATCCGCCTGACTTCCTATAGGCACCTCTGCATATTTTGGGGTAGACACTAGCAGAAGTCAATCTTTCAGAGATGTAAGCAGAGAGCATTCAACACACCTGAAATAAATGTGCCTGAAATGGTAACACAGGGCTCCTTTACCACTCCAGCTTTTGGCTGGAAGGAATGCCACAGGTTTTAACACTATATACAGTAAGAAACCCACATGAAAATAAAACCACTCAATTGCATTTTTGCCCACATTCACCTTATTTTGAGCTTGGAAATAATTCAGTCTTTTGTTACAGCTTTTGACTCAGCCCTTGATTACACAAGAATCTCACATTCTGCCCTTTGCAAAGCAATTTTTAGCCCTTTAGTTGGGGAGAAAAGTTTAAAAACAGGAAACCTAAAGGTTTAAAAACTAGATGGCAAGTTAAAAAAAATCAGTGTACAATAAAAAATAAACCAGCAGCAATCCTCACAATGTGTAAAGAGATCACTTAATTTTTCTTTAATGATTCTTTAGTGATTTCTATATACTATGATTTTCCAAGGCTGCAGTGAGAATCCTTCATTGGTAAATAGGCTGAGAGAGAGTGGAAATCACAGATCTAGTGGTCAATGGCAGAAAACAAATCTAAAATAGCTGAGGGAAGAGGTTAAGTGCTATGCTAGTTAATAAGAATGACAGCTTGCTTTGAATACTCATACTGGCTGTCCAGGATATTGAATAAACCTCATTTAAATTAATTTTCATTATTTGTAGAGTCTGTGTTAGACATCTATCACTGTCAGTACTATTAATATTCTTTTCAGAGACCATATTATCAGCATATTTAAATGAAAGCTTTCCTTTTCAATATTTATTAACTCATTAATATTTCTTGGTACTAATATCCTGGTTGTAATATCCAAATTAGTGCCTACTACAAGGTATTTTCTACTGATTAGACTTTTTGAATTAAAAGATTTTTATTCTCAAGTACTAAAAATGCACTTGAGCTCCTGAAATTGTGCTTTCTTTCCATAGTATGTCTTAATTTAAATGAATGGCATTTAAAATTTACATTTTTGTCTTTTTATAATAGGTAGCAGAAAAACAGCGCACTGACCACACCCTAGTAGATGACCGAATATGAACTGTGAATGAACGCGAATGTGGAAGTTAATTCGTCTTACCTGGGTTGCAGTCTGTGAGGAGGGAGCAGATGGAGAGGAGAACTTTAGAAATGGTTAATGCTGGGCTCCAGTTGTCTTTTAAAATGTCCAGGCAGATGACGCCTTGGCTGTTAATATTACAGTGGTAGATTCTTGTCCGAAATGTTACCTAGAAAAGACACCGTGTCTAAGTACAATGGTGTTCAAGCCCATAATTATAGGATTATTAAGCAATTAAAAAATTATATGAACTAACATTCTGCTTTCCTGGTTGAAATGACAGTACTCTGCTACTGTCAGTTAAAGACTTGGCAAGATAGGAATATTCATAAGAAAATAAAGAAAATGAAGTCTGCCTCTTCCACCTGTGGCCAGCAGTGGAACTGGTTTGTGCAAGGTGAGAATGGGACATGCTTCCTGAGCTTCCTCTTGCCTTGGTCTCACTGATCTCATTAGTTTTGTATTGGGCCAAAAAAAGCTATTCCAGCCTCTGATCTGGACAACGTTCATAACTCAGGCCCACAGCTACTTCATGCTTTGAAGGGAGGCAGAAGACGACAGATTCTTCTGCTGTCTTCATCTGTTCACCGTTTGACCCAATAGATTAAGCTGGAAAAAAAACGTGGAGGCATCACATCAGTGACTCCTGGAGAAAGTAAAGTGAAATATCTTTGAGAAAGGCTGCTTAATAAAATGCTTTTATTTCCAAATTTTAAGTTACAGTTGAATCAGTAGAATTGCTACAAACACCTTTTTTTTTTTTTTTTTTTTTTTTGTAGTTGATTTTGAGGATTTCTGTATCCATTTTATATTGTCTCCCAGGTGATCCTATATGTAGCAAACAAAGGATGAGATCACTTCTTTTAGCCTAGAATGAGGAACTTCTGCTTCAAGTTGAAGATACAGGCCTTTTATTTTAAAAGAAATTCAGCTATGAAAGTCCACTTCGTAGTTCAGAACGAATACTGGGGCTACCGGATGAGAAGGGACAATATACAAAACTGCCCCTTAGGGGTCTCCATCAAGGACTAATTTCTCCATCAGTTCTACCCAAATGACAAGTCAAACCAGATGGTTTTAGTGACATGTTCATACCATCTAAAATTAAGATGTACAATTTCAGTTGTCTACCTCATCAGCAATAACCCAGCCAACAGCAGGGTTGATTAGGCAGGAGACAACAGCAGGCAAAGCACACCCCAATTTAAGAAAGCTGTGCTTTTCACCAGAATTGGACAGTGCTAATAACTAGGAGTGCTTAGGCACCCATCCCTGCTGTACCACACAGATAAACCTGCTTCTGGAGAGTAATGGAAACTGATAGCAGGCATGCTCCTGTTCTGATTTTATTCAATATCAGAAATCTCAGTGATTTCAGTGGGATTGAGATCAGGCCACTTATCAGTAAGCAGAAGGGAGGATACAAGTGAAATAACATAGTACCTGATTTACTTCTATTAAAAAAAAATCATTCTCTAACACACTGAAAAACTCTGCCCTTTTGGATTAAATCAAGCAGCTTTGACAAAACAATGGAAAGAAAAAGTAGTAGATTTCTGGTATTAAAACACTGCATTCAATAAGAAATACTTTTTCTCATAAGTACTTTTCCACATAAATCTGGTAAAGCACTTCTGGGCCCAGTGTCATGCACCAGTGAGTTCTGTAACAAAGATCGCAACAAAGCAAGTTCATCCGCTTTTAAATGCATCTATGTCTAAAGGTATTTCCAATTAATAGGACAATTTAATAGTCTGCCACTCCATACCCTATGTATTTGTAGGTTCTTTCCTTTCCCCCCGCTACAGTTGTGGTTTTGTTTATTGTTTTCCAGTCTAAAAGTGCTTCAATTCCCGGACTTTTATGAGAATTTAAAATATTTCTGGCACAATGAGCTCAATTCATCCAAACACTATAGCCAGATGATCTATTTTTTAACCCTCATTAGGTGTCCAAGCACATTCAGCATTTGGAGTGAAAGAAGTCTGCAAGATCAAGAAAATAGTATTCAGTGATAAAATTAAATGTTCGTCTACAAAGGGAAGCTATTTTGAACAAGGAAGGTTACAAATACACCAAAGTGGTAAACTACCTTACACAAACTGCATGTCAAAAGTGTCCACAAAGGGAGCTGGTGTGGAGGAGCATCCTGTGAATTGCAGGTCAGTGCTCATTAAGTCCCCGGATAGATTAACTCCAGGCACTCTTATACTTGAGGTATTGGTGAATCAGGGAGTTCTTCCTAGCAGGATGTCCCATGACGTGGGCAAACACTTTAGCACCTGCTTAATTTTAAGTATTGTATGCTTACTTCTCAGTACATTGCTGGAATAAAGTTTTTGCTTAATTATTTTCCCTGAACAAAGGTGCTTTCCTATGCTTCCATGATGAAAAATTTGAGGACTTTATTCAGTGATACCTGAATATACCAAGTAATAAGATATATGTGGTCTCACCAAATGTGGGGGAAACACACTGAATCCATTGGACAAATTAAATCATACCATCTAAATTATTTATAGACAGATCAGTCTGAGCTTGTAACCTGCTTAAGATAAGGCCATCAATTTGAGCCTCTATTTTAATGCGTAACTGTTTTGCCATCAGCTGAGAGGACAGACACATTTCCACACATTCCCCTGGCTTAGCTGGTTTTGAATCATTAAAGTAGGGACACTGGGAATTTGGCAGGATTCAGAGAGCCACTGGGATGAATGGAGGTAGTTCATGTCTTTCATAAACTGTTCAACACTCCACTGCCATCTTAGGCTATCTGGTGGATAAATGCACGTGGGACTACACCCATTTGTAGTTGGAAGGGTACTTTCAGCAAATACTTAGACCTGAAATGTAGCATTTTTTCACTATGAGCACATCTTAAGCCCGTGACACCGAGGAAGGCGCCCACTCACAAGATTAGACTTGCTGCTTATCATTGACAAATATGTCACCAACTCGCCAAACACGCCAATGCACTTCAAAATGCCTGCCTAAGTACAGACAGACATTTTAATGACAAAAAATCACATCTTTCAGAATTTCAGAAAAAGCTGTATTAATGACAGCCTTAATATGCTGGGAACTGTGGACTGACGGTGGCAGGTAACGGTGTTCGTATCGCAAAGCAGGATACAGTACAAGCGGCATGACATACTGCTTTCCTCATCTAGGTATTGCCTCAAATTGCAGTTAATGTGGGAAATGTTGACATGTAACTTTCTGGATGTTGTGTTTACCATACCCACATTTTAAAGTTATGCAGGGTCGTTCCTATTATATGTGTAGAGAGAAATCAAGTGATAATACCATTCCAGGAGAACTACATTTTCTTTATTATGGCCATATTTTTACCTTTGATGCCACTTAAACAGTTCCTATAAATGGCGCACTCTAATTCTATTTATCCCCTAATGAAAACACCTAAACAATCCCATGCAGGGCCTCAAGGGAGTGTGTGGGTGTATAGGAGAAGTTATCCTCAGACAACCGAATGCTAGAGAAGTAATTTATCTTTTTTTTTGAACGATAAGTGTCCTCTATGGATTTACTCTCTTTGATTCTGCAGTTTTAAGAGGGCATCTCATTTTTGTTGAATAAAAGTGCAGGTCAGAAAAATACGAATTACAGGAAACAGGGAAAAATGGGACTATCTTCTGAAAACTGTAAGAGTACTATAAACAAGCTTTTGAAAGGTAATGATAAGGAATTTATATTCAATCAGTTTTGGAAGTAAACAATAATAAACTCGTCTGTTTATCTACTGCTGAATGCCAAACCCTTCTGAATACTGTAAAACAGGATTAAACAAATAAAAAACCCCTTTATATAGTCTCTAAGAAGAAAATGAAGTTATCTATTCAAGAGGGGGAGGAAAAATGATTAGAGAGGAAGGAAGTACATGTAAAGCTATGGCTGGTTGTTCATTGAATAAGTTTTAGGACTGAAAAAAGAGTGTTTATAAAATCTGGGAAGAGGCAATTAAGATGGATTTCAGTTGAGGGATTGGAGGCAACTGGTTGTAGGCAAGATAAATCACTCCTGGATCTCAGAGTGATTTTGAGCACCAGTTTTCCAGCATGATGTAGTCCTAAAATCACTCACTATCTCTCTTTTGCACCTAATGTTCCTATGTTAGGTCTAAACCCAAGCAGCCACTGTGGCATTGGGATCTATGCGTGTGACTTGTTTAACCTTCGCTGTGAGATTCAGAGACAGGCACATAAAGGCACCGCAGCTCTGAAAGGGCTGGTTCCACAAACACATCTCATGCACTTTCAGACTCCACTGAATTCAGTCGTAATTCTCTTCAAAAATGTACCAGGAGGAAGAAATGATTCTCCAGTTTTGCATATTAGCACACAAGGGGTTACAGCGTGCACTCAGGAATTGCTTTCTTCAGCCTGTTTGGGTTCCAACCCTCACCTCCTGTTCCTCATTCCTCCCACTGAAGCCTGGTGACTGTGCAGGGAGAGATGAAAGATTCCCAGAGTCAACAGGAGAATAAACAAAACCAACCCGGCCAACACTGGAAGCAGGGCTGAGATCCCAGGGCTCTCATTCCCGCAGTTTTGGAAAGTTCCTTTCAAGCTCTTTCATTTCTTACAAGGGTGCAATCCTGCACGCTTGCCTGAGATGAAACTTCTGTCTTCCTCAAATATTCCCCTGGAGTTCTGTTTTAATAAAACTGCGGTGGCACTACCTGAAGTGGAAGAAGTTGTAATGCATACAGAAAAGGTTATATATATATTAAAAAATATGATGCCCTTTATGATGATGTTCATGGAGCTCAGGAGGGACTAAGTAGTTCCCATCTCAGTTTGTCAGACTTTATGAGCAATAGATTTGTCTGCTCGAATAGAGAGAATAATAAAAACAAGATCAGGCCTACACTCTTTAGTCATATTAGAAAAATACTATAAAACAACCTAAATGAAAAATATCTATAGCTCTGAGTGACACAAAGTTCATGCAATAGCCTTTACATTAATTAGCATCCTTAAATTTCTTACAGAGTGGACTTCATTTTACCTATAGCCAGCACTGAGGCTGCCTTTCTAAGACAGGGTGATCCATCTCTGGTTTGTAACTACAGATTTGTAGCATGCACATGAACAATTGTTGAGATACTTAACGGATTATGACATAAAGTGCATAATAAATGACTGACCACATGATGCTCACTATTAAAGACCATGATTTAAATATATGCCGAGAAATGAACTTCAGCCAGTTCTTAAAAAACTTGCTCACACCTAATTTTAGTTGGTAAAGAACAGCTATAGTTTATTTTAGCAAAGGAAAATACATGTCATCTGCATTAGCAGGAAATAATAAATTGTAATTACTCTTGCTTGACCTACAGAAAAGTCTGATATGCAAACTACTCTGGGTTTCTGTGGCAAAATGCACCATGAGAGACATAGCTAGTCAAAAGTGATAACAATTTAAAAGGGATACAATAGCATCCACATGAATTAACCTTTAATATTACTGAAAATGAAACAGTATGCAATATGAGTAATTATTCATTATATTCATGGTAATTATGAAGCTGAGTAACTACTCACACTGTCTCACTGAACAGACTGTTGCAGGGAAAAAAAAACTGAATAAGCACAGCAATACTAAACGTCTACATTACATAAACGTACTCATTTTGCACACAGATTTAATAGCAGAAAAAGTAAAAAGGGGCCTTGATAATCTTTGATGTACCTGAGAGGGCAAATAAAAAATTATCTTAAAATGTACAAAGTTTTCTGAAAATAAAGGAAGAGCAGGAGAGAACAAGGGAAATGGATTACTGCTCGGGTTAGGGACATTCAGAATAGAAAAAATACTGTAAGATCCAAAGCATCAAAAGCTTTCTCTGACATAATCAATATGAGTTTTTATAAAATGATCTTCATTTAATCAGCATAATCTTTCTTACAATTAGTAATTCCATACGGAAAGTCAGCAATAAAGTCCTTTAATAGTAAAATTTTTAAAGATTTACTAGCCATTTAACTTTTATAAAATAAATCTTCCCTTTCGTAGTTTAAGACGTGCAGGCTGTATCGTCCTACATGCACGCCTCTCTGAGTTCGCCAAAGTGCTCCTTCATGTTCGGTTTAATGCAATCCAACTCTTCTCAGCTAAATGTGAGTAAGCCTAGCACGTTAAAAAATCGTGTATCACCATGTGACAGACAGTACCTGGCGCTTTACTGTTCTTCCTAATTCTGCTGTGCTTCCGTAAGAAGGGAGCTCCCGGGTGTGCTCAGGGAATCGAGGCAGAGGCAGGTATGGCAGGCACGGGGCTCTGGGCACAGGGCTGCTGGTTGGCGGGGTGGGTGGGCAGGCTGTGGCAGGCACTTCACGTCCTAAATTTTATTCTAAGAAACCTGAGCTTTTTTTACTTGCCCAATTTTAACAGCCTTTGGGTATTTAGGTGCTCCCTACATGAGAAGTTCTAGGCAGACTGACCTCAAAACCACGGTTTTCTGTCCTAATCAGTTCATCTGCTCTTATTCTATAATAACAATGTACATAAAATTCTCTCTCACATCTGTATATATATATGTGTGGGTAAAAGAGGACAAGAAAGAACATTGATACATGATTTATTTTTAGATCACATGCATTTTACGCAGTAGTAAAACGTGTGTGATATGGCAGAATTACAGTTTCTGAAACATCCAATAGACATCAAAAGTCCTCTTTTGAAAATATATTTAACAAGGAGTATGCAAACCACTGCTGTGAGGCAGAAGATATTCCCCGTAAGATGCCTCTGCAGACCCTTTGGGGAGCTTAGTGTATGGGGTATTTATAGGAAACGGGAAGAAATGATGAACTGCCTAAGTTTTGGGGAGGGAAAACAGGAAGAGTTTAGTTGGGTAGGGACATTTTAATCCAGACTAAATACATCAATACAAACTACTCATATAAATTAGTATATTAAAAACAGAGTGAAAAAGAACGCTATTCATTAGAAGAAATGGCAATTCAATTTGGCAATTACTAGAAGAATTATCAGATAACTGAATTCAAAGGAAATCTCAGAGATTTACATGGTATTGCCCTATCAAAAGTGACTTTTGCATTTATTCGCAATAAAATGTAGTTATTGATCCTTTCCTCAGCCTGACATATTTCTGCTTGCACCTCTGTCCTCTGCTTTACATCTCTGTGATTCTGTCATTTTGAGAGGCATCCAGGTTTCTTAAGGAGCCACCTGGGTTCGACCTGTCCCGAGCCCTGTACCACCACACGCTGCCCTATAGGTTCAGAGTTACCTGAGGATATGGGGCCTATGGAACGAATGGGGTTTCACTGCAGGTGGTGCAAGCGTGGGAACCGCACGCTGCAGTTCGCATGCCTGGGAAGAGCTGCTCTGAGAAGAGCAGGACTCGAGCTGATACTGCTAGCTCTGACAGTGGTCTGCTGGTGGTAGGTTGTCCATTTCTCCCTCTCAAAGACTCCGATGCATCTGATTTCTGCTTGCAGCCACACAAAGTCTTTGCTCGCTGGGAAAGCGGGCCAACTCCATTTATTGTCACGGATGAAGGATCCACGGGCTGCTCTCAGCAAGGAGACGTAAATAGCAAGGCCGGGCGAAGAACGAGGGAGCGCTGAGGCACAGCGAAGGGGCCGGGGGAGGCGGTGGTGTGGGAATGTGCCAGGCGAGCGACCACCGGACAACCAGGAGGAGGAGGATGGGGAGGGCAGGAGGCAGCCGAGAAAAGCTGTGAGCAGCAGGGCACGGCACTGAGAGCTAATGTGATGTGACAGAGGCTCTGAGAGAAGTATGACAAGGCAAATGAAAGTACGGGATAACAGTGACAGGAGACCATTGCATTTGAAGGGTGATCATAGGATGGCAATATTGGGGCAGGGGGCAAGAGACGGTAGGTTGAAGCCCTGCCTGCACCAGGGTTGCAGAGGTGGTAAATAGCCATGATCGAATAGGCTGTACTTAGGGTTATTCCCAGTTTGAGAGCTTCAAATGTAAATAGCATTAATAGGGATATATGCAAGTTAAAGTGTGGGTCTGCCTTGTAAGGTTCATTTTAACAATTTAGGTTAGAAATACCAAGGAATGCTTATTTTTTCTCATCTACTCTTGTAAGCACTGTTTTTCTATTACACTGCAGATAAAAGTGTCTTTAACAGTCAATCACATATAAAATAAGTATGAAAAAGTAGAGTAGAAGCCAAGAATAAAAAGAACTGCCCCTCGCATATGAGGCTGAATTTATGAAATAGGTAGAAGTTTGTACCACAGTAGAAGGATTCCACATAATGATATTTAGTGCACAGAGATTAGCGTTATATGACAATTACATATAAAAAATTGAAGAGATGCTTAATATTGCCATTAAGACTAGATTCTATAGACACTGTGCATTATATTTACAAAGGAAAAAGACCCTCCTTGCAGTCAAGCAGTTGATTTAAAACAGCTAAGCTTTCAAATGCTGAGAACAATTTTTCCGTCAGTCGATAGACATGAGATTTACAAGGAGGAAATGGAGTTTTCTGTTATTTTAATTTTGATTTAGAGGTGATTTAGCATATTGCAGCTTTCAAGTCCTGTGAACCATTTTTCAGTCAGCTGAGATTAAAGTCCCTAGCAAGATTAATTGTAGAGTTGGGATTAAGAGATTTTATAAATCACTCAAATTCAAAAATAAAGCTAGCAGAGTACTAGGATAATGATAGATATATCCATATTGTATCAGCTACTGCTAAATTGAATTGACACTGTAATAGACTGAACGCAGTCAAATATGAGAGTAGAAGTTATTAATAAAGATTATTCTTGATGAAAATGCAGACACCACTGCAGTGACAATTCCTGGGGGGAGAGTTCTCTTGAAAAGCGTTCATTTTTCTGCAAACACCTGTATGAAAGACCCTGGTATGGCTTCCTGATTTGTCAAGGCTTCCAGCTCCAGAGGGACAGTATGCAGGATAATGAAATTACCGCCTTTCCTTCAATAACTATAGTGTACACAAAGATGCAGTGTTAATTTGTCATAACGGCTAAACTTTAGAGGATGTCAGATCAAAAAAGTTAGCATACTTGTGGAATTCACTGATTCCTTATGTGGCCTGAGGACAGAAATTGAGCTGAAATTCTTTCTCTCAGATGAGGCTGACTGAAAGATGTGATACCTCCTATTCATATACACGTGTGTATATATATATATACACACACACCCCCCCACACACACCCACAGATACACGCACACCCCGACATAAGAGACACCTATCCATGGGTAGCTATATATCCCATTCAATACTCCAAAGAAAGAGACAGAGCAAGAGAGAGCGAGCTTTCCTTTGTTAAAGCCAAGGGGCAAACCGTCTGAATCCATTAAGGATGAAAGGAAGATAGTTAGCAGGAAAAAGAAATCTCAAAGGTATTTCTAAAAAAGGTTGAGGGGTCATTAAGGCACTGGAGAAATGTAAGGTTATTTCCTTGGCAGGCCATCTAAGTATTTTTATTCATTTCTTTAAGTGGCTGCTCTGAACAGGGCATAGCTTTTCTCTGTTCTTCAGCCCACTGCACTACAAGCGAGATGCTGTATTTTGGGGCTGAAGTGAAACCTCACCTTCTGACCAAGACTGAAGCCTCATCTGGCCTTTAGCAGGAGGTGAGATCGTGTCCACATCTACACCTCGCTTTGTCTGTTCCATACCTTCCTACCGCCAGGCATCTCACAAAACCAACGTGATACTTAGGATGCAGCTGAAAAGAGAATGGCGATTCTTTCTTGCTGACTCAGCCAACTGGGTGCTCAGCTAATTTCTGCAGTGCTACAGAAGCTTCCTCGCAGTGGAGGCAAGGAAATATTTTTAATTTATTTATTAGACCCTCCCAGAAAGCCAAGGCTAATTTGCCAGTTCTCAGATGAGCTGTTCTAAAAATCACGTTCTCTGATTGTGGAGATAAATCGGAGTTAGGCCGGGATGGCCCTCCATCACTCCTACTCAGGCTGCATCAGTCACACATAGATAAACTTTTTTCGGGAAGAGCAACTCCCTCCTCTAAGTGTGCTGCAGTTGTGAGTGAAGCCAAATGCCATTGATTTAAAAGCAAAGCAGAGCTGAAAGGGTCAGTGACCTCTGGCTCAGAAAATCTGGAGTCCAGTTTCAAGGCATGAGACAAAGTTGAAAGACTGAAATAGACTGACTTCAAAGGCGAAAAAAATGAATATCGTGAGAGCAAATTATACTCTGACTTACCACATGGTATATTCTATTTTGGTGAAGAATAACTTAATCTGATATTATGCTTATGGCTTAACTTTAGAGAGACACTGACAGGTAAAGACAGAAAAAAAGAAAACTATGGACCTGTAGGGGAAGGACTGGTTGGTGCAGACTGGAAGGGAAACCTGATGGCAGTGATGCTTGGCTATACAAAACTACGAACGTGAACTGGACCACACAGTACAATTTGAGGATGTAAAGAATAGACATAAAACTTTAAAATCTTAAGAGGATGTGATGTTGAAGGCTACAAAGGTGTAAAAACTGAAGAAATACATAATAATGAAAGTTTTGGATAAATACTTTTTGTTTGCTTAAACAAAACCTGAAGGAATGAGTGATTCGGTTTCTTTTACATGATAAAGACAAGGTGGGAAAGCAGGTTAACTATCTAGAAGAACAAATGAAAATTACTTTATACATTTATTTAAAAAAACGCCAAAATACAGGTCAAACATCTTTTATTCATGTGCAAATGTGCTCTCAGATGTTTGATTTTATTTTAATTAATGTTTTCCAATATGCAGCAGGGTGCCCAATGATCAGAATAAGCATCAACAGTGTTTATAGAAGGAACCTGGATCCTTTAGAAAATTCTGAGAAGTTTGTATAATACAAACCAAACAATGGTTACACCACAAATGTATTGTAATTATAATTATAAAAATAAAAGACATTTATCCAGAATCCACTTTCAATATATTTTTTTTATTTTAAAGATTATTTTACCCTTCCCAACATCCCTGTGCAACATACACATGCACGACAACAGGGTGCACAACATCTGAGAATAGATAAGGAAAAGGGATTGCGGAAATCTTTCTGCAGATTTTAATACACTTTGGATTAGGCCCTTTAACAGTAACTATGTTATGTGACATGGGCATTTGCCTTTGGAACTCAGGCTGGGTCAAGTAATTGCATCTGGGAAATACAGTTTCTGTTTCTTCCCAGGTCTTTTGTGGTCACATTTTTGGAAGATCAATTTTGACAGTACTCATTTAAATGTTTCCTTATTTCATAGTAAAAGAGGGATGAAAATGGCCCACAGAAATCTCAGGAGGAATGTATGAATTCAATCATAGCGAGAAATGTGAATTAGACCCTTTCTGCTATGTACTTACAGGAAGGTAATCTTGCCAACACTCAGGAATACATTTTATGTCTTTCTCAGTACATTCTGCAGTCTTGTACTTTATTTCTAGACTTTTTAAGATGATAGAGCCATAAGGAGTGGGACTATACTCAGAAAAAAAATCTAAGATGATCTATTCCCATAATGCTAGGACCCATGATTTTGAGAACAGCACCAAATATCACAAATCTTGTGGTGAAGTAGAAGAGATGTCAACACCCGGTGACACAGATAGCACCGTACCGTGAGGCCATATGTTATGTTCCATGTACTCACTACCTTTCTTTTGCTAGAAATAAGCATGTGGAGAACATATTTAACCATCATTTCCCAACCATACTGACTGGCAGCAGCTACCTTATGACAAGCAGTCATCTTCCCATGCTGCTTTATTCAAAGGATTTCCCAAACTATTTTACCTATGAATCAGTTTCATAGGGTCTGGAAAACAGGTGTAATGAAATAGCAATAGTTTGAGAGATCCTACAGCAGGACTGAAAATAGGGGTAATTTACAACAGTGGCTGAAGTGAATAGAGTAAGAATCCATGTGTACAAAATATGCTAGCGACATAGTCAGTTATATCTGACATTAGTCCCCTGTGCACATGTACTCATTACTTTCTTACAGATAACAATTTCCCTCATCATAAATACTGGCCTTCTAGTAATACGGCATCATCAACTCTCTCATCCTTTATCAAGCAGTACATTTTCATATTATTTATACGCACACATTTCTTACAATGACAATTGGCATCAAGATAAAAGCAGACAAAAAAATCTATTACAAAGTAGGACAAGAACCACCTCTTTGCTTGATAGTTCATTAATAAGCAATGCACAGCTGCATTACTCATGTCTCAAAATAATACAGTTGCCAAACACAACTGAGTGTGGACTGAAAACATCTTTACCTCATGGTGAAACAGCAAACTGGACCTTCACCTTCTATTTTGAAAGGATGCTTATTGCATATATTGCCTCAAGACTCAACAGGTTCAACAGAGAGAATGACAAAAGATATCCCTCCACCTTGCCTTTCAGACCTAGTTCTTTACATACTAGGTTTGGACCTCTGAGAGAACTTCAAGCTCTATTTTATACTGAATGAATCCATTTAGTGGATATGCCAATATCCCCTAAATAATATAATTTTAATTTGCTGGGGGACTGAATGTAACCCTTGCATTACAGCTCCTACAAAGAGACTAAGCCTAGCAAAGAAGCAAACAAAAGGGGCCTGTTAAGACGGACCTTGTATAGCAAGTAAGAAGTCTGGACTGGCCTGGGCTGGGAGAGAGGCAGGAAGAACAGGGCATCGCCCCAGCTCAGTGTGCCCAAAGCTTTAACTAACTGAAGGAGAAGTTATGAAGTTTCAAATTCTTTCTTCACTGTGTAATCGCAGTTATCTAAATCAGAAAATCTGCAGTCAGCAAGGTGTACAACCCCTGTAAGACTTGTCAGTGACCTCAAAGCTTCCCTAAACTGGAACACTAAAAGTGGGCAGCAAAGTTAGACCATCTCTAACACTGCTATACTGACCCATCTTTAGGTCACTGGCTGGGAAAGTCCAATTTACAGAATGACAAGTACTTTGAATTTACCTCTCATTCTTTTTTAGAACTTGTCCTGATAATATCAATGTTAACTACTATAAACATTACTACTGTGGCATTAAAATTCTGTTTATAAACGCTTCTCTTTCAATAGTGTACTTATGGTAATCAAATAGCAATCAGCTACTCTCTGTTTTAATGCAATACCCTTCTATTATAGACCAATGGGGCATACCAACCCTTTCACAAATGTGTCAAAAAGAAGGTAAATATTTTTGCTCCCGTAGCTCCTCCCGGGGAGCTGTTCCAGACCCTCACTCTCCACACTGGCAAGGTGAACAACTCACCTCTTTTCACTTTGTTTCATAAAAGACAGGCCCATCAATTTATTTGATTCTATTAACAGCCCTGTGGGGTTAAATTTTTCCAGTTTCTGTTCCTGTTAGAGAACATGTGTGTTAAGAATTGCTCTCAGTCTTCCAGATAAGGTCTTACAAGTGTCTTGTATATGACATTGGTAATTCCTTATCTCTACAGGCAATGCCAGAGGATGCATCTTAGGAGTGTATTTGCCTCTTTTATAGATGCATTAGACAGGTGGTTTGTAATAATCCTGTGATCACCCAATAAAGCTCCATTTTGACACTCTCCCTCAGCAATTATTACTACTGGTTATTGATGACACTCTGCACTACCGCATTTCACCCCACTTCTCTTTTTCCAGTCTTCATACGCACTAGATTTTTCCTGTTTGACATTCTGAGCCTACTCAACCATGGTAATGATCTGCCACCTTCATGTTACTGGTACAGTTCTACGTTTGTGGTTAGTGCCATTATTGACAGCATTAGAAAACGAATCCATAAGGAATCCTGTAAGTCTCTGTCTTTCACTCCAGTTTCTTGCTTCTGCTGCCATATTTCCACATTCTTCCAGAAAACTGATGTAAAGCAATTACTTATAACTTCAGGAACGATAGTGCATTTTGCATCTGCAGAAGTAATTTATATGCGGTAGTGCAAAAGGTGCATATTTTTGTCAGACTGCCACAGACCCCTGGTGACTGATATGGGTCAACAGGAAAGATTAAGTATCTTCAGCTGCTTATAAAGGGTGCAACTCAAATATAAATGCTTTCATATTAGAAACAAATCCAAATCAAACAAATAACTGCTGGAAATTATGCAACCATTTGCTAAATAAATCCATATCCATCCAGCTATACTGGCAACATGAAGGCAAATTTTAGGCAGTTATTTAAATTATTTCCATCAAAATACTCACTTTAAATATTCATTATTGCCTTGAAAGTTTTATGATTCATCCTACAATGATATACCAATATACACATTAAAAAATATCACAAGGAGAGGACTCCTATCAGACTTTTAATAACCTCCTACTAACCTTAGGTGGTTTAAAAGGATAGTCCGGTGAAAAGGTAATGTCAAGGAAGAAAACTCCACCTTCATATACAGACCCTGGAGGCCCCAGTATAGTTGACCTCCATTCATAAATGTTGTCTCCTTTGGGTCCAGCACTAAAATAGAAAACAAAAATATAACATAATAACCACATACAATCAAGAATATACTGCATCAGTTATATTCTACTAGTAGTACCACTGGTTTTGCAATAACACTACAAACTAAAATTGTGTATCACATTCATTAAGTTAGTCCTGGATAAAACATGTAACTGGTGTCCTAAGCTCTGTCAGTGAAGTGATATATTCAGCCAGGAAGAAGTATTAAAATCACATTATAAATTATTCAAATAAGCACAGAAAAATTCCTGACTGTCTTATCTCCAATATTTTAGTGGGCAGATGTGAAGTATTTACAGTGCAAGGATACAGAGACTTTGCTGAGATGTCTTGTCACTGTCTTGCCTCACAAGCCATCCTATTTTCACCTACCTTCTTATCCACCTACCTCATCAGTCAGTAGCAGTGTAATTACACACATTATTATACAGCACAGACTGTACTAAAGACTGAGCAGGGTACAAACGACCTTGCAGCTGCACTTTTGAAGTCCCTACTACAGAAGGCTGCTTTACTCTGCAATCGTTACCCTATCATCTTATAAATATTATAAACAGGAAGCAGGTTAAACTGTTGGATTATGTTAATTCAAAGTCCTCATGTAAAAACACAGTACTGAAACAATATTTAAAATGTACAAAACATAATCCTGTATGTGAAACAAGAAAAATCTCTCACCCACACAGTCAATTCCTGAAAAAATAAAATTAAAAACTAATAAAAGTTCTTGGGCATGACTCTTCCAAAAGCCAACACAGCCTCCTTCCATACAACATAATGCTTGTCCATAGAAATACATATTTTACTCAGGGTAGCCTCTTAAGGAATATGAAGAATCTTTTTTGGTTCATAGCCTGCTGATAACAGTCACTGATACAGGACCTGAATTTTAATTAGGATCAATTGGGATGGTGACTTCTAGATATCTGATTAATGTTTTTCAGAGAAAGACAGTACTGGTAGATATTTCAAATAAGTGACGTGGTATTGTCTTAAGGCATTTCTTGTGAAACAATTCTTGTTATGTTTGCAATAAAGATTTCCACAGCATGCAGGGGTTTGTGAAATAACCCTGTGTGTAGAACAGATGAAAGCTCTTGGCTATGCTCCATGCCTCACAACGTACCCAAGGCATACAATTATTATACGACATCATGTCATGTTCACTGCTCAACTATTCATTTTGTTCACTGAAAGTTAATAAAAATCTCTTTCACCTGAAATTCCTTGGGCTCCCTTCATTAAAACTTCTGACTGCATGATTCCCTGCATACAACTGCGTGACTTAGTACTGCACGGTGTACTTCATTAGTCATGGTACCTACATCAATTTTCTATAATAGCTGTTAATGCTTCTTGGCTTTCTAAACTACGTGCTTTCTTAACAGAAATGGGTTACAGACACTATAACATTATGGAACATTCATTTTCTATCAGCCATAGTAACAAAACTAGCAATTGTTTTAAAGATAAAATCTGGCTTTTTAAGTGTCACAATAGCAGAAGTGTTGCCATCCATATTTCACAGTGTCTATAATACATCAGGTTGCTAGCTGCCAAACAAATTTAATCTACCCAGTTCTCAGTTTGCATTAACCTTTGAATAATAAAGCACATCTGAGACTGCTGTAAGAAACAAACCAGAGAATGAATAATTAAAAACACCTCCACTGCCTTTAGAAAGACCAATCCCAAGTCAACAGGGAAGGTTTAATTGTGACTGAACTAGGCATTAAGGGGCTAATTGAACTCTTTATAAGCCCAAACGAATGTGGTCCTACATCAGTGCTATGGTATACAAGGTTCACAGAAAGCAAAACCCTTAAAAAAAAAAAATCAGGCAATTAGTTCAAATAGAAAAGGCAAGAAGCAGGAGCAGTCTAAATCTTACATGAAAAAAAGCCCATAATATGTGAAGGAAATCCTTTCCCATTTTCTGCAGAAAAACTTTCTAATACTTGGAGAAGCAATGACTCAGTTGATGCCAGCAGGTTAAAATGGAAGCGATATAAATGTCAATCCCAGAGAAATGGCTGGAAACAGCAAGTAACAAAAGCAAGCCCTGTCTTTTACAGACTGTATTTAGCCAGGAGGGGACGGTTGGGCCCTTTTTTGGTTTGAGCGAGGCTCACTTTTTTGATCAGAACTCTCTCTGATAGTGGCATTTTCATAATGTATATTATTTTTATTTGTTTTGCCCATTTATTTAATTGCATTAACATTTTAAATGAGCAGTCATTAATTAGAATAGTTGGAAAATGCTCCATCTGCCAGTTGAACTGTTTCGGCACGTCCAGCTACAAGCCCAGCCTGATCACATTCTGAGGATGCTGATTAACATTAATTGAAGGTTTTCTTTGGAAATGAGAGATGAAGCTTTATTAAGTATTATTATTAATTCGAAGAATAGCTTGAATTGTATGGAGTGTGGGAACACTGCTGTTATCAACGTTGCCTGTTAGAGTGCTCGCTGGCAGCAAGGCTGTTCAGCCGCTGTAAAATACCGATCCATGTGCACAGGCAACAGCTGGTATTAAGGGCAACAGCATGCACAAGCATAACGTTTTTTCACTTGCACATTAATAATACAAAAAGTTTGACAGGTGTATTATCTTTGTTTTCCTTCTTTCCTAATTGTTAAGCCTTTTATTTATCCACATTTTTGGCAACCGGAACGACGACACACCAGGCTTCACCAGAGAAAATTCCCATATGTGCAAGACCTCAGCCAGAGCCTTATTCTATAAGGTTTATAATGCAAGAGGATTTAATTGCCCTTCTCTCTACATGGATATCTGCCCGGCACACTGAAGCCCAAATGTTTTACATTCAGTATGATTTATATTCCAGCTCTATTAATGTTACTGGCAACCAAATCACAGATCTCAAAGAAAGCAAACCAAACATCTCAGTGCCTGAAGTTCTGTTATCTTTGGAAGGACAGATTCAGATGGGCACCCGCTCGGCAAAGGGCAGACTAAATCTGTCTTGAACTCAACTGACCCAGGGCCGGAGCATACGCACGCTGCCTGCTACTAACCCGCTGCTACATCAGTCAGCTTCAGCGGAGAAATAACAGTGGCTGTGGCAGCTCCAGGTGGAAGTGGCTGAACTATAAGGATAAGGCGGTTAGGAGAAGGACAGGTCTGCTGTCAGACCAGCAGTGCAGCCTCCCAGTTTGAACCCTGATGCTGAAACCCCAGCAAACCTGCAGGATGAGGCAATCAAGGAGCCCAGCGAGAAGCATGTGGTGTGACTCCGGAGCTGGCACTCCCAGCATTTCCAGTGTTTTCTCCCGGTGGAATTTGTAACATAGGACTGAGGAGGTGTAGCTGAGCATAAAGGCCCCAGAGACCTGACGCTATCGATGTCTTGTCAAGAGCTAGCTCTCTGCTGTCATTATTCCCCTACAGCTGATGAGACACTGCACAGAATATTGCCTGGTTTACCTGCTGGGGAAGCTTTGCTCACTGGAAGAGCTGGGGTGGGTGGACATGGAGCCAGCTTTCTTCCTCTTCCAGAATGACATCAGTATGGGCTTATGAAATTCAGGACAAAGAAGTCGAAACATGCAAAAAGGTCTCCTTTGTATTTCGCTCTCCTTTGCCTCTCCTTGTACATTTTAGTTCTGCTACTGCTTCCCACGTACGTACTTGCAGGTGAAATGTATGCACATCAGTTACAGTTAGGAGCAAAATACTTTAAATGCTACTATAACTGAATTCATTTTGCTTTAAATATGCTTAACGCACTGAGTATTTTCTATTCCCTCAACATGTTTTAGGCAGGCAGTCACTTGAAAGTAGTGCTGCTAAAAACCACTTGTCCAGTACAATCCACTATAAACACCAAGCATTCCCTGCATTTAGAAGATCCTGAAATATTAAATTTAAAATGATGTATTAGGAGAGTTGTATGAAAACAACAGCATCTATGAGACATACCAGATGAAAATCTATCTAGAGAAGTTATGAAAGTACAGTTGACTTTTAGTTTTATTGGATTTGTGATTTGTATACAAAATTACTCAATTTCCAGAGAATAACTCAAAAAAGTAAAAATAACAGAAATTCAAAGAAATAACAGTATCCCACATGTTTATCAAGTAGTCATATGGAATAAATTAGTCTAATATTATTATTTTCTAATCTAACTTATGTTTCTTGATGAGGGATCCCCTGCTTCCCCGGCATCTGTAACTGGAGGGAGCATAACCTTATACTGTAGAAAATGAGGTCTAGTTCAATGTCTTCCCTTCCATTCTTGGTCTCTGAATCTTGCTGGTATCCGCTTTTAAAGTGTAACTGTAGTCTTTACCACAGGGGAAAGGCAAGCCTATAGCACAAAATGAAGAAGTAAGAAAAGGAATTGTAACTTAAACTGCCTTCTAATTCCAACATGCTAACGGTGTGTGGGGGAAAGCAATTGGGCCAAATAAAACAGGAAAGCGAGATGGCTGGGAGGCCTTCCCATTCCTCAGGACTCAGAAAGAAATGGAAATATTCTTCTGGAATAGGTGAGTTTAAGTTCATTTTTATCCTCGTCCTTTATAACAGGGCAGAATAAAGCAGGACCAGCATATTACACTAATTCTGTCCATGAACTCACTTTCCATGGCATTGTCTATGGCAATTAATTCTTATTACTGCCTTATCTAACGTGAACTGCCTTAGCACACAGATATACACATCAGAACTGAGGTTCCCCTGCACTAGGTGCAGTCCATGGAAGATGCGGACCCTCTCAACTATCTTCGGTAACAAATGACAGCAGAAAGAAGAGGGATACACTCAAGTCTCTTCCTCTTCCTTTTCTTTTATTACATGGAGCCTTGACTTTACTATTTAGGAGTTTTCCCTCTGAGGAGAGAAGCTCAGCACAGAATTATCTCCATTTATAAGACATACAACACTTTTTCTTGCAATCCCGTTTCTTCCACATCTAACAGTTATGCTGGAGCAGATCCTGCCTCTAGCTGCCCTCCGCGAATGCTTCTGGGAAGCCAGTTGCCCAGAGGGCAAAGCGGATAGGAAAGTACTGGAAGACTGGCAAAATAATTTAAGAGCACAGCTGGTGAGGGAAGAGGATGGATGTGACAAAACAGAAGACTGCAGATTCAGCTTTCAGTGAGATACGTCTCTTGAGAAGCTCACATGAAGTTTCATTAAAATAAACCCAGTACATACCCCTGCTCTCTGTTTTGAACATGGTGCCAATACTGAAACTGGTCCTAAGTGAAGGTGTTGCTTTGGTCTGTACCACAGCTTGGGGCGGTCCCTGTGCCTGGGGACAGCCACAAGACCAGCAGTGGGGCCATGCTGGCAAAGTGGTTGCTGGATAATCTCAATCTGGCATGGAGTAAGTCAACAGGAGCTACGCTGATCACCAGGTGACTCAGACCCACCGGTGCACCCAGTCCGGCCCCATTCAAGAAAATGCAAAATAGTGCCATTGAGGAGCATTGGCATCACAGCCCCGTGAGCAACTGTAGTTCTCAGCCCTGCTTTTCCACTGCTGTGTGACTTTGGCTTTGGAATGGATACAGGCAGTGCCAGCAGCACCAGTTATCTGTTGAATTTCTTCTGCCCTTCTCCCAATTCTCTCTCCTCTCCATTCTGCAAGCCCACCTGATCCACCACCTCTCGAGCCTTCACTCTTTGTCTTCCCTTGTTACTGACAATTCTTCTTCATAGAACCTGTATTTTCTGTTTTCTGCTTGAGGGTTGTGTCTCTCCCACCCCCTCTCTGTATGGTGATAATTCATTGCTCCTTCATCATGGTGGCTCCTTCCTCCCACCAGGTACATGCAGATCCCCCTCCCCCTAACATCCCCTTTCTTTTTCTCTCATCAACAGCCATCAACACATCCTGCTATTTTTCATCTTTCTCCAGAAAGGAGGAGGGGGTGGAAAATGGTGCAGGGGGATTTTATTACAGTACAGCAGTTCCTCATTTTGTTTCTTTCCTTCCCTGTTGCCCTTCTTCTGAGACGTAGAAAAAGAAGAGCAAGCAGAGCGGGTGCTGCAGCAACAGTGGCGTAGGGAAGGGAGTCACAGCTGCCTACCCAGATGCTACAGTGATATCAGTAGGTACTTTTATAAATGTATGTAATAAACAGTTGCCACAGCAGCCAAAGGAATACATTTCTACAAAACAAAAACAAAGAGATAGCAGTGAGCACTGAGACTGCCTGTGGCAATGGGCACAGTTGTATAGTTAATAACACCTCTGCTATGAATAAAATTAGCAGGCTAGTCTCCAAGCAGTAAAACCAAAGAACAATTAAAGAAATAAACCCCCTCAGAATTAGAGATAAGTGCTTAGTTTGGCTATAATATTGATGACTTAAAGTCTCATCAAGAAACAAACCCTCCCCAAATTTGTACCGTTGGAATGCGCAACCTTTTCTTCATTTCTTTTTTCCTGAAAATCTGTTGAAAACTCCTAAAATCTTCTTTTCTTAAAAAAACAAACAAACAAACAAAAAACCCAAGTATCCTCATCTCAATTCCTTCATCTAGATGGTGCAAAAAGTGGCATCATCAAAATACTGGAAGATGCTCATGGTTCTTACTAGCTATTATCTAGACCAAAGCTAGAAATTTTTCAGCATTGAGGCCCAAGAGATCTGAATTACTCTAAGAAAATTAACAGTATATATACATTTTTAGAGTTGTTCATTTTACTTTAACTAGACACTATATGTAGTGAAAAAGCTTGGCTTTCCATGATCTAGCACTCAAATTTGGGTCTATGCTAGATCCAGCACTTTTGGTCACCCTGCAATATTAATGGGAATTTATGTCTTACATATGTTGGAATATTAACATAATTAGATGAGGTAAGCATGAGTTTTGGGTAGGTATCTTTCATTAGACTTAATTATTTATAATGGAAACCAAGGGTGAAGTGACTGGGCTACTTGTCACTCCGAAAGCCTTTGGCAGAAAGAGAAACTTCAGATAAATCCCTTACACCACTTAGTTTCCATTACAGTGAGAGAATTCAGCTGAAAAATTTGGATCAGACTTTCTTCCAGTTCTTCCAGTTTTCTGATTAAGACCATCTTTCCATAAGAAATTTCAAAAAAAAAAAAGTACTTTTAGGCAAGCAGTAAGAAAAGGAGGATATTAAGACATTTTTCTAACTCGAGCTACAATTCATTCAAAGTGGTTACATCCTTCTTTTATCAAGTGCTTTTTATTGAAGCCAGTTACCATTTTCATCTACACTTTGGAATAAATACGTCTGTGGTAAACGCGACTGGAAGAATATCCAGGAAAACTGATCCCCATGAGCTGTCAAAGGAGCAGTAATGTATTACAGGATAACACTAGATATTGCTTCTTATGCTTATTGAGAGCACTTGAATTCAGTACATTATGGCATTTTTTCATTGTCAGTCTTCTCTAGTTTTAGCAAGGTGTTTCTAGAGGTTCATTTATCACCCAAAGCAATAGGCAGTTTAACTTTGGGGCTGTATGAGGCAAATCTTTTTTTTCTTGTGATTAACTTTCTCTGCCCTTCTGTCACTGGAGCCATTAAAAATTATTGGCTGAAACTGCTGAAGCTGTGTTGTAATTTAAAATTAGTAAGTTTTGGCCACAGTAAAAATAACAAATAGATTAAGACCAAAGCAAATATCACTTAGTTGATTTTATTATTCACTTCTACATAATACCACTAAAAATTATGAAAAGTATCCTAGCACTTTAGCAGACTGGTATTATTCAAAGAGTAATTTGATGCTTTTATTCTCTAAAGTCCTGTCTTCAGAGCATTCCTGAGATAGAAACCATCATGAAGAGAACTGCTTCTTAATGCACAAAACAGTTATTTATACTATAGTATCTACAGCAATTTATTCATTGCAAACACCATTACACAGTGTATGATCACAGCATGCTGAGTATTCACAATGAGATTTTAAAAATGGCAATTTTGTTAAGTATTCTCCACTTTGTTCAGCTGAACGAAATTACATAAAACCCTTCACAGAAGGCTTTCCTTGTTCAGTGCCGGAAACAATCATTTGCCTCCTATTACACATCCATGGGCTCGATTCCCTTTTGCCACATCGTTTCTTTTTCTTTTAAAGTAACACCACTAACTGTAGTTCCAGCTCTTTTATACCATGAGAAATGGACTGTATAGTTTAAATAAGATATTTATCATCCTGATTTGCCTCTATGGTAAATTATATCAAATCTGATTTGTAGCCATATTTTAGCAAAAGAAGAAAAACACAAGTAACTAGGAATGAAAACCACACCAAGTATATGACCAGACATTCCTGGGATGTTCTAATATGACCTCCAACTTTGCGACTTGCCAAGTGATATTATTTCCATGCTACTCCCAATTTGCTTTTTCTTGAGGTTTTTTCTTTCCCAGGATTACCATTTGTTTTTCAAAATGTAACTGCTTTTTAATTTCACAACATTGCCCCTTACCCACAATGCCATTCTATCTTTTCTAAGTTAAACAGAAAACATGACACACAACGGTGGGGTGGCACCATCAGACACTACATTTTTACATTCTAAATCTAATTTAAAAGGATAAGGTGACTGAGTGCAGACAGATAGCACAGAAACCCCATAGCAGCTGGAAGATTTAAGAGGTGTAGTAGGGAAGAAAGCATTCTTTAAAACAGCATTGACTTTTTAGTTTCTGTGAAAACCTTAGAGGCAACGCAGGACAGAGAGGCAGACAGGGCTAAAGCAGATCAGCTCAAAGCCTGGAAAGACTTGTCATGAATGGGTGCAATATACTAAAAGCTTTGGATTTGAAATCCATTTGATATGTTGATTTGATCACGTGTAAAAAAATGACTCCAAACTGCTGCTTTTCATCAGAAATGATGAAAAAAAAAATCCCAAACAAACATGAGCAATGTATTAGTGATAAATGGATCAGCTGAACTTCAGCTAACGTCTCCTTCATTTTCTGATGATAGACTGATGATTTCATGGAAGAAATTTTTTTAAGTGTTATCCAAAAAAGATCTCTACAGTATCTTACTTTAAGAAATATTAGTATAAAGATATTCTGCAGTAGTCAGCCATTTCAGTAATTGAGAATGATTTATACAGGATTATTTCTAATATATGTACACACAGACATTCTGATTATTATGAATACTACAAGCAAGGCAGTAATATTTTTCAATGACTGTATATTCTCTGTTCCTCAGAAAGCTGCTTCTGTAAAACCACTAGTCATTGTGCCTTTCCCCTACTTGGAAATGATTTATCCAACTGCCTATAAAGAGGTTTGATTTGCTCCAGACTGTCATCTTTAATAATCCCATCTACAGGCAGTTGTCTAAACAGGAACCTGGAAATTTTGAAACCTTATACAGCAAGAATAATTCTATAGCTTTTTTCCTGAAGTGGCCCAATTCTGAGATTTCCTTTTGTGATGTTTTAGAGACTTCAATTTCTTTAGATAAGCTGCTTGAAAAACTCTCCCAAAATACTAATGAGGGAAGAAGAATTAAAGATGTTAGTATTTACAGAGAGAGAGAGATCTCAACCATACAATACAGCTGTGTAACCAATAAGTCTGCTCCTCTGTCCATCCTGTAAACAGAGGAACAGACTTGAATACAGACTCCCCTCATTTCAGTGAGAGATTCACACATGCCTGCATGTGAAATGCTTGCTTACACAAGGAAACAACTCTATATTATGGCATAGATTAACTAACATGATGTTAAACACATTATAAAACAAGTCATTTCCTCCTGAGTAAACAAGCCTATAAAGCCAACAGGCACAGAAAAAGGAAATTTGATTCTGAAATCCATATACTTCAAAAGCAGATTCCTTTTATTTAGTCAATTTAGTTAAGAGGCTGTCTTATTTCTCCAGATCTCTGGTAAACAGAAGAAAAGGCACTTGGAAATTGCTGGCAAATGGACTTGTTTTCACATTTGTTCTTCATTTGACATTATTCTCTTACTTCAAATATGGAGACCAGCCACAGGTCCAAGGTGCAAGAAACCTTAAAATGTCACAACTTTTGATTAAGACTGATTGCCCCATTGCAGGCTACGTTCTGATTTATCAGAAGAAAACACCATTCAGAGGCAATTTTCTTTGCAGTGTCTGGGAGGACTGAGCAATTTACACCACTTGACTGACTAGTTGAAATAAACGGGGATCTGGCAGATTCTTCGGGAGTGTTTATGTGAGAGTGAGACCTGGTAATGTGGCTTCTTCTACTTCAGTAGAATATTGTTAAGACTTTTTAACATACTCCTTCTCTGGGGTGGGAGACTTATCTGGATCCATGACAAGGTAAACAGGAAATAAAATTTACAGAAATTTCTCATTTTTCTATCAGGATAATTTTCTCCTAGGATCTTTTGGGAGAGTCTCTGGGGCTGAGGTTAGGAAGGGGCTTACGTAGGACCAAGCTTTCTGTTCTGATGTTGCTGGAAATCCTCTCAAAGTCAGACCTGGAGCTACCAAGTGAACTTGCTAAAACAGTTCCAGAAACTGGTTATGCCACAGACTTCACTATAAGAACAGGGTTGTTTCAATGTGTTTTTCAGTAAAGGTGAGCTTATTTGGGACAACGGAGGCTACATTCTTTTCAGTACCGAGACCTCCACTGTGCTCCCAGGATCAGGACTTACGATTAGAAAACCCTTCCCTATAAATGTCTTAGTTTCACCTCTTGCTTTATTCAAAAGCATTAGGATGGAAAGATGGAAAGTGGTCCTGGGAAGGATGATGGCAAAAGTGGTTCAAGAAAAGACGGATGCTCGCTTGTCATTTGAAAGCCATAATGAAAGCGTATGGCTGGAAGGAGAATCATAGAATCATAGAATTGTTAAGGTTGGAAAAGACCCTTAAGATCATCGAGTCCAACCGTGAACCTAGCATTGCCAACTCCACCACTAAACCATGTCCTCAAGCACCACATCTACCTGTCTTATAAATACCTCCAGGGATGGAGACTCAACCACTTCCCTGGGCAGCCTGTTCCAATGCTTGACTACCCTTTCAGTGAAGAAGTTTTTCCTAATATCCAACCTAAACTTCCCCTGGCGCAGCTTGAGGCCGTTTCCTCTCGTCCTATCGCTTGTTACTTGGGAGAAGAAGTCCTCAGCCTGCCTTCTCAGGATGGGAAGGCAAACAACTGATGTGCAGGTACTGGCTTGTGAAAGCAGTCTTCACCTTAGAGCTGAAGTTGGGAAACTCAGATCTCCACAAAATCCCTCTCAAGGTTTCAAGCAACACTTCCACTGCTGTACGCCTCACACATGATCTACTCTAGAAATGATGCCTTGTCTAATGAAGAATCAATGTTTCTAATCAGGAAGGGAGAGCCAGCATTTTAATCTTTAAGTCGTAATGAATGACTGTCATGGAAGAATTAAACTTCACGTATGTAAGACCTGGTTTTTTTATTGCCACAGCGTATGTTCTCTACATTAAGATATAATACCAACAACGGTTGAAACTGCCATTATAATTTCCTTGGCAAACAACAACTTGGAATCCTTACTCACACAGATGTTTTTTGCATGATAAAAATTGTATTTCTGTTATTTTTTTTCCCATTTTCAGTTCCAGCTCATCTCCCTGGTTCAGCTGCTGGTGATACCTTCTCTCATCATTGTTTATTCACTTTTAATATGACTGTTTGTGTGCATTAAGTGACAAATGACCAGTCTTTGAGTCAGAGCTACCACCATGAGGAGAACCACAGAACACTACACTGGTCATGTTGAAATTCACAACAGGAAAATAACATGTAGCTTAACCTATGAACTCTAGAGTTACATTACTTATCTTTATCATGCGTTTCTGCTTATCTTTATTATCCTAATCACGCTTGTTTAAGTCTTGTGTATTCAAAGCAAACAGCTGGAGCAAATGGCTGTGAGCTACAGAAATATTCATCTATGGTCTCTGGTTCAGCGCTAGCCTAGATGGCTTCTGTCCAAATTGTTCATACTTGGAGGCTCTTTGGTGGTCTGCATCTAATGAATAGGTTTTTTACAAATCCATTTCTTAGCGGACAAATGTCCCCAGTCATAAGAATATCATTGCTGATTGCAGCCTCGCTGGCAACTCTGACTGGATGGAGGAGGGAATACTCTTTGGCTGCATGTGCTAGCTCTTGGTTAAGGCCCTGAGAATGCTGCAGGAACACGTGCCAGACAGCTGCCTGTCTTTACCAGTTATTCACAGGTTAATTAAGAACGTACCTGTACTCATCGCTGTAACAATCACTTAGGTACTCTTCACAAACACCATATTTGGTGTAATAGTTCCAACAGAAAAATGTCCTGCTTTTTTTCTAATGCAGAGGGAAGGCATGGTGGAGAAATTTCAAGCCATATTACTGTTTGGATATGATCAAAATCAGCAATGGCTCACCTGTACTGCTTGTGATAATTTAGCAGAAATCTACCTGCCTGAGAAAGATTTAAATATACCACTTTATGTATTAAGAGGTAAAAGTGTTCCTCTGTCAGATCACATTGAATCACAACAGTGTGCATATGTATTCTTGTCACAGTTTCTGCACTTTTACTGGTTTTGATGCCTTCAAAATAATCTTTTTTAAAATTAATGTACTTGCCAATTGTATATTCTGGAAGGGAGAGCAGCTGTTTCCTCACAACTGTACGCACAGCCTTTTGAAGAAAATTTTGTTTATTAATAGTAATCTGTTTTTCATAGCTTCGCAATTTCTTAGATAATAGGGTAAAACACAATTTTCCTTTCATGTTCTCTGCATACTGAAGAGACAGATGCAATTGCAAGAGACTACTTATGCTGAGGGCAAAACTTAGTACTGCTTAATGTGACTTAATGACTAAAAAATGTGCATCATTTATAGATGACATCTAGTACTCAGCTAAGATACTATTATGGTCAATGAGTACTCTTCCCTGACGGTTAGTAAAAGGATTTGGAATTAAATCTGGTTTTATTTTACTTGTTCAAGTAGACACACTGAAAGCAACTGAGCTAAGCACACGAGTAACACAAATGGGATTTAGTCTTTGCTCCTAACCTTTTTCTAGACAGAAGCTCACATATAATGATGTATACATTAACTTGAAACGGAGAACTGGGAGAAAGAGGGAAAAAAACCCAGGACTGAAGAAAGGCTATTTTACAGCTACATAGACATGTAAATACCTCCAGGAACTTTGCTTAATAAGGCCAGCTACTTTCAGCTATCACTCCATGGCCCGTGACAATCTTTGCATGAAAGCATTTCTTTCTCCCCCAGGCAACACTATCAAGTTAGTGCAGTTCCCTCGAAATACATAAATGCTGTATTTAAAGCTAAATGTATAGCATATGGAGGACTGGAGCTGCACTCTGGAGAGCCCTCGTCTCACCCACCCAAAGGCACTCAGGCATGGCAACAAACGTCCTTATGAAATGTGGCAAATACGACAGGAAAAATGTCAGAATACAGAAATTTCCTGTAGATTTTACTACTCTTGTGTAGTAGAGATACCACAGGGTCTACAACTGATCTTGAACTACCTCAAGACACAACGTACACAATGAAGTAGTCAACTCAGTGGTGTTTAATACACGAGCACTATTTCCCTTATGGGATACATTACTCAGCTTTTCCTAAAGACACCGCAGCGATTTATATATTTCTTTACCAAACTAGGTGTATTCAACCCCAAGGCAGAGCAGCTGTGAGTGACAGTCAACTTTCCTGGGAAGCAAAAGGACAGTCAACTTTCCAGGGCACTCAAGAGTTGATCTGGTGTTCAGTGATGCCAGCGATAAAACTCCCACGGACTTCAATACGTTGAAATGCACAAAAAAGAGCACTTACAAGCCACTTGGAAGCACGCATGCAGTTGTGCTTGCAATTTTAAAATCTCCTATTTTTAGTGAGTCTTGTTAAAAAAAAGTCTTGTGTGTGCATTTGTACATTCAAATTTATGTTGACCTACTTTAAATTGTTTTCAGTTTATTATGTTAGGAAACACATTCTAAAACTGTATCCTCAGATGATCAAAAAAACCCCACCCCAAACCTTTCAAATCAAAAAGCAGAGGATGGTGGTCCAGTCCCTGCAACCGCCAAGCTTTGATCAAGGTTTTTCTGTTACAGTGATATTTTAGAATCACACAAAAATATGAACCAAACTTGTTGGTTGACTTCCATTCCTATCACTTTGCTGACATTCAGAACTGAAATGTCAGTTCCTGTGTGAAATAAGAGAACGCAGGAATTTGGGAAGTCTCTTAACTTGTTTGACAAAACTAGATTTATTACATTTTTGGCGTACGTTCCTTCATAAGCTAATATTCTCTGTTTAAAGAATATTTCTATTTTCATTTGCATTTTTATACTTATTTTCAAGTAATTTTATCACTAATAGGGATTATTGTTGGGTTCAGGACTCAAATCTTACTACAACTAAAAAAATTGGAACACTTTTACATGAATATTATTTTCTCTGCAGAGGTGAACAGTTAAACTGAGTAGCACTAGACATGAAAAAATGAATCAGTAAACTGAATGAAAGATAATAAGTCTGGCTTCAAGGTTAACTTTCTGTTATTTATTGTAGGTTTTTTTTTTTTTTTTTAGTGCTCTGGTTTGCTGAACTACCACAGCAGAAACTACACAAATAGAAACAATGATGTCTAAAAATCCCACTCCCTTTCAGAAACCCACCCCTGCTCTGCAGTCACTCCCTCCTAAAAAATCTGGAGCAAAGAAATACCCTTTTTGTTGAAAATCAGGAAACTGAGGTCCTGGCAAACTGACAGGTAAAGTAAATTTATCTTCCTCAAAAACATGATTGTGTGAATAAGAGGTGTTCACAAATGTGAGCAGCCAACTGCCTCCTCGGATGTGACTGTAAATACTGTGTTTAAATACAGAATCATAATATTTACAAATAGAAATTACACACAGCCTGTCTTTCAAAATCTGTCTGCCATTGTCCAGAGGTTTTTTTGTGGTAAACAAACCAGCATAAACAGTGGGAAGTAAAAGTGGTTTAAAAATAATTTTATTTTTTGCAAATGAAGCAGTATTAGCAACATCAACAGCTACTACTCTTGTATTGACATTGCTGTCTTATTTTATTCCTCTTACTTTTACTTCATAAAACCAATAAATATATTTTACCTCACAATTTGAGGAAAGCCTGCAAAAAGCAACTTTTTCTCACTTTGCAAGCTTTGGAGAATTTATCTAAAGTATTGTAACACTCAGAAGCCCATACATCTTATTGTATAAATAATTTTATGTCTGAACTTTCATGTATTTCCAAAAAATGCCAGGAGAGATTTAGTGCAAGTTAGATGGCACTGCCACAAATAAAATTTCAATTTATGGTTATCAATTTAGGCAAATTAGGATTTCCCAACAATGTTAAAAGTTTTTGTTGACATCTCTCTTGTTCAAAAAATCACATACTTTTTTCATCCCTTTTCATCTCTGTTTCCCTATAATAGCCACAAGTATTTTTCATTTGTGGGCCATAAAACATTATAGTTATTCATTACATATGGCATTGGCATACTTGTTATAGCTACCTAGTGTACATTTCAATACCAAAAAACATTTCTCAGTTTAATACACTACTAATGAATCAAATAAAATTCAAGTGGTTTGGGGCTTCAACTGACACTTTAACTTATTACCTCCGTAATCACATCATGAGCAGAAGTGGCCTTGTAACTCTCACTCCATGTTCAGGTGATTGTAGTGAAACTCACCATAATATTCTTGCTCTGTGGTTTATAATCACTTCCAAATTTCTGAAAATATATTTATGTGCCCATTGATGTTATTTTTTCAGGGGGGTTCTGTTATGCTAGCCACCACAGATGCCCAAAAATAAACATCCAAAGAACGCATATCCAAATATACATCCAAAATTATTTTTTTAGCATTTTGAACAAAAGACTTTGCTTCATTAAAATACTTCCAGACCTCCTCATCAGAGACTGACCCAGAATAAGAAACTCCTGACTGGGGAGCCAAGGTGGGCAGCTCTTCCGTTGCCAAACAGATTTTCAAACCCTTTGACAACCCATGCTTAAGATGTTCTTTGTTCATTCAATAGCATTACTTATACAGGTACACGGAAGAAAAAAGAGAAAGGTTCGGAAAAATGCCCAGTCCTTTGCTGTGGGCTTCCCACCACCACCAAGGAGAAGGTCTGGACTCTGGGTCTTAGGGAATAATTTTATAAAGTTAATTCTCTGCAGTCGCACGTAGCACAGCTTGCAGTCATCGCTCTACAATATTTAAGACTTAATAACATGTTGCTGCAAATACTTTCTACCGGGTGACGCCAATGAAAATATTCACAGTACTATAAAGAGGAGTCATTAATTATCTTCAGGTCTTACAAAATGTTAGGACCTAGTACCAAAAATACATAGGAATGGAAACAACAATGTTTTGTGCACATAAAGGTACTTAGGGACACAAGCTCTTCAGGACTCACGCTTCCAAACTGCAGCTTGCTGGTTTTGACAGCGAAGTGAAAAGTTGCATTCCAGGAACCGAAATACATTTCTTTTATAGCATTATTTTTCAGCCAGTACACTACCAGGAGGCACTAATAAGCAAGGCCTATTTAGTTCTGTTGGGCAATGAATAAACTTAATTATCTGAGGATGGAATATTTCAGAACAAGTCCTAAGAGTTTCGTGTTGGATTTTCAGGGGGTGTTGTTGCTTTTTGTAGGTATAGAGCATGAGATCAGTACCCACAGCAGGCACAGAATACAAGGTTGTTATCAGCTCAGGGGAAGATTACAATCAGGTTTTCATCTGTTCAGCAGAAGTTCAAAACCGGGATGTCCTGTGTTGAACATATGCATCTGCTGTACCACGTGCAGTGGGAAACAGGTTCTACAGCTTGAGGTGAAGGGACCTAACCTCCTTACCACGACACCTTGATGTGCTAGCGGCTGTCTGTTGTAATTGACTCTTTTAACTATAGAAATAGGTTCAGCCTCATTGCAATATATCCTGCAGAGAGGAAAATGAGACAACAGACTGTGGTACCTCTAATGAGTAGAATACTTCAGCCCATATTCAGTCAGACTGATGATAAGGCATCTATTTACTCTAAGCTGGGTGAGCAAAATCTCTGTCAATGGGTAGAATAAACACTATTTAGAGTGGAACCATTTGTAATATGCTTTAATTGGCAATTTTCCCTTAATGAATAATATAACATCTTTCATATGAGGATTCTGCAGCTCTGTGATTTTTCGTCCCTGTATTAAGAGATATGAAAACTGATGCACAGAATAAATTCTCTTAATAACAGCGCTTAGAATAATGCATCCATTATCAAAGGGATCACACTTGTCTTCTATAACCACATGAATGCAACCAGAGCAAGAAAGTAATGTAAAACACCCACATACTTAAAATCAACACCTTTTCTTCAGAACAGATGGCAATATAAAATATGAATTAAGAGTAACTTCACATAAATTAAGGCAAAAAACTTTTTTGAATAGTAGGAGATACCTGACTGTTTAGAAACTGTGTTTACACTTACAGCGTTTCTTCTGCATGAAGGTATGGCCAGGAGGTTCAGTCAACAAAGAAGAATTGCATGTTTTTTGTGCGCTACACAGAGTCTTGCAGACTAGACAGATCTGACAACGCCAAAATGTCACTGAGGCTGTCTTTCAAAGGGACAGCTGAAGGAGTTCTGCACAAATTTAATCTGCTCCAGGAAAAAGGTAACCTGAAATGATGAAGTCCTGTTGACTGGGTGCATCCAGGAGCTGGAACATACTCTCACAGAAAACCGCTGGGTGTTGATAAGGTGAATCTCATTGGTAGCCATACTATACAGTTAAAAGAACTAGAAAGTCTCAACTGAAGAAAGTTTTAATTCTTTATCTTTTAAAAAGGGTTTTATACGCTCTGTTCTCTTAAATTGGGCAGTACCATCCCTCAAGGGTCTGTACTGGGATCAATACTATTCAATATCTTCATCAGTGACATGACATTGGGATTGAGTGCACCCTCAGCAAGTCTGTTGATGGCACCAAGCTGAGTGGTGCAGTTGATATGCTTGAGGGACAGGATGCCATCCAGAGGGACCTTGATAGGCTTGAGGAGTGGCCCATGTGAACCTCATGAAGTTCAACAAGGCCAAGTACAAGGTCCTGCACCCAGGTTGTGGCAATCCCCAATAGTAATACAGACTGGGGTACGAATGGATTGAGAGCAGCCCTGCAGAGGAGAACTTGGGGATATTGGTGGATGTAAATTGGACATGGGCCAGCAATGTGCGCTCACAGCCCAGAAGGCCAACCGTCTCCTGGGCTGCATAAAAAGAAGTGTGGCCAGCAGGTTGAGGGAGGTGGTTCTGCCTCTACTCCGCTCTCAAGAGACCTCACCTGGAAGACTGCATCCAGCTCTGGGGTCCACAGTACAAGTGTCCTGGTTTCAGCTGGGATAGAGTTAGTTTTCTTCTTAGCAGCTGGTAGAGTGCTGTGTTTTGGATTTAGGATGAGGATAATGTTGATAAGACACTGATGTTTTGGTTCTTGCTGAGCAGAGTTTACACTAGTCAAGGACTTTTCGGCTTCTCATGCTCTGCCAGGTGCATAAGAAGCTGGGAGGGAGCATAGCTAGGACAGCTGACCCAGAGTGGCCAAAGGGCTATTCCATACCATATGACGTCATGCTCAGTATATAAACTGGGGGAAGAAGAAGGAAGGGGGGGACGTTCGGAGTGATGGCGTTTGTCTTCCCAAGTAACCGTTATGCGTGATGGAGCCCTGCTTTCCTGGGGATGGCTGAACACCTGCCTGCCGCTGGGAAGTAGTGAATGAATTCCTTGCTTTGCTTTGCTTGCGTGCGTGGCTTTTGCTTTACCTATTAAATTGTCTTTATCTCAACCCATGAGTTTTCTCACTTTTACTCTTCCGATTCTCTCCCCCATCCCACCGGGGCGGGAGGAGGGGGAGTGAGCGAGTGGCTCTGTGGTGCATAGTTGCTGTCTGGGGTTAAACCACGACAACAAGAAAGACACGGACCTGTTGGAGCAGGTCCAGAGGAGGGCCACAAAAATGATCAGAGGGCTGGAACACCTCTCCTATGAAGAAAGACTGAGAGAGTTGGGGTTGTTCAGCCTGGAGAAGAGAAGGCTGCGGGGAGACCTTATTGCAGCCTTTCAATACTTAAAGGGGGCTTATAAGAAAGATGGAGAGATATTTTTTTACCAGGGCCTGTAGTGACAGGACAAGCAGAAACGGTTTTAAACTGAAAGAAGGTAGACATAGATTGGATATAAGGAAGAATTTTTTTTTTTATGAGGGTGGTGAGATGCTGGAATAGGTTGTCCAGAGAAGCTGTGGATGCTCCATCCCTGGAAGTGTTCAAGGTCAGGCTGGATGGGGCTTTGAGCAACCCAATCTGGTGAAAGATGTCCCTGCCCATGTCCCCTAGTCCCTTCCAATCAAAACCATTCTGTTTTTCTATGATTCTATCATGTTGCTCTATATTAAAAAATAAACTGGACAATCATAATACATCATACTCTGTGAGGATATACACATTTTCAAGATCTCATTTTCACTAGAATAAACACCTACTTTTCTTTATGTTTCCCAGAGTGTTCTTACAGAATATACACTCTTTCAAGAGTTTACCAGTACCAACTAGAGCTGCTTGTAGCAGAATGAAAAAACCTGCTTCTAATACATACATATGTAAAAAACCTCTCATAAATTAAAGTAATGGGCCAAACATTGTCATGATGTAATTCACTAACTTCAGTGGAGTTGTACTAGCTTACTTAAGGATTAAACTTGGCTCAGTAAGGTCATTAGGAAAATAAAGGACTGCAGAAATATTTTTTTGAAATCATGAAAGTGGATTGTGTAAGACCACAACAGAGTAAAAATGTAAATAGCAGGATAAAGATAATTACACAAAACTCTGTAGGGGTACCCAGACCAATACTGTCAGAATGTGCTCTGATGTAAAGAAACACACATACACTACCACAAAAAGAAGAATAAAATCATTTCTCACAGGATCAACGCAAAAGACATTTTCCCCTTAGAGACACACTTATAAAAGGCTTCCTCTCTTCAGAGAAGGCAACAGAATGGAAGGGAATGAAAAGTGGCAGGTAAAACCTCTGCAACTCCAAACATTATTCAAAGTTAGAGAGTGAAAATGTTTCCTTACAAGATGAAGAAAAAGACATAGCTGATCAAAGTCAGTCAACTCGCTTATTTATATCTCAGCAAACACCTCGGGTCTGCACTTTGTTAATCTGCAAAAGATTTTTCTGACCTCATAAATTGTCAAGAAATGGCTTGTGTACTGATCTATTCAGCTCAGCAGATACTTGGCACCATTTATCCTGGCTCTCACAGAACCAAATGCACCTACCATAAGGGTGATTGCTATGGAGTTTCTCAAAGTCAAGACGAAAAAGCCTCATTTAAGCAACTGGTATGTCACAGTGGTGTCACGTTGACTCTGGTCTAATTGTGTGATATAGCTGAAGATGGTGACCACTGAATGCTGCTATCATCACTATTCTGCAGCTCTGCACATAGCAGAGCTAAAGTATAGTGAGGCAAGACTTCTAAAAAATTGTTCGCAATGTCATATTAAAACGTTATGAGGAGATGACACCTTGTTTATGGCCTGGAGGTTTCATTCAGCTTCCCAAATCATTTGCTATCCAGAGATCACCACTAAAAAGTTGCAATATGGCGCTGTATCGGCACAGAAACATCTAAAGAGAATGACATGTCTAAACATACAGGAGCAGCTGAATTTGTCCTGGTAATATATATTCACATTCACATTCATCAAGAATAACTTGGTACGTGAATAGGAAATAAGGTGTTTATCCACTAGCCTAAATGAGATTTTGCAGTATCATATTCACTCACTCTTAGCTAAGTATGCATGCTGGCAAGATCCATGTGTGGATTATATGCTCAGACTAGACTGCAGACAGAATTTACTATTTTTTAAATTACGTTAACTTTCTTAAAAATGTGTATCTTGAAGAAAACTCTTTTAAAATTTTCATTCTGTAGTTTAAAACTCTGGAGCGTCTCTCCCATTTGTGCTGGGCATTTGAGAAATACAACTGTACTGTCTCCTGTTCTATGTCAGACCGTCATGCACATCCACTGACAGTGAGGCAAACATGTCAGACCCGTGGCTATGGAGGGAGAGCTCCTTCCATGTATTGTTTCTAAAATTGGTACAATTATTTTGTACCTTCTATATGCGTTACCTGTTCAGAACAGATGTAACCTCACACTCCTTTTCAGGTAAGTTGGTTTTCTGTACCCTGATGGTTTTCTTTAAGTAAATATCAGCATGGCCAATTGACTCCACTACATTAATGCAACCTCTAGAGCGAGCAGAACTGGCCATCGAGCAGATGCTGTCACAGCTACCCTTTTAAGCAAAACTGAAAGGCTGTAAAAGAAGATGCACCTGTTTTTATTTAAGATTTCATGTTACCTCTTCAATGGTTTCTACTTGCTGACAAGCAAATACATGACCTAGGCATCAGCAGCTAGAATTACCTATTCGCTGAAAGTGGGTATTTGCTGACTTAATGTGTTTAGCATTTCACATACACAGAGGAGTTGACAAATACAATCTTCTTCTCCTTACTTAATAATTTTGTGGAGCAAGAAATGACTCAGTTCATTCTTCTTCCTTACTTTACTTGTTCTTAACTATGGTAGTGTGCCAAAAAACAGCTCACAGCCATTTCCCTTCTCTAACACACAAAGTCAAAGTAAATTTCCAGCTGGCAAATGAAATGCAATGTTGATTAGGAATGCAATATATTTGAAACATTTGACCTTTAAAGCACAAAAATCTTGCATCTGAAATATAGTAAGTTTGTCACATATCCTCAAAGCCACATCAAATCAGGAAATGGAGTTGATAGAGCTGATTAATGCTGACTTTGCAGTTTCACAATTTTTGTATGTATGTGTCATAGTCCTAACTGCGAAAGGAACGCTGCCAAGTCCTTGACTTCCCAAATATGCTCTAGTTTTAAACCACTATCCTCTTGTGGAATTATGTTATATATATTCCAATTATATTATGTTTAACTAAGATCTCAGATTTTACCTTCAAACTGACAAAGTGTATCAAAGCAAACATCTGAGAACTTGAAATTGAAAGACACTCTAAATTTTACCAGTTTCATGCTATTGATAATTGCTGTGTCAAAAGTCATCAAACTCTGAACTTCCTTCATACTATTTGGAAACTCATTCCCAAATATAAGTTCTATAAAGAGCTTGAAATTCTTTTGCCGTGCTGATACAAACTGATTTGTGTGCTCAGACATGGTCTATCAGGTGTCTAACAATAAGAAACAAAAAATGAGAGACTGAATATGAGAAACCTTTAGTTATGTACCATTCGATCACTTAAATTCAACTCATTTCCCCATTCTATGTAAGTGTGGACTCAAATTCTACCCATATGGAGGAAGGCTTATTCGGACCTTATGCTTCAGAGTCCACTGCACCAGTTAGCTCTACCCAGGACTTTCTGCCTGGATCTGGCGGAAAAATAAAGCTGTGAAAAAGGAGAAAGACTTCAGGTATGCACAAGTTCTCCAGCTCTTCCTCTTGTGTTACAGGCTGCAGCATGAAACATAGGGCTATGGTGATAAAAAACAGTGGCAAAATTTCTCTAACAAAGCCTATTATGCCAGTGATAGGTTGAATACTATTCCTGTTGAATATAGGCAGGTTGGCAGTACAGGCTCCTGGTAAACTATATGATGTTTGGAACATACTTTGGGATTCAGATTTTCCTCTTAAAGACTAAAAACATTCACCATTTGTCCCAATCCTGCTTTAACAAGACTGGAAAGAACTTTGTACTGATTTCAGTAAAAATTAAGCTCTTCACTAACACAGTTTTGTATTTTGTTTAGTTGAATGCACATACATGCTTGCCAGTAGAGGGGGTATAGCTCAACTGTTTCTCTTCCTAGAAGGGGCTGTCACAACCGAGGACAATATGAAGAAGAAGAGGTAAGCAAATCTACATGCCTTTAGAAAGAGACGCTGCAAGGGAAGAAGAGCTTCTGGAACGCAAAAGAAAAAAGCAGTAGGAAAATAAATATTAATTTCAAGCTTCTAGCAGTTTAATATAAGCCAACCAAAAGACAGGAAAAATCACAAGTACCTTCAATTGATTTCAGACTGAAACCTCTTCTGTGAAGTATTTTATCTCAACAGTGTACATATCCTACTTATTTTGAATACAGAAATTTTGCATGTTAAAAATTCCAGGAATAAACCCAAGCATCATGTAATTCAATGAGTTTGTGCATTACAGTAAAATAAGATGTTGATGTATTCTCCTTGAGAAACGATGGGTAAAAAACTTAATACCATTATGTGAGTCCAATCCAGTTGAACTGGAACAGCTGTATGACACTTTGCTATGTCCCCATTGGTAACAGCAAATTCTGGTGAGGAAAATTCCCTCCCCAAAAATGGAGCACACCTCAAAGACAGACAGAAGATGCATTTTTATGTTAGAGAATTGCTGGCTGCCATCAAACCAACAGCAACTAGCAAAAGGAAATTTTTCAGATTTACAAAAATATGCTTCAAGAATGTTGACAAATATACGAGCTGTCATTAACAAGCAAGTTCAGGCTCAAACTACCAAACTGATCTCTCATTTAAGAGGCCTGGGGTTTTGAGTAACTATATTAGATATTTTTATGTGAAGACCTCACAAATACCTTTGAGGCCAAGGTGTGGTTGCCCAGCACTTCCCAAATTAGACTATTAGGTCATGATTCGACAAAGCTCTTTAATAACTGCTTAATTACTAACCCAAATGCATATGTGTTATTCTGACCTTCAAAGTCAGACTCCGGAAACGGTGGCACCCAATGCAGGAAACCCTTTTTGAATTTGGTCCAGCCCAGTAAGTGAAGCATGCCTTGCAGAGCGTGTCCAGAAGGACGCCTGGTCAGTTTTGAATTCTACAGAAGCTTTGTAACACTTCAGAGAAATACCCAGATATTCTCAGATCCAATTGCAGTGTAGTTTAAGATTAAAAAAAAAAAACCTGCTGCAATGTCTTAGAAAGTTAAAATGCTTTGTTCTAGACCAGAGCAATTCATGTTTAAAAGGCATAAACCCCTGATGCTATGTCAAGCTATTCCTATACTGTAAAAGTGAAATAAATTCTAGTGTTGAGTCTTACAGCCATGGCTTCAAATGGAGTTAAAGGGGTGTAATTCAGGATAGCATTAGCTCAATTGTGGCCACTCAATTTGTATGACTAAAACCAGTATTTAGATGGGCAACCATGCACAGCTGTTCTATTCATGTAATTGTAGGGAGGTTTATATACATCAGTTTCGTGCATGTAATATAGGCATCTATCAGTTAAAGAAACAACTCTAAGTATACTCGTGCTACCTAGTTCACTGTATCTCCGTTAATGACGTTCAAGGTAATCCCAAGAGATGGTTCTTCTTACAGGCCACACGCGCACGGGACAGCTGTCAACCACAGTGACCCAAACATACTTGGAAATAATTTTGTCCATAGGAGGGAGTCTTTGCCTGGTGTACACTGCACAGCCATTACCCAGCTAAAGGCTTATAAAACTCAAGTCTGCTTTATCCTCAGAGAAACCAGAGGAAGAAAGAAAGAAAGAAAGAAAGAAAGAAAGAAAGAAAGAGAGAGTGAGAGAGAGAAAGAAAGAAACAGGAGACAATGCTGCAGTAAAGAAGAGAATTATTTATATTCTTGCACTAGGCTGAACGGACACAAGTCCTGCCTGAGCAACTCTCTTAATCTCCCCAGTTGCTCCATTTTCCCTTTAATCTTTTGTAATTGCAATACTCTCAGACAGTCCTTCTCGCTTCTAGTAAACTGCACCTTGCAGCTCACATGCTAGTCAGAAGGAGAGGATGAAAAACAAAGGTGGAAGGCCCCACTTCACCCAGCAAAAGGTCACACAATTTTCTGGACCTAAAATGTATATCCATATTAAATTCTTTTCAAGTGCCAGGAGGCTAATTATATAATTAATGGAAGGCCTGACATTAAATGAGTTAATTTTGTTCTCCTCACTGTGCGTAACATCTAAATTTGAAATTTCCTCTCAAATCGTTAATTAATTTTTCTAATACAGACCGTAGTTCTCCCAAGTGAGGGAAACTGAAGAGAAGCATGTTTGGAGCCCAGGAGTGCTGCTGCCTAACAAACTCCCGGGGTCAACGCTGAACAGAGGAACATCTGTCTCCGCTGTAACTAAAGCAGTGGGGAGAACCGTGGCCAGTTTGCTGCAAAAGCTTTAGATGATAGTTTCTGGAAAAAGCTTTCTGTTCAAAGGAGGTGTTCTGGCGTTAGAGTCCCTGGCTGTACTCATACCAGTCTGGATTGAAATCTGAGAGATCTGGGTTCAGTTCCTGACTGTCACAGGCTCCAGGGTCATCAAACAGGGCAGAAGAGTCAATTAATTTCACTATGTCTCATTTCCAGTTGTAACATAAAGATATAAAGCTCCTTTATGAGGGGGGAAGGACAGGGGGAACAATCACTTACAAAAATATTTAAGAATGAGTAACTGAAATCCTTCCCTAACACCGAGTTAATACACTTTCAGAAAAAAAAAAAATGCTCTTAACTCATTAAGAGAAACAAAAGAAATCAGTAGATATATATTTTCCAGCAAAACAACCTGGTTTATGGAATAAATATTTTCAGTTAAAAAAAAAAGGAACGAATGGCAAATTCCACCCAGTTCTGCTCACTTAGGATTACCCACAAGTTCAAGGATTTGAAAAAATAACCTGTAATCTTGATTTAGACTTTGTCTCATACACAGGCTGCAGTTTCATGAGTAACTTCACCTTATTTACTGCTGCTCTCAGAGCAGCAGTACTGCCCTCCCCGTTGTCTGTGATTGTGTGCTCCAGCTCCCTTGTTTGTGCTGGCATCAGTGCTTGGGCAGCTGTGCAGCTGGACTGAAAATTAATCTGACCACAGGAAAAAAAAGGGTTTATTTTCAGCTGAAGCAGCTCCCTGAACTGACAAGCCCTGTGCTGACACAGAGAGGGGCAGCAATGAATGGCTGAAGGATAAAGCAGAGGGAGGGACAACCTCTTTCAGTGACCCCAGGGATTTAAATAGGCTTAAATCCATCATGAAACCAGTTCCTCAGTCTTATCCCCACTGGCAGGAGGATCCTTTTGTATGTATCTTTGGTGGGGGAGAGCATCTTTGCACAGACAGAAGGCTAACAAGTTACTTGCCACAGATACTCTCTGTGCATACATGTAGGAAATGCAAAGCTATTCAAGACAATTTGGCCTGGAATAAAACAGAGGTAAGCGACATTGCATTTACCATGGGACAGACTCTGGCCATGGCCAGTCACCACCACAGCATCGCATGTGCTGGGCTTATGTCACTTTTGGTAATATGCATTTTTACTTAGCAGAAAATATATGGCAACTCAATATTTTAAGACCTCAAATAATATGGGGAAAAGATTTCTTGGACTCAAGTTAATGCAATAAAAGGGATCATAAAACTGATTTAATTAGGAAAAATAAATGATTTTGGTCCATACAAAATAATTTGTCCAGGGAAATATGGAAACATTCTAAGAGTAACAGTCTCAACATTCCTACAAGGGATCCCCAGTGTTACAATTACGCTACTCCTAGGATTTCTCCCTTCTCTGTGTCTTTGACAGAGTACTGATTTCAATACAAATACTAACATCAACAGGATAACTCCATATTTTATTTTAAAAAGACCTACTTTTCCTAAAATTCAATTTTGATAATACATGGTTGGTTCTAGATAAAAGTTTTATTTCTCAGACTCCGGTGAGTACTTAAAAAAGGGTCTCTAGTGACATTAGCTGCATATTCTTTGCAGATTTATAAAATATTTTGCCACAGAACTGTTGTAGAAAGTAGAGTATCATTTCATTAAAGTTGACACATAATTCAGTAATATCCTCAACTTTAATTTTTAATGATGTCAATACCACATTGATATTTCAGTCTTGTGTTGATCACATTTCTAATGTTCTTTTATGAGCAGCTTAAAAATAACAGAGTCAGAACAATGTCTTCATGTGATTTAAAAACACCAACAACTGAAATGAACCTTCTGTGTAGTCATGCTTAAATCAATTAAATAGATCCAGATCTTAGGGAAGTTCTCTAATTATACTTCAATTATTACCCAAGCTTTAAAAAAATACAGAAAGAGAAAGAAAAAAGCTTAAAGTTATCAGGTGCCTCATCTTCCTTGTTATTACTTTGAATATGCAATGTTAAAAGACATCGTATGTTAAAAGACACCAATAATGAGTTCTTCATTTATGCCAAGTGAGCCAATCATTTTCTTATGATGAAAGTATTTCTCTGAGCAGTAACACTTACTTAAATAGAAATACTCACAATCTTCTTCTCCAGCTAATTAAAAGCACTTGGTCTGATTAAACATGAATCTGAACAATGTTTTCCATCCCTATACCTCCCTATTCCATTATAAATCAGTGCTCTTGAGTGAGCTGAGGCTCTTGTTTTAAGTACTGTCCCTACACTAATTTTATTTTTATCATTTTAAGAGTTCTTAAAAATATTAGCTCAAGCGAAACATGAAGGCATAAAGTCTTTGTGTTAAGGCCTAACAGATGTTTGCCAGCTTATTGTTTCTAACACTTTAATGAATGACCACTTCCACAAAATGAAATAGATAATCTTTTGTGCTGTTGCTGAACGGTCACATGGGCCATTCAGTAATTGGAAAGAAATTAGCGGACTCCGTCTACAACATCTTCTTAAACCTCACACAGCAACTTGTTCTACGGCTCAGGGACTTGGGGCAAGTTACAGAAGCTGGTGTGGACAGACAGCAAACACTCCATACATCACGCTTCCCTTGCAGCTCCCGTGACCCCTAAATCGATGGTCTTCCAGTGGCGATAGCTCTGTGACAGCCATCTTGGCTGTCTGGCAGCTAAGGATGGGTGTTAGTTTTTGCCTGGTGCTTGCGGCTTTCCCCCGACACAACCCTGGGTCAGACGGCGACGGCGGGGAAGCTGGCCTCCCCACCCCGGCAGCCCTGGGCTGGCAGCTGGTGACCAGGCAGCCAGCTCAGCTTCGCCTCCTCCTCTCTTTGCATCTGTAACTGCTGTGCTTGGCAGCAGCCAGAAGGTTTTAGGAGCCTTTGAATGGCTCTTGTCAGGCAGTCGTTTCTATAAATTGGGCTGGTAACCTGGCGGACCACAAGCAACCTTCCTGGAATTGAGTGTAACTGGAAGACTAGAGTATGCTCTAAAACATAGAAAACTAAAGGATACTAAAAAAAAAAGACCCTCCTGCAACCTCTCTGCATCATGAGTATCAGAATAGGGCTGAGGTGAACACAGCTGAATTAACATACTACCTACACTTTTCCCATTTTTATTATACGAATTCACCCGGTTAACTTTCTTAGCTGTAAAAAACCACACAAGCCCTGCCGCAAAGCCCAGTATTGCTATTTAAACTATCAATAAACCAAGCTGTTCAAACAGTTTTGTTTCAGCTAGTAGTGTTTGTAAACACGCCTGAGAGTCGTAATTCATTCTCCTAATGTGAAAATAAAAATGTTTTTAAAAATATGGCTTTAATTTTTTTGAATGTTACCACTGTAAATACTTGAACGGGTTACTAAAAAAAGCCAGAATAAGACTTTGGTGCACCTTTTATTACTTACTATACCATTTGCTGTTAAATTTATAGCACGATGAAAAACCTTTTTGTTAAAAAGCAAAGAATTAGGCATGCAGTATATTTTCAAAAGAAGTCCTAGTCCATGTGAACAAAACACCACTCTGCCAATTTAGCTCTCTGCAAAAAGAGACGTCTAAAGATTGTGGCCTGCTAACAAAATATTTTTTAATTTTGCCTGTGGAGCTCCCATTCACGTTATGCAGCCTGAGAGATGATTGAGACACACATCCAAGAAATACGATCATTATTACTTTTCATAAAAGACAGAAAGCATAGCTGTAAGAGTACCTTCTAAAATGCCTCCAGCTATCTGAAATTGGAGTAACACCTTTACAAGGGTAGAAGGTAACGTCTCACAGTATCAGAGGCTGGGAGGGAAAGACAAGGGTTTAAAGGAATATAGCAGCTCCTCTTTTTTGAATTTGCAGCCGAAAAAGTTTGAGGTAATTGTACAACCAACAGACCATGTTTAATCTTTGAAAGAACATTTGACAGATCAAACACAGCAGCTGTAAATTACCGGTAATGACAGTAATCTTTTCATTTAACTATCAGTATATCAAACCACAAACTCACTGAACACAATAATAACTCGAAGATAGGAATCTAAGGAGACTCAGCCTGTATATTTATTTGGTTCTCAGGTACACTGTTAAGCCGGAAGAGACAAATATGTTTGGTTTTCTCAGTTGTAATAAGGATATAAAAAGAGGTTCATGCAAGAACTAAAACACTGAGTGCCAAAAAAATTACATTTCCCAAACATTGCAGGTACAGAGCCAGGTGCAAAAGAGCATTTTGAGCTGGAACACCCACATGAAGGGAGCAGCTGAGGGTTATTTCAGTGCAGCTACCGAAACAAGGGGGAGCAGCCCAAAGGCTGATCTCGCTTGTGCTCCACTGCACTCTGCCTGGCTGATCACAGCCTCGAGGGAAGAATGGGACCATGTGAAATATTGAGATAAGTAGCTCTGGGACACCTGGCTACATCTTCAGGACCACAGGGAGCACCCGTTGGTCTATTACTGGTATTGAAAACTTGGGACGTGAGCCTGGTATTTTTGAGAAAGTCTGGAATCATTTGTAAGCCTGGGAGTCTGGCCTGGTTCATACCTGAGGATTCTTCCCCTGCAATGAATTTACTCACATGTGCATTATTTTGGTACCAAGACATTTCCACTTGGAAAAAGCTTAGTGAGCATATAACTAGAGGGCTTTATTGATACCTGTAGCAGTGTAGTTATTTCCTTTGCTAAAGCAAAAAAATACACAAACATAAGGAACCTCTGCATCAGTATAAGTGAACTACATGACGGCAACTGTTTTAAATACATGTATGGATTTAATTAAAGTGCTAACAGTTTATAATGTAAACAATGCAAAAACAATCAATGATAAACAGCCATAATTTACGCTGTAACAAAAATAATAAAAACAGGCAGTAAAACCATGTGCTATTTCAGTCACAACTGCTTCTGTTTTTCCTGACAGTGAAGCACTTCATACAAATATTGCACTTTCAGTGCTCAGTGTTAAAGTCTAGAAGGGAGAATCAAGACCATTTTTTCTTCCCTCTTTTTTCTCTCCCATGAAGTCTCTCTGTGAAAGCAGTATTCTCTAAAATTGTTTCACATCAATCAGAGCCCACAATCTATACATCACATCCTTTTTAAGGCACGACTACTGTAACTTTGCTCAGATCTTTAACACCGCACTACACATCTACAAAGTCTACGTTATTATCTAACCGAACACCACATCCATTTTTAATGGATGGGCTAACACCTCTCCTGCCTGTTTTTCTTCTTACAATATACACAGTGCCGCGTACACCTTGTGGATGGTTTATTACTGAGTGACTGGGGGTGTTTTCTGCAGCAGCAGGGGATTAGCATGTGTTTGGCATTAAATGTGTGAAGGGATCTGGGTCCAGCAATACTGAGGGTCATTAATTCTCATCCTAAACGCCTGGGATCCAGACTGAGCTGCTCAGGACCAGGTTAGGTGCCTGAGGTCCCTGCCCATGAGAGAATCGGATGCCTCGGAAAGGAATTCAGAGCAGACAGTAAGGCTGAGCTGGGAGCTGTTGAAACTAGCCAAGAAAAACACTAAGGGAAGGGTGTGCCTCAAATTCTTCTCCTTTTGCAGCTTAGGTATCTTTTTTATGGCCTGCAAGGCAGTGCCTATGTCAGAGAGGGTTTCAAAGCCCCAAATCCACCCTAACTTGTTCAGGTGCCTCGCTTTCTCCTGTCACAACCAAAACACGATAGGTGCCTAGTCTTTAAATACTGTTGTAGGGTTGGAATACAGAGGACATGGGATTAATTCCCGGTTTAATTCCTTCTCTAGCCTGCCATGGTTCAAACCTACACTTCCCACTTCCCAGCAGAATGTTCCAAACCCATTATGCTGAGGCAAATCCAAGGGTGGGTGGGAGAGAGGAAGGGGTCACTGGCCCCTTTCTGCCTAACTTGTGCCAGTACTGCAGTGAAGGCAATTTACTTAGTTAAAGCAAAAGGTAGTTTACAGTAGTCTGTTGCTTTTTGGACAAAAGTCCGAAGTCTATTGCTTTTTAGATTATATTACCCATTACTCTCATACTCTTACTCCCTCACTGTATGTGACAGCCTCTTGGGATTCTTCACACTTCTATTTAAATTCCAGGGACACACTACTTAGCAGTGACATTCAATTAGTTCTCCACTTAATAAATAACTGTATATAATTGAATATCTTTGTAAGTATTAAACATAGAATAAATTCATTGTTAAAATTTAAAATCTTTAGTTATATGCTTGGAGCCAGTGAATGGCATTGTTCACATTAAAATAAAACCAAGGGATTACAACACAGAATGCTTATGTTTAGAAATGGATGATTTACAATTTCAGAAAACAGATAATTTACAAAGTTTAAAATAAAATGCATGATTGCATTGTTCTAGGCATCGAGGGACTGAACAAAAGGCTTCCGCTTTCTTATCAGCATCAATTATGGCATAAGTATGAATAACATGAATTGTGATTGAATCATTACTAACCGTTTTTGCATAAATTTCCACTTTCACTTCACCAATATAACATTTTTATAAAAGATAAAATTATAATTCTTCTAAAAGCCATAAAGAAAAACCACAGAGCTTGATCTGTGACAATTATTAAGAAGAAGATACAGATGATCTCTCTATCCCTAGCAGTTATTGCTAGTAACGCTCATGGATCATATTTCCCAGCCATCATCCCCATGCAGAAGGTCTTCACGTCAGTTTTGATGAAGCCAGAATTGGGACAAAGTTCTTCTTTTGCAGTCTCTTAAGGTAGTCCTTCTTATGCTTTCAAGATGGTCAGAATCTGGGGACCAGGTCTGCCATGCAAAGTGGGTGCCAGTTTCTGTGTGGGAAAAGAGGGATTTGTTTGCTCTTTTGAGAAGCCCTGGTAGGTGCAGAAAGAGAAGCTGGCTTGCTTTCCACATGTGCTAGAGGGATATAGCCAGTTACACGGAAAGCTGAATAGCATCTGGTGGGAGGACAGAAATTGTGGTGTTACATGTGTGTGAGACATAACCAGGCTGGGCATTGCAGCCTGTTACGTAGGTAATAGGAGAAGAGTGATCAATCCTGTGTTAATTATGGAGCCAGCAGATCGTTCAGCAGCTAATATTTCTTTTGTCTGGAAGGTGACTTGAAACGGTGACAGCAAAAGATGATTACCATATAAACATCATACATTTCCATACCTTTCAAACGTAAGCCTTAATTTGGGCCAGGGAAAAGATGAGATTAAAAGAAACTTACACTTAAAGCATATGATAATCAATCATCCAGAAAAAAATGTTTGATTATATGTATTGCGTTACTTAAGTGCTCTTTGAAGGCAGGTAAGATGAAACGTATGTTTAAATATGTCAAACATGTTCAAGGAATATTTTAAACAGCTATTGTACACCGAGACATCTTAAGGGATGGGCTCATGGAACCATAGACTTGTGCCCTCATTTCAAAGTGGGATCACTGAGAGGCTGGACTCCAGGTTGCATAAATCACCCCACACATGCGCATATGGGGACCGGGGACTGTAGCACAGCCATTTTGCTACATTTTCAAGCAAAAGTATTGTTTTTTCCAAAAGTTATTTAACACACTGGAAGAACCTGCAGAATGCAGCAGGAAGCAACGCAGTACAGTGTTTGATAATGATTTCTCTCCATGTTTGTGCAGTATCTCTCTAAGGATCACCTTTTGTGAGGTTTTTTTTTCGGAGCATCTGGATTGGTAAAAAAGTTTTCAGTTTTTCTGTTCTCTGATGTTTATAATTTTTTTCATGTATCAAAGGGACTACTGATGCATATAAATCATTAAACAAAATTTAATGAAGGACAATGAAGACGTTTAACTGTAAACACCTGCTATAAATCCTTCAAGAAACCCTGGAAAGTAGGGGGCACAGAGATTTATCAGGGTCTTACTTGTGGAGGCATCTTCATTTGAATAAAACTAAGTGAAGCATAAAGGAAAGATTTGTGAGACAAAAAATTTGTGTTATTACTACGAGGAGGAGTTTTTTCTGTCACATAAAAAACAAGTGACAAGTGTAAGCCACGTTTCCTGCTTTACTCAAATGAAAACAAAAAGTTGCATGGTTACTTAATCACCTTCCAAAAGAAATTTTATATGAAAGCTCCAAATTTCTTTATGGCACACAAAAGGATAAATCAGCCTAGGTGAACATTCAGACTTTTGGTACTCCCTGTAAAAATTAAGTGAACTCTGTTAAGATGAAAATGTTTTGCAGAGCCCTGCCCAGTAGTAATGCCTGAGAAAAAAAATCAGCAGCTAAGAAACTTGCAGAGGACAAGGAAGAAGCTGATTATGAAGAGATGTTTTACAGTCCTGTTTTATGACCCAACAAGGACACTAGAAGGAATGCCTGATGATTGGAATAACTGCTTAAACAAACACACTGATAATCAGTCAAGTTTACAGATAAATTAGTAGGGCTTTCCTAGGGAATTCAGTTGTTTCAAAAGCTCAAATCATGGCAGACGGCTGTAGGATGTTCTCCTTAACAGACCTGTGCTACCAAATGTGCAGTTAAAACATAACCGACTTATTCTAGACCCTTCATTTAGGTGTAGGGAGTTGGATGGATTCCCCTTGAACATCCAGAGGCAGTGAGAGTCTCACTTTTCAGAGAGCTGCGCTTGTGTATCATCTGGGCACTGTGGCATTACTCAAAATGAAACAAGCACATCCTAAGCTTCCTCGCGTCTAGCTGTTCTGTATGACGTTTGACTTCTGAGCGTTGCTTCCCCGTCGTCTTACCATGCTCGTGTGGTTTTATGCAGACTTGCTCATTTGCACTGCAGCCTTCTTGCAGAATATATTTTGTAGCCTAGTATGAATGGCTGCTATGTGAATTGGGAAGCTCTTTATGGATCACACCCTTTGTGATACTGCTTCCCACTACCTTCCGTGTACACTTCCAAAACTGCAGCCAAGCCATGTAATTTTGTATTCAGAAGCCTACATGCAGACACTTTTCCAACTGTAAGGATTCATTCCTTCCTGGAAGTTGTAACAGTATTTAGCTTCTTAAAAACACATTTTTCAAAACAATTATTTAAGAAGGCCATTTTAGATATTGCTGTGGCCATTATCATCCCTTTGCGTGAAGGTGCTGGCAATCAGCTTCATGCCATAGCGTATCAGGGCCAACCCCATTGGCATGTGCGGGCACAAATACCTAACTACACAAAGACACGAACAATCTCAGTACTTCATAAAGATCTCTCCCTCCCGACAGTGCCGAGAATAGCCATCACCCTCAGAGGACCTGGGATGGGGAAACGGTGTATGCGCCATGACCCTTCATCCTCCGTATTGCCAAGCATGTGGACCCAGTCCATGGGACCCCAGGGAGGTACCGTACTGTGATGAGTGGGTTAGCGCGGGCCAGTGCGTTAGCGCTTGCTATGGTCTTTTCTGCTTTCCTTGGATTTTTTACGGCTTTCTCCATGATGTTCAGCTCAGTACTAACCAGGGATTGCAATGAAACTTTTGGTGTGAATTTGTGGACTTCATTTCTTAGTCGGAGCACTCTTTCTTTTATAAAGGTAGTGCAAAAACTATACCGTATGTATGTAATATTTTTTTGGAATAGTCTTTACTAATCTTAAAAACAACTGCACTGAACTTCCCCATCATGGTTTTCTTTTATGGACATCATGCCATACCAAGATGTAATTTGGTTTTTTTTTTATATCCATTTTTTCCCATAACATTTTTACTGTAATGCTCAATAAATACTTAAGTGCCAGCATGAAGTGGATTATTGTTAACATGTTGCAGGAAAATTGCACAGTGCTAAAGCTTGCAATAAAAATAAGCAGAACGCCCACTGTTAATACACTGTAGTTAAGTGTATTAGCTGTTTTCAAAAGCATTAACTCCCACACAAATAGCAATGCTATTTTGTCCAATATATTATTATCAGACAGTGAAAATCAGTTGGGGACTATCTAAAGCCTTTATGCCCATATGTATTAAAAGAAAATTGTTTCACAAAATTAGGAAATTGTGTGGGGACAGCACTTAAGATTTTACTAGGTGTAAACAAATAATAATAATAAAAAATTATGAAATTACATAGTAGTCGTACAAATGACTCTTCCCTGTTCCCCACCTGATATTCAAAATCACTGAAAAAAAAAAATCTTTTTTTCTCCACCTCTCACTTTTTATTGTATTTTCTGTCTCATTAGCTGGTGAGACTTCATAAATTTTGAGCTCTTGTACTATTCCCTTCACTGGAGTGGGAAAACTAATATTGGATAAAAATGATACATAAGAAGAAGCAATTGTTAATGATCCTAATGCGGCAATGGAAGCTCTTCAAGAATTTGCTGATTATCCTTTTGTTTCTACTTCCTGTTCATGTGTCTCAGCAGCGACATCATGAAAATAATAATAATTTGCACCCAGATTCTCAAAGTGGTTTGCAAATATTAATTAATCGCAAACCTAATTAAGCCTCTGAGGCAGATTTTATGCTCCTATTGTACTCTGGAGACCTACGTGCATCTCTCCTTAAAGCATATTTCTTCTCCTTACAGGGCTATTCAAAACCCTCTGAAGTTAAGGGGGTGGGGGAGAGAAAATTAAGGGGCAGGAGAGAGGGAGGGAGGGAAAGGGAGAGGGAGGGAGGGAGAGAGAAGGAAAAGGAGAGAAAGAGAACAAACCCCTCTTATTTTACTAGGTGTTGTACTGAGCTCTCACTACCTGACACAGGAAAAATGCTGTGTTTTCACAGCATTTTCTATTAGCAATAGTATTAAAGATGACTATGTTTTGTCCTGAGGTACTGTTATGTGACAAAAAGTAAAAATATGACTAAAATGGCAAAAACTGTCAAACTGTGTCTTAATTTTACACGTTTTCAGATGACGACCGGCATCCAGCAAGCTGTTTCACATGTGGCTGTGGTTTTGGGTTTGGACTGAGCTGCAGGGGTGCACTGTCATGCAATTGGGTGTGTTGTCATATAACAGGTGTAAACCCTGCCACATCCCCTTTCTGGTGTCAAACTGTCACAAGCTCAAATAACAACTTTTCAACAACAACAACAACAACAACAACAGAAAAACTCTTGAAAATGCATCTTCTAGGGAAGCTACTGGGGATTTTCCCTTCTTTTTGGGAAACGAACTTTGGTGTAAAGCTAGGATGTGTGTCCCTTGGAATAACTATGACAAGAAATGCTTTCTTTTCCACCTCTTTTTGTTATGGTGCTCTTCTTTTTCAGAAAATCCCTCATCACTCAGGCATAAAAATACAGAAAATACTGCTAGTCACCTTTTTCCTCACTTACTTAAACATCATAGTCAGGTAATTCTGTCCTGCGAGCTCTATTCTTCCGACTTAAAAAATTAGAAAATAATTATTTCAGTCCTAAAAAAGCTGCCATTTAAGTCTCATCCCATTACAATAAGAGCAAGTAGAACAGACCAATTAGAGCCAACAAAATAATTAGCTGCAAATCCCTGATTGTCAACAAAGTATCTGTTCATCCTAATGGAAATACACTATTCTATAACACAGGTGGTTTACCAAAGGGAAAAAACTACGCAGTCCTCCAGGCATCTTACCAAAATGAAATATTCCTCCTGTAAACAGCACACAGGCTGACGAAGAGCAACACAAGAACTAGAGCTCAAGTGATGTTTAGGACACTGTGGGAGTCCTAAAGCTGGGAGGACAAGTTTAAGACATTTCCTTTAAAACTGAAATAGTTAAAAGTGTTTGAAATCACCTATCCTGACTAGCAGAATGTGAAAATTTGAATACTAAGTGAAAACCTCAATCTTATTTTTAAAATTCTTCTCATTTTTTTTTCCTCTTTCTTCAACTAATAGACTTAAAGTGGACTGAGTAGTGGTCAAAAGGATTTAGAAATTATCTATTCAATTAATTCTACCAAAAGCACACTATATAATGAGTATCTGACTTTTAAAATGAAAGCAACTTCTCTGATATTTTGGTCAAATTTAGTAATTTGGTTTACTCATTTTGTTTCTGAGAAGAGCAGTTGAGCAGATGACAGTGGTTCTGTTCCTGCTAGTGTTTCCATATTTTGTAATACAAAACTATGGATAATGTTTTAGAGGTGAAATTCATATGAAAACAACTTGCAGCTTTTTCAACCAATCATTCCATAAATCTTTAAACCCTTTTTTTTTTTTTTATTAAAAACCAACCTACAGGCTTATAAAGCAGAACATAATTCTTTAAGAAACTGAAAGCCTGAGATTTGAAGCTGTATGAGAGTCTTGCAGGAAGGGAGTTGTAATATGCTGGCAATGATCTCTGGAGCAGCAGATGGCAGGAGTAACTCTGTCTCTTACCTTTATTCACCATATGCCATTTGACTGATTAAACTGTATTTATGTAGAAAAAAATAATATAAACCAACACACATAACTATAGCTCTTCAGTGCACATCATCCCAGTATTTTTTTTGCATTCTGGTAATCCGTCTGCACACCTCCTGCATTTTTGTGCAGGTTTCTGCTCCCTGCATGAACTTGCTTTATGTTTCTGCACCCCTCCAAAATAACACATACTCCAAACTGTTAAAGCTGTGATCTTCCTGTCTGGCTGAGTAAACAGAGCTGATTCTAGAAGAGGAGGGAAGACCAGTAGAAATGATTGAGGCACTTCAGAAGGTCTTGGTAATTCAACAGGCGGCAACTTTCTTTCTCGGCAAGAATCTGTAGTGCCAGACAGTGAGGGAAGAATACCACCACATTCATTTGAGAATGAGTTTATTCTGTTTTGACTGATTTGATCACTGCAGGGACCAGCCAGGTGAGCATCAGATCAGCTCTCCATGCACCTTACACATCCTTACACAAGGGCTTTTCCCTTTTTCCTCCAAATACCCAACACCTTCATTCCTCTTCCCCTTCTTCTCCAAATACCAGCCTTCATCCCTCCCTTCTTCCCCAGCAGTGCTCCCGCTCACCTCCGTGGCTAACGCAGCACCCTTTGCCCACGGTGGGCTCGGCGCTGCCTGCCCTGCTGCAAGGCATGGCGGTGCCCCACGCCTCCCGCCCCAACCACCCACAGTACCACGGGAGTGAAGAGAGAAGTAGACGTGTGTCACTGCTTTGGGTCAAAATTGTGGGTCATTTATTTCACTGAACTCTGCCGAGCCCAGCAGGTGGTCCAGCGCATCCCTGCAGCTGCTGCTTTCCAGATTGGTCCTGGCATGTGGGCTAGGCATGATGGCCGGCCCCTGTGGAGTTCTCCCTGGGTAGGTCTTTCATTTGTAAAAATGGCAATACTCGATAAAGAAACTGTGAATGGCCTGTAGACCCGAGGTGAAGTTTAATTTGCTTCACTCTGATGTGATTTTCTCATTTCCCTGCGTGAGTTGAGGATCATTCCCACCTTGCTGATGAAGGCTCCACTGATGCCAGTTATAGCCTGGGGACAACTGGGCCAGACTGAAGTGGCTTCATAGTTAAGGGTGAATATGGGAAGATTAAGAAAAAACACAGAGACCACCAGGACTAACGCAGGGGGAAGGCAGCAGACCGTAAGAAGTGTGGGAGAAAGATACCAGATATCCACCCAGCCGATTCTATTTAAACCAGGCAAAACCTCACTCTCAAATAAGCGAGCTAAGACTTGTCTGCAAAACTGACAGAATCAGCAAACTGGGAATGACTGGTTCCAGTGATTGCACCGACCAAGAGTTCCTCGGTTTGACTTCAGCAGGGATTTACCATCTGCATAAGTTGACAATTGTAGCCCATTGTTAAAAACTGCTTCTAATAGCTTCAGGCCATTATTCTTTGTCTTGATATCTTCCCAGACTGGGAATAATTCCTTCCTTCATCTACACAGTTACTCTGAAAGTATTTATAGATGATAATTGGGTCCCTTCTTTCCATCCTACTGAGTTTTCTCTAGCCTGTAGGACTGTCTTATCATTTGTTATATTATCCTATCCTTCAATCACATTGTTATTTAAAAAAAAATGCAGCTTCAGATTTAAAAGCAATCAGAACCACGTAATACTTCTGATGTTGCAGGATCCAATAATGTGAAATACACATTTATAAACTGTGGAAAATAAAGTCTAAAAAGAGAAAGTGAAATAAAATAGCTCTTTGCATTCAAAAGATTATCTGGAAGGGGTCTGTGAATATTCATTATACAGGTCGAAATTTCTGTTACTTAAAGCCAATGAAATACACAAAGGAAAAAATAATGAAGATTTTAATAACATTCAGCAATCAACTCAGTGAAGCTTTTGCTAGTTATTAAATCAGTTGCGGGCTTTTTATAAAATATTCCAAATCACTTAAACATACAGTTGAAATGGTGAATCAGAATATCTTGCCAAAATGTCTTCAAGGATATAGATAATTTGAACGACACACACATCTTGTTTTTTTAATTCCAATATGTTATTAATTTTCCTTCCTCCATGACTATAAGTAATAAACCAGATTCTTATTTTAGCTAGCTCTGGGTTAAATGTGGAGTATTCTTACTGAAAATTATAATTTTAAAAGATGGCCTAAAGTATCCTGATTAAAGGAAAAAAAAGTATTACCACTTTGTGGTTTTTTTTAGGGATTTGGACTCAAATGAAACTTTGACACCATATGTAAGGCTAATACAAATTTGAAAGTAGTGTACTAATCCGAAACAGGTATTTAAAAACTAGATTAAAATTTCCCTGGTACACAGAAACCAACACAAACTAGCAAAGCTAATTAAACTGTCCCTATATAAAGTTCCTCATTTCTATTTAACACTGCCAATTTTCAGGCTATTCATGAACTATTTTCAACACTCCCAAAGATGGTTTCATGTTGCCAAGGTTTTTTCACCCTCCCCTTTCCAACAAATGAAATCAGACTCCTTTCCATGCTGACTGTATACCAGTTTATTTGGTGATAGATTATTATTAACTATCTTCAAAAGAAGGAAACACTGTTTTATTTGCAGGCATCTGGTAATGATATTCCTGGGTCTAGACAAGTGAAATAGAGTTAGACAAGATATGTTAGTGAACTTAGTTCTGTATTTCCAAAAGAATAATAAGGTAAAACTTGAGAAAAGTGATGTAGTACAGTACAGGTAATAAAAAAATTAAAATGTTACTCAAGTGTTTTATTCAAGCCTTTGGAAATCAAAATAGGGATTCTTGCCGTCTGTAGTGTTTCAGTAAAATAAAACAATTCGTATCAAATTAAGCATTAAACTGAAACACAAAACCTATTCTACTTAAGTGAAGGAACAAATAATGACAAGCTTGTTTGCTTACAAAAACATATGGAAAAAAACTCATTATCTTTTATTCATAGATCTAGCAAATATAACATCCTGCATTCAGATTCGTTTCCCTGTCTCCACATTATGAGGCATGAGATTATTTCAGTAAGATTTACCCAAGACAAATCACAGACAGATTCCCAATCCACTTAAACTATTAACTCAATGGATTGCATGTGTTATGTGAAAAACTTTAACAAACAAAACTCAGCCCTCCTGAACATAAATATAGCACTTTTTTAAAAAGCCCCAGACAGTTCTATCAAGTGGGAGAACAATTTGTCTAAGAGCAGATCAGTTTTGGACATAAAGGTCTTTATCCTATATAATGACAAAAATATTAGAATAAGGTGGTATTATTATGTATTGTTCTCCTTATTAAAAATTATTGACAGTCTGGTTTTATACCTCTTGCAAAACTATAATGATCATACAACTATCTGACTACCAACTTGCTCTTAGCTATCACAGTTTGGAATATTTAATTATCTATTAGTTTTTGATGACCTGTACAACATTTAATTGATTTAATTATTTTATATACACATATTATATGGTTTTAGCATACCATACACTATAAGTCTATTTTTATACATGATATATTTGTGAATTTAAGAATAATTGTACTATATCCAATGCAATTATAATGCACATTGCTAATTTGACAACAATTAAATTTATATAACATCCCAATTGCACTGAAGTCAGGTAAATATGACTTATTTAAATATGACTTACTGCGTTTGAGTAACAGCTCAGACTGTGCAGAGACTCATCAGATGTAAGTCTATTCCCACCAACTCCAAGTGGGTCACCTGCATAAAGCCCATTTCTTAGGATTTGCCAAGGTAACAAGGATTTTATCGTAATATTTAGAATTAAACCGATTATCTTCCAAAATCTCCCCAAATCTTTCCAGCTAGTTACATGAGACCGTCATTACAATGTCTTTCCTCCATGGAGAACTATGATATCTTGTTTCTCTTTTTTCACAGTTTAGAAAAACCTACAGTGTTTTAGTTCATTTACTTTGCTCTTGTAGTTTTAAATGAAACACTGCCATGGGCTAAGGAACTTCTGTTAATGATAACACAAGGTTACAAAAATTAGTCCAGATAGTAGAAACCAGATTAAGACTGCATTAATCCAAATACCAGACCCCAGATTTCCACCATCACACATTTTTGTATGTTTTTATCTCAATGAAAACAAATTACCATCTTTTTTTATCATCTCCATTTTTCCTGGAGAACAGATGATACTCTGTGTAATCAACCCAAACTCGTTATTTACACACATGCTCTGAGAACAACGATAACCCTGTGATTTAAAGTATAACAGAAACAGTATTATTTCTGTGTGCTCAACAGAGTTATAACCACCAGGCAAGTACAGAGAATATTCCTGAGGAGTCTGTATCACACCGGAGACGGGCTGTGAAGGCAGAACGTTGGAGCTCTAGCTTGTGGTAGGTTACTGAGTAGATGTCTGCAGCCAGTCACCGAATGGGGCCAGGATACAGGTATGGGAAGGGGGGGGAAGGGGAAGGCAAACCCAGTGAGGACAGCTATTACTCTGAAAGAATCTTGCTAGGAACTTCTCAAACTCCTCTGTAACAGGACCTTCTCTAGCCAAACACACTGCAGTGAGGAAAGCCTGCATCTTGCATCAGTGTGAACCAGCCGATGTCCTCATCTACTGAGATGCATAACACCCACGTGGACACTACTGCAGCTTTTGGAAAATACACAATGTCTTAAGGAAGCGTATATGTATTTTTAATCATCTTTCAATGCATGTTAGTAGGGATCAAAGCCAGCTGCTCATGAGTGGCGATGCCCATTTGGAACATTGCAAGCATTTCATCATTAACAGTCTGGGGGCCTGTTTTCAATTTGGTTAAATCTTCTGGAGTTCGTTCAGCATGACAATATTTTTAATAGAGTCCTGTAACATTATATATATCAATGTACAAAACTGGAAATAAGAAGATCTGAAAGTCAGCCCCTAAAAGTGATGTACCATGAGAGAGTATTGGGAGTGAGGGGCGGAATTAGTTGCCTACTGTTTTCTAACTACGGGGCATGACATTCATGAAAATGAGTGATTTTATTCTGTTTGGATCATATGAGGTTCAAACATATCTGGATTCACATATCTGGATTCAGCAATCAGCAAACAAAACCGCTGAGCTAAAGAACAAAGATAGCAGTTTATTTGTCTGTGAAATATAAATTTCAACAGTAAGGCTCTAGACTCTTGCAACTGAAAAGTGTGTAAAATTAAATTAACGTTCCTAAGCCCAAACCACTGATTTATAACAAATTGTATATGTTTTATATAACTTTTGTATAAGATTTTTATATAAGCTTTTATGCATTGATCTACTGTTTCTCATGATTATATTAATATAGAATGATAATTCATTACAGGAAACAAGGTAATTAAAACCTGTACCTGTCTTATTTATATCTCATTTTATTTTTTCGCTCCCTCTTTCAGGCTATTTGTCAAGCACTTTTTCTAGCTTATATCCTTTCTTTCTTCCCAAAATATTTTAAAATGGTCCAGGAATAAACAAACAAACAAAAGAAAACTACATGGCCAAAAAGAAACACATTTTTTAAATTTTTGACTCATCTTCAGCTAAGTTCTGGGGAATTCCAAGCACTCTGTTAACAACCAGCATGCAGCAAGAGGCTCATTGCTCAAGTTTGGCTGAAGACTGCTCTTTGCCATCAACCACATGATGTATATCTTTTCCTTTTTTCATTTCTTGTCTGAATAAACAGGCTTTCCAGGAATGAAATGATTTTTGCACAAAACAAAATTGTACTCAAGATGTAAGTTATAGAGTGTCATTTTCTTGAATGAATCTGCTTTAGTTTCTTTCTTCAATTAGTTTACCATAAAAAAAAGTACTTGTTGTTGCATGAAGAAGATGTTTTTCATGTAGTACCCTGAGTATCAGACTTACTGAAATATTCTGCTGTCTGATAATTACCTAGCCTGAAAGGATTAAATTATTGATTTGTACCTTGTATGACATCCTGCACTTTTTCTCCTAAATACTTTAAGGTCACTTATAAAAGCAGTAATTTAAACTTCTTGTGCTCCTTTTCATTTGTGGCACAAGCTTACAACTCTTTTAAAGGTAGCTATTTACATTTCCTTTGTGGTTATTTCAGTGGTATTATAAAAATAAAAAGCAGCTGACTTCTGTATTATTGTAATCGTTCTTTTCTTCATTTCTTGTAATGCCAAGTTACCAAATCAGTTGTGGTTAGTCTGAACTATTGACACTGCTTACTTCTGATGACTCTGTACTAGAATTTGTTACGAAATGTTTGTATTTTTTCTCTTTTTCTCATTCTTAATTTATATAATTGAAAAGGTAACAATCATAATTAAATTGATCATGGTATCTTCAGTATGCATGTACAGAACTGGATTTTCAAGTAAACTTATTATACATATTTGTTTTCCTATTTTTCCCAAGGCATTAAGAAATAGTGATGCTGATATTCAAGTACAGCATCTGTATCAACTGGGGGAACTGAATCTCAACATTATTTCAGAAAAGACTGTAATTTTCATGAATAAAAGTTATCTCTGTATTAGGTACACTAGTAAGCTTTAAATCCACCCATAAAGTAAGCATGAGGAGAAGTACTTTAATTTCCTTAATGACCATAAATCATAAAAATGTTTTGTAATCTGAAAAATGAAATATGCCATTGAAGGTAAATTTTCCTAACAAAACATTAGGTTACACGAACCCCTGTTTTTGCAAGTATATGGTTTATTAGCTCATGGTATCAAGGCCTGAACAATACAGGTATTGTAAAATGAAGATCTGTGTTTAGACAAGTGCTAACTCTTTAACCTCACTTGTGTATTGGTAAGCATATTTTAACAATTAAAGTAGCATTTGCAAAGTAATACCAAGTATTGATTTGAATATGATGAAATTGGCACTTGGGAGACATTAACACAATCATCATAATATTGTACAACCTCACATTTGCTTTAAAAATTCATAGAAACCCTACATTAGCATAAGCTTGCTTTTCACTATAGCAGGGACTAAATGATCCAGCACTCAAAAAGCCTTTCTTAGTGCGTCATTCAGTACCTAAGCGTGCATGATCCTTGGGTAGGTCCTTGACTACATCTCTATCAGACACGGTCAAAGAACACAAAACATAAATAACAAAGCTGAATATTTAACCTACATGATATTATGCTAAACATATTCTGAGCATTTCCCCAAATGGCAGTTATGCACTTCAAAATATTACATCAGCATAAAGGTTGAAGTATGTCAAAATTACTGACAGCAAAAATTGAAGCCATATTAACTTTTATTTTGTTTGCACTTAATTGGGCAATAATTCTGAGGATGGGATTTTATTCAGTATATTGTGAAATGGTCTTTATCTTTCTCTGTAATGATGAGAAACATCAAACATAGTAAATAAATACATTTAAGAAATTTACAATTTTTTCTGTAATATCCGACTGACTTCAGTGACAACTGAAATACTTCTGGAGTGAGAAACCAATGGAGTGACTGTCCAAAGAACAAAATACAGAGTTATAGGTACATGTTTCTTATTGCATTTAGCGCTTATGGGTAAATACATTTGATTAAACAGATCAGAAATGCAGAGCTCAATATCAATTTATTCTCTTGTAAAATTATTTATTTCAGACATTCTCTACATATCTCCTGCTTGCTCCTATAAACACATCATCTATACTCTCCTGATACTCAGAAACTTCTTTACATAACGATCCCCATGAGTACGCTTAAACAGTTACACTAAAGATTCTTCTGCAAAAAGGAGCTTTATTAAATGAAATTGCTTCAAAATACCATTCTGGCAGAAACTTAAACTCTGTTTTGTGAGATTTAGATAGTCTATATCTTACTGATGAAGCCAATAGCTTCCTAATGCTTTTAGTAGTAGTTGCAACTGCAGAAGAGCCCGCAGAGCTCACCCCTTTTTCAGGCTATGAAAGCAATAGGGCTCTTTGGTCTGGATTTTTAAAGATATTCAGGCATTGATGGTCAAGATAATTTCAGTAACGAAGTTCTGTTTTCAGAAATGACACATGCAGAAGTGAAAAATACGTAAAAAATGACACAAGCCTAACCTCACTTGTTCAGATACACTGAACAAGCCTAACCTCACTGAACGTTACAAACTGTCGTGGTTTAACCCCAGCCAGCAACTAAGCACCACACAGCCACTCGCTCACTCCCCTCCCCAGTGGGATGGGGGAGAGAGTCAGAAGAGTAAATGTGAGAAAACTTGTGGGTTGACACAAAGACAGATTAATAGGCAAAGCAAAAGTCATCCACACAAGCAAAGCAAAACAAGGAATTCATTCACTACTTCCCATCGGCAGGCAGGCGTTCAGCCATCTCCAGGAAAGCAGGGCTCCATCACGCGTAACCGTTACTTGGGAAGACAAATGCCATCACTCTGAACATCCCCCTTCCTTCTTCTGCCCCCAGCTTTACATGCTAAGCACGACGTCATATGGTATGCAATAGCCCTTTGGCCAGTTTGGGCCAGCTGTCCTGACTATGCTCCCTCCCAGCTTCTTGTGCACTGGGCGGAGCATGGGAAGCTGGAAAGTCCTTGACTGGTGTAAGCACTACTTAGCAACAACTAAAACATCAGTGTATTATCAACATTATCCTCATCCTAAATCCAAAACACAGCACTCTACCAGCTACTAAGAAGAAAATTTATTCTATCTCAGCTGAAGTCAGGACACAAACCTTCACTGCTAAAATACTGTATAAAAAGTTAGCGAGGCTAAAACCAAGCAGAATGAAATACCTTTAAAACACGACAGCTTAGTTCAGAGAAAGGAGTACAATATCTGAACAACACAGTTCAGACTCTATGGCTTAAGAAATTGTGTAGCCACAACAAGGAACAAGTCAAACAACTGCACAAAAGAAAACTCCTGCATGCATAAACACTGAATAAAATAATTGTGTTTAAGATGCCTAGATTTAGTGCCTATGCTTCCCTGTCCCTTTAACAAATTTTTTTTCTTGCTTTTTTCAATACTTCTTAATAAATGCAGCTGTTATGGAAGTTGTAATTGCTACTTGGTTATGTATTTTACCTGCTCCCTGTAGGCAAGCACACAAAGCTACAGAGATGGACAACGTCGTTATAGTCTTTGGATTCCCAGAAGCTTAGTTCCCCTCAGCTTTCAAAATCTGTGCTACTGAGAATGACGTTTTTCTCAAGCATCCTACTAAGAAGACTTGACTGACATCTTTGCTATTCTAACTCTAAATATTTATATGACATATATCCTTTTGCTAACACCGACTTATCACAGGGTAGTCAAACAGGTTTAGCACCTCATTTGTCCAGTAACTAGGGCTAAACACACTGATCTCACCAAATCCTCAAGAGCTGCTTATTATTTTTCATATAGCAATGACAAGAGGTCCAAATCAAGGTCAAGGTCCCTTTAGGTAATACAGTCAATGAAAACATGGTCTCAGTCCAAAAAGATAATACAGTAAACAAGGAGTAGTGAATCATACTAATCTTAATAAATCTTAACAGAAACTAATTCAAAGAAGCCAGTGTGCACATAGGCAAATACAATTTCAAGGAAGAAAGAATTTCTTTCATTAGATCAACTGATGCAGGTGGAGAGAAAAGGCATGCTTTTAGATATACATCCTCTTCTTTCATCTACACGCACACACTTACTACAGGGCAAGGCAACTGTAATTTCCCAGGGATCTCCTCTACAGACATAGGACAGAGAGAGCAGGGCACTGTAGGAAGGCAGCCAGTGGAGAAAGTGAGTGACCGTGAGAGTTCAGAGCTCTCCTTCTGGACAGGGTTGCCATTCATGTGCTCACGGCAGACCACGTTTCAGGCAAATGAAGTTGGTTTTTGATTACAGAAACTATATCAAATGTATTCTAAGCACTATCTTACACATGTCCATTAAACTGAAAGAGGTAACGCATTAAGAGGTTATAGGATTGCTTTGCCAATCTTTAAAAGGTCTTATCCACTACACACGACATCCGTAGAGGAAACACAATGATACACATATCAAAGGGACTATTTTTTTCTAACTATATTGTATTCCTCATAAATAGTTACTCTGGTGCCTCTAAGGCTCTCATTATGGTAATTTCTTTCCTTCGGTAAAGAGGCGACAGATCTTGGCTAACAAATGAAATGTCAGACTGTTCGTTTGCTACTTAAATTGAGACTATCACATCTGATATGATTTCCTTTTCACAATATATAACTGAAATTCAGGATCATAAGCATGGGGCTTTTTCTTTCCCAAATTTTAAAGAAACCACACTTTTTGTGGTTTCCCTTGACCATGTTGGTGGAATTTGATTAGACACAGACACTTACCACAAGTCATATTTTTATGACTCTATGAAGCTATGAAAGTATTTCTCAACCTGCTTAATGAAACAACTGTTAACCAGCCAAAGAAGATAGCTGTTATGATACAATTGTGGTTGGAAAAATGACTAAGTAAAAACAATAATATTTTTTCTCAGCAGTTTTACTCTCTGAATGAGTTCACAATCTGTTGAGTTTTGCAGCAAAACTACAGTCTTTTTACTGCACTTTATTCCTTGGTACTGCAGCATCAGCACAGGCGTGAGAGACAGGGAGTGGTAACTATTATCACCTCACATTTTAACAAGTAGGTGGCAACCATCCCCTAATATGACTTTGAACTAGGAAACATGAAGGTGAGGAGTGCTTTTAAGTGTTACTATCTATCTTCTCTGCTACATCCCACAGAAACACTTAAGGCAAAATGAGAATCTCCCCAGGAAGCGTGTAGTAAATATAAGAATAACCTTTTTGTTTATCAACTGACTATGCCATTTCCTAAATAAGTAAAAAAGTTGGCTATTCTGAATTTTTAGAATACTGTTTTTTTTTTTTTTTACATTTTCAACCACCACTGCAAAACTGACATACTGATAGAATGTCACAGCTTTTTTTGGTGGTGTTTTCACACTATTAAGAAATGCTTTGTGGAAAGAGACTGCCCAGCATTTTTGGTAGAACTTTTCAAAATATAGCACTTTTATTAAATTAACCATGAGTAATTCAGAGTAGACTAAACAATGCTAAGCTGCTTACAATCATGTTCATTCATTTTCTAAAGCTATCTTCAATTTCATTTGTAGTGTTTTTCATCAGTTCTTCTCCTCCTTGGGCTCCCATTCTAATTTGCTGACAGGTCAGTGATCTGCTTTTAAATGCTAAGGAGAATGACAATACACATACATTCCCCCCTTTCCTGCCTTTTCAAACTTTTTATTTTATTAGGCTATCCTAAGATGTTTTTCTCTCTTGGCTGTCACTGAGACAGACTGGCAGTGTAAATCTGGCAAATGTTCAGGCTGCATGGGTAAGCTTTTAAAGCTGAAGTTCTATAAATAACAGGAACATTCAATTTAATGAGAAATGACAACATAAAAAATGGTAGATAAATGACACATTTATTTTTACACAAGAATTAACTTACAGATCTCAGTTTTTCAGAGATCAAGGATGTGTAGTGCTTCAATAGGCTTAAAAAAAGTAGATGCATAGAGATGAAGGGAAACCTGATTTGTCTGTTGTTAGTCTTCTTGTGCCTTTTTTCATGCATCTTTCAATGCAAAGCACTGGCCTCCCAGTTTGGCTGGTTATATGCTTTCTAAATATGCAGCAGGATTAGATAGCCAGAATAAGTGTCCTCAAAGATTTTAACTACTACTGTGATGGTGACACGCTCACCAAGTTCACGAAATTGAATTATTTTCACTCTTTTTTTACTACGTGATAATATCTGCAGATTGACTTGGGAATCCACTGTGGCAGATGCTGTGCACACAGACAGGATGAATTGCCTCCGCTTCCAGCGAGTTTATGGTTGAAATTTGAAATTAATGGATGGTCTTTCTGGTCCTTATGAAAAAAGTATCAACTCAAATGAAATAGGCATTAAAATTTCAACAGCTATGAAAATGAAAACATTCCTCCATTATATTTACTGTCATTGCTATATTATTTAAATATTTTGTTTATTACTTGATTAGACTTTTAAGGCTTTACCTTTTCTCCTCAGGGTTAAGAAATACACACATTTTCTCCCAATGGTTTGGGCACAAAGCATTATGTTCTGCCAGTCCAAATGAATATTACATATCCACATGTGATTTTCTTTCCTTCACTTTTATTTCCCTCCGTCCCTTGTGGCAGATAATCTTAAATAAATTTGGATAGAAAGCTGGGAATGCATAATACCACTTCTGTTGAGTAGAGTAAGACTTCCTTAAAAACAAAATACCCCCCACCCCCATATTTGTTCCTATTGCTGTACTGTGCAGTTAGGACAAGGTCACCCTGGGATTTCACCCTCTGCAAAGTGACAGCAACAGGAATAAAGAAAATGTCAGTAAAGAAGCAGTCCAGCTTTTTGGTTTTTAGATGACCTGCCTACCCTGGCAGGATGGATGTTTCTCTCTGCTTTTCTGCAGCAGCACCAATCAAAAGCAGGTATATGAGGCATATGCCTGTATATGAAAAAGAAAAGGGCAATTTATGTATGTAGTCATAAAAAAAAAGTTAGCCAAAAACCTGTGAAAGCATCAACCGAACTCAGTGTATTTAAAGATGCTATAATATCTGCAGTTTACAGCATCCTATAGTCCAGTTCCTAATCTATGAAATATTTAGTCTACTAATAAGATCTCAAGGCCACAGTTATCTATTAATTAATCCATTTTAGTATCTTGATTTGTGAGATAAGGAAAAAAAACCCATTGCTTGCTTGTTTCATGTGATACCAGAAGCCTAATTAAAGCTCTTAAAAAAAAAAAAATCCATTGGATGCCATAAAAGTTCCAGGTGTACAAGTCGTTATCTCAGGAGAGAAAAAGACACATTTTACTGGCCATAAAAGCTAAATTTTTCTAATACTAGCACTAATAAACCTTTCAGTTAATCTGAAAATGCACAGTGCTTGTTAAAGGTAAGCACAATGAAAGTATTATCTAGGACAATTTTTCTTCTAATGAACAAAAATGTAAGATTAACTGCAAGAGACCTCACAGTATTGACTGAACATAAACAACTGGAGACTGCAGCTACTGCGTAAGTACATAGATTGTGGAACAGTCAGTTTAAATAACCCACCTGTTTCCCAGTTCTTCTAGAGCAATCTTACATACTTACATACAACAAGTATTAGGGAAAAAAAAGTGGTATCCCAGCCCTTTTAGTAAAAGGCAACTTGGGATACCCACTGAAGAATGATGGTAAGAACTCAAAGTCTGTTAATATAGGTAATAAGTCTAAAGCAATTACTACCTGCTACGGAAACGCTCTATTGATTTGGCCACTTAAGGTTGATAAATGGGTGTCATATAGCAGAAACCATAAGAAGGAAGAAGCTCATAATCCTGGCACTGAATCTTAATTTATTGCAAGAATGTCAAAGTCAATATTTAAAAAAAATACTGGTATTTGTGTTAATGCAGGCTGCTTTCAAATGACACCCTCCTCCCCTCAGCATGGCAAAATGTCACAAGCATTAATATTTCGTTATAAACTGCTTGTTCCATCAGAGAAGTTGCAATATACACTACACAATTGTCTGCAACCCAGAACACAGAAATAATACTACTTCTACTTATCAATGACGATTATTTTAGAATTTTTCATACCATCTGCTGGCAACAACAACATCCACATGCCATTAGTACTTTTACATCTTCAGTTTACTTCTCCCTCTGTGATTTACTATATACAATTTACATGCCCAAAGAACTGCACCACAGAACTGATAATGAAAATGCTCTGCATGTAGTAGAAACTTGTTCCAAACTTTAACAGTCTATTGAAATACTATGCCTTATTATTGGTTTAGGTAGTTAATACCTGTAGGAACCATTTTAAAATGTATATACCAAAATCACTGCTAGATACAGTTGCATGCTTTATGAATTGTTACAAATTCTGTGGAGAACTTCCAGGACGGCAGTTTGCAAAAACAGAATAAATAGTAAATTCATAAACCTTTATGAGAAAAGGAGATTTACTCCCCCAAAAGGCACTAGACAGCTTCTAGATGATCAGTAGACAGGCTTGGGATGGAAATGATGGGAAAGTGCACTGAAACAGAACACTTGAATAAATTAGCTACAGGTAGAGTCCTACATCTGTGTAAACTTCTGGTTCAGCTGTTAATTTAACTGCATCCCAAAGCATCCAGTAAAGGTTTTGCATTCACATAATGGCCATGAATGAATAATAGTTCATGATTAAATAGGTGTTTCTAGTACCCTTTTCCAGGAATCATGCTAGAATCAACACTATTCAATCATTTTCATCAGCGACCCGAATGACATTTTCTGATAAAACCACAGAATGCCACGAAGATCGGTGAAAAGTGAAACGTTAAGAGGACATTGCAGTCATACAGGACTTGTCCACAAGGTGCAGTGACAGTGAGAGAGGATTCCAAAGCTCATGAAGACCTAAGGGCAATTGGTAAGTACTCCTAGCACATTGCAGCCTGGTGAGGACTGAACAGCTCAGATCTCAGAGCGGCACAGCACACTGACGCTGACTCAGCAATGCTACTTTTAGATTGAGGTGGCTTACAGGACTCTAGTTTGGGGTTGTCTAACGCAGACACAGATGAAAAGTATCTGGATTGCTGGTGTAGAAATGACTGCAGAGCAATCTGTCTTGTATCATAAACCAAGCCCTATCAGACAAAGTGTATTTTAAAGCATTGAAAACATTTAGGGACACATCATGCAGGCCAGTTCTTCAAAATGGGGAACTGTAAAGTTGTGGTTCTAAAAAATTACACTGGATAAGCAATGTTGCACCAATATTCAGTGTTGTGCAGTGGCAAAAAGGACATATAGTCAATAGAGAAATAACTTCACTTATATAAATGGTGTTGGAATATTCTATAGCATTCTGGTGCTCATATTTTCAAGAGATATTGGAAAATCTGGAGAGCATAAAGAAATGAAACATAGAGTCAAGGTCTGGAAAAAATGCCTTATGGTGAAAGACAAACAGCTGAATACTGGACTCTAAAGAAAGCTTATTTAGCAAAACAAAGTGCAATACACATGTGAAAGCTGAAGCCAGATTAATTCAAATTGGAAATAAAACATGAATTTTTAGTAGTGAAAGTGATAATTCACTGGAATAAACTGCCAAGGGAAGTGGCAGATTCTTTTCACGCCTTCCAACCAGGAGAAGATCTCTTTCTGGAGGACCAAGTGCGACATCAATCCTGAGGTAAAGGTAAATGGTGGAAATGAGGGTCTGTGATAAACAGGAGGTTAACTTGGCTCTTAGTCTCTTCTGTCATAAACCCTGTGAATCTAAAAAAGTGAAAAGCAGGTAACAACAGCATAAGATTCTCCTGCATCCCTTCATTTAATAGTTATAGTTTAAGGTATCGATCCCATTTTCCTCTGGAGAGAAATGGATCAATACAACAGGCTCACAAAAAGAAAATGAAGTTTGGCTCTAAAATTGGTAACTACATCTTCTAAAAGTAACAAGCTGGCTTGTTTTGACTGAGAATACCTCTACAAACCATTGTAAAGTTTGATAAAACAGGAAGAGATATGAAACTTAGGGCTGATATTTTTAGGTAACTTGAGGAGAACTCAGGGGATTTTGAGACCTATCATCGATGCAATGAGACTTTTGTATACAGAATTTACTTGCTAGATCAGGAAAAAGAACATGACTTCAAACTGGTCATTGAGCCAGGGAATTATTTCAGAATGGTGCATAACATTGTGAAGGTTGCCTAAGAACTGGTAAACAAGTACTCAAAATGAGAGAGAGGAAGAATGGGCAGATACAGCAGTGAGATATTTTTTCCATTGATAGCCAGAGGTCAGTAATTACATGGAAAATCTGTATGCAATGTCACACAGGAGGTGAGAGAGGAAATGAAATATGATTAAGAGTCCTATTTAGGCACGCTGTGTGAAAGGCCTGTCTGTTTGCCACCTCAGATAAAGTTGTTGAGGATATCACATTATAGAAGGGTCTTTTTAGGAAAATATTCTTTGGATTCATATCTAATGACTAGTGTTCCGTATGCCTGGACTGAGCATATGATCATTAGAAATTCAGTCACGTTAATGAGTATTGTAAACTCGTCATCTCATGCATGTCTTTTTCGACCATCAATTTTACCACTGTTCTTCCATACAGATCAGCAGGAGAGACATCACTGCACAGCAGTCTTCAGATGCAGAGTGCCATTTTGACCAAGCCAGTGGAGGGTACTGGGGCTGCCACCGCTCCTTGACACCATGGGCCAGCCAGAGGAGTAGGTTGAACTCAAAGCTGTACCCAAACACCAGTTACGTTTCTTCCCCCAAGGACATAAAGCTCTGTATTAGGCTCCTGGAACAGCTATTATAATTATATATGTTCACAGTGAGATGAACAGTGCATGTACCTCATCCTAAAGGCATGCACTCTGATTTGCGTATCAGAAATGTTGATGTTGTCCTAAAAGCACTTTTATCTGTAACTGAAGGCAGCAGATTAACATGACAAAATTTACACGTCTTTTTCATTGAAAGAGGGATAGATTTCCATACTCATTTCAGGACTCAAAAATAAATTTCACTTCTTAAAAAGAAAAAAACCCACAACACATTTATGAAATTTCTGTGGATTGTTTTCTTACTAGCAGAACACTGAATAAGTTCTTCCATGAAAGCGCTTTAGTAAAGGAAAAAAATGGACTGACTTCAACAGATTTTTGGCCAAGTCCTTTGCCTAAATAGTATGTCCATATTTTCAAGTGGTTTTCCTAACAGACTGATATAGAGCTCACTGAAGTTCATCAGATACTTTCCTGTTGAGTAGAATGAAGCTTGAATCCAGCCTATGGAGTAAGCACTCCACAGGCTCAGATGCATGTCTGAAAGACTGAAGTTTCACTTTCAAACTACAGGAGTCAACTTCTGTCCGTAACAGTGCTTAGAAAAGAGAAGCAGAACCATTAGACTACGAAGAATGGTTGAACCCCCAAAAGCCTGGCACTCCTCACTGCCCAAACAACTCCGAAAAAGTTACTAAAAAAACATGCAGAAAGAATACTGGAATTGCTGATTCTTTGTTTCATGCTGAGTCCAGCATTCACCAGTGATGGCCAAAATACAGCATGTATCTTTGATAGTGTCAGGTACAGTCATGCACCTTCAGCCACAACGATTTTCTGAGTGACAAAGCAAGAGCAGGAACTTGCACTATTTTTAAGTAAAGCAGCCTTAAACCGGTCTTTCAGACCTTCACCTGGGTAGAACACCTCCATAGAGGAACTGAGAAGGAATTTCCGTAAGTAGTCATCAACATCAGGACGCCATTGGGATAACCAGATTTAAGAATATACAACCCTGCCACACACACCACCACCACTTGGGTGTAAATTACATGACATTAGCATTTACGAGTTGATTCATGAGATTACTCTGAATATTTTTCTTTCTCAGCCATTCAAAATGGAACGTCAATGAAGATGCATAATATCTTTTATTAGATCAACTGATGTATCTGGAGAAAAAAGACAAGTTTCCAGTCACTTACCCCCTTTTTCAGTTCTGAATTAGAAGCAGCCATCTTCAAAATGAAATACATATCAGGGACAACTGTTCTAACTAGATATATTCATCAGTCAGAGCACCCAAAATGAAAGGGATACAATATTTGGGGAGTAGATGGGGCATTAGCAGGAAGAGGGCTGATATGGTGCTTATGTCTATAAGAAGGAAAGACACAGGTAAATTATCGGGCACATATTTCATTCTTCACTGTTTGAAGCTTCTCTATTTGGATGACTGGCCAAGACCTTGAGTAAGAGATATTAAGACTGCTTTTTAGTAACATATGCCTTCTTGATGTCTATAAATGCACAAAGAATGACTTCAAGGATTAATAGCTTGTCACAGCTTGGAGATCCACACAACATAATGAACACAAGCAACAAATCTGAACTTGAATCTGCTACAGCTGCAGTGCTCCGTATATTGCTTAGCAATGTATTGTTAATTTCATTTTAGCTTTTTTTTTCAGTCTTTAGAAAAGGAATGTAGTAAGAATCTTTGGACATTGAGAAACTGTGCCTCACTTTCCTGGATAACTTCTCTGAGGAACAACGTTACTGGAGAAATGCCTCTGTGGTTCAGGCTGATAAGTCAATATTTGTACCTTAAAGGACACTCACTATTTAGCTCCTGCACCTAGGCATTAAATGAACACTCATTTCATCAAGAAATGTATCACTGCAATATAGAGGAATAAGAAAGCTGTGCCTTTTTTTAGTAAGAATCAATATTAGGATAAGATAGGTCTTTCTTTAATGTTCTTACTCCCAGCAGGAGTAATAGACAATGTAAGAACAACTATTTAAATCCTGAAAGTTATGGACCTAAATCCTAAATTATCCTAATGCTAATCCTAAATTATCCTCAACAGTTTAGGATTTGATTATTCCTTTTTATTATCTTTCTCAATTTTGCTGGGTATTTTTGTTCTAAAACATTCTTGATCAGAACACAAAGCATCGTTTAATTGTCATTTAGATGATTTTGATGATAACACTATCTTTTCTATTGAACATAATCTGGTACTTGGTGTAACTGATGCACTCTGTGATATTTAAAGGATAGCTTTTAAAAGTTTATTGGATGATTTCCTAATTCAGATGTTTTGCCTAGTATTTTTCTCTTTCTGCTGAACAAAGTAGATCATATCCTCCCAGGAATTCCTTTACTTCCATTCCATAATACGTCAGCAGTAGCTTTTAAAAATTATTTTTACATGAGTGCAGCTTTGCTTTTTTTAAACATATGATTTTCACTGTCAAATGGGAAAAGTGACTGAAATAGCGCAGACTTACTCTCATAGCTGTTATGCTATTTTTTCATGCTTGGAAGTATTGTAATGTTCAAGGGAGCAATTAAAATTGCTCTGCTGTGTAGTAATAAAGAATATGATTCTCAAGTCAAGTGCCAGCCAAGAAGGTTTTGTAAACTAAGAAAACACTGAATTTCTGGATGCTATAATATGCTATGTAGGTATTTACTCTGAAAATGATAAAATTCATTATAGTTTCAAATTTTTAACAAAAAAAGTGAGAAAATAATTTAAACAGTGTCCATAGTATTACACTAATGCAACGGACCACTTAGAAGGCAAAACATTTGAGCAATAAGATTAAAAATCTATTAATATAAATAATGTTGTTTTATAACTGACAAACATTTTCTTTCAGGAATGTTTTAACTTTATATCACATACCATAAAGTATATTTGGTTTCAGTGGCTTCACCAACCTCTTCAACATGGCATTTTTCTACTTAGAGAGACAAATTTAATCCTATTTCTCCTTCTATTATATATTAATGTTTACAAAAATATTGTACCCATGAGAGTTATATTTCTAGGATTCAATTTCAGTACTTGAAACAGCACTGATTCAGAGGCTTTTATAGAAATAATATGTGAAAGCATTTCAATGAAACATAACTGCTTAGGATTTCCCTTCAGTCCCTTCATGACACACTTAACAGTATTTCTCACACTTTCAAAGAGATCTGGTCTCTTAAGGAAAATAAAGACAAAAACTGTAAAAATAAAGAATTTTGACAGATATCAAACTTAAAGCAAAGTGCAGTAACATTAACACATGGCAAATCATACCACTTTACTATGCACAAATCCTTTTGCAGTGAGAGGTTAGTATAACTTGTAATCCCCACCCCGCGCTCCCGTCTTTTAATTATTCCCAAGCTCTCAATTTTATCCAACTCCTGAGCCACACTCGAGCTTGGCATTACACACACACCTGAGACCAGGTATTCCAGATAGCTGCTCTGGGTGGAGCAGGCAGGACTGCAGCAGACCTTTATTGCAAACCATGCAACTTGCACACAAACCCAAGTTTTTCTAACTGTGCAATTTCAATGGGATGAAAGATGTCAGTGGACATGGATAACAGGGGAGCTAAGCATACATCAAAAGCTCCAGTACCATTAGCTGGTGTAGTGTGTCTAGTGGTGGTGGTGGTGTGGTCTAGTTGCATCATATTTCTTCAGCAAGGCTCTTTTTGTCTCCTGTTTTACACATATTGTGCAACCATCTGCAAGTTACAGCTTCTTACCCATAAAACTAGGAACTGCTTTTTCTACATGGGTTCTTTTGGTTGTCATTTTATAGCTATATATTTATTATGGACATACTAAGAGCATTGCTAGTTTAAGTCAGACTCGACATAAGATCTAGACAGACTACCCTGGAACCACAGAGCCAAATAACTCATGTTATATTTTGCAGTGAAGAGATGAAGCAGCACTGTTTAGAGTTATCTCATTCAATTAAATGCTCCATCATTCTAGTTTTCTAAACTTTATAAAAATAATTCTGTTCTTATATATGTAATTGTGTCTCAGAACAAGGAGACTGGGCACAGAGCACACTCACACTGGGTTTGTGGATTGTTTTACTTACAGTAGATATCCCTTCAGCAAGGCACTCGGAATATACGCTTGTAAGCAAGTCCTCAACCATATGTTGAACAACTATAGACTTAATCTATGCATCAGGCTCAAGACTCCCCCTGCCTGGGGGTGGCAGAGAGATCCACATTTCAGGCACCTCCACAGAACTGCACATACTTGTACTGCTCTCTCCCACTTCGGCAACAGAGGAAAAAAGGGACCGGCCTGAGGAACGCAACCAGTTACTCTGCTTGGTTGTCCTTAAATCTGTGGAGCAAGAATCCCTTGCAGTGAGTGTGACGATGGACACTGAAGTATGCACGGGGATGGAGAAGTATTATACAGTGAAGAAAAAACTTGAGGATATCTTCTTTCTAGTATTTAGTATTATTATGTTTTGAAATAATGGTACACAAATGAGAGTTCTGGGGAAGTATATTTCCATATAAATAAAAGGTTAATATCCTGAAGAGATTAATTTCTATTTAAAAATTTAAATTAGTAAAGATGAGGGTATCAACAGAAGGGTCTAAAGACAGCTACAGTATAGCCATACTAAGAGTACATATAAATTACTACTGCAGACTCAGCACACTGCGTTGTAGTTTGGCAGAGAGCTCAGAATTCCTGAACCCTGGCCCGGGGGATCAAAAGGTGAAAATCTGAACATCTGGCTGATGGTGGGAGAGAAGATAGTTTAAGTTTCCACTCTCTTCAAGTTGGCTAATATGTCAAGCTGCATTTTCAGCACAGTAATTGATCTCTTGATTAAAACAAAGTGTTCCAGATTTCAAGAAAAAAAAGCAAACCCCCATATATAAAAAAGAGAATATTTTTTAGAAGTTTGGAATTCTCAAAGCATACAAATCTTTTGTGTCTAACCAAGCTCAACCTGAAGATTAAAATGAACCTTCCTATGAAGTTGACTGTGTAATTTTTTTATTTAAACATTTGAGGTAAATTTAATAGGTATCCTTTGCTTCAAAACCACTCCAGAATAGCAAGTAGCATTTTTGCATACTAAAGTAGCTTTGTTTAGTTTTCGTAAATAGCATAGCAAAAACTCAAACTGAATGTACATTAGGGCAATTTCACACCATCTTTTTATCAATTTTACAGTGGGTTAATTTAACACTGGGTGAGCAAGTAACACCTACAATGAAAAAATACAATGGTAATGAAATCATAGAATCATAGAATCATTAAGGTTGGAGAAGACCCTTAAGATCATCGAGTCCAACCGTTAACCTATCACTTCCAAGTCCACAAATAACCGTAGTCTTTCATCTTTTCCTTTATAATATACCTGTGTGCGTACACAGAAAGTGTTACTCTGTGATTTGAGTAACGACTGCGAGACAGAGGCGTCAAAATAGTCACTGCCTAAAACAAAATAATATCTAATTTTCCTTCAAACAAAACAAACAAGAGTTGCATGAAATAAAGTATCCTATGCTGTGGACAGCAGCGAAAAATGGGATGGGAAAAACCCAAGCATTTAAAAATCTTTAAAGATATCTTAAGAATTAAAAATAGAATGATCAAGTTGGCACACAAATAAAATTCGAGTGCTAGACTAATCACTAAGAGCACAGCTGGAACAGCAAGGACAACAAAGATTTGGGTCTCTGCCACTCTTCATAAAGTAATGCCTTCCATGTTTTTTTAACCAAGGATCCCAAGCTTTTTGAGAGGTGCCTTACGTTATGGGGAGGGCAACCAAAGCAGTACAAGGTCCTCTTCCTTCTCTAGGGTCCCGCAACCAACCAGTTTAAGAAAAGAAAAATCCACCCAATATCTCTTCTTGCCTACTCCTGTGCTCTCAGGTTGTGTGCTACTCCACCCCACCTTTCAACACACATTTCAGGTTGCTTAAACTCATCTGCCAGGGCAGCTACAATGAACCCTTCTGACTATGCTGCTACAGAAAGTGAGCTTCATAGCCATGAATGCATTGGAGCAATTAAAGACAGTGTAAGTAACACCAAAAACCGAGAACAACAAAATAAATCCTAAATAACAGGCTAGACTAGGTTCTGCTGCTGGAATTTTTGAACCCTGTTAGACCCTTTCCTCACTGGCTGTTTCAGAGTAGATGGAGCTCTACCAAAGTCTGCACTAATTTACTACGCCTACCAAAGTCAGGGAAAAACAGCTATGAGAAGAAAATTATATCCTTTTTAAGACTGCAGTATTCAAATGCATAGCACAGGCACAGGGATTGGCTCTGCGCTTCTCAGGCTTACTCAGGCTGGCAGAAAGGAAAGGTTCAAACTGGGGATCAAAGGGATGACTTCATCTGAGATGTGACAAAATGCAGAGGAGGGTGCACCTGCCAAAAAAAAAAAATGTTTTGTGTGTGCTGTTTTGTTTTTGTTTTAAGAAAGTGAAGGTCTCATTCAAAGAGAGGGTTTCTTAATAGAAATACTTTTTATTAGGGATAACTGTGATGAAAGGGCTTTCCACTTTCTAGATGTAACTCTGGGTTTGATTTATTCGGCTCCTTTATTCTAACCTTCAAATGACTCCTGCAGTCTTTTTTGCACAGTCTGAATACAAGAAATGGAAAGCTTCACAAGTAAGAATAAACTGTTGTGAGATGAAACTGGAAATTTGGAACTGAAATGCTTCAGACTGTAAATGGCATGGAAAGTTGGCCTCCTTTATACTTGGAGACTCATTTGTGTAACTACAAATCATAGGAAAAATCTTCAAGATGAAATATGAAAAATGATAACAGAAAATAATTGCTTAACACATGCATGAAAGTATGACCTGAGCAGTAATGCTGTGATTACATTTACTACCTGAATAAACACTTGGCTTTGAGGAAAAGAGATTCTCTCAAAAGACATATCTATAATTACAACTCCTTTGAAACGAATGTTGTACAAGTCCTTAGAAATTATTACACATAACTAAACAATTTCTGCAGCTAATACACAGCAGAGCCCGAGAGCCCCCGGTACATGCTGCATCAAAACAGCAAGTTTGCCTCTTCACGAATTCCTGTAAAAATTCTGTACCTCTCTGGGAATGATTCTCTCTTTACTTCATTCTTTTTACATGTATAAATACTACTAGAGAGAGGAAAAGGTGAATGGATACCTTCGGAGTATGTGAACTCTAACTATCCATAACTTCTACGTTAAATTTCTGTAATAAATTACTGTAGCTCTGTGAAAAAAATTGAATGACTTTACGCTGCCTGTGCAAATACATCTCAGTAACTGACCTTTTACTATAAACTGTTACACTTCTGTTAGTTTTAGTTAACTCTGAGCAGGATGCCCTCGGGAGCCACAAACTCCAGTTATAATTGCAGCTACAATTTTGAATCTGTTTCCTCATGTGTACAATGTCTTACACTGACCATCAAAGAAAAGTTCTATACAGAGATTTCTCATACGCTTCAGTGGAGCAGGGTGACCTCCACACGATAATTAATATAATTCCATCTTTATTGTAGGCCTTGCTGGGGTGTTTCTTTGTTTAGTACTGTCCGGCTGACTGGAAGATGCACGCCCTCACGTAATCCTCATTCACCTTTGAGCAGTCCACCACCTCCTCTGACCTTTCCCACTGAGTACCTACCTACTGCTTCAACAGGCAGCTGCAGAGTCATTGACTCCTGGCAAACGTGGAAAAAATTTGTTTCTAAGTTATATAATGATCTAAAAATCTATCCTACTGGTTGCTTCAAATCAGCTGGTATTTCACAAAATAAATTGTGTGGGATATGCTGTGGGCAGTCTGGAAGAAAAGAGCAGTAACACCTGAGAAATGCAGAGAAAAGTTGGAATACTTAAAATTTTTAAGTACTTTTGGGGATTTTCAGTCTCCTCTTCCATTATGCAACTTTTTAATGAAGTCGTCAGTATTTTCTCAGTTCTTAAAAACTGACCACACTAAGTATATGCACCAAAGCACATATTTCTATTTTTCACGTATGTAAAAATCTCTGATATACTGAGCTATTTTTATTTTTACTAGTTGTGGTGGGTTGATGCAGGCTAGACATCAGGTGCCCACCAAAGCCACTCTATCACTCCCCCTCCTCAGCTGGACAGGGGAGAGAAAATATAATGACAGGCTTGTGGGTCAAGATAAGGGCAGGGAGATCACTCACCAATTACCGCCACGGGCAAAACAGACTCAACTCGGGGCAATTAGTTTAATTTATTATCAATCAAATCAGAGAAGGATAATGAGAAATAAAACCAAATCTTCAAACACCTTCCCCCCACCCCTCCCTTCTTCCCAGGCTCAACTTTACTCCTGAATTCTCTACCTCCTCCCCTCCAGCGACGCAGGGGGACAGGGAATGGGGGTTGTGTCAGTTCATCACACATTGTCTCTGCCGCTCCTTCTTCCTCAGGGGAAGGACTCCTCACACTCCTCCCCTGCTCCAGCGTGGGGTCCCTCCCATGGGAGACAGTCCTCCACAAACTTCTCCAACATGTGTCCTTCCCACAGGCTACAGTTCTTCACAAACTGCTCCAGCATGGGCCCCTTCCATGGGGTGCAGTCCTTCAGGAACAGACTGCTCCAGCGTGGGCTCCTCTCTCCACGGGTCCACAGGTCCTGCCAGGAGCCTGCTCCAGCGTGGGCTTCCCACAGGCTCATAGCCTCCTTCAGGCGTCCACCTGCTCCAGCGTGGGGTCCTCCACAGGCTGCAGGTGGATATCTGCTCCACCGTTAACCTCCATGGGCTGCAGGGGGACAGCCTGCCTCACCATGGTCTTCATCACAGGCTGCAGGGGAATCTCTGCTCCAGCGCCTGGAGCACCTCCTCCCCTCCTTCTTCACTGACCTTGGTGTCTGCAGAGTTGTTCCTCTCACATATTCTTACTCCAGCTGCAATTGCCATTGGGCAGAACTTTTTTCCCCTTCTTAAATATGTTATCACAGAGGTGCCACCACCATTGCCGATTGGCCAGTGGCGGGTCTGTCTTGGAGCCAGCCGGCATTGGCTCTTTCGGACATGGGAGAATCTTCTAGCAGCTTCTCACAGAAGCCACCCCTATAGCTTTCCCGCTACCAAAACCTTGCCATGCAAACCCAATACACTAGTGTAAACGATTTTTAATAAGATCAGAATCATGAGACTATCTGCTCCCAGAGCCGCCTTCCTGAAGTACAAAGAATGGAAAAATGAGTAGGAACCATTACTTTTGTGGGATTTGGGAAAAATGGGATTTTGGGAAAATGAAATTGAATAAACAAATCAACAAAAATCAATCAATTCAAAAATCAGTTTGTAGCACAAAAAATATACATATAAGTAGCTGTGTCAAAAAAATCTTCCAGAAATTACATTCTTTTTAGGTGACATATTTTTATCCTTTAAAAAGAAGTTGACATAACAGCATAGAAAGTAGCTGTTATTTAATGCAGTAATACTAATACTGGTACTCTTAAGAATTATAAGTATTTTTTCTGTGTATTGCATTCATGCCGAGTACCTCTATAGGGAGAAGTAACTGGTTGCCAACAGTAAAAGTTAAAAAAATCACAAATGAGTTTAGAAGATTATTAAAAAAATAAAAAAGGAATTGCATTTCTTATCTTTGGACTGTACTTTTCCAGAAGTTTTCTCAAAATGCGTCTGTTTGAGGCAGGTCTTCAACTAGACCCAGACAAGATGACAAACCCATTGAATTAGACACTGTAAACATACTTAAAGTGATTGTGCTTGCCATGAGTAATACACAGGCTAGCAGCAATATAACAATGATTTTGTGATGTCAGAAATAAGCAGGGATTAGGCTCATCTTGTATACAGGCTGTGAAAGCCTGGTCTGGGCAAGAGTCAGACTGATGCCTTAAAGCTTCAAGGCTGGGTAGCTCATTAGCAGTGTTTTAAGGTACCCAGCCTATTGCAAATGCTACCTGAGAGGAGAGCTGGTGCTTTCTGAAAAGATACTGTGGCCTAACGCAGCCGAACCTTTCTGTCACTTAGGCAGGATCTGCTGCTTCTCCTGCACTTGGACAAAACCTCCCACATTCTTCTTTCAACCTGGCATGCACTCGTAAAGAAACCGCTCCCATTAGTCAAATGCAGATAATAAAAATGCAGAAGTAAAGCACATACTAAGTATTAAATACAAAGCCATTTCAAGTAAAATATTCCCAAATCTAAACCCAACCCTACAATCATCCCAAGCTCTTTACAGCAACTACACACTCTGCACTCTCTTTTCCACCCTTTATGTGGACCACCCATAGTATTTCAATCAGAAAGTTCCTATCCGAAATACATTTGGATAGGAATACATATCCAAACACATATCCAAACCTCCTCTACAGATTTGGGGAAAAATCAAGCCTTGAATGCACTTTCAGAGGGAGCACTCCTCATCCCCTGCTGCCCCTGTTTCGGTAGTCTCCAACCCCGTTTTGGTAGTCTCTATGCTGGCGTAACTGCTTGGTACAGCTCTATGATGAACTGATACAGCTACAAAACAATAAGCAATAATAATAGCAATGACAACATTAAAGGCAAACTTAGTAGATAGAGGCTGGAGCTGCTGTTGAAGAAAGACCTGGGTACCACTGTAGTGGGAGAACATCTGCAATGGTTACTTGTGCACCAGCCAACGCAGATAAATCACACGCTCCAGGTGTACACAAGTATTTGCAAGACAGCAGCAAATGAAGGTACCTAATATATTGTCTTGTAAACTTGACAATTCTGAGTATAATCCCATTACTAGCTCCTACTACCTTGATTTATTATCCACATTTGCCTACCACAGGATCCTAGCACTTTCTTTCAGAGGGCACAGTTGGAGACCAAGGAAAACACCCACGAAGCAGGACCCAACATGACTATTTCATTCTGATTTCATTCCAAGCTGGAGAGTTGTTAATTTGCTTGATTTTGGATTAAAGTCAAAATCAGAAGGATCTCTGACCTCTGAAATATTACATGGGCAATTTTCGCTAAATTAGGACTCAAATCTCCATGAGTTAGGTACACATATGTTGTGCAACAGGTATGTTTTACAACTGATACATTACTTAAAACACATGCAGTATAAAATATGGTTAAATATTTCAGTAAAACTTAAATAACAGCCACAAAGCACCAGAAAAATGCTGTAAAATACCCATAAGGGCTTGGTTCAAATAACAGAAAACAAGAAATTAGGGGGTTGAAGCTTGGAACTATCAGAAAATCCCTTAAAACCACATGAATTTCAGGGAATTAAAAAATGGTTCCAGGCTATACTTTGAATTTGGGAGCATCTATCACTATGAAGCAGGTCATTAACAATATTTAAAATTAATCTTCATGTGAACTCGTTGATGTTTTCACATATTATATAAACAAAACCAACCAAGGGCGAATTTAATGTTTTAATTTATGAAATGGCAACTGGAAGTCCTGCTTTGCTTATGCACCTGACCTTGCTGTGCTCATGGTGTCTCTTTGCAAAACTGCTGAATACTAATTTTTAAGCACATTGTCCTTCAAGTGCTGTTTTAAGCACCCCCTACTACACGAACAGATGAAGCAAACTGCCGACAAGCTGCAGCGCATGTAGTACACACAATGTGGTTAACAAACAGCGTTCTGTAAAACCACAAAGGCCAACTACGTCTCTGATTAAGTCAAGTGAAATCAGTATTGTTACGCCAGGATTACATTTATATTTGACTTCCAAAGTTTTAGGCTTCTCTATCCATTTAAACACAGATGTCTTGAAAAATTTCTTACCCTCTCCATGAAAATATCAGACAAAACTAAGCCTGACCTTGGAGAAAATTTGTGGAAGGGGAACAAAGCGGCAATTAACCCCTAAGAAGTGCACTTCCATTTTCTACCTTCCCACTGCTGACTTTGTCATTCCTTTAATAACAAAGATTTTCAAAATTTCTAGTCCATTAACCAACAGCTTGTGGATACCAAGAAGCACACAGGAGAAGGCACATTACAATTAATTTTTTTTCAGGAAGGAAAAAATAGAAAATGCTACACATAACTGTACAGACAGGAAGACGGTATCAGTGCAACTCATAATCTGAAGCTTTTAAAAGCATTTAAGGTTCCTTCTACAGGATTTGGGCTTTGGAGTCATGTTGTTAACCAGGACTACTTTCTGCAGAATTTCTACTTTTTTTACCATGAAGAGATAAAACATATTATTTCAAATATTTGAAAAAATAATAGAGAATCATTCTTAATATCTGATACCTTCAAGCTAATAAATACAGATGTACTGAATTTTATAATTTAAATGTTACTTTAATACTTTACTGATTCAGTGTGTACCGTGATGTATCTATAGGCATTAAATTTTACTATCAAATCCACTAGAATAATTAATTTGTAAAAATGCTGTCCATTTTCATGGCTTTATTTTATATATTTAATTGAGCTTTCTACATTGTAAATTACATTCTTAAGGGACAACATGTTACATTTCATCAGATTAATGCTCTGCCAATCTAATGTGTTCACCAGGAGTAGCAGTTTTCATAACAATCAACTAGCTCTCTGAATCCTCTTTTGGATGTTAAAAAGACATTATTTCTATTCCTAAGATCTTTGCTATTGCTCTCTCCAGACATAGCCTTGCTCATAATATTAGCTAGCAGGAGATTAACATAATGTGCTAAACGGCTAATAAAATCTTTTATATGTTTTGTATTTATTATTAAAGGATTTCTCCTGTCTCTCTTTATCAACACAGTGCTGTGACAAAGATTTGGACAGCGATTCTATGCACTGTCATAAGTTTGTGATGAAACTTTAACTGAGATCTGTATTCAGGTTATAATCTGACGCCACAGAATCTTCATCTTGAGCTCCCCACATGGAAAGGAGAATGAAGAAATAGAAATTCCTCTAAGGTTATAAAGTTTCTGGTGTCTGATAGAGGAGAGAGGAAGAGAACAAGAATTGTTCTCCCCCCGCAAGCGAATTCACACACACACACACACAAAATCAAAGACAGGCAGCCCTGTTGAAATGCCCAACCTCCATTTCCTGCTCCAGTCAAGGAGTGATTATTTAAACAAATCCAAGGCGCACCCCGGGGATACAGCGAGAGTACACCTCCCTGCAATATGCCACAGCACAGTATTTCCTCAAACATCTTCACAGGAAAAGGAAAGTGCAGATTCGAGTCTACTCAGGCCATAGAGGAAACTGCGCGAGGCTTTCCTGCCTCTGGATGCATTTCTCCCTCTTAAGGGATGGAAAGAATGCCAGTTCTCCTTCTTCCGCTTTTATACATATACGCCTTCATTTGTTTGTTTTTCTTACAATTTCATGAGGACAATTTTGAAAATATTTCTATTTTTTTAAAGAAAAAGTGAAAGGAAATCAAAAGAAAACGGAAGGATTCTGACAACTTCCCTTTCAAGTTTCTCCCTCTGCCTTCCCAAACTATCTTCTCCCACTCGTATTTTGGTTCAGGTGTAAAATTACAGACTCCCAACGAGATTTCCCACTGTATTAACTTTAGCATCAAACATTTTTGAGTGGTTGCATTCCCTGCATGTCAGAGTAGAGAACAAACACCATAAGCCTCATCCAAAGGCTCATGGCCCTAGAGTTCAAGTTTAGAACTTTATTTTTCATTTAAATGACCAAATATGGTTTTGGCCCTCATTTACAAGGAAGCTGCATTTCATGCATTTACATTTACACAAATCTATAAAAAATCCGAGACAACAGCTTTCTGGCTGTTAATTCCAAAGCGCCATGCTCTAGGGAATCCCACTAGAGCACAAGCAGGGGGCCGTACACGTGCCAGGAGATTAAGTACAGAAAATCCTACTACCTATAACTGGAGATACATTACAACTACTAAGTTAGCATTTAGAGGGTTTCCTTTGCATATGTATCTGCTTAAGGAAATCTGCTTTTTCCAAGGAGAGCAGACTACTGCTCAATCAGACACAAAGACTCCCTTCCCACTGCCCCTGCCTTCGACATCTAGAGTCTCACAGTAGCTCTTGCGTGATTAACAGAGCCAGGAAGCAATGGCTGGTCTTAAGACTGCCTTAATTAACCCTGATTCCCCTCACCACTTCTTTTACCTTTGTGATCCAAAGATCTGAGAAAGCACTTCTAATCCCCTTCCACACCTTCAGAATTCGCTTTAAAAGGTGGCAGCTGGTAGTGTCACTCTGCTCAAATTAATGTAAGTAGCTTCACGGGGATACCCATTGCTCTGTCTTGTGACGCCAATGGTCTCATTATTGCAGGACTGAAATTCCCACAGCAAAGTGCAATTTTAGGAGGAACCACTCTCAACCTCTGAAGCACCACTCTCTGTTGCAAGGACACAAAGCTACACAAGATGGAGAGAATCGCCTTCCCCCTCCCCTATCTCTGCAATAGTTGCTCAAATAGGAAAAAGCTCACAGTCCTCTTCCCCCTCTCTTTATCAAAGCAGAAGAGAGCAGGATACATTTTTTGCTCCTTGCACATATTTGAATGGAGAAAAAGCATCAGCTGGATCCACGCAGCTCAAACCCACTGCTGACTGCAAGAACATTGCTGTTTTTCTCAACATGAGACAACCACAACCTGGCAGATTAATATTCAGACAATACTTAACCAGTGAAGCTACAGACCAAGGGGCACTTATCTAACTACTTATCTTCTGCAGCAATAAATATCAGAGGTTATATACAACAGACAGATTTTTTCCATGAAAAGATTCATGTTACTCATTTAGTCACACATTTCTTCAACTTGTTAAATTCTGAGGCACTTACACAGACACATACAAATACGCCATGTATATATCAACAAGGACTAAAGCAATTACAAGGTGTTTTTAAATGTTATAGCACATATTGTATTATGCAAGTGAGGAACAATATATCAATCTCACTGTTCTCCTGGTTGAATATAAATGTAGTATCTGTATAATCCAACCATTCAGATCTCAGACTAATATTGTAATTACCTACTTTTTGTCTATTTTGCTCTGCAGTATCTTATAGCACAATGGTACCACATACAACGAATGGCACAGTATAGGCATTTATAAACACCGGCCTTGGAATATGTACATAGAGCATGGTTTGGGGAACCATTCTTAACATAAACTGCAGGACATGTATGGAAAGATCACCTGCCAGATTATCCCAGGGGGAAAGGAGCTGGAGTACTGCAGATCATTAGATATGACATACCCATCACCATTATGGCTGTGAAGAAAATGAGGGAAGAGGAACAGTCCCAGGGGATGCTACAGAAAGAACTCAGTAATACGGTATCAAATATAGGCAAAAGTAAACAAAAACGAACTACCCAGTGTTTAAAGAATCCTAAGTAACTTGAAAAATCAAACGCTTGAAAGTTCAGGAATGTCAGATTTATGCTTCTCCATGCACTTTTATTTTCTACTCATTGTGCAGTTGTCTTCTGTACTACATAAAGATAACCTACCTGTCTTACCACTTTATTTACACAAACACACAGAAGAATTATCTCAAGTACACATTTGTTGTTCACATTGTTCACATTTTCAGTGTATGGTTATCGGCTCCACTGAATTTATTCTCCATTTACTACTAACTGACATGAATGTCTCATATTCACCGACTTAATGATAATCTAAGGCCTTCTAGAGATAAGGACAGGAAAAAACCAAACGTAAAACATACATGCACAATCTCAGAAGCATTTCTCACTTTCTATTTTCTTTTCTCTCTCAAGTGGCTTGGAACTGAAGTAGAGTAAGGATTTACTAAAGACACTCACTGTTCTGCTAAGATGAATCATTTCACTGCACTCTCAAACCTAATTAGCAATATGTTAGCGAGTGGAGAGAACAGATAACAGGCATCTAATCTGCCAAATGCTGCATCCACAGAGGCCCATTTATCTAACCTCTGTGGTGTTTGGTGAAAATCTGGACAGATTGCTACGCCCTTAGAGAAGACTGCCTTCATATCAGACGTGACCTTGCAATTTCTGAAACACCAGGTTTAAGTTTCAAGTATTGAATATTTGGGTATAAAATACTAAGCTCAGAGGTAACATGAAAAATTGATGCACAGTGATGCATATTATATTAAAAAAATAATCTCATTGGTCATTTAGGAGCCATTACTATCATTACCTCATGAAGGTGATTAATCTCTTCCAAAAATACTGGGTTTATAGTTTGGGACCCGTTTTATTCCATATTTTAGTTAATGACCTTGGGATGAAAATAAAGATGCACTACTGCAGGTTGTTGAGGATACAAAGTCAGGAGGTTGAGTCTTCCTAGAGGAGGAGGATTTGAATGTCCGTGGGGGGAAATGCATGATCTTGAAGACCCCAGAAACCGAACTGGGTTGAATGTAATAGTCCAAAGGGCACATGGGACTAATAACAAGAATTCCTGATATATACTGGGAGCTCATTAGTTGGAAATAGCAGCCTATTTTCGTCAGTCACAGGATGACTATGAGCCACTTAATTGAATCGACCATGAAAAGGGCAAGGCAAGCTATATTCCTAAAGAAGGGGGAGTATTCATACCATTGTATAGCCTGTACTGAGACCTCATCTGAAGTATTTTGTATAATTCCAGTTATACATCTTCAAAAGAAAAGATTAATTCAAATTTGAACAGGTGCTGAACACGACTATTACAGAGATCAAACATAAACCTATCTTATGGGAGGAGACTGAAGGGACTTGGTTTTTTTATATTGAAATATGAAGCCCGGGAAGAAAGATGATTGCTTGCAGCAAATGCCCTAGGGGCAAAAGATTTGTTAAATCTATGAGAGAATGTTGGCGTTAGAACAAATGGGTAGAAACTGGTCATGAATAAATTAAGGATGAAAACTGGAAGAAGGTTTGTAATCATCACTACAGGAGTGTGGTCCTACAACTTTCCTAAAGGAGAAACCGGGGAAGGAAAATCTAATAGGTGGAACCTAACCAGCCTAGGTAAAAGACTGTATAATGTTGCATGCCATGGCAGAGGACTGGATTTGGTGACCTCTGAAGTCCCTTAAAATCCAATGTTTCTATTGGGGTAGCTGAAAGTCCTCATGTCTCTAAAGAGCTGTTTGCAGATACAAGCACCACAGCCACCACAGCCCATACAACGATTAAATTTATTTTAAACAGCCTTTTTCATTCTGAACTATATTTATATTTCAAAATAGCCATTTGTAAAACCTTAATGAGGCACAATTGCACAGTCATACTTTCAGTACCCACAGCAGAATTACAGTCATGCAGTTCAAGATCAGATTCAGTGTCACAAGCTATCTACGTCTAAAGCGTACAAGTCGGAAGAGCTCTGCATCTAGTGGGCATGCTTGCCTTTTAAACCTGATATCTTATCTGAAGCAGCCAGCCCATCTCAGGAAAAATTAACACCATAAAAGAGAAGTCATCTTAACCTGTAAAAGGCAGGATGCTAACAGCTAGGACAATGACCTCTCGGTATTTATTCTCTATTTAATTGTTTACTAAATAAAGCCTCTAAATAAACCGAAAGTGAGAGAAAAAAGAAACTCTCCCAGCATGATATACGATAAACAATAATTCCATAGTAAATCATTATCAATAATCTCCTCTTGCTTAACCAATTACAGCAGGTGCACTTACAGGCTCTCATAATCCAAGCTAAGCAATCTATATGTAACTAAAATTTGATGAATGCCAATTTCCAGTACCATTCCTTTTTGTCTCACTAACATAGCTTTTTGCGATTTTCTATGTTTCTGCTATATCAAAGTTCTTCCAGATAAAATATGGTATCTCAAGATAGAAATAGTTTCACACAATTGTTAAATGGAGTCATTTGCTCAGTTATGAGTTATAATATGGGAGGGAGAAAGAAACTTCATGACCTCCTGCAATATTAAGATTTCTAAACGACCATTTCCATAATGTTGACTGAACCTTCTAACTATTTAAAGATGTGAACAGTTAATGTTGCAATGTTTAAAAGGCATCAGTTAGTCAATGTTCAAATTCAGAGACCATTAGAGAACTGCCTCCTCATGTAGAAGAAAATTCATGGCAGCCTAAGTAATTTCTCAAGACACAGGGCTTTACTAAAGAGTTGTTTGAACTGTTGTGCTGTCTGTACAACATTTATATAAACAGAACAGGAGAAGATAAGCACTCAATAATTTAGTTCAACAACAATATAATTCCTTCTAAAATAGCTTGTTGGAAACACTCTGATTTTAACTCTATGGAAAGAGCTTGTCAACCCATTATTAAGGCCTGCCAGAATAAAGTAAATAATGACACAAAAGCTAGAGTTCTTAATATTAATCCAAATGTAAATTTTCAGCAAAATTATCCTCTACTCAAAGAGTAATTCCTCTTTGTTAGAAGAAGATATAGCATTTTTCATACAGCACAAAACATTTTGATTTCTTTTCTAAGTAGAAAGTAAAGCTCTTCAGTCAAAGCCAGTCGGTACCTCCAAAATGCAAAGTCACGTCACACAGCTTTAGAATACACTTTGAAGGCACATTTGGAGCTTTACCTAAAACAGAACTGTGTATACACAGCCTGTGACTCTTTTATTGGGAAGGCTAATGTTTTGATTCATCAGAACACAGTACAACATTTTAAAATACTAAATTACTAAACAAATATTAAAAATACAGCTAAATAATATAGAATTTCTTGATAGACCAAGGGCATGTGTCTCTTAAAAAGGGAGACAACTCATATCAGCTAATTTTTGTATACAATCCAGTGCCCAATATGCGTATTTTTATGTATTAAAAAATCTGTATATATGGTGAAACTTCATAATACACATAGGGATGTGTAGATGGCTGTGATGCTGAAGAACCATGTTTACTTTTACATAATGAGATCAAATTGATACATTGGAAAAAATATGATTAACTTTGCTAGATTTGCTCAATTAAGGAAACTATGGGATCATGTGAAATAAATGCCTGTCTATACAGAATTAAACCGTGAGCTGACAGTAGCAGAGGTTCACCCTAAACTCCAACTTACTTCGCAATTGCAAGGGTTGAGTGCTACCCCTATAATCACTACAGTTTTGCCAAACTGTCTCGGAAACTTACTAATAAAGACATAAAATACATTCACTTGTCGCAGTGACTGATGAAAATACTAATGGTATTCTGCTTATTTATAAAAAAAAAAAATTACTCTGACTCTTCAGGCAAGTTGAATTTTATGCAACTGAGTTATCACAATGTTATTTTACAGTTTATAATTTACATTAAAGGATCCCTTTATATTTAAAGACTACCAAAACCCCAAGTTACTATGTGAACAGTGGATAGAAACAAAACTTGCGCCTTCCTGATATGTCTTATATCCTCCAAAACTGTTGCCACAATAATCTAATATCCTGTCAGGTGTCCTTCACAACTGCTCTCTGCTTCAATGCAATACTGTCAGCACCTCCCCACTCCTCAACCCATCTAGCTTACACCTTTCAGCTTTTTTCCATTTTCTTCCAAATAATTTTGGGCAGGAGTATCTGTGTGTGCACAGATTGGCTAGATACTGAATGTGGGCCAAATAAACTTGAATTTCTCAACTGTATGCTGTGGACCTTCCCCAAGTAGAAGAGTAGGGGTAGAATTGGTGAGAAAAGCTCATCAGCAGCTCTACTGAACTGTTGCTTTTCATGAAGCTTGTAAAACAGACTAATGACTGTACGGACAGGCAGCAAGATAAGTGTACATCTCATTTAAAGAGAAAAATAGACTATACAATTTACAATTGTCCAGACCAACTCAAAGAAGCAGAATTTCTAAGAATGGTATGCTGTATTTATTTTGCCGTTTGTGGTCAAAATTACTTAACTCTGATAAATTAATTTACATTTATTTCTTATCTATGCTCATTTTTTTTCTTCTCATGCCTGAGCTTTTTTTCCCTGTTTTAATTTTAAGGCACAGCAGGGTTCCTGCTCTGTTCCTAATAGCTTTCCCTGACAAAAGAACACATGCCTATAATACAATAGTGAAAAAATTATAAGCAGAATGCAACCAAACCAAAGCAAACCAGCACCCAAACACGCACACGTATCAGCTGGGGAATTCTCATCAACTTCAGCTGCTGCTAGCTTTTTCTTTGGCAGCTTTCTGTTCCCCTGAAAAGCTCCAACCTCATTTAAAACCTGGCTGAGTACATTCAGCAGTAATTCCACTTTCTGTTAGTTTTAAGTGGCTAAAAACAGGATGTTTCCATACAGATGTCCAGCATCTCTGCAGTGGCCCGAGGCATGACTTTTGATTCATTTGAGGAATTGGTCCTGGAAGAGTCAAGTTCAAGTCCCTGTGACAGTGGTGCCCCAACCAAATTACGAGCGGCAAAAGGATAGTCCTTCATTATACCACAGGCAAGCAAGGGTCCTAAAAGAGCTTCTAGGTCAGCTGCACTCCAGCAGAGAGGATTCTGCTGTTGAGGAAGATTCTCTGACTCCTCTAGAAACTTTAAGTCCTGCCATTGTATTTATGCAGTGCAATACAGCTACAGTAGACCAAATAGTCTAGTTTCTATATTCTGCCACTATATTACTATATATCTACACTACACAAAGAGCTGGGAAGTTTATACTGCAGTATTACAGACTGAGGAACAAAACACAAATATATTTTTCCATGTGAAATGCATCTATTCCAGTAACAAATTCTATGGTGTGTCATCTACATCAGCCATTTCTCAGACAGCCACTATAAAAGCACAAATTTAGATCAACTTGAAACACCTGCACTTGAAATTCCGTGCCAGCAGCTAGCTGATAACATAAGAGGAAAGGAGTCTTTCGTGTTAACAAACAATGTAATGGAACTGATACAATGTGTGGCTATTGTCCTTTCAAGTTGCTTTGAGAACATCTACATAAATTAAATGCTCCTTTTTTCATTATCAAATCTCTGAGGTTATGATACGCTTTATTTTATTAGTTCAGCAGTCTCATTCAAATAGTAGCTATCTAACACGATCCTTGCAATTAGTACCTTATGTACATTCTTGAACCAAATTCCTCCTCTGGGATTTAAAGAAAACCCAGGGTCTCATTTGAGTCTCTCTTGTAATTCAGCTGCACACTACACTTCTACAGCTATGCAAATTAGCTTCAAGGAAAACTGTGATGTACAGCAAAGGAAGAGATCTGAAAATTAAAATCCTGCAGGAGAGAAAATATTTAAAATTTCCTTTACATTTTTTCTTTTGTTTAGCTAATCCCTAAAGGCATTAGGGCAGCATGTTCCATCTTGAAAGTCCCTGTAGAATCGTGTACTTTTGAGCATAACTACAAACGTGATGCTTTGAGCAGCCAGATAATGGTTTTTAATTGGCTCATCATTGCAGCTTCAGCCCAAAAGCACAAAAATGAATTTAGAACCAATATTAACAGGTGATAATTAAATTATGGGGTCTGCATGCTTAATATATTGGAATAAGGCAGATGAGGCAACTAAGACCATTAACTTTAATAATGGAACTCAGTATCTACCTTAAGCAGTATTTTATAGCACATTAGCAATGGTTGATTAGTGTTAAATCATAAAGTAAATTTTGTTTTCTTAGTAAAGCTTTTTTTCACTTGTTCTACTCTGTACCTGTATATTTAGTGTGCACACTAAACTAAGGATGCCCATTTAAACCATTGGGCAAATCAGCAAAACCCACAAACAAACAGCTAATTAATTCATTGTGATGACTTGAGTACTTTATTTGTTACTTGAGTAAATTATTTACTACCCCTTAATATTAAAGCATATGTAGATTGAACAATGAGTACAGTGGGAAACTGTTTTGAATCAAATTGTTTTAGTAAAAGTATTCATCATTAAATCAGCAAGGTCTGTAACCCAGATTTCCCATTCTTCCTTGGTGAAGCAGAACTACCTGGATGCACTGTTCTTACTGCTGTAAGAAACGATGCCATGTATAGATTAACCCTGCACCTCCTTAGAGCAACAAAACCAAACTTTGATGATGTCTCAGCATCACTTGAACTCGACAAAAAAAAGTGCTGTTTTCATGTTTTCTTTTTCATACCTTTACACTTAAGGAAAGAGGCAGTCTTTGAATTTTCCTGTCTTCTTTAGATGGGCACTCCACTATATGTCTTTTTCTCCACCTCCACCCTCTTCTCCATTCAATTTACCTTATCTAATGCAGCGCTATCTCCTCAGTCTTGCAAACCTCTATCATCACCTATTCTGAGTCTCTCATGACTGCTGTCTCCAAATTAAAGCTTTCATTCTGCTTGCCTTTCTGCTGCTACCTACACTCTTTTGTCTTTTCTGCAGTCTATCCTGTCAACTCGTTCTTTCCCTTTACACCAGAGTGCTAGGATTCCTTTTTCTACTTCTATGTCTGCCTCTTCAGCTTGAGCTCAGCCATCAGGTTCCCCTACTACCACTCCTACTTACAGAGTGTGAGCTATCGAGTGCCTCAGGAAACCCAGTTTTTCTGTGAGACTTCTCTCCATTTGTGAAGTCTCTCATTTCTGCTTCTCTCTTCCTCCTCGAGCTTAGTTTTGATCAGCACTTGTGCCTTCCATGCTATTGAGGATTTTCCGTGTTCAGCCTCCATCTGAAATCACCTTCTTCAAAACCTAGCCATTCATTCTCTGTTACTTTCTTTTCCTGCCTTTTAACTTTTTCTAACATCTTTCATCTGGATGGACATATATGAATTCCTTTCCTCCCTATAAAAAACATCATAAAAATGGTCCATGAATCTACAGAGTGACGCAGCCATAAAGTTACTACAAAGCTACCCATTCCCACTAGTGGATCCAGGAACATACATAAATTAAGCCACGGAGGAGAAATATGAAGGTGTAACCACTTGTTTAGGCAGCTACTATTAACTGAGAAGCCTGGGTACCTAACTCTTTGAACGAAAGCACCTATTAAGCTTGAAGGAATGAAATAATCTGCGGACCATGAACCACAAGGTTATCACTGGCCCTCAGGGAATATATTCCATAACTCTTTTCAAAGGTGCATGGTTTATTAATACATACTCTTAATATCCTAAGTACTGAAGTCAGACTTTATGTAAAATGCAGAAGCCGAAGGTAAGGAGGTGGAAATGGCACTTCAGAATACGAAAATCAAAATCTTGAGGCAATTACCTAGAAGTCAAATGTGATCCTCACAAGTTTCTTATGACATCATTGCCATGCTACTCTTGTTAATGTCACATTCCAATGGAGTGCCATTAAGCACTTGAACAAAGATTGAGCAAAGATCAAACAATTGGACTAAAGAAACGATTCTTCAAAAAACAATAACTCAAACTGAAAGTCAAATTTTATATCCAAACAACATGAAATTATTGCAACACCTGTGATTTCACCGAAAACAATGTAAAACAAATGCTTAATATGCTTGATGCAGCTGCGGGGAAGGCTAAAGACAGAACAGATCTTGAATGAAAATGAAGTCTGTCAGTTATATAATAAAAGTTAGATACACATATGTGACTGTAACACATGCTTGTGGCTATAAATTGTTACACTCACCCCAATAAATTGTACAGCTAAGGTTTCACCATATATGAGCCCGGCGATATTGCCTTATTTTAATGTAGATCATCCCAAGGGAGTGCTCATAATACCTCTGTTTTGCACCACTGTTTATCATATTTATAACACATATTTTGCAGACAATGTCTTTTAGATCTGTGTTAGAGAAATTTACTTTTTTATTGATAATATTTCTTATATATCTACATGTAAAGCCACTTGATTTTATTATCATGAATTCAACTTTATAGGCCTTAAAGGGAGAATAAAATGATAATGGATATATTTCAATAACCTATGAAAATTATTATAATATATTCCCTATAAGTCATGGTACTACAGTTTTAACATCCAATAACTCAGAACCTACCATGAATTGAAAAGAATGTCTTGCAATACCAGAAAACAACTCTATTGATTAAGCTTTTAATGGCTCACAAAATATTGGCTCTTAGACCACTCAGTAAGACCAAATAAGACAAAAGCATTTTAGATTTTTTTTCAAAATATATGTGGTGCAGGGGAAAAGAAATGTTTCTATTTTACAGGGTGATACTTCCACATAACGCTGAGTCCAAATCAAAACGAATAGTGACAAGAATGAAGGTGAGGCAGTCAAACATGCATTCTAAATGAAATTTATCTCATGGTTCCACAGTCTGTCACAAAAATCCCACTGTCAAACATACAATATATGCACAAAGCATATCCCATGTGCTGAGTACCCTTCAAAAACACTGAAATACTCAACACTGAGATGGCATTTGCATCCAACATGCAGAGAAACACAGCAGAGAAAATTAATTCTGAAAAAGTATTTATGCATTTTTCAAAATGAATCAGTAAAAGCTTGGAAACAATGTTCATTAAAGAACCTCCAGCTCCTGCTAAAGAAATTCCTTTGAACTTCCAGCAGCAGGATTGAAAGCTCTTTCAATGAAACTACTCTGTAGTCATTGTACCATTCATACACAGAGTATCTTACATGCTACCATGGTCTTTTGTGACCCAGTAAGAAATAACAGCATTATGGGGCCAGTAATACTTATGTGAAGTGACAGGAACACAGAACTCACTGAATTCTTCTGCAGTTTTCATTGATTTTGACAGCAGTGTCATCTATGCTACTGAGGGAGACACATATCTAGTTGTTCCATGGTTTTTAAAATACACTTTTATTCTCACTCTGTAGAAGTCTTAAACACACAAACAATGGTCAACCCAGCATTGCCAACTCCAAGTACTCAAATAAAAATGATAAAATGATAACATGTATTCAGAATTTGATTTATTTAACTTCATTACTAACTTTTAGGAACATGTTCTTTTGGTTTTCTCCAAAACCATAGGAATTAGACATCTTATTCTTCTTAAACAAAGGCTGAGTTTTTAATGGGTGTACATACCTCCTAAAGCTGTACATGCACACACGCACACAAGAAGTATGAGAGTCCCAATGAAACTTAAAGATTTGTCAACATGGTGTATACATGCCTATATCTTCTCCAAATGGAAAACATATAATGAAGCTAAATAGTAGCAGAGCTTAAAAAAAAAGTTAAAAAAAAGGTCAGGAGTTGTAGCAAACAAGATCAAATCAATAACAAATCAAGTGTTAAATAATGTGAAGTGAAATGTTGTCACTTCTGAAGTCCAGCAAATGTGCTTCCTCTCAAATGCTGTGATGACTGGGTCTCAGGTTGTTGACAAATTAATCTAATTGAATACATTCTTTGGACTGGCTGTTCAGGAAATATGTTTTTAATTCAGAATCAACTCTGGTGAAATATCACATTAAGAATTCCTGTTTCAGCTATGCATGGAGCTCACAAAAATGGAAAGAGCCCAGGCAGACCCCTGTTTGCATGAAGTACCCGTGAGTGGAGGCAAGATTTGGCCACTTGTGAAAACAGAACGTGGGATACTCAATTTGCCTTTTCAGGGGAACAAGGAGCGCTACTAATCAGCTCCAAAAGCCCTTTATTTTTGACCTCTTTATTGCAGATTCCTCTTCACAGGACCTTCCATGAAACACTGCAAGAAATCCGGAGAGATCCCAAACCTCCTACACAGCCCTGGGACAGCAAATGCTGGAGCAAACGAAACCTAGCAGGGAAGAGTAAGCAGCTACAAGGAGAAGAGCAGCAAAGAGAAGAAGAGCTAAAGGATATATTTAGATAAAAGGTTCACAAATAAAGTATCATAGAAGGAATTCAATGCCACATGGCTCACTGGCTTTTGTTGAATCAATGGATCTTGCTGTACACAGCATATTATTTCCTCTGTGCAGCTTTTTACTTCAGCTTTTAATAATCTGAGACTTATATTCTTCTTCTATTATTACCTAGTATTACTATTATTGATTTATATAGCACTGCCAGACAGAGAATTTAACAAACAGGGCTGATTTCAATAAAAACTTTTATTATAATGACAGTATATAATTATAAAATAAAATTGAACTTTTAATTTTAAAGCATTAAACAAATGGAAAATGAAGAATTCATATTTATGAAAAAAAGGAGATTGCAGTTAATACGCAAAACCTTTACAAATCATTACACTCATAAGTTTAGAAATGGAGACTCCCTGGCAGCAAAATGTGTGAAGACAGAATGTTTATTTATTAGTGTTATTTTTAAAAGGATGTTCCAAGTCAAACTCGACAGCTTGTTTACAGTGGGGTCCTGCCCAAGGGTGGCTTAAAAGATATTAAACAGGCATACAACCAGAATATCATGTTACCGTACAAGATACAAGTTTGCCTGTGGCTTGATTTTACCGTGACTGCTTTAGCAATATCTTATTTATTTTTCAGGAAGCAGTAATCTGTTCTAGCTTCCCTTCCCTCCAAAAAGAAAAAGAAATGCACGACAAAACTCTTCACATGTATATATGTGTGTATATATATGTAAAAATATATAATCCTAGAATCAATAGAATACATACACACTTATATTTCTATATGAATGAACTAATGGGATGATGCATAGAATCCATGCCAAGCGTTCCTACCGTTTCCAGGTGTTGGCTTTCTTCACAGAACATTAGCTTTTTCATATCTGTAATAATTTTAAGGAAAACCAAAACTTTGAACATCTTTCCCGATTTTCAAAATGGGTCTTAAAAGGATGGTGATTTCATTATAAAATAGCGTTTCGTAGCCCTTTCCACCACACAGGTTTGGAAGGAACATCTTTGAGAAGGGATGAATTTCCAGCAGGCAATACTCTTCGTAATATCATGTAGGTGAGAGTTATTTTGGAAATACTGCAGCTCTCTTGTTTCTGAGGCTAGCAACATCAAGTTGGAAACTTGAGAGTGTGCTAATGGGAAACTACCATGCCAAACCTGACAGAATTACTTTATTTTAGAAAGCTTGTCTTTAAGGAATATTTAAGTCACCATAGAATTATTTTCCCTATTTTACAAAAAAAAGGGTTTTCCTAAGAGCTCTAATACTGTTGAGATTCTCAATAGGAAAAAGAAAAATGAATTTGTAGAAGATACCTCCCTGATCCCAGGACCTCCAGTCTAAACTGCCCTCAACTTTACATTATTTTAGAGCTGCAGTTTCTGAGGCACTGTTTGTCTGAGCAGAGCTTACTTGAGGCTGATTATTAAAATCCCACAATATTTCCCCAGCACTGTGAATGCTTCAACCCAGCATCATGGCATATGCTGCTTGCTGAACCATCAGACAAGACACAGGCAAAATATTATGTCACAGTGGGTAAGTTTAATATTTGTACTTCCTAATTTTTTGAGGTGTGGTTACGCAAATCAAGACTCGCTTCATGTAGATGATGTTACATGAATTGTAACGTGTGCCGGGTAATTTTTGTGTGCACATATGGTGCACACAACATTCACTACCACATTCAAAATGGGGCTGGCGTACAGAAGAGAGAAAGTGGAAAGTAAATCATATATCGGAACTTCTAAACCACCACACCAGGATTTCCTCTTTTACTATTGCATACATCTATGGAAATACTGGATGTGATGCGCAATACAAATCCCTATAGGGCCTGAAAATAAAATACATACATGAAGCCATAGATGGTGCAGATTATATTAAAAGACAGGCAATAATGAGTGCTTTGTATATAAGGACTAAACAAACTCTTCAGACAGAATTTTGCCCAAAATTACTTTAATCAGCATCACTGAAGTAAATGGGAATACACAGGTGTAACTGAGGCATAACCTAGCCCCTTGTAGCTATGTTTGGCTTTTTTATTTGAAGCAGAATCTAACTTGCAATATTAAAATAGCGTTATCAGTCATTTACGAAACTTAAAAATAAATTTAGCACTCCCCCAACCCAATAATAATGTTTACCAAAGAATTAGACAGTCCAAGTTTAAAAAATGGGGTTGCATTCTAGTTCAGTTTGTCAAGATGGCAATTTCTACTTTGACAATAACAAAGAGCTTTCCTGAATTACCATTTCATGTTGGTATTTAGATGGAGCAATCTTTTACACCACACTGGAAGTTTACATTGAAAACGTGGCCTGATGTGCCTCCATTTGAATGGTATGCTGGCATTCATTCTCATTTTTTCCCTGCTTTTTTGTTGCTGCCTCCAGTTTGCCAGTACAGGGAACTGATCTAGCTCAAAAATAACATTATATTATTATTATTTTTTTTCTGTAACTTGGCTCAGGTCCCTGATCTGGTTCACTGCATGGTTGCACAAATACTTCTACCAACACAACCAAGGAGCTACAAGGGCTGTATATGCCTGAACTGCAGCCAAAACCAATTACATGTCAAACTATGGTCTGTGTTTGAGCAGACAATTTTAATGTACTAGATGTAAAAGGATTTTGAGAGGTCTGTAAATGTTACGATTGCATAGCTAGCTGATAATATTGATTTATGTTGTCTGCTGTCAGAGAAGTGTAAGGGGTTAATTCAAGTGCATTATGTAAAGGGGGTGGGCACAACAGCTTCATATGGGCCCATTTGATAAAGCAGATGTGACTGAGTTTTGAAGTTTTACAACTGTAAATGTTTCATATATATGAACTTTTCAAGTCTGGCTGAGTTCTAATATAGGCCATGCCAGAAGAACTGTGGCAGCAAAGACTTGTACAACAACTTTGAGAATGAATAAAATGCCCAACTTTCAGAGACAATACTAGGAGGCTAACAGTGAACAGCATAGTGTTGGAGAAGAATGACACCTCTCCCAAGACTTTTTGTCTTTTTTTCCCAATCACAGTTCCAAACCGCTCTCCTAATCTTTTGTGAGCAAGAAGTCAGGGTATAAAAGTGATCCTTTAATAAACTAACTCAAAAAACCCACGAAAGCAAGCTCATGCCTTTCTACCAGGTACTAAAGAATAGACACAAAGAAGAGAGTTGGTTAATGTTGCTACCTATTGTCCTTCACTTCTCTGACATCAAATCCTCATCTGGAAATAAAAAACACAAAGGGAATTACTTGCTCTTCTCCATGCTTGTTCACTAATTCTGGTGTGCACCTACTACTGGGTCTAAATTGCATTATGGAGGAGTTTCATAAAGGTTAACCAACGTTAGCGTCCGGAGGCTAGTTTTCCTTTTCAATTAATGATTAAGGACCTCCAGAGAACAATTAATTTAGACACCTGTTGTCTGAAACTGCCTTTCGGATATATGTCTCTCTTCACTTGCTCTAGAGAAAGACCAAAGGATAACCCACCCAAGGAAGGCTACCCACCAGTTCTACCCATCACCATGTCACCATGTGCTCTGTTATGGACCAAGTGTAGTCAGAAGTACCAATAGCTTAGCAGTCACAGTTAGCACTTAAAAATAATCTTAGGGCCCAAACAAATGGTCAAGGAATCACAGGCTCTTCCCCCTTCAAATAGAGAACAGCCTCCTCTCCGCAGAGAGGGCAATGTATGGCTGCTCTGTGAAGCTCAGGACGCTGAGCAAGTCCATGCAGGTGGCTGCGCAGCGAGCTACGGGTGTGAAATTGCAGCGCACGTGCAATGTGAAGTGACAGGAAATTTGCAAATTCGCAACCTCAACTACTGTGCCTGGGCCCCAAAGCGCTGTGAACCCAGTACGCCATGGAGACAGTGCGAGGCCTATCACCTCTCTACCACCACCTACGCTGGCAGTAAAATACAGCACTTCAGCACTATCTGCTTGGGTCACAGCTGACGGTTTTAGAGTCTAGATATCGTTAACTGAAATTGCTGTGTTGGCTGCGTATGACAGAAATGGATCTGAACATAGTTTTTTCCTTTTATAAATTCTATCTGTAGTGTGCTTTTGAAAGATGGTATTTTCTTAATCTAAAATGATCACAGGTAGTACATCTCTGTTAGTTTCAAATGTGAGAGCCAAGATTTATGACACCATAGTTTAATGCTGCTCTTATCAGAAACCTGCAGAGATTAGGAACTGTACGAAAAGCATTGATGGACGTTTTCAGGCTTTCTGGATTAGTCTGGAATTAACCACCGGTGGCTTGCTTTCTTTGACAACTCTTTTATAATTGGGCATAGATGGATGAAAATACACTACAAACACAGTGAGATTTTCTTTAATCATTAATTTTCACTTAATTTGCCAGATGGCTTTGGTTTCCAGTGTACACTTTATTTGCTGTTATGTCATTTGCAGGGTAAGTAAGTGTTACATTTTTCGGTTAAAGTTCTATGTCTCCTGAAACCCTTATTTTATTACTGTCTTCTGGTCTCTTTCTAAAACCTCAAGAAGATTAATTTGTGTATTTTTTTATTTTACTGTTAATTTCTTGTAATTATTTCAGTTTTCCCTCTCAGAAACAGAAGACTTTTGCACTACCAATAAAGTTTTGATATTGAAAGTTAAAATATGTTACTTTCCTAAGCTCGCGTATAAAATGTGTCTCTAAAAGTAGCCTGATTTTTAAAGTGTACATGCCTTTCCTAATCGTACATGTCTATTGTTCATGAAAATGGAGCATTTTCATTTACACACCTGCATTCCTTTTCCTATGTACTCTTCTCTGCTCTGCCCCACACTGTAATTGTTGAATTCACACCCCTTTGTGAAAGTATTTGAGTGGAAAAATTAAATATTCTGTTCAGAAAAAAGGTGTTTCTTAAGCCTGCACTTACTCCACAGTTAGGAGTGACTTCAGAAATAATTTGTGTTTCATGTCAATTAATTTTCTGAGGCTTTGCTCATTCTTCACATAAGCCAAGATGCTCATTTATAAGCTTTTCATTAAAAGTCCATTTCTTTAACCAGGATGACAAGATGCTGCTGTTCTTTTGGTTAAAAAGGGAGACGGCTGTTTAAGTAAGTGGGAAACTTTTTCTGATGTTGGGCTACGTGTATTGGAGTTTCTTAGTCTTTTTATAGCCCAAGATATACTCTGAGCTATATGTCGCCATACTTTCCCGCAGGATGATGTCTGGTTCTGTGAGAAATGTGTTGGACACCAGAGAGGGCTGCATGTGGAGTTAAGAGCTTCTCATCATAGGTGAAAGCAGCAGAATCTTTTAAGAAGTGACAAGTCTCTGATAAGCAAAAGCACTAAAGGAAATGCTAAATCTGAACCTGCACATTTTCCTGCAGTGGGGTTCTCCTCTGTGTTTATACAACCTTGGTTTGTTCTTAGCGACTCTTCCTTCAATGAGGCACTGATGAGATTATGTCTGAAGGTCTTTGTTATGCTTTCTGCTGATACACTGGATGTAACATTATTCTGAACTGATGAATGAAGGCAGAAAAAAGAATGGAGAAAGTGTTAAACGGATATGAAATGGAACATTCAGAAAACAGCCCCAGGCAATAAGAACAGGGCAGGGATGAGTGAACAAAAGAACAAGGTTATCTACTCTCATATGTTAAAAATTCTCAGGGGTCTCTGTGTCAACCTTTAAAAAACCAAATCAGAACAATGCAGCAACAGAAACAAGAAAGGAAGAAAGGAAAAATTCCCCACTTCTTTCCTGTCTGCAAATGTTACTTTATCTTCCATTGCAGCAATGGATGCCTTTACAACAACAAAAGGAAATGAACAGGAGGTATAATGAGACTTTCCAACACTTAAACAGTGACCAAACTTTTTTTTTTTTTTTCCTAAAGAAAGATGATTCAAGTTTCTTAATGCATGGTATTTAACTTAAATAATATAGGGAGCAATGCAGCTACAGCACATGCTGAGAGTCAAGATTCTTTTCACACAAAACTGGCAGGTAAAGACATTCTGTAGAGCAGTCTGCCTGCTTAGGAATATAGGCAACTCTCAAAGTGAAGATGAAATATGAACAATATCAAAACATAGAGTATGCATTTCCATTTACTGGAAACTCCCCTTTGATATGCACTCATATTTATAATAAGAAAACAAACTCTCTTCTTTGATCAGTTAAAATTACAACTATGAATGCATGTTTCTATTGATTTTCACACAATTCCTATTTTTTCCAGTTTCTTTTTGACAAAAAATAAAATCACACCAAGAAAACACCCCCCAATATAATCACTAACGTTGAAATTCCAGCGAAATAATTCAAATTAATGCTTCTGTAAAATTTAAATAACACATCAGAAGTTTCTGAATGCTATAAAGAAAAATAAAAAAAGGCACTTGTATACAGAATCCAAATGGTACAGGCAGCTATATCAATTGTACTAGTCAAACCACGTCCTGCAGAAAACACACTGGATCCTGTTGGCATCAATGAAAGCTCCCCATGCAGAACGAGAAGAGGTTTTGGCATCGGACTGCAGCTGATGGCAAATGTTTACGTCATTTTAGTTACATCTGACACACTCATGGCAGATATGGATTTCAAGGTACGTATAAATCAAGAATAATGAGCGCTGGGTGTGACACTTCAAAGGAGGGAATAAATAAGTATAAGAAATGCACAACTGAATTTAAGTAGCTTGGCCTTTCTTTTTAATGAAGAGAGAACATTTAAGGCTCAGCAAACTAACAGAATTTTTATTTGACTAATATTAGCTTTAAATAGAATGTGTTGTTAGCAATGGCATTTAAGAAAAGGGAAAAACCAGAGTTAGTGAGGCTTAAAAACAGCAAGGGAGTAGAATATGTTCCAGTAAGAAAGCATATGAATCACGGAGAACTGCTTTCTGTTATAGCAACAAGATCAATTAGATCTGCAACAGCTGAAAACCATTAACTGCTGTTGGCTGCTGTTAGCGTAATGGGTTTTTTTCTGTTCAGTATTCTGGTGTCAGTTTATCACTTTACTACCCAAACAGTTCTGCCTGAAGCCCTGGTAATCTTAAATATAGAATTGTTAGGAACAAAAGAAAATCTCATAGCATACAAATTGAAGTATTAAATATTACTAAACTGTTTATAGATCAAACACAGCTTCAGCTGCCAAAATTGTTCAGTATAATGTCAGAGATGTCTTTGTTTTATGTTTTAATCTTTTATTTTGTGGGAGGCAGAGACGGTCGCCTAATGTTAGTCATGTTAATTAATTTCTAGCCAGACATATAAGGGGGGAAAAAGTGGGGCAAGGAAAGCTTCCCTAGAGCAGCCAGCAACAGCACTTCTTTCTTCTCCCACTTCGTGGAAAATAGTCATAATTAAGTTTGTGAGACTGCTGTTCTCCTCATTGTCCTGGGGTTCCTGTACTCTCCCCAAAGTTCTGTACCAACTGTGCTTGGTCCTTCTCTCTTTCAAATTAGCAACACATCACCTTCTCTAAAACCGCAGCATCTTTTTACATAGTTTATCTACAGCACAATTTATTAGTTTCTGATTTTCAGAAGACAAAAATGGTATGTCTTTTTTTATGTTTTCATTTAAATATTCATAGCATAGCATTCAAAGTGACAGGTGGTCTTCTAGATGAGGTTTGTTTCCTTTTGCTCATTAATTGCTCAAAGTCAGGCAGCATTATTTCTGTAACTTGTCAACTTAGTTTTCTCAGTTCAGTGCTACTCCCTTTCTTCATCATCTTGGTGGCTGCTTTTACAGGCTTTCAAATTGTTGGGTGGGAAATATCAGGAACACCACGGCTCACCCTGGGCTAAATTAATGCCTCCCATATGAGGAGCCATGTAAGCAAATGTAGGGTTTTTTTTGGTAGCGGGGCGCAGGGGTAGGGGAAATGAAATGCCAACACTGATTTATGTTCACAGGCTTCAATTGAGAGATAAGCCTGTCTGCTTCAAACAATGAGGTGTGTGAAGAGATCCACAAGATAGATAGTACTAAACCAATGAGAAATGTTTGCACAGGACATTCAGACACTATGTTGACCTACCCAGGGTCCACGTAGTACAACAGCCCCCAACTTTGATTAAGAGGCAGCACAGCTAACATTAGTGTGGTGCCACACTGAAGCTAATAGGCTGTGTCTTTTCGGACTCCTCAGTCTAGGTACCTACACCGCCTGCAGTTTTGGAATAAGTCACCAGCAGTTTGTACAGACCTCTGGTGCCCAGCATAGGTGTACCTGGGTGATAGTCCCTGCAGAAGGGATACACTTAACACCCCTTAACAATTACATTATGACTCCTTCTGACTAAAAGGGCAATGAAAAGCTGTTTATCATCTTCATCGAAATTCTCTTCACCCCATTCTTGTGCCTCAGACAGAGCTTTCTCTGTGGCTAGGATGGGACTGACAAGTACAAACATCTGAGGTGTGCTTTCAAGCCCGTAATGCATATGCATTTCAAAGAATATCCTGCAGCCTCTCCTTCACTGCATCATTTGGCTGTTTGGCTTCATCAGAATATTTGAGTACCTATAACTCAGCAGAAATCGTATGAAATTATAGAAAATCATGTTGCCAAGAGTCACCTGTAAACACAAAGAGGAAAACGGCAGCGAAAAACTCCACCCTACCCTTTTGTGCACAAATAATGACAGATAAATAATAAAAAAAGAAAAATCGCAATATTTCATGATAATTTATATAGCAGCTAACCCATATTTCTTTAGTTGTCCTAACTTACATTCAAACATACAATGCTATAGCTTCACACTTCAATGCCATTTAGTATTTGCCTGTGTCTTAAAAAGGAAAACAATTAGAGAAAGTCCTTGTGCAGCTGAAGCAACAGGGTGGAGAGGAGACAAGATGGAGATGGAGAATAATGCAACCATCTACCTAAGCATCAGTTAAATACCAAATGTTGTTCGCACCTCACATGCATAGTGCTGCTAATTGGTGAAGTGTGCATTTACAATAGCCAGCCAGGAGTGCGAACTATGTTTCATTTTGTTTTCCTGCAGACACATGTATTTTTTATAAAAAAGGGAGAGTGCTTTCAAAGCTTTCAAGATTTCTCCCTCAAAACTTGTCCGTAGTGCACAAGCCAGTCCCATGAGAAGGGACCTGTGCTTGCTCCAGTATCAGAAGCACTAGGTATGATAACGCAGACCGAGGCTTGGGCTCTCCGGCACGAAACGCAGGAGCATTCTGCTACCTACAAGGTCCCCATATCACAGTCCACACGCCTGAAACTAGACGACTAAATAAATGTTTAATATCCCCCTGAAGTATCCTGACTTTGAAAATGCAGCTCAGGAGCTTAATAAACATGCATCCCAGGGGCATTTGAAATTACCCCAAGTAGGTGATTTCCACCTTTTCTCTGGGGCACCAAACAAGGGCTTTCGTAGATTTTATGTCTCAGAGTTTTAAAGTAACAGCAGTTGTACCTAAGAAAAGATCATAGATAATTTCATAGATTCTTAGGTGTTCTAAGCCAATCTTTTTTTTTTTTTTTAAACCACTATTAACTGTATAAATTACACAGAAGACAAGCAACAAGCTGTGTAAGCCTTTTGGCGGGTGGGGGAAGGGGGTGAGTTACAATACCCCCACACGCTCCCAAATTTAGGAAAACCTTTCAAATTCAGCTTATGTGAGTGGGAACTTGAACAACTGCCTAAGACCCTTTTTAAAAAAGGACTTCTTAACTGGGGACAGAAGAAAAGTTAATGTAGAAGATCTGGTCCCCAACAGTGATGTAATATAAAACATTGCATTTTTGCTGTAAGAAAATAATGTAGCTGTCTTGTTTAATATTGAAAGCTAAAAGTAAGAAACAATTTCAAGAAGCAATTACACCCTTTCATGTGCAGGTTTAAACAAACTGCGATCCATGATTAAAAACAAACCCAGAAAACTTCTTAACGCAGATGTTACACAAATGGTTTAATGCCTCCTTTCCTTAACGTAACTGAATCTAGTCTAGTCTAAATTAACCTTGATGTTTTTCGATATAAATCTGAAATCTAGGAGACATTCCTTAAAATTCTGATGGTGGGCAAGACTCTGAACAACATGAACTACTGTGAAACAGCTGACAAATATACGCTTATAAATTACCATGAAACAGCAGAGAAACCACTCTGTTAGCTAATGCATATTGAGCATGTTCCTTTATATTGTATGTGTTAATCAGATACTTGAATGGCAAGGCATAAAAGCAGAGAAGATATTGCCCATGTAAATTGGCTCATGATGGCCTGTTTTTAAATCAAAAATTAAATCTATATTGACAGAACAGTTACAGATAAAAATACAAATCCCTGGCATTCTAATACAAAATGGTGTCTCTCAGTGAAAGAATGAGTTTATTTTTATTCTAATTAATAAGAAAATACCAGTTTACTTTAGGAAATGTACAATCGTGGTGCAGAAGTATCCTACTCTACAGTAAGTAGTATAAATCCAACTCTTTAGAACAAGAACTAAACAACTATTCAAATACCAATGACTGAAGTTTTAGTGAAGACTAATATATTATATCACATTTAAAATTTTAAAGTGTTGGCTTACTTTAAACCTAGGCAGAACATTTTAAATGAAAATGAGATAAAAATGGTTTTTAATAGGACCAACATAATTTTCACGTGCAGAATCCTAGCTAGCTCTCAGTATCTTCTGGTGCAGCACTCTATTAGTAATGCAGTTAAATATTACGGTATTGCCTGAAAAATTTCACAAATCCTTACTCTTTCCTGGCATTATTAATAGCTTGAATACTGATTTTTGTTTGGTATAACAAGACAATTCATCTATTAAAACAAACAAACATCTACTAAAACAAATAATTTCATCTATTAAAGCCATCATAAGCAGAGGCAAAGTATATGCCTGTGTTTATTTCTGAAAGCATACAGTAAATATTGAATACTACTAAGCTCTTGACCTCAGGAAAATTATTAGGCTGGACTTTGGCATCAGAAGGCTTGCAACCCTTAAGAAATTTTGATACAAGATGAAAAAAGTGGTTTGTTGCTTTAAATCCCAGGAAATGTACCGCATTTTCCAAATTTCATCTAAAGAATAAAGTAGGAATCTAGAGCCAAGCTGGAAAATGCCAACTAAACTGCCTAGAGAGAGCCAGACAGATAGACATATACATACATAATTAGTTTTCTGCTAAACAATTAGGCCTGCATTAATTCTGCTTTAATAGACACATGATAACTGAATTTTTCTTGTAACCTTTTTTTCCCAAACCCATAAATACTGGCAAATCCTGTCTCATCACAAGTAACACCAAAGAACAAACATTTTCTCTTTTTCTTCCTTACTGTTACCAGGAACAGAATAAAAGGAAGAATTTCATTTGGTAAAAGTTATTTTAAGATTTGCACCATTTTTAGTAAAATACTTAAATAAATACTTATATTTTGAAAGTATCTTGTTTGTGAAGCAAAGTGCAAGTAAGAAATAAAGCAGGTGCAAACAAGAACATTTTCTCAGGAGAGGGTGTTCAAATGTGAGTCCTGGCCTTAATCCCCCTGGCAGCTCATGGACTAATGCTGCCCAAGTTAGAAAGTGGTGATGACTCTCGATTGCTCTCAGTAGAAAGAAGGAGATGTTATAATGCTGCCATGGACTTTTTACCCTCCTTCCTGCCTCAAAGAACATCCACGGACTGACTAATCTGGTAAACTATACAACTTGATCAGATATTTTATATGATCACTGGGTTAGATTAAAATGAGGACTGCTTTGGAACTTGCAGAGTTGGCATCCTTCCGCATATAGCGTTTCAAGGGCTGGAATAAATCGTGCTGCCAAGATAACAACAGAGAAGACTGAATAATAAGAAGGTATTTTGGACATTAATTTAATTTTCAGTTCATAATTAAGCTTCAATGAAAGTTACTGTTTGGGGAGAAATCCAAGCTTCAGGCCACTACAATGTTGCCTTACCTGTATGTGAAATTTCATATCACTGTATACTTAGTTCACATTATCGGTACAGGGTTTGATGATAACCTGTACCATATATAAAAGAAAGAAATCATATTAAAGTCTTTGTTAACTGCCAATGTAACCAATAATTTCTGTTAGAAATTTGTATGTGATGTCATTAAGGGAAAATTATCTCATGTTTGCCAGTTTGAACGATCTTATATCTTCTCCCAAAGCAAACCCTTTTGACTCTGAATGACATGTCAAATTCTACATTCCTATAGCAAAAAACATATTAAGAGGGCAGTAGAATCAACTGTGCAAAACAATAAAAATAATTTTTGGAAGGAAGGAAGGAAGGGAGAATTAGTTCATTTGATGAAAGGGAGCACACAGACATAGGGACATGGTACCCTAATTACCACTCTAAGGCGATGGTAGTCTTGCCATCCTATCTAGAACAGCAGAGCAAAGGATCAACACAACAATTTTAGATTTCTCTCCTTGTACCCAAAAGATTATAATAGGAGAGAAAAAAGAGACAGGCTTGTTGAGGAAGGGAGAAATTATAACTTAACAGAGAGACAGCCCACGGCTGTCACTCAGGAGCCAGACTGGAAAATGTTCTGGTATATTACCATTTTCTGCAAGGTTTATTTTTGTAAAACTGAGAGTAATCTCAATGTCTACAATACCAGATACAGATACTAGGAATAAAGCATTAAACAACAGTTAAAATATAGTACCTAAATAAATACCGTTTTCAGAAGTACATTCACCTTGCTACATTCACCTACTTCTATTTTTGAAATCTATGCTTCAAATTTTAACATAAATGGTTAAGCACAATGCTGAACCCCTCCCAAGTGAATATAAAAAAGAAATACTAATCTTAGTTATCAGTCTGTTTATAGGATTTGAAAAATCACCTGCAATCATAAAAGATTTTCTAAGCCCTATTCTGTGAGAGTTGTGTGAAATATCTTCATTCATAATAATGGAATTTTTATTCAAAAACTTGATGGTATTACTTAGTTTTAGTATCTGACTTCATGAAGTACCTCGTGTTCAAAATCCTTAGTGCACTCCACAAAACACCACCTTACATTTCTCTCCTTTTGTAACAGAAATACTATGCCAAGACTATTCTTATGAATTCCCTCCTTTGCCTGTTAGACAGGCAGGAGGATTTCTTGCAGATAGGGGTCTGGGGCAGGGGGGGACCCCCGTTACGAACACTGCCTTTTCTGTGAGATGAAGCTTTTTTGAAGGGAATGGTTTTGCAGACATTTGAAAAGACTGTTTAGACTCTGGCTTCACGTAATTACTCAGGGATGTTTATTTCGCACCGAGACTGTGTTGGTGGAGGGTCTTCATCCCCACTTCTCGTACACTTTGTCTTTGGTATTGTCCAAGTAAAAACTAATCATTTCACTGTTGATCACTTTATTAAAGCCGCCATCTGAAATAAAGTATATCCATGCTTGAGAGACTACAGCTTTAAGGAGAGAAAGCTGTAAGGAGGGAAAGGAAAGCATTTCCTTGCCCTGGAGCTTACACCAGTGTCTTGGACGGGATACAGCACTTCATCAGAGAGGGAGCTGCTTTCACACAGTCTTAACTGCATCTCAACCAAGAGGTTTTGCCATTGGAGCTATGCCTTGTGGTGGCACAGTATTTTCCACCTTATGACTGAAACGATCAGAATGGCAGAACTTGAAACACAAACCAGTCTGAGCCCCGTGAATGAGATCAAAGCCACATCTTTTTTTTTTCTCTCTTTTTTTTTTTTCTCAAAGGCTTTGTTATAATAGTAATAGTCAGCAGAAAAGCAGAATAGCCTGATGATTACTCTGTTTTTAACAGATGACTCATCCTTTGATGAATCTTGAGGGAAAAGAGCACTGGGTTTGCTTATGTCTTTCCTGGAGTAGCTTCAGGCCTTAGTGAGTCAAGCCTCCTGCGCTTAGAAGCACAAGTCTACAGCGTTTACCACTGTGTCAGTAATGAGCATGTTTTGCATCAGCTAGCATACGTTCCTTCTTGAGGCATATATTTAAACCATGTTACTTCAGCAAACATTAGATAATTTGCAGTTCTTAATTCTAGTTTAATTTCTTACCTTTTTCTTTAAGTTTTAAAATGCTATCAGAAATAAAAGCTGTTTCAGTGCTTCAGAGTTGTTCCATCATGCATTATTCTACCAAATGTACCTGTCAGGAAGCCAGTTAAAATGTTTTATAAGAAGTTCCTCGTTGGGCTACAAAAGGGTTAAATATCCAAGCCAAAAAGCCTTTAACAAAAAGGCTGCAATGACTTTAATTTAGTATCACAATAAACCAGGATATTTACAGATTTTCTGTGCACTAAGAACACAAGATGCAGTTGGGCCAGGTAACAGGTATGGTTTAACCTTACAGTTGAGTGTGTTTAGCCCTGTAACATATGTGGGCACACAGCATACAGCTGCGTTGTTGCTCTCTTGACAAAGTCTACACCAGTTCAGATACGGTTATTAAGTACATGTGGTTTAAATAGGGAACACAGCTTTTTACAGTGAGGAGTTGCTTGTACTAATTAGGCTTTCATATGTTCAAGCCACTTTTGTGATGCAGTTACATAATATGAATGTTCCTTTTCAGATGCGTCCTCCACATACGATCACAGCAAAACAGATGCACAAGAAGAAAACTGAGGAAATGAGGGAAGAAAGCTTTCTCAGTCATTTTAAGTTCCTACCATTGTATTTGATTTTTCAGCCCCAATACCTTCAAGATTCCAACATTCTTTTCCTATATTTTGCATTACACCATTCTATTAAATGATTTTAACTGAAATTTAATTATATTGAGTGCATATTTCAGTTGTAGTGGAATTTTTCTGCACATACTAGTGACCACTAAAGTCTGCTGTTAAGTATTCTTGTACGATATTTCAGTTGTTTTGTTTGCTTGCTAACTCTCTTCTTAAAGATGGCAAATAAAAACCCCCAAATCTGTGAGGGTCTGATTGCTATCTGGGCTTTAAAAAGCAGACAGGGAAGTACTTGAAAATGTTTTTTATAGGAAATAGTATTGGAAGATAATGTATTTATATGGCTTCCTCTGCTCTAGCATCATTGCATATGAAAAAATTCAGGAAATTTATCTTTACAACCACGCTGCAACATAGGAAAACTAATTATTCCCATTTTACACATAGGCAATTAAAACACACCAAGACTAAGCAACATGCCATGTTATGAAAGAATGTGGAACTGAACTTTTGTCTTCCAAATCACACTAGCACTCACATCGTACAAGCCTAATTGCTTCTTTTTCTAGAGATAAACAGCAACCAGCCTAACTGAAGGGGTATATTAGAAGGTTCAACTACAGAAATAATCTCTCACACAGAATGTATTCCTGATGTATTTTTGATATTTAACAATTATTCAACTATCTTTCCTCATCAACTTACCCCATCCCCAACAATTACGCAACCCTGCATATAAGCTCAACCCAAACTGTCTCAACCATGAATCAGCTACAAACTGACCACATAATAACTCAGAATGAGAATGCTAGCCTTTCTGAATGATTGAATTGGGAGTTCAAGTTCAGAAGATTTTGTTGAAAATCTTTGCTTTTGAAAATCTTTGCCTCAACTTTGCTTGTTGCCTCAAAAATGATACACTGTGTGTAAATATTTCACTTGCTCACATCCAGTTTATCAGTTATCTATGTTGTTCTGTAAGAATAACCCATGGTGTTCATTATCACTCCCCCAGTCACTTGTGTGAATCAAACAGTGCAAGTAATTTTATTTCTACCAGCTTACTGATTAAAATGTTACACAATACAGAGTGAAGAACTGATTCCAACAAGATCCCAATAGAAAATGTGCCTTGTTTACAAGTGTATTGACATGCCTTCATTTGCCAATTTCTAATCCAGTTAGAACGCCAGATTGATCTTGTATCATTATTTTTAAATAAAAATGTTAGACAGTACTACATCAAGCCTCACAGAATTCTGTATATCTTATAGTAACAATATTAGCTTTCATCAGCCAAAGTTTTAATCTAATAAAGATGGATGTACAGTTAAACGAATATTGACTGGCAAATGTTACACCTCTCTCCTTTACTTCTGTATCAGTGGCGACCTGCATCAGCCTTTCTATTACTTCACCTAAGAACGATGTCAAGGACAGGCTATAATCGCATCAATAATTTTTGTTAACCTTAAATACTTGCTGACAGACAAGAGTAAGATATCGAATTTCAGCTAAATGGAAAAGAGGGTTAAAAGACCTAAATGAGAGCTTGCTGGACTAAAGACTTCTGAATGTCAACTTCTAATTCTTAACTATTACCCTGTTTCTCGAGGAACTTACGACATGCCTCACACAAGGAAGACAGGGCAAGATCTACGTCATTGTTTTCAAAGTAATTTCTGATGCTGCATTTGCCAAAACGGTGTAGGGAATTGTCTGAAGAGGGAGGAAAGAAAGAAGAAAGAGGAGGAGTAAAGGGGAAAGAGGGAGAACAACAACTTAAATTTAGGTCCTCTCTTCTCATGGAAGCAGAAACACCTCTAATGCCAGGCTTCAAGAGTTTCGGCTGCAGGCTGACTGGTCTCCCCATCCATGAACTTGTAGAGCACTCCCACGGCATTAACATTAAAAGTTTGCAAATGTGGAGCAATTTCAAATGACCAAAACTCACATGTGCAGTTACTCATTTTAAGTGAATACAATGCTTTTTTTTTTTTTGTCAACCTTGTTAATGCTCAGTCCTGAATCTTATTTCCCTGCCTTTATGAATATGGTTTCTAAATCAAGATTCATGTAGGAAGCAACCCAAGGCAAGTACTGTATCAATGCTGTTTTTTAATTCTCCGCATTCTGACATGTACAATTCCTAGTTATGCCTTGGTTGCGCCCAGGACATGGAAGAGAGGACCCAGATGCAGGTCCTTGAACAACTCTGTAGAATAATAAGGTAACACCTTGAAGAAACTTAAGACTGCCTTCAAATCAACCATGTATGCAAAACACACATTATCCAGAAACTCCTCTACACAGGAAAAATAATTAGGCCTAGTTGTGTTAAATAGAAGATAAAGAAAATACTTACAAGGATACGATTATCAGGAATGTGAGCAGATTGTCCTCCTTCACTCAAGAGTCTTATGATACAAAAGAGGATGTACTAGATGTAAAGCTATATTTGGCTAGACTTAGACTGGCTGAATGAATCTCAGCCACCATTTCAGTTTATTTAATTTAAAAAGCAGGTCAAAGTGCTGCTTTCAGCCACCTATTAATATTGAAAGGATCTTCTGGTTATTACAGTTATGCTCCAAAATATCTTCAAAGCATCACAACTAGACGAAATTGTATGTCTTGCTGAACAAAAAGAATGATGACTAAACAATTTTTTTAAGACTGAAGAGTGCAAAAAGATCGTTAATAATACTAGACTAAAAAAGAACCAACTTATCCCTGCCTGATGTTTTCAACCAAATGTATCTGAAACCACCACTTCAGACTAATGGGAAAGAAATGTTTCCGTTAAATTCTCTCTGCTCCTCTCCCTTCCCTCCTACCCTGGTTGCCATTTATTTACTTTGTGAGCATCTCTTTCCTCCATACAGCAAGTCCTAATAAAATTATTAACCAAAGAGTAAAAAATTCTGGAAACACTATTTAAAATTATGTTCTAAAATAAAAATAATAACAGCATTAAATGTATCCCTATACAATTAAAAAAGACTGTTTTTTAATTTGAGGGATGAGAGATCAAAACAGGGAACAACAAAAGTTGAATTTTAGCAAAATTATGTCTTCTGTATTATACCATCACCTTGAGTTTCTGCTACTCAATTTTCCTATGTCCTTCTGCCATTTGTTCATACTTTATTTACAGCAATGTTAAAATGGGTATAAAAAGCTAGAATACTTCCATAATAGAGCTTGATACACACTTTGTTGCAAATGGTGTAAGGACTGAGAGAAGATACTCTTTGCACTAGAAGTTGGTATTAGACCCTGGTTTTGAAAACTTGTATACACTGTGAAAAGTGAAGAGCACTAAGTAGAGTGGGTAAAGTTAAGCAGGTGCCTTATTACTACATTAATTGTGGTTTGCTTATTTCTAAGGACTAGACGGTTACTACAAGCTCAGTTTTGGCTTTCTCCAGATCAGATTCGCTATACTGTGATGTCCGTGATGTTCCTCTTAATCACACCATAAACATGAGATTTTTTTTTTTAAGAGAGAGAGAGAGACAGAGAGAATTGAGTATTACTTCAGCTAATTATTATTAGCTAATCAAAATGGGAATTCCCAGGCTATTTACCATTAACAGTATAAGCGGATTGCTTTGTGGAGAGAAAACCTGAGAATCATTCAATATTCTTGTAATAATATTGTAAGTTCCTGTTTGATAACAGCAATAGTCTCATTTGTTCGATTTATAACTAATCAACAGCAATCATTTAATATTTTGAAGTAAAGAATTCTATTAAGAAAATGCTGTTGTATGCAGGATGATAAAGGCTATCTGTTCACAAACTAATGCTTCTCTTCAGAATTAAACATCAAGAGTTGTCCTCCAAACAAGGACAGATTTGATGGGGAGGCTGAGGGGAGTACAGTACAGCCTGTGTGCTCTAGGCGATTTCCCCATCTGTATCATAGATGCATCCAGCCCTGTCCAACCCCAAACTCTCCAAGTCTGGAAAAAAATAAAAGACTGAGCTAAGTGACTTTGAACTTGTTTGCTTGACACAGTTGCAATAAAACCTTGCATATTTCTACCGTAACGAAAATGATGGATTTTTGCACAAACTGTTCTACCTATTCGTAAAAAGCATATAATAAAAAATGAGCCATACCAAAATTAGTACAAATCTGAAATCAGTATTTTACTGGCAAATAATACAGAAAAAAAGGCTAATCCAGATGTGTTTTCATGCACCTCTGGTTTGCCTGGGCACAATCTGAGATGCTCAAGCAATCCTGGATTTCCTATATGAAACTCAAGTGTGGCTACCCACAACTTAAAGCAAACCATTCCTTTTTTTTTTTTTTAAAAAAAAAAAGTTACAGCTTTAATTTAATGTTGTAAATCTTTCAACCTCTTTTTGTACTAAGTAGTCTCTGTTTCCACCAAGAAGGACAAACTTAAGTACTAACCGTTTACATGAAAAAAAGGTTTGCAGAAGCAATCGCTAAACTATGTAACTAAATTCTTCTCAGACAACAGAATGAGTATCAAGCAGCTTGTTGGACAGCACTGGAGTAAGATCCATTTAATTTAATAACTATAGATTTGTGAGAGCTTAGAAGGGGCCTATAAATATATATATACATTTTCATCAGACTGAAAGGTTTGGTTTGACTGTTTATATGTTGCTGCTTATAGTGATAATTTTTGATATATCATCACAGCATTTAACCAACACATAGAAAAACCATTTCCTTCATATATTTGAACTGACAAAACACTGAAACGCTAAATAAATTATCTGAAGCAAGTTATTACTTAAGCATTAAGCTAATGAGACAGTCAAAATACTGGAAAATTATAATCTCATCACAAATCAGATCACAATGTATCTCAGCTAATTAGCAGCAGAAAAGCAGTAATAAATTACTTGTATTTCTTGTTGTCCACTAAATCGGCTTTCAACATATTCTAAACAGTTCTAAATATGAAACCACTGCTTCTCACTAATAAAGAGTTGTTAAAATACCAAATTTCTATTCTTTTTAAGTGTTTAGTCTTGGAAAGCTATATAGAAAATAACAAAGCTTTTTCTAGGGGGGGAAGCAATGGATGTTTTCAGAACATATGGTAATAGCAGCATTTATCCAACATACCTAAAATATGTACTGGTATCTAATAAGTAAAGGCATAAAGAGACTACAGATATCACTTCCGAAGTACTTTAAGCCCAAACTCAAGTGCAGGTCCCCAAGGCAACATGAACATTCACTCAAAATTCTGGTCTAGGATAAGGCTGGTAGCTCTGCTGTTCCCAGAGGAGGCACCACGTTTCTCATCCCTCCCCAAACTGGAGGTTCTCAAATCAAATTACAACTAAACTTCTGCTCAGTCCAATGTTTGGAGATAATCCAGGGGATTCATTGTCACCAGTTGTCCTCTGTATTTGTTTCATTCCACGGCTGCAGATTGGTGTGATGACCCGACTACCTCCTTGTTATTCCATAATTCTATTTTTCAGACTTCCATGCTCATTTACTGCTTTTTACGTGATGGTACAGAAAATGAGGCAGTAGTCTCTCATGAGTTAAAACACCAGAGCAGAAGGACTGTTGCCTTCTGTGACATTCACCCACTGAAGAGCTGCGCTGCTACAGATGGAAGCACTAAGCAACTCCTTTTGGTGAAACTGGAGAAGGTGAATGAGTAACAGTTGACACTGGTCCTAATGCTGGGGAAAAAAGTATCTATGAATTTTATTCAGACTCTACAGGGTAAATAAGCAGATCAGTGACACATACTTCTTACACAGACAAAATACCATGTAGCTGAGGACCAGAATGTTCAGAGGAGGAACATTAGCATTAAAAAGCCTAGTGAAAGTGGATGTGGTAGAGAAATGGCGAGAGAAAATGTTTTCACTCTGTACCACATTTCACTTCTTCCGCTGTTCAGCTTCACGTCCTTTGTCACAGGAGCGCCTGCCACATAAGATGTGCTTATGAGGGGAAAGTCCCTAACCTGAGAAGATCCCTGTGTCAGGACAGACAGAGACTGGTGAAAGAGGAACAAAGATGATGACTATTACTTTTCAGCAAAGCAAATGGAAAGACTTTATAAGGTTGAGTCAGAGCACTGACACACTTTCCAATGCATGCCCGCTCCCTCCCCCACCACCCCCTACGCAGACTCCCCGCCCCCCCCAACAATAGTCAAAATCAAACCCAGAAAACTGCTCAGTTATCAATTTAAAGTTGCAACTGCCTCCTGAAATTAATTAAAATTGCCAGACTTGCCACCCTTCTGCTTGTTAGTTCTGGGTCTCACTCCCCTGTACCACAATCTTTCCTCAATTTGCTTTCTTTTCAGTTGCTTCTAGTCCAAGCATCCCCAAGTCTCCAAAGTGAGTTTATTTTCCTTTTCTTCTTCCCATAGAGCTGATATACCCCAGAAGACTTTATTTGCATCTGTAAACGATAAAGACCCTTCAAAGGGTTAGCAGCGGATGGGGAATGAATGGTGGCTGGGGAACTCCAAAAAGGTGAGCGGTGCTGAAAGCAGAGAAGCAATTGGAACAGATGACTCGAGAGCATAGGAGAAAATACTCATTTTAGGCTTTTAAGCTGTGCTGGAAGGGGTACGGTTGCCCCCTGCAAAGGAGTTCCCTGGGGAATGGCTCATTGTACTAGCAGTGGGAAACATGAAGGCAGGGGAAATATGAGCTCAGATGCAGAGACAATGAGCACAAGGCTCCTTCCAGAGTGACTCATCCAGCCTCTGGGACAGAGGAAACCGATCACTCCATAAATCAGCATCTTTTGCTAACTATCCAAGTAGTGGCACTTGGCAGTGGGGAAAGCAGCTGTTCACCGCTTCTAAACAGCTCATGGGATGGTGCTGGGAAGCAGCAGTTAAGTAGAGGTTCGGGGGGAGATGACATTTGGTGACAAGCCGAGAAGGAAATAGTACAATAAGATACTTAAAGGAATTAATTTGCCTTTGCATAAATAATAGGCAACTGGATCAAAGTAATATTCCAATAGCACTAAGACTCTGCTAGAGCAAAGGAAATTTTTTCAAACTTGTGGGCCACTGAACATTCTTCTTGTAAGCAAGAGATCATTTTTACATAATTTATGTGACAGTAATGCAGTTTTCATATAATAAAGCCCAGTCTAATACTTAATAGCAAGGAGAGAGAGATTTTGGAAAAAACATGCTTTTTCACATAGTTATTATATTTTAGGTAATAAAATTGCATGCAAACTAATACGGAGAAAACCCCAGTATTTGTTCCTCAGCTTTATTACTTTTAGCATGGTAATGCTTAGGAGTCCACAGGGAGGACTCCCTTTTCTCATGAACATTGTTGTCATCTCCTGTCTTGAAAAGCTAAAGAGCTTCTACTCTTAAGGAAGGCAAACAACACAGCAGAACACTGAATTAAGTAATGCATCGAATATTACATTAGTTTCACTATTAATTAATCAGGGCCAATGGTTCGAGAATAAGATTTTTTACTAGAAGTGGCTGCTTTCACAGCTTCTCTTACGGCCTAGCAGTTACGGATGTCTCTTCTGAGCAGTTTCTCTCATCCCCCCCTCACCCCAGAAGGATACAACAAAAAAAACCCAATCAGTTTTATTTTATACTGATTGGTTTTACTTCTTATCTTCTCAAAAATACCAAGGATATAACCTAAAGTAGCATAAAGTTTTTCAATTATATTAACTGAACAAATCTGATGTAGATAACTGAGCCAGGAAAGCTCACCCTAGAGGATGATAATCAGACTGGGTCATCTGTAGCTTACCTATCACCTCCAGCTGTGTGGAGACCCCTGCAACCCAGCTACATGTGCAGCAGCTCTCAAGGAGGGCCAGGACTACTCTGATACTTGAAGTTCATTGCTTCTACAACCATCAGGAGGAGCCAGGTGCCAGCTGGAAGTGTTTGATCCCCTATGATCTCATTTCACATGTGGGAAGCTGAAGCAAAGGACAAGTGGGTTTCCTACTACATCAAAAGTTTTGAAAATCAGAAGCCCTCTCTCTCCCAGATTCTTGTCAGGGAGCCATAAAAATAATTTTAAAAAGTGAGAGGTTAGTTTGCAAGCAATGCTCCTTCCTGAAGAACTACATTCAGCCATTTCAGAGGTGACTAAACATTCTGAAAACCATTTAACTGGTTTTGTGTTGGAAAAAGGCAAAGAATGGTAGGCAAAACAGAGACACAAGCGCTCCCTCTCCTCTCCCTTGCCTCTTTCCCAGGAAATGCAATTTCCTTTGAAGAACTGGGATAATCTACCAAAACCAGAGACTACTCTTTTAGAAACAGAAGCCTGTGGCTAATGAACCCAACGCATTTTGGTTGAAATAGCCATATTTACAGATAAATAAACAACTGCCCACCAATGTCCCATCCCTGAAACCAAGAGAAACACTCCTAATCTTAATACTGAAATATCTTTTTCCAGAAAAACTTCATAAGACAGCCTTGTTTGAGAAAGAGAACTCATAACATCGAGAAATCTTTCTTGGGCTGGGAAAAGTATTTGTTCATCTTCGACAATCTGGAAAAACTCTAGCCATTATAGTAAGCACAAGATGAAAATGGAAAAATAACCCCAAAACAAACAATCTCACTTTTAGCCTTTCACACGTTCTCAGTGCTTGAGTTTCTCCTACCAAGAGTAGAACAGCCTTGAGAGGATGAGCAGCAGTGTCTGAAACCATGGAAACTGTAGTTTGCCTGTTTTTCTTAAGAGTTGGGCAACAGGCCCTGCCTGAAATCTAGTTTCCACAAGGTTTTGCAATTAGAGAAGTCAAGTATGAATGCAGCAAGTTAGGGAACAAAAATAAACAACATTTCATACTTCATCCTAAGAGTTTCTGAGTTATTATGAAAGCGTTTTCAGAACCACCCTTTGAGACTGAAATTACTGGGTTATCATCTGATTTTCTGACCAAGAACGCTTGCAATTTAAAGAAAAACAGGATGAAGAGCTGTACCAGTGTGAAACAGTGTATTGGGTTTGCATGGCAACATTTTGGTATCAGGGGGGCTACAGAGGTGGCTTCTGTGAGAAGCTGCTAGAAGATTCCCCTATGTCCGATAGAGCCAATGCCAGCTGGCTCCAAGATGGACCCGCCGCTGGCCAAAGCTGAGCCCATCAGCAACGGGGGTAGCACCTCTGTGATAACACTTTTAAGAAGGGGGAAAAACTGCTGCGAAAAAGCAGCCGGAGAAAGGAGTGAGAATATGTGAGAGGAACAACTCTGCAGACACCAAGGTCAGTGAAGAAGGAGGAGGAGGAGGTGCTCCAGGTGCCAGAGCAGAGATTCCCCTGAAGCCCATGGTGAAGACCACGGTGAGGCAGGCTGTGCCCCTGCAGCCCATGGAGGTCCACAGTGGAGCAGATACCCACCTGCAGCCCATGAAGAATCCCACACCGGAGCAGGTAGATGCCCAAAGGAGGCTGTGACTCCATGGGAAGCCTGTGCTGGAGCAGGCTCCCAGCAGGACCTGTGAACCCGTGGAGACAGAGGAGCCCACGCTGGAGCAGGTTTGCTGGCAGGACTTGTGACCCTGTGGGGTCCCACACTGGACCAGTCTGTTCCTGAAGGACTGCACCCTGTGGAAGTTGGCCCACGCTGGAGCAGTTCGTTAAGAACTGCAGCCTGTGGGAAGGACCCACCTTGGAGAAGTTTGTGGAGGACTGTCTCCCATGGGAGGGACCCCACGCTGGAGCAGGGGAGGAGTGTGAGGAGTCCTTCCCCTGAGGAGGAAGGAGCGGCAGAGACAACGTGTGATGAACTGACCGCAACCCCCATTCCCCGTCCCCCTGCACCACTTGGGGGGAGGAGGTAGACAAAATGGGGAGTAAAGTTAAGCCTGGGAAGAAGGGAGGGGTGGGGGGAAGGTGTTCGAAAATTTGGTTTTATTTCTCATTATCCTACTCTGATTTGATTGATAGTAAATTAAACTAATTGCCCCGAGTTGAGTCTGTTTTGCCCGTGGCGGTAATTGGTGAGTGATCTCCCTGCCCTTACCTTGATCCATGAGCCTTTCGTTACATTTTCTCTCCCCTGTCCAGGTGAGGAGGCGGAGTGATACAGTGGCTTGGTGGGCACCAACACACCACACACAGGTATTTTGCAAGACAGAATTTATATACCTTCTTTTTTTGGTATTTGATGTCTTATTTGAAATAAAACTTTTATTGAGACATAGAGCAAGAATCCAGTTCTGCAATTTGCCTGGAGAAAGATACATGCAGACTGATGGAAAAGAGGATCTATGGACAAAGCCTTTCCAAGACAAAATCCTTCATGAATGTTGACCAGAATTTCCCCCACCACCCATGCAGGAAATGGTTAGATATTCAGAATGGCATACCACAGAAAAGACATCAACCATCAGACAACTACTGCAGCAACCTACGCTTTTAGTTCTCAAAATTGCAAATAAATCCTGCATTACCTTTTGCCACGCCCTTCAAATTCCTACTCTGAATTTTACAGAAGAGACAACAAAGAGAAGAGATCAGTCATGACCTTTAGAGTACTACGATTTGTTGCACAGCTTCTTCTGCCCCTCCTTGTACCCTCTAACACGCAGCCGCTGGCAGAGGGTAAGGAAGATTCACCTACAGAAACCAGAGAAGGAATTCCAGTTTCTGCTGCATCCACAGACCTGAAGTTCCTTCTCCAGAGGCATAAAGGTTTTGCTGTGCTATGCACACAAGACTCACCGGTGTAAGTGTGCTGACATTGTCAGACTGAACCATTTAATCTCTTTGCCTCTGTTTCTTCATACTTTGCAGCTTCTCAATATAAGGACTGTTCTTTTGTTTTCTGATTGTACCTGAGACTTTTTAGTCCATCGTGGGCCCAGTACGCACTCCACTGTGATAAGAATGGATAGCAGGAGAAAAAGATCAGCTGGCCACTTCCTAATATCCTATGACTCTGCTAATGCTTTGAAACTCATGTTTTTGTGGATAGTACTGCAGTTTCTTTCCCTCTCAAGAACAGGAGACATACAGATGTGTCATTTGCTGACCCACTAGATCCAATGCATGGGTCCATAAAAAGGAAGGTGGTAAACTGGATATCGAAAACTGCAAGGCAGCACAGTAACATTATGGCCTTTCTCTTAATAACATAACTACTCTGCTCTTCCCCCATGGATACAAGTCACACAAGAAGGTATCTGTTCCCATTAATTAGCCCCAAGACCAAGTATCATGCCTTGCATTTCCAATGCTATGGAAAGTCTTCTATGGATAACTTTGACTAACCCCTAAGTAAATTTATAGCAAAAGAAGGAAACTATATTTGAGGTTTATGAATATGAAGTTATTGCTTTACTAAAGACAAAAGCCAGAAGAACAAAGCTGGCATTTTGCTGAAGTACAAATGAATAAAGAAGACTTTTTAAGAAGCTCTGCATGAGCGGGATTATAAGCATTAGAAATTTGAAGGTTTACTTTGAATCATGGTAAAGTGCAACAGAAAGCAGATCTACTGAAGACAAAAAAGTGCACAAGCCAAACAAAACGTCATCACCACACTTACTCCTAAGACCATTTATTTTTATAACACATGCATGGCAGTTGTGCTTATCTGTAAAACTGCTTACGTATAATTTAAAAATTGATGCAAAAGGTATTACTACATCAGCGCTGGATAAAGGAATTCTTGGATTCCTTAACTTGTTCATTAGAGAGGCGCACCTCATCTCTGCTAGAACGGGGGCAATAGCCATTAAATCTTAGCACAGACACACCCCCTTGTCAGGTGGAAACATACTGGAAAAATACTCAGCTGAAGACTAAGAAAACCAAGTTTGAAGTGATGTATGAGAAACCAAGTTTCAGATCATAGCAAGTGAAAACAACAAAGAAAACACCACCTCCACCTCCCTTCTTCCAGCATTTTTACTGCTGCCCCTTCACTCACAATTTTTAGAAGATGCAGCAATGATATAGGGGCATTTCTTCTCATGTATATACCTTAGAGTCAGCTTAACAGACCTTTCGGCCTGCTAGAATAAATAGGTTGCAATTTAGTAAAGATGTTGATTAAGATTCACAGTTCACTTACTTACATTCCTTAGCTGACCAGATCTTAAGTGCAAAACTTTGGAGTTTTCACTTTTACTCCCCAAAAGCTTAACAGACAAGGTGAAGAACATGCTTGGTTTCTCTTTTCTTTTAAATAAAGCAACATCTTCAGGAGGAAAACTGTTCACAGGCTCAAAATATCAGCAAAGATCCAGGAACAACGAGAGAGACTTGCATTCAAACACTGACCTACTTCCTATTATAGCTTTCCTCATAGCTGAAGAACACAGTGCTGCTTTAGTAAATCTGAAATGCTGTGGCATATGCTTCTGTAGACAAATAAAATGCTGACAGGCAATGCAGTAAAATGAGCCATGCCACTTTTTCCTCCTGTGAAAGCCCTTTAAACGTCGGCATTACATTATTCACTGGGATGATGACTGAATACTTTATAAATGGGACAGAAAGTCAATTATTCTACACGTTCACCATCACAAGCAAGAGTGTAAGATCAATGTGCCTATAACCTATTTTATAAATACTTTAACAAAAAACAAACAAGAGAATTAAGTTTGTAGTTTCTTAACACTTTCCAGAGCTGCTAATGTATGTACTGTAACTCACAAAGGCTATTTATAGAGGCGAGCTTCTGCACAGCATTCTTAGAAATTCGGTTTTATTAACCCTCAGATACCATGTTTGTTGAAGCCCTGAGGATGTGTTACAATTAATAATTGGTGTGAAATTTGAATTTCAACAGTGTTTTTTATTACCCAGACATAAAATGCCAGTTGACACTTTGTGATTAAGATGAAACACTAAGTATTATTTCATTAAAATCAACAAAAGAGCAATAAAAGCTACCAGTCCTAAATAGCCCGGTGTTAAACGCAACACGTCTCCCAGTCACTGGGATGTGCAGCAGGCGTACTTGTTGAGAAACCTGCACAGCATGGCTGTGACTTGCAAACATGCAGATTTAAAAGATCAGGGTTTATTCTGAAGCAAAGTAGTATAGGTTCAGTATTAAATACCTTTTTCTTCAGCAGTTTGGAAATGAACACAATTGCTAGCATTCATTGCCTCAATTTTCATTTGCAAAAATAGAATGTTTGGGTTTTTTTGCGAAGCAGAGCGTACCTTAGTTGTGCTATGAAAAATAACACAAATTCTACGGAGACACGTTTGTCGGTTTAACCTAATTATTACAGCAAAACATGTTTATTGTTTTGTTGCCTATATGCAACACATTAAATCTGCTTACAATTGCTAAATTTAGGATTATCCCTAGATGGGTATATTAAGCCTGAAAATGAAATTATTCTAGAATATGCTACCAAATATCTTTAAATAACTGAAATGTATATTCATTAAGCATTATGCTGTTCCACTGGAAAACTCTTCTGTTTTAAAGAAATTAATTAATAAAATATATGCATAATGTTTAGGTGTGCAACTATTAAATCTAATTAAAGAGACCTTACCAACGGTTTCTTTCTGTAAATTCACACCAGCCTTTTAAAGTTAGACAGAGCATAGCTAAATGTATTTAGTAAAGAAACATGCCAGAGGGAGGGTTTTTGTTAGCCTTCTAAAAATATTCTGTGCTAAATATTTTTGCCATATACTTAAATTTCACTGGGAATGCTTTTAAGCAATTTCCTCTCAATGCGTTGTCTAAAAATACAGTATAGTACAGTAAAAGTACTGTCTAAATAATATGGAATATTTAGGAAATTTCATTTAATATTTTAACAGTTCATAAATATCTGCAATAGCATTTTCTGCTGTACCTTGCTAAACCTGCACTTAGTCTTGCATATTAAAAAACAAAAGGTAGCACTGAATTCCAGTAAACATCCTCAATAATTAAGGAGAGATGAACAAATGCTTTTGAAAACAGTTTAAGTAAAGAGAAAGACTAAGACAACAATTATGCAAAAAACCTAAAATATTATTCAAATTGTTGAATATGAAAGATATTCCAACAATTCTGGGCATAGTATATATTCTCCAATATGAAAGCTCCTGTCTAATGGTGAGGCTATACACCAGTTTCTTTTGCAAAGGTTACCAGAACCTATCGGAGTGGATTATTGATATATTAACTTTCTCATATGGAAGCACAAGTAGAACCCAAGTATGAAAATCTGCCACAAGAGCATATGAAATCCCAGACTATATTAGTGATTCTATGCTCCAATACCAATAATTAAAAGTGAGAATTTGCAGAACCTACTGCTTGATCAGCGCAGGTAATGAATTATAATTAGAGAAGTATACTTAAAAGCATTGGTGACAATGACTAGGTAATTTGTAGTTATACTCTCAGAGCTTAATTAATAATTTGAACTTCAACCATGTCTGCTTCAATATTCGCCAGCTGCAACCATTATATGATAGGGCTTGGGAAAAAGGAGTAGGCAGTTTGCACCTGTAAAGTCTAGCCCCCATTGAGACCGTGCTGACACATGCTGGCACGAGTCCTACTTTGCACACTAGGGTTTAGTCCAGAACAAATAGCCCTGGCTAAGCTGGCTACAAACATGCAAACTGAGTCCCAAAATAGGCAGACCCAAGTATACCATTAATATATTTGTCGCAATATAGTGGTATTTTGAAAACCTGCACCTAAACATATCTATATAAAAAGGAATATAGAATCTGCTTTAGAAATTCTGTGTCGTTGTATAACCCAAAAGTTAATAGAAGCAGAGAATTCAGCCCTTTTTACATTCAGAAGCATTTAAGAAGGTGAAAATATAATTTGTTCAGGAAATATTTAGTTCAGTTCAGTTTTAAAAACACCCACAGGGAAACTGATGATAAAAAGCAAGTTATAACTGAGTAGATGCAGATTTCATTAGAGAAACAGATTCACGATGTGCAAATATTGTAGGTGGTTGTAGATTGGTATTTAGGAAATGTGCCTTTTTAGGTTTTGCATTCCAAATGTTCTATGTGTTTTTTTCAACTAGTCAATATATTTGCTGTAACAATTTAACATCTTATTGTTGCTTTGTAACTAACAAATAACACCACTGTGTTTTGGGGATGAATACCCGTAGGCATATGGTAGTATGATTCATGTGAGGACCAGAGAATAACTCAGAATCATTGGTATCTGTAACTACTCTGGTGGCCCTCGTGGGTTTGGAAACTAGTCAGGAAAATTTAAAGTTGGAGGAGTCCATCAGCATCATGCTGTAAGAGAGCTATAATTTCTATAACCCTCAGTAAGTTTGCAGATGACACCAAGTTGGGTGGAAGTGTCGATCTGCGGGAGGGTAGGAAGGCCCTGCAGAGGGACCTGGACAGGCTGGATCGTTGGGCGAGGGCCAACTGTATGAGGTTCAACAAGGCTCATTGCAGGGTCCTGCACTTGGGTCACAACAACCCCATGCAACGCTACAGGCTGGGGGAGGAGCGGCTGGAGAGCTGCCTGGCAGAAAAGGACCTGGGGGTGTTGGCTGACAGCCGCCTGAACATGAGCCAGCAGTGTGCTCAGGTGGCCAAGTGGGCCAATGGCATCCTGGCTTGTATCAGGAATAGTGTGGCCAGCAGGACCAGGGAGGTGATAGTGGCCCTGTACTTGGCACTGGTGAGGCCGCACCTCGAGTAGTGCGTTCAGTTTTGGGCCCCTCACTACAAGAAGGACACTGAGGTGCTGGAGCGTGTCCAGAGGAGGGCAATGAAGCTGGTGAAGGGTCTAGAGCACAAGTCTTATGAGGAGCGGCTGAGGGAGCTGGAGTTGTTCAGCCTGGAGAAGAGGAGGCTGAGGGGAGACCTTATTGCTCTCTACAACTACCTGAAAGGAGGTTGTAGTGAGGTGGGAGTCGGTCTCTTCTCCCTAGTAACGAGTGATAGGATCAGAGGAAATGGCCTCAAGCTGCGCCAGGGGAGGTTTAGGTTGGATATTAGGAAAAACTTCTTCACCAAAAGGGTAGTCAGGCATTGGAACAGGCTGCCCAGGGAAGTGGTTAAGTCTCCATCCCCGGAGGTATTTAAAAGAAGGGTAGACATGGTGCTCGAGGACATGGTTTAGTGGTGGACTTGGCAGTGATAGGTTAACGGTTGGACTCGATGATCTTAGGGGTCTTTTCCAACCTTAACAATTCTATGATTCTATAACAAAATCAGTCAGAGGCCAATTCAAAGTGGAGTAATTCCAATCCAAAATGAGTAAGGAGTCAAGCTGCTGGTGATGCAACTTGTGATGGCCAGAAGAACTGCATTTATATGTCTGAATAGAAAAGATGTTTTCACACTACATGTTTTCCTTTTATTTTAACCATGACATTATTATTTATTTAATTTTTAGAAGTACGTAACTTCGATTTGACCCCAGTCTGAAATTAGAAAAGAAAAAAAGAAATCTATATCTATCAGTTCACTTTGAAAGGGTAGATATTGCTGATTCTACAACTACCATAGTCAATGTTATAATGATTATAAATCTCAATGGAATAGTCTGACCATGATGATTGTTTCAAAGGAAATTTAATATCAGTAGTAGCCACGTAGAAAACCATGACTGCAGGAACAAAGTAAGATAAACAATTCTTATTTTTTATACTTGAATTTTTTTTCATGTACCTGGCTTGAAATATTATAGCTATGTTACAATCTTTGACACCCTGTCTCATGAAAGCACCTCTCTTTCCGAATTCAGACGACAGGAGGTTAGATGGTGTCTAACAGAATCCAACACCACATTAGCTAAGAACTCCACTTTTACAGCTCCTTGCTTTTATGGAGAAGTAGTGAGAGCTTTGTAAACAAGCTTTAAACATTAAGCATCAGCATCCAAAAATAAATGCTCATCTATTCAGAAACAACAACCCAAAAAAGCTTTAAAAAGAAAAATCATTTAAGGGTTTATTTTTAAACAGTTATTTTTAAAGTGATCAGCCTTGACATCAGAGCATTCTTCTGTCATCATAAGAAAAGGGAATTTAATTTTGAGGGATCAAGCTGCTTGCTTTACTTTGAGTTCCATAATTCTTCCTTTCCAAACTTAACAAAAGCTACCAGAGTGTAACTGCTCAGCAGTAATTGACTTAAACATCTAGAGAAATAACAATTAAAAAGGTACAAAGGGTTCCCCGCTGTACAAATACATTAAAGTAGGTAAATATGAATTCTGAATAAATGAATTTTTAATACATTCACTCTTTGAAAAGAACTCTTTTATTCTGTATACACAAGCATCACAAACTGTTTATGAAAACTACTGTTTTGAAAAGTAAATAAGACACTGCCAAAGAGTGTGTTGTGTCCTACTTACGTGGCCGATCTAATAGCTGATAATTCACTTCTGTACTTTGTGGTTTCACTCCTTTAGCTCAAGTATTACAGTGGGTGGCTTGAAGGGTCACCTTCAGGGAGACATTGTATTCCGATAACTTATTTCAATGTTCATAATATCCGAAGTGGAAATACTGATGGACAATAGCATGTGATGACATATGTCAACCATGGGAGGGAAGTTTAATAAAGCAGGACATGCCATAAGGAAATCTGGCTTCAATTTCTGGCTCTGATACAGCTTTTCTTTATGTGACAAATCATTTCATCTGCCTAAATTGCTTTTCCCACAATTTAAATGGGATAATATTTGTTTACTTTTCCAGATACTGTGAGAATTAATTTATTCCTACTTGGGAAAGCATTTCAAATTCGTAAAATGTGAGCCTCTACTGGACCTTACCATAAAGTTGACCTGTAGACTGGGAATACTTCACATCAACAGCAAGCAGTCAGGCTCAGATGTTTACTGCAATTTGAAACCCCTTTCATGCAACTTCTGCCACAACTATTAAGAGAAAATGTTTATTCCTGACACACGGGCATTAGCAGTCTTAATTATAGCAGTCTTATATGTGACCACACAAGAACAGTAACCAAATTAAATTTATTGCACTGCAACTGGATTAAATTTATGGCATCTTCATGGTCACTAGCACAAATATAACAGGTCTTTTTAACATCTGGAGAATTTCTAATTCTACCACCTATCCCTACTTTGTCCCCACAGTCCCAGAGCTCCTTTTTTACCTGGTTGGTAAAGACTTATGGCTGAGGTACAACTGCCCCAATATGTGGTACCCCCACCCCCCCGCTATGGTTTGAGTATAAGCTATGAGTAGTAAAATGTAAAAATACACATAATATTTTAAAACTCTCCAGATCAAGGCTAAAGAGATTAAAGAAAAAAAATATAAAGATACATTTGTGGAACATTGTGGAAACAGAACCTGAGAACTCCCCTGAATCATTGTCAGAAAAAACTGTCTCAGCAAATTCCCTGGGGACTGAGTAGACCACGAAGATTCCCTACATGCATATCCCATCAACCAAAAGGAAGACGAATTTGCTCATTAAATTATAAATAAGTTATCAGTAACTGAGCTCTCAAGAAAACACAAATTAAAATGATGACCTTTGAAACTCCAAATATACCTAGTTTAACAGCTGTCAAAGAGTAGGAAACATACAAAGAAAGAGGCTTACTGTCAGGTGTGCAAAATTACACAATCTAATAGTGTGAATGCAGCTCAGATTGGGATCCACCTGGCTAGAGAGCAGCTCCATGGAAAGGGACCTGGGGGTCCTGGTGGACAAGAAGCTCAACATGAGTGAACAGTGTGCTGCTGCGGCCAGGAAGGCCGATAGGATGCTGGGTTGCATCAAAAAGGGCATCACCAGCAGAGATAAAGAAGTCATTATCTCTCTCTACTTGGCGCTTGTCACGCCACACCTGGAACACTGTGTACAGTTCTGGTCCCTGTTATACAAAAAGGATGTGGACGGGCTGGAGGGGGGCCAGAGAAGGGCCACCAAGATGATCAAGGGTCTGGGAAGCCTGCCGCATGAGGATAGGCTGAGAGAGCTGGGTTTGTTCAGCCTTGAGAAAAGGAGGCTTAGAGGTGATCTCATCACCATGTACCAGTACTTAAAGGGGAGCTACTAAGAAGATGGAGACTCCATTTTTACAAGGAGTCACATGGTGAGGACAAGGGGTACTGGGTACAAGTTACTCCCAGAGAGATTCCGATTGGACACGAGAGGTAAATTTTTCACAATGAGAACAGTCAATCATTGGAATAATCTCCCCACGGAAGTGGTTGACTCTGCTATGCTGAACACATTTAAGATTCAGCTGGACATGGTGCTGGGCCATCTCGTCTAGATTGTGCTAGAAAGGTTGGACCAGGTGATCCTCGAGGCCCCTTCCAATCTGGTATTCTATGATTCTATGAATGTCCAAACCAATGCTGATATCACAGTTAGGTGCTTCTAAAAGAGACAGTTTAATCCTAGATTAATTTTTATTCCAAATAATTGGAAGAAACCTCTTGATAACAGTCTTGCATTCCTGGCAAAAATCCTGATGGTCCCAGGTAAAGTATTTATCATTAACATGGCACTTCCACTACCTATTTAGAAGAAAGCATGACTATTTTAATTGACTGAGATTGTATTTCTAAAACAGCAGTATTATATTCACTTAGCTTAGAAGATGAAACTAATATAAGTTGGTATGATTTATGAAGGAACCATATGTTCTCCTTGTAAAAAATTAAATATTTATAATTACAGCCTTTAAAGAAAACAACTAATTTTGAAAACAAACAAACTTGTATCCCAACCAAAATTTCAAATTCTTTTTTTCTCTCCAGTCAGGTACTTTTAGAGAAAGTGAGATAATTCGAATCAGTTTACTCATATTTCATTATCTTGAAAGACCTTGCTTTTGCCACTGGTTAACAGCACATATGTGGACAGATCAACTTGTATTCCCTATTTATTTGTCTAAATCCACAAACGAAGACTAAGGAAAAGAAATAGCCACAGTTCCAGTATGCATGAGTTTTAGCCAGTTTACCATGAAAAATGGGTTCAAAACTGTTGCTGCCATTCCCTTTTCTCCCTAGAAGAGTAAATGGCAAGACGCGTCAAAAGAACAAAGTACTCAGTGAAAAAAGGCCAGTTCTGGTACAAATCCAATGCTATTAAATTATGGAGTGGCAGTAATGAAGTACAGATTGTCACCTGCTGCTGTTTTATTCTCAAAAACTGAAAACAACAATTAATTAATTCTAAATTAGAAACGGATGTTCCAGTCACTGAAGGGTTGCAAATAGACACACTACAGAAAAGGCAAAGCAAAAACATCAGCACAAGATGGGATCCTACAAGTTGCTGCTGCTTTAGGAAAACAATGGTGTTTCTTCAGAAGGAAACAATGGCCATGAGCAGCAGAGGTGTCACAAGATGTGCACTAACAGATAACTACTGCTGATCAGGACTGAAGGACAAAAAATAATCAACCCTTTCTACAAACTTCAGAAGAGAGGGAGATACAGAATGTTTAGCAGGACAGTTTGTCTGAAAAGGTCTAGACCACTGAGCCCCAACAGAGACCATGATAATGGATGTATCTATTTATCGTTTTTGTCTACAATGAAGACCTTCAAATCCAGAGCATTCTCTATGCTGCTCCTCGGTTTGTTTGGTTAAAGAATATTTTGAATTCTGTGTTATACTAATGGTATTAGTATACCATTATATGTTATACTAATGGTGATTTTTAATTAATATTCTATGCCTGTAAGGTACGCTGGTCGAAACCCTGTTTCCTGTGCAGCAGCTGGTGGCACAAAGTCCTTTAGAATTCAGACAACCACAGAAGCAGACCTCTGTGAGATGTTCTGTTCTGAAATATCACTAAATAACTCTAATACTCCCATAATGAAAAGATAATTTCACATCCAACTATCCTCAAAATATTATTTTTTTAATGTCTCTATATGATTATCTTCTCCAGCTAAAAGCACTAAAATTCTGAAGAAAAGAAGAAATCTTTGACTGTGTATTTCTTAGGCTTACAAAATGTGGCATGACAACCTTTATCCAAAGGATGATGTTGGACATCCTTCACTGTGCTGTGAAGCAGCAGCAGCAGCAGAATAGCTCACCATATACCTTGAATTTAACCTGCATACACTCATTCCATAGGGAAATACACCTAAGGGATCCATATAACAATGGAAGTGGGCCAGGAGCTGATCATAAAAGCTGGGAGAGGATTCAGTTTAAGGAGCACGCTCTCATTCACTCTCTGTGCTCCCTTTCCATTATGCTTTCTATGGCTTTTCTCTACCATCAGTCCAAGCTATTGCCAGGGAATAATAAGAAAAAAGAAGGACCTAAAAATCCTACAGCTGATGTTCTCCTGCCTTCAATTCTGAACAGAGCAAGAGATTCTCATTTTAATTCAGTGAAGTAGAATTTATATAAAACTTCAAACACTTAGTTTAGAGTTAGGTGACCACATCAAATGCTTAATCTGCACCTAACAAACACAAAAAGTCCAAAGCACAGTCCTGGTGTTACAAAGAAAATGGAGTAATGTAGAGAAAGTACTAGAAGCCTCTTACATTCTGGGGAGTTTTTTAGGATGTGGCAATGCTGGGTAGCAGGGATTAATCTGCAGATTTTCCTCATTAAATCACCTGCTTTTGGAAATTCTGTCATTTACAGAGCTGTGTCACCTAACGCCCCCCCACTGTAAGCTCAAAAGAAACCCTAGATGATTAAGATCATTTTAGGTCTTTCTAAAAATTTCCAGATCCTTAGCAACTCATTAATGGATTTAAGTTGTCCTTAGTTTTAAGGGCTGTGCATGCTGGCAATTTGTTTTGCAACACTGAAGAAAAATAAGATAAATGCACCATCATTTTGTTACTTTCCTTCCTTAGAGTACATACATCCAAAAAAGACCATATTGATGGATTTTTCCTTGTTTCTTAATGTAAAATACTTCAACTGTTTTCTCTGAAAAAAATACCAATACATCAGCAGCCAAACTCTTATGCACAACCTAGATGCAACAAATCCTTATACAGGCAATATAGGGGAAGAAAAAAATCAGGAAAATATCTCAGTTTTAAGCTTTTGTTGATTACAACAGATGACAAAGTTTTGAATCAGTACAAAAATAGTAACTATGTCTTGGTTTGTTAAAACAACAAACTCCTAAACAATGATATGTTTTCCGAGTGCCTGAGCTAGTGATTCCATCAGCAGAGAATCTGATGACTCAGAACACTGTCAATTTTGTTTGCCGACATTGTTAAGCTCGGTACCCTATGTCACAACTTCTGAATAGTTTATCTACAGTAAGCCCAAAGAATGCGAACTTTATTATTCAAAATTAGTTGCTATGCCTAAATATTTAGGAAGAAATGTCAAGTCTCAAACACACTGGAGTATTTCTCATAATTTAAAATCAACCCTACAGCTGGAGGCAATATAAATTCACTACCTAAAGGAGAATTACTTGCATGAAAGAAGTCTTATGTCACACACAATGCAGTGGGTCTGGGCTGACCTATCTGAGCAACTGCTGCCTTGTCCTGAACGCAGCTGCTCAACAGGCTCTGCCGGCCGCAGCGGAGCAATGAGAAGGAGCCCAGCTGCTCCGCTGCCTCGCAGAGCGCCGCGACTCCCGCTGAAAACCACCGCTCGCTTACAGCACGTGCTCCCCTGCAATGAGTTGTTTCTTACTTCACCCACATAGCCAGCCTAGCAGAAGGCCAGTGCAGAATCTGGGAACCAAAAAGCACTGTCCCCTCTTCCTTCCCAGTCAGGCCGCAGAAGAAATTATTCTACCTTAGGTCATCAGAGAGCTGGGGATAAAAACCGAGACACTTTCTTCCCACAGCACCCTGGGTTCTGCCCACTTCTGGGTTTCAGCAGTGTTGGCTCTGCACTGCTGGGCATCGTTGTTGGGGTCTTCAGTGTAACTCACATTCCTTTTATATTTTGTGCAAAAAGTAAGACAAAACATGATAGAGAAAGTATGTCAAAATACACTTTGTGGTCTCTTAAGCTTTCGGTAAGAGGAGTATGTTCAACCACCAGGCTGAAAACCATAAGCATCACTGTAATATATGCTTCACTGATATATGCGATAACATTCTCCCTATGCATCGCTTTTTATTGTAGCTGGGGAAGGGAAGAGGAGGAAGCTAAAGAAATCCATTTAAAAGAATTGCATATTTCTTTTACCTGCTGATTTTCCTGACAATTACTAATGAAATACTTCACGGTCCTGTTCTTTTAATGTAAAATATACTACCAAATACAATCTCTTTCTTCTTCAGCCTTCTCATTTATTTTATACACATGGACAATTATACACTTATGTCTTCCTGGTACCTCACCGTTTTCTCTATCAGACCAATCTATGGTGAAAAGCAAGGTTGTTGAGATAACAGGGATGGGGAAGATGGACAAATGAGTATGAACTGTATATCCACCCTTTCACGCTTTCCTCCACCCCTGCCCCAGTCGCCCTCTCCATCTTCTAATCTTTGTTTCTCTTGAAAAATAAATGTCACACATTTTTCATTAAGTAGTACAAAAAGAAACTTACCTTTCCACATCCACTTGTCCCTCAGAATACTCTTCTCCACAATGATAGACTGACAAATGACAAGTCTTGCAAGTAAGGAATCTTCCTGCCCCTCTTACAGTATAGATTTGCATTCTGCCTTTCATCACCTCTAGCCTCCACCAGTGTCAAAAATGATTGATTAGCTGTTAAAATATTAATACTTTAATCTCCTTTTCCATTTTGGTCTTTTGAACTGATATAAAATGAGATCACAGCCCAATACTGTAGGTGACACATGACATAAGCTGTCATATCTCCTGATTTCCTCCTTCTCTAATCAATTGTTCAAGCATGTCCTTAGGAAGAGCTTATCCATCTGGACTCAAGAACTGAAGCCCCGCTTCAGGCAGGGAGACCACATTCTACAAGCCTTTTTCTAATTAATTCCCTTCACTCTCTGCACATTATCTCTGGATAAAGCCACCACCAAACAAACTCAACTACCACTTCTCAAAGACCACTCAGACATCTGCCATTATTTTAGATACCCTTCATTCTCTTGACCAAATCAAAATATACCTCCATCTCTAAACATCTGCCGGTTCATATCTAGCTACCAGCCCTGTCTCCTTCCTTCATCTCTCCAAGTACTATCCTCACCCTGCTATTACGCAAGTTGATAGTTACAGCAATGTTTTTTATTTGGGTCTCCTTCTGGTTCTTTGTATTTGAATCATATCTAAATGCTTTATTTGTCACTGCCCCACGATTTATATTTTCCCACTGTTCACCAAGCATATTCCCATTTGGGATCCGATAATGTCACATTTCTTTATTGCACCTTCTATTTCTCTGGCCTTTTTCTTTCTCATTTCTTTAGCAAATACAGTTTTACCACATTCACAACTGCTCAGAGTGCACTTGCAAGGATCAGTTTCCTAAGCTCTTTGAACCACCATGTGACCCTCTTTATAAGTTCCTCCCACTAACACCTGCTCCTCCATCTTATTAAATACAAACTATTTGTCTTCACTTCATGCCCTACTTCCACTTGATTATTTCTCATTTTAATCAGCTCTTGTCTCCTACTGGCCAGTATCACCTTCCTCCATCATTCACTTGTAAAATTCCTAAGTACTGTTGTCTAGGGTGCTGGTTCATGCTCATACTTACCTAGTACTGTGGTAAAATAAATAAAGTTAATTCTGTGGCATCTGTTGAGGATTGCCATGCAGATGTAATAGAACAGATTGCAACCTAATTAAAAAAAAAAAAAAGTAAAATTGACTGTTCCTTGCCCATTTCGTGGCAAGTATGTCCTACTCTTCTTCTTTAAATCTGGTATTCCAACCACTGCTGACAATCATCATTGATCATTTAAATCTTCCCATTTTCTTTTGCACTGTAGGCAGGTATGTTGTATTTGGTTAGGTGACAGCCTGTGCTTACCTGACGATGGGTACATTAAATATTACTTATTCACCCACCTCAACACTAGCCGCTTTTACTATGAAGCCTTTTCAACTGAAATAAAGACAAGCTATTTTCACTTAAGAATTTGAAAGTCACACTGTAAATGACAGCAAATATTTTAAAACACTTTTAAATCTTGTGTAGATCACCCTATAACCTAGAGGGTTATGTTTACAATAAACTATTGATGTACGTGTGCTCAATTATTTTGAAATATTTTTAAAGATTTTCATGACATATTCTACTGCACTGCCTGCAGCAATATCTTTCACTCTTAACTTTCTTTCTCCATTATAATTCCCACTCAAACTTACATCTTTGCATAAGGAAACGGCTGCAGTGATCTTTCGTTACCTCCAGCCTGGACTACTGCAATTCACACAAGCAAAGGCAGCAGGAGGCCTGCACGGATGAACAAGGAGCTCCTGCCAAAACTCAAGCACAAAAAGGAAGTGTTCAAGAGGCGGATGCGGGGTCAAGGTGACCCAGGAGAAATACAGGGACACTGTAAGCTTGCAGGGATGAGGTTAGAAAAGATAAGCAACCCAGAGCCGAGTCTGGAGATTGGATATGGAGGGCAACAAGGGCAACATGAGCAGCAAAAGGAAGATAAGGGAAAATGTGGGCTTGCTGCTGAATGGGCACGGGCCTTGGTCACAAAGGATATGGAAAAGGCGGAGTTACTCAACATCTTCTTTGCCTCGGGAAAGAAGGTAAGACTGGCCTTCAGGAATCTGAACCCCTGCAACCACGGGAAAGTCTGGAGCAATGAAGACTTTCTCTCAGTAGAGAATGATTGGGCTAAGGAACACTTAAACCGGACACACACAAGTCCATGGGACCAGATGGGATGCAATAAAGCGTGCTGAGGAAGCTGGCTGATGTCCTTGCAAGGCCACTCTCAAAACCGTCTTTAAAAAGTCACAGCAATTGAGAGAGTTGCCTGACAACTGAAGAAAGCAAACTGCACTCCTATCTTCAAGAAGGCAGGAAGGAGGATCTAGGGAACTACAAGCAGGTCAGCCTCCCCTTGATTCAATCTGAACACAAGAAAATACTTTTTTTACTGTGAGGGTGGTTGAACACTGCAACAGGTTGCACAGAGATGTTGTGGAGTTTCCATCCTTGGAGATACTCACCTAAATGGACACAATCATGGGCAACCTGCTCTAACTGATCCTGCTCTGAGCAGAGAATTTGGACTAGATGACCTTCAGAGGTGCCTTCCAAACCCTGGCAGGCTGTGATTCTGTGAAATATTCACCTCATTTAAGAGTGAATACTGAGTCCCAAATATGAGCACTTTTCCATACCATCTTTCTATATAACAATCCAGAACTATGTATCTTCCATTAGATGCTACTGGTTTTCATTTGCCAGACCTTAGGCCAAGTGTCCTTACGTTCAAAGACCCCAGTGGACCTGACACTAGCTACAAAGGTATCTACTTCTACCAGAACAAAGCATGTGGTTTCTTCAGCAAACACAGCTAAGAAAATTGACAGAAACATGGGACAGGACATGAAGACATTCACAGTGGAGAGTCTGGAACAAACTTGCAAATTGAACCAGATTAAAAATGCCTCGTTAGTTTTAAAACGTAACAGAAAATTGCTCCTCAGGCTACAGCTTTCCTAGAATTATGAAGAAATTATACAAAAGAGAACCCTATTTAACTTTTACTTGCAAAAAATACATCAAAAAGACATTCAGAATTGGGAAAAGCACCATTCCATGAGAAAACCTGCTCGTATTCCAAAACTACTTAAACCGCAGCAGGAAAACAGCCCAGAAGGTATTTTAAGGGATTTGATGCTGCCTGCTGGCAAACAGCTATCATGGTGGAACAGAAGCTGGTATGGGCTCCAGAGCTGGCAGCTCTGAAATTATCACTGCAAGATTTTATCTATCATCTTCTTCATCAGGGCAGATTTTGCCTAACTCAGAAATCTGGGTTTGCTTCCAATTACAGCATTAAAAAACGAGGGCAAAAATTTCAATCGAGAAACTTACTTATCCCATAGCCAAAGAATACTATGTGGATTAATCATTTCTGTTCACATGCTTTATTTGCTTTTGTCAGGGGCAGGAGAGTTAATAGCATATTTGGGCATAAACAGTGAGCACATGACAGTTGAGATGCTCTAAAAGACAACTCATGTATGACCTTATTTCAGACTAAGACTTGGATCCATTTAGCTGATTTAACAGTGCTACAACAAACAACATGGATAATTTCCTGCTTTGTCTTAGGTAGGAGAAGCTGGCAGCTATCTACAGAATGAATCAGAGATTTTTCAGCATTACAATTTGGGGCATAACAAGTGCAGCAAGTATGACTGAGCTTTCTTTCCCCTTTTGTAAACCCTTAAAAAATGACTGTAAATATTGTTCAGTAAACAGATAAATAATGTTATTGTTATTTAATAGGCCTATTTTTCAAACACAGTTATTTGTATTTTGTATACCTACATTTTTGTTTAGAGTTAAATCAGAAGTACAAAAGAAATCATTATTGAAATCGTGTAACATAATAAGCCAATGCGAACAGATATTCTGAATTTATACTTCAACTGAGTACAAAATAACAGCGTCCATAAGAATGATTTAGCAGTTTAAAAGGATGTGATATTTCTTAAAACAGAAGCCCCAATACCCTGATAGGAAAACCTATTAATATTTAATGCAATATTCTCCGGGCTTCCTTTTTGTCAAACTGCTAAACTTTAATAAAACGAAATTAATATTTTCAGTGAAATAAAAGTTATCTGTATTACTCTAGTAGACACTTAAAAATAGGCTAAATGAAATTGGCAGCTGTATATAAAAACTCATTTAATTTTCACAAAAGCTTTTAAGTACTGTTGCAGTGAGAAATCAATATTACCTAGCTGACATAACAGTGAAATAGTTGGGTGCAATGCAAAAAAAAAAAAAGTGCAATCAAAGTAAATGAACTGTGATCATACCAGCAGGCCTAGCAAAATTAGCTTTAATCTTGGGAATACTTATGAAGTATACGTGTAATTTTTCATGCTAAAATTTCACCTACGGTTCAAGGCATAACAATAAAACACTTTTTTGATAGGTACACAAAAGAGTTTGATTGGAATTACTTATCTACCAAGCAAACTTATACTAGAAAACATGAACTTCACAACCAAACAGAATGTTTCTGTCTCAAATTTTGGTTTCACGTCTGCTTATTAGGACTGCCTCCTGAGTGAATTAATTATCATTAAGGAACCACACACATTGTATCCAGTCCCATTAATAATATCTTTTAAAATAACCCTTCAGGTATCTTGGCAGGCATGGCAAAATTAGTATTTAATATTTCTCTATTGAACTAATTAGGATGAACATAAAATATGAAATACAGGATTTGTAAAAATATTTTCTCATGAAATTACACATAATTATAGTCTTTTTCAGCTATGTGTGCCTTTTAATATGGTACTTAATCTCTATTCTCTTCTATGAAAAATGTGAAATAATAGCAGGACCTATAAAGCTTTTCTTGTACCAATGAGCTGAAGAAAACTCATCTGTATTTAATGCAATATTCCCTTTGTATTTGTCATCATGAACACATTTATAGTATAGAAGTCACACTAGATTAGAGATTGCATAAATATTTTCTATACATTATCCACTACGGTTTCCATATGTCAGTAATTTCAAGCCTCACCAAATAATTTTGGGTCTGTTAGAATCAATTTGACCTTTCTGATTCCCTCTCTCCCTGATTTAAATCATAAGTAATATAATCATATTAGCTAACTACACTTCCATTATATTATTTTTTTAAATAAAAGCATTTCTTCTCTGAAGACTAATGATAGGCATTCGTTCTGCAACACAGTAGAATGGCCACCACAGCAATAAAAAACCACCATAGCCATGTGCATCTTCTTTCATTTTTCTAGTCGTCTTTTTGTCCACCTGACAAGCCATCTGCCAGCAGAACTTTGTAGTGGAGTACCTAAAACCCTCATGACTATTAGATAAGCAACCATTTTTCTCCTATATAAATGTTCCTACTTCAGTAAGGACTATACAAGCCCTCAAGAAAGCATTTGTTGAGAGCAAGGTCCACTTCAGAGTGAGATTTTGGCAATGGAAGTAGAAAATATGCTACCACATACAATAAAGAACAACACAGGGATTAAACTGATGAGGTAAAAGAGACAAACAGACAAAAGTAGGAAAGATCTGGAATTTCCTTGGAAAAGAGGCTTCTGCTTTACTAACAAGGTGACAACACCTTGGAATAAGCATCTGCTAGTTATAAATGCCAGTAAAGAGAAAATGGAGTAATTAAGGTATCCACAAACAGAACATAGAATAAATGTGGGAGAAGAAAACACAACTTTTTCTCATCTGGTACTACACTATTTAAATTTTTGGAAGTACCTGTTCCAGTGCCTGGCTTTCGGTGCATTAAGTGGCCATGCAAAGGAGGCCCTCTGCATCCCATGGGAGGCACAAGCCAAAGCAGCTTGGCTGGAAGAAGAACTGAAGCCCTCTAAAGAAAGGTCCAGGCCAAAGCAACTCATTTCACACGACTGAATAAGAGAGACTCTGGTAATGATTATTCACTGACACTCAGTTCTGATGTGTTTTTTAAATTATATAAAACAGCTTATAATGCTGTCACCGTGGCAAGTCTACAACTGTTCCTATGATATTGCTGAATTACTTTGTTTGCTGCTTCTGAAAACCAAAAAATGATACGGGATATCTCATTTCAGACAGCAGCCCCTTCTCTTCTTGCAAACTTCTCATATGTTTGGTGGTCTTTTCTCTGCCAAAACCATACCATCTCCACACATGTAAGTATTTTTGCCCTGACTGTGAAAATATCCTATTACCAGAAGATCAATTTAATTGGGAAGATACATTGTTAAAACTGTATTTGGTTGTAAATTCTTCGTGTTCTTTAAATAGAAAATTCCACCTAAAGTAAATGTAAACTAGCAAGTGGAAAGATACCTTATGTGAAAAAGAAATGCTGCCTTGCAGAGCAGAGGAGGAGATAAAAACCTACTGTATATGTAGAAGGTGACATTCTGGCGCTAATGTAATCTAATGTAACCAAGAAGCAGAAAGCAGGGGGAAAGATGAAAATTCCAAACTCTCAGAAAATTTTCTCTCTCCTGCTTACGGTTGCCTGCTCTAATTTCAGTAGATCTTTTATTTTGAGAAGGTGGGGGTAGGGAGGAAAAGGAAGGCAAAAAAGGCAACACAGCAAAAGAAGAATTTAACTTTCAAAAACTGCAAAATCATCTTCTTTTCATTTTTGCAACAGATTCTGTAAACCTAGCCAAATTCTGCGCTTAGTTAAAAACAGAACAAGTAAAAATAGATGCTAGAAACTAGGCAAGATACCACAAAAGTGAAGCCAAAGAATTCATATCAAATCATGGGATATGCTTTGTGAACGATAACACTGTGGAGTAACTCGGGATGATTTATCACCAAAATAAAGTTGGTCTTCCTAGAATGCATCAAATAATTGTGGTTGCTGGTACTGACGCGGTTGAGTTGAACTTCCTCAATGGTTATTTTTTGTGGTTAAGGGAAAATGTTTGCGTACCCTGTCAGTAGGCTCATGCAGGCGATCGAGTACCTCACTGTATTCTGATATTTCATGACAACAGATTTTAAACTAATTCTTGTGAGTATGCTTGATGTTAAATTTTATTACTGCTATCAACCTGACATTAACATTTTCATTAGGGTTTTTGAGATTTTGCAAACTATGTCTTCTGCCACTAATCCAAGATGTTACATTAAAACTTTCAAATTTTGATGGCGACAAATTGTAATAGAAAAGAAATTCAAATGGTCAAAGTAAGCTTAAGACACGAGCTACTTTCTGTGTTTTACTTACCCTCTCTTTTGCCAATTTTTCTATGCTAACTTCCTTACAGATTATTCTTTCTTTTGGCAGTTAAAATGAGCTCACTTCTCAAAAACGATGAAAAGTGAAATTAAAAAGAGATTCCTGTTTCATACAAATGTCTGTAAGCTGGCACTACTGGAAACCACAGAAGCCCCATTTCCATATGCAGTTGTGAAGAGCTCTGCACAGCACCAGGTCACTCCACTTGGATGATGCAAACCCGCTCCAGCTGCTGTGGCTGTTTGCAGGCATGTGCTGGTTTTGGCTGGGGTAGAGTTCATTTTCTTAACAGTAGCTCCTATGGGGCTATGTTTTGGATTTGTGCTGGAAACAGTATACAGAATACAGAGATGTTTTAGGTACTGCTGAGCAGTGCTTACACACAGTCAACCCCTTTTCTGCTTCTCACACCACCCCACCAGTGAGCAGGCTGGGCATGCACAAGAAGCTGGGAGGGGACACAACTGGGACAGCTGACCCCAACTGACCAAAGGGCTATTCCATACCATATGATGTCATGCTCAGCATATAAAGCTGGGGGAAGAAGAAAGAAGGAGGGGATGTTCAGAGTTATGGCGTTTTGTCTTCCCAAGTAACCATTACGCATGATGGAGCCCTGCTTTCCTGGAGATGGCTGAACACCTGCCTGCCGATGGGAAGCAGTGAATGAATTCCATGTTTTGCTTTGCTTGTGTGTGTGGCTTTTGCTTTACCTATTAAATTGTCTTTATCTCAACCCCTGAGTTTTCTCATTTTTACTCTTCTGATTCTCTCCCGCAACCCATCACGGGGGAGTGAGCGAGCAGCTGTGTGGTGCTTAGTTGCAGGCTGGGGTTAAATCATGACAAGGCAGTTATGAAAGGAGCTTGCAAGCCTCCAAAAATATGGCAGAGAAGGAAACCTCCAAGGTTAAGTGCTCTATGAGACAGTCTAAACATGCTCCTGTATTCATACACACATAATGCCTCCTGGTCAATTTTAGCATTTGTTGTGTCACTGGGATTTAAATAGGATACTTCATGAGGACTGTCAGGATTTTGTGCTACTCCCACTCATACCAACAAAAGGCAAGGCCTAGGCCTCAATTAAGCAAATACTTTCTACAACTTCTATTTTAACTTCATCTCCTAAGTTAACAATTTGTTCCACGTTAAATGACAGATTACATGCTACTGTGCAAGACAACGCAATAAAGGTTTGCCGTATCAGAAACCTCATTGGATAAGCTCATAAAAAAGTTTCTGCCCCCAAAACATGAATCAAAAAAACCCCAGAACTATGTGTTTGACTTCATCTACCAAAGTTAGTATTTTCTAGCAAAAAGCAATCTACCAAATGCATTCAAAAATGGAACATGGCTCCCAAGTTGTAGAGACTACTATGGTCAGTAGTGTCCTTTTTTCCCAATTAATCCACAGAACTTCCATTGGTGTTAATGTGAGCAGAGCAATATTGAATATAGTCTCATCTCTACCTATGAGCATAAAGGCAGCCAGCCTAGGTCAGGATCTTGTTTCTGACAGTGTCCAAAAGGACAGGCACAGTAGAGATCACAGCATGGTCACTATATAAAATACATTTTCCAGTGCTTCCTGTTCTGCAACCAAGGGACTTCTGCAGCTCAGGCAAACGTGGTTTCTACACGCATCATGGAAGTACCAAGAATTTGTCTTCTGGGCACTTTTCTAGTCTCTCCTCGATTCCATGTGAACTTTTAGCACCCACAGCAACTGCCAGAAAGGACTTCTCTAGCTTACATAGGTATTCTGTGAAACGCTCCATAAATGAGTCAGCTGTTAATTTCATTTGATGCTCGTTAATTCCTGTACCTGAAAATGTGGAGAACTACTACATCCTTACGAAACACGTGATTTTACACAACCCTGTCATATCAGCTCTTCGGTAGTCCTTATTTCACACTGAAGAACCTTATTCAGGGTTTGTTTAACTGGGGGAAACTGTTCAATACTTTTCCAGAATACATTAGGAGAACTTAGAAATCTGACTTTAATTCACAAACATCACAGCACATACTCACTTGAGCATTTGCAGAGCTAAAAACACGAAAGTTCAAAATAATAGTTAAAAGTCATATTTTAACAGTTGGTATGTTCAAAGTTTTGAATCTCTTAAATCCTCTGAAGAATCAAGTCAAATTTATATTAGTGGCAAAGAAATGAAACTGGACTCCAAAATGGGTGAGAGTTATTCATAGCAATGCAAGTCATTGGACGTGGCATCACAGAAATCTCTTAGCATGACTAAAATAGAATTCTGTACTACACAAAAATGATGAGTAAGGGGTGTTAATTTTCTTGGTGTATGAAACAGAACTGAAGCTGAATGATCCTTTCATTATTTTTTCAGTTCCATTATTCTTGCACCAATAATAAAATTAAATAAAATAGTTATTGTTGTTATTTCACAAGTTAGTATGACAGCCTGTCTCTTTAAATTAATTTAATTCTGGAGGACACAGGATAACAAGCTTTTTCAGTTCTGACCACAGTTCTGATTATGAAACCCACTTAAAATGGCTTCACAAACCCAAATATTAATACAAGCAAATAATTTCTCTTCTCTTGGGTCACAATCTCTGATGTGGATCTGTTAAAAAGTGAGTAACACTTTCATGAACTTTATTTCATGTCACCCAAGACAAACTGAAATCTTGAAAACTTCCCAAAATACAGAGTAAAACAGATATATTTCTCCATCTGATGAATATGAAAAATATGTAGCAAAGTTTTAAATCTGGAGACTGACATAAAAAGAAGAATATATAGGGTTAATATTGGTGTAGACAGCAGCTAGTAGGTGAACAGTCTTGCAAAAAACTGAGAATATACCCCATCTGTGAGTAATTGCATAATGGATTCACTATTTACCTTATTCAATTATTTATTCACTTTGCACTGAAAGCATGGATGTTGCCTAATTATTAAGAAAGCAAAGAGACAAGCAGCACACAACATCAGTTGATTATATATTATATACCCAGTTGCATTCTTTACATAAATATAAATTGCTTAATTGGCTAATTCAGTAGACCTTAATGTGCCATTGCTGCAAAGGTGATCAACAGCAACCTTCTTGGCAATTATATGACAGAAAAACAGAACAGGCTGCAGATGAAGCATTAATCACTTCAGTTTATCCTTTCATCCTGTCTGTGTTGGGGGGAAAAAAATAGGAAGTTAAATATAATGTTCTGAACTTATTTCAATAATACCACTTATAATTCAACAGGATAAGCAGTAGTCCCCATTCCAACTTAAAACTGCCTTTCTTGAAACTAGGCTTTGAAATGTTGGTGTATTTCCTTGCTGTACACTCTGCACAACAGCCTCTCTCTTCTATAAGGTTACACTTACATATGCAGAAGAGTATGTATATTAGAGAAAAAATATTAGCCAGAGTATCTTATGTATTAAAACAATCAATTGTGAATTCATTTTTGAAAAAAAAAAAAAACAAAAACAAAACCACAAACATTTTATGACAGCAGATGATCTGATGACATCTTGGCTTGGCTGCAGGCACCCTATCAAGTGTAGCAAGGGAACAAGAATTCAACATAGTAGAGAAATGATGCACTTCCCCGTCAGGGGCAAAATGAGAAAGCCAGTTGTCCACAAAGCAGTAGCAGACTGAACGATACTAGCTTTGCGTTAGTAGTTTTCCAAATTTGTTTGCTTGCTTATCATTATAGACGAAGAAACAGTGCTATGATGCAGCCAGCCAGGAGTAGTGAAGTTAAGAAAATGTATGCCTGAACATATATCAATGCCATGATATGACAGCAAAGTTCTCAGAGCAAATGAAATTATTGGAACTATGCAATCTATCCACTTCTTTTTTTTCCCTATTTTGATTAGTAACCTTCTGCCATGTTTACTGTGAACCAGAACACTTCTATCATCTCTGAGGGATACAGATATTCTCTTTACTTGAATATATTTTCTGTTCTTGGAAAAAGTCGGTATTCCAGCAAAGGTGCATACATTTCTTAACCTATGGGTTTTTTTCTGCAAATACAAAGTTTGGACTTTGGACTAATTGATACAAAACGGCTAAATGCCTGAAAATTAGATAGGTCATTTTGTGTGAATGAGTGTTGTCAAGTAAGTGCCCACTTATAGCAGAAGACCAGAGGTAAATTCCTGGTGAAGGTCTAGCTGCATATCTGTTAACAAATGAGCTTAGGTATATTTAGTAGAAAGAGTCTGAGACAAACTCATCCACAGCTCTCTGCCTGCCTATCAATGCCACAGGAAAACAGGGCATGTGTCTACATACTGACTCATGCATTTTACAGCACAACATCATGGTGAAAAAATCATTTTTATCAAAGGGCAGCCCTCTCCCAGGTAGTAAGTGCCAGCAGAGAGATCAGAAGCATCTGGGGATGGTAACACCTTAAGCTGTTGAGCTACAATCTGCCAGAACTCATTTGTCAGAGTCCGGAGGCAGCGGGAAGCTGCCGTCATCTCTCCAGATGCGGGTCAGATGAGATGTGTACAATTCCACGGGCCTGAGGGATGCAGCGTCCTTTTCAAGACTGTTTTTCCCCCCTCAACCTCTTGGCTTTCAATGTCAGTTGTAACTAAAAGCAAAAGTTAAAGATTAAGTCCCAGTAAAAGGGTTTCTCTCAGGCAGATTCTTACCTCCACCCCCAAAATAGAAAAGGAAAGCTAATGTAGTCCATAATAGGTCACTCATCTCTTCCCTGAGAGCTATTTTAATTAATTTTCATGAAGCGGAGCTGGTTTTAGGGGACCAGCTGGGAGCAGACTGTGGCCCAGCAGCAGGGCACCTCCTCCCCATCACCACCCCTGTCCTCTGGAGCAGCAAGGGAAGCAGCTGGGGAAGGGGACCAAGCCCTGCGGCCCTGCTGGAGCCCAGGGGCAGGCAGCGGGGCAGGCAGCCCCACCAGAGCTGCCTGAGGAGCAGAGAGTGAACGGAGCCTGCCAGAAAACACCTACCACCACCTTGTAACAGTTCACTTCACCAAACTGTCTAAAACAGCATCTTAAAGCCCCTAAGCACAGATTTATGAAAATGTGGTGTAAAGGTGTGACTATTTCAGAGGAACTGAAGTCTAAATCTCCATAAATGGTCTCTTCTTTTGATGGATTGCATGTTTTGTTTTTTTTTTTTTTAATCAACACCTGTTAAGAATTCTCTGAGAAAGGGGAATTATAGCAGATTTATTGTCAGAAATCAGAGGATGTCCACTTCAGATTCAGAATGATTGTCTATTATGCTACCAGGCAAGTAGGATAGATTTGCTTTCTTATCATAAATAGAACAGTAAATTAATATTACAGCATTTTAAATGCAAATTTTGTAAAGCACACTTTAAATCATGAGGAGCATTCACAAGCTCTATTCTGAAGTTATACCCTTGTAAGCAAAGATAAAAAGAAGAGAAAATAAATTACTTCCACCCTAGCTATCTTTTTTTGAAACCATTTACCCTGTAAAACCATACCCTTAAATCACTTGAATTTACACCTTAGAGATTTAGGAAGTACTAGATGTTTAAAAGTCAGTTTAACTAGCACTACTAGATAAGTATACAAAGAGGTTCCCTGGTTTTGCTACCCTAACACCTTCAAGACAAACAGGAGGGAGAGACTGAATGACTGGTCGCACGTCTGGCAAAAATACATCATCTTTAAATTACACCACTTCACATGGTTGTATTTTTATTTGCCAAAGGGCACCTACTGCACAAATAGCATCTCCAAAGATGATTGCGCAGAGAAGGTAACTGAAAAAATACTTGGCAACGGGTAAGAAATTAGGTTGTTTAATTTAATAAAGCTACCAACTACAATTTTGTAATACAAAGCCAAAAAAAATAAGCCTGAAACTTGCAACAGAGTGGATTAATATGGAGGTGAATTAGCAAAGCAGGTTTTGTAACAAACCATAGCTAACAGCTAGAGTTAACTAATATACTAACTATAGCTAATGCATTTATTACCTATGTGCAATAAATACATCAGCAAATGAGCTGGTGAGATACATGTATATATGTGTACGAATATATACATGCATGCAATTAGCAACAGAGTAGACCACTGAAAGGGAGTTTACCATGTTGTCTACTTGGACTTTAGTAAGGCCTTTGACACATGTCTCCCACAGCATTCTCCTGGAGAAGCTGGCTGCACACAGCTTGGATGGGTGCAGTCTGCACTGGGTTAAAAACTGGCTGGACGGCTGAGCCCAGAGAGTGCTGGTAAATGGAGTCAAATCCAGCTGGCGGCCGGTCATGAGTGGTGTTCCCCAGGGCTCAGTACTGGGGCCGGTCCTGTTCAACATCTTCATTGATGACCTGGATGAGGGGATCGAGTGCACCCTCAGTCAGTTTGCAGATGACACCAAGTTGGGTGGAAGTGTCGATCTGCGGGAGGGTAGGAAGGCCCTGCAGAGGGACCTGGACAGGCTGGATCGTTGGGCGAGGGCCAACTGTATGAGGTTCAACAAGGCTCATTGCAGGGTCCTGCACTTCGGTCACAACAACCCCAGGCAACGCTACAGGCTGGGGGAGGAGCGGCTGGAGAGCTGCCTGGCAGAAAAGGACCTGGGGGTGTTGGTTGACAGCCGCCTGAACATGAGCCAGCAGTGTGCTCAGGTGGCCAAGAGGGCCAATGGCATCCTGGCTTGTATCAGGAATACTGTGGCCAGCAGGACCAGGGAGGTGATAGTGGCCCTGTACTTGGCACTGATGAGGCCGCACCTCGAGTACTGTGTTCAGTTTTGGGCCCCTCACTACAAGAAGGACACTGAGGTGCTGGAGCGTGTCCAGAGGAGGGCAATGAAGCTGGTGAAGGGTCTAGAGCACAAGTCTTATGAGGAGTGGCTGAGGGAGCTGGAGTTGTTTAGTCTGGAGAAGAGGGGGCTGAGGGGAGACCTTATTGCTCTCTACAACTACCTGAAAGGAGGTTGTAGTGAGGTGGGGGTCGGTCTCTTCTCCCTAGTAATGAGTGATAGGATGAGAGGAAACAGCCTCAAGCTGCGCCAGGGGAGGTTAAGGTTGGATATTAGGAAAAACTTCTTCACCGAAAGGGTGGTCAAGCATTGGAACAGGCTGCCCAGGGAAGTGGTTGAGTCTCCATCCCTGGACATATTTAAAGAACGGATAGATGTGGTGCTTGAGGACATGGTATAGATGGACTTGGCAGTGATAGGTTAACGGTTGGATTCGATGATCTTAAGGGTCTTTTCCAACCTTGATGATTCTATGATTCTGTGATTCTTGGTTCCCTACTCTAATGAACACCTTTCATACCCCCCTAGGACTGATGGCATTCACCAGTGTACAGGCTTTCTCTCCTGACAGCCAAGAGGGCCAACCGTGTCCCAGGGTGCATCAAGCACTGTATTGCTAGCCGGGCGAGGGAGGTGACTGTCCCGCTCTACTCTGCACTGGTGCGGCCTCATCTTGAGTACTGTGTGCAGTTTTGGGCACCACCGTAGAAAAAGGATACAAAGCTACTAAAGAGTGTCCAGAGGAGAGCCACAAAGATGGTGAAGGGTTTAGAGGGGAAGCCGAATGAGGAGCGGCCAAAGTCACTTGCTCTGTTCAGCCTGGAGAAGAGGAGAGTGAGGGGAGACCTCATCGCGGTCTACATCTTCCTCACAAGGGGAAGAGGAGGGGCAGGTGCTGATCTCTTCTCCCTGGCAACCAACGATAGGACCCGAGGGAATGGCAGGAGGATATGCCAGGGGAGGTTTAGGTTGGACATTAGGAAAAGGCTCTTCACCCAGAGGGTGGTGGAGCACTGGAACAGGCTCCCCCAGTTGGTAGTCACGGCACCAAGCCTGACAATATTCAAGAAGTATTTGGGCAACGCCCTCAGACATATGGTGTGAATTTTGGGGTTGTCCTATGCAGGGACAGGAGTTGGACTCGATGATCCTTGTGGGTCCCTTCCAACTCAGGACATTCTATGATTCTGATTCTCTAATGCACCTGTTCAGAGTAGCAGAGTAGTAGCACACAGATTGGAACAGTACCTTCTTTATTGTACATCTCTCCAGCCCAAAAAACATGTCTGGAAACTATTCTGACCTACCACAGATGACAAGCCCCTGCCCTTTTCTCCCCACCCTTCTTTTTGTACCAGGCAGCTAAAATCAGAGGTCAAAAGTGCTATAGATACATTTCCACCACAGGGACCATGGGGTGGGGGAGCAGCTTTGAAGTCAATATGACATTTTCTTCTTCTAATAGGGTAGGCAGAATTTGCAGCCAGCCAAAACAAGCCAGGTCTTGCATGTCAGGGACGATAATCTTGCCTTAAATTATTAAAAAAAAAAATAACAGGAAGAAAAATAAATGCCTGGACTGGAAAATGATAAAACCAAAGAACCTTCAGTGTAGAATTTGTAAAGTCTATTTGAAGGCTTAAAGCAAAAGGCCCAGTTGTTTTTTTTAAACGAATTCATTACTTTGGGGATTGAAGAATGAACACAAGCCCACATTTATAGACAGACTACTGCAGAACTATGCATATATATCACTATAGTAGAAATAGTTATACTAGAGTTGCCTGTAGTGAGAAATTATGCAAACATACAGCACTTCATGTGCAGCCATTTTTTGTTTGTTACTTGAGGAGCGATACAAATTAAAGTTAAAATTCGGCGCATTATCTGACATTTGTGATTGGTATTAAAAAAGGTAAAATCTTCATGGATTAGTCAGGCAAAAGCCAGCAGCCTGGAGTAGCAAACGATGTCATAGAGAACTGAGGGAATACATGTTTTATCAGGTGAGCCTTCTCTTTTATATTTACAATGCAATCCAACTCCAATTTTACTTGTGAAGTACAGGTGAAGTCAGAAAGGCCTGCTTAATCATCTTGAGAGATGCAAGGCTACTGCAATAAGCCAAAAAATTTCAGCAAATTCAGAAGAGAGATAACTATCCAAATAGCCACTCCAAACAGCTAGATAGTTTCACAGAGGAATGAGGGAGAGAGCACAGACAACTACAAGATCCAGCAGTCACAGCAGGTTAGGTCCACTGTTGGAAGCTCTCCTGGTCTGCATTACTCCTCTGCTTGCTGGCCTTCGTTTAGATTGACTGCTTCCACGTTTCAGCCTGGTCTCGTGAAAGCTTTAGGCTCTGTGAGAAGGGGTGACACAAGCTACCACTGCACTGAAAATGCTCTTGTGCATGCAATCTTCTTTCAGGTACGAAAGAAGAACTACTTCACGCCAGTGTTATGAAAATTCCCTTCCCTAACTATTATATCAACCAGTCTTTATAGTATGAAAGTGTATTAACTTTGTTAATATATGTATTAGTTTACATTATACACTGTCATGTAATGAAGTAGTGGAATTTTACTGGAGACTTCGGTATTGTTCATGCTAAAGTGAAACAAACTAAAGAGTAGCCTGGCTCCAGAAATAAGGACTTTGCTTCTTGGAAGCTTAGAGCTGTCCATGAAGGATAAAGGATACCCCTGGACAACCAAGATAATGCCACCATCCTAGCCCCTCTAACACATCCTTGAAACCCTCCCAGTGTCATCTGGCATCACAGATAAGCAACTCTAGCAAGACTGACTCCAGGGACATCTGAATCAATAGACAAGCAGGAAGAATGCTGCAGAAACAGTTGCTTTGCAAAGTTTTACTATTATTAGTAATCACTAGTGTGAGGGCTAGTGATTAGTCAAATCGTGTTCTATCTGAACATTTGAATGTGTAAAACTACATTTGGGGTGCCCCAATTTGGCTGGGACACCTCATGTGCGCGAATAAATATTTACCTTTATAATTCTGTACTTTGTGCCCTAGCCTCTCTTCTCGGCTGGCTCCAGCCATTGCTGTACCTGCTCCACAAGGAGGGAAAACCCACCATGGGGAGCAGATGCTTCCCATCTTCTACACTTGAAGGCTGCTAATGGGCTTCTTCCCAGGTATTAGGCAAGTCCACAATATCAACAGTTATCAGTATAAAGGGAAAGTAGTCTCAATGAAAATGGGTGATACTACAGATCCAAGTGTTTGTCCATGATTCATGAAATTAATGCATGAAAGACACAATTCCTATTTCCTCTCACAGGACAAAGTACTTTGAGGAGAATATTCATGCAGACTGAAAATAACCAGTGTTTAAAAGTTTAGCATTAATTTACACTACTTGTGTTCTTTTTTCAGTTTTTATTTACAAAAGGAGAATAAAAGGCCAGGTAAATACTTGCTTAGAGTTCATGAAAGTTGTTTTATTGGGCCAGTTAACCACAGCTAACCTAGTTCATTTACTCCAGCCATCTACTTTATTTATGCAATACCAAAGCCTTTTTAAACTCTTGGAATACGTTAAGTAATTTTGTTACAAAAAGTCCTTAGAGAGAATTTGCAGAAGCCATTTTTGAAAACAGGATGTTTCTTTTCTGTGTTACTTTCCTAAAGATACTAAGCAGGATAGATTCACAATATCAATACATAAAATATCATGTAAGCTTTTTATTCACAGTACCAAAAAAACCCCAGCCATAATTAAAAAAAAAAAGTATTTATGCTTTTTTAACCCAGCCTGAAGCAAGTGAACAGCTGAACTGCAAGCCAGTGTGAAAATGCAATGAAAGTGCACAATAGTGTACAAAAGGTCATCTAGTCCAACCTCCCTGCAATTGGCAAGGACATCTTCAACTAGATCAGATTGCTCAGAGCCCCGTCCAACCTGACCTTGAGTGTTCCCAGGGATGGGGCATCTACAGCCTCTCTGGGCAACCCGTTCCAGTGTTTCATCACCCACATTGTAAAAAATTTCTTGCTTACATCTAGTCTGAATCTCCTCTCTTTTAGTTTAAAACCATTACCCCTTGGCCTATCGCAACAGGCCCTATTAAAAATTCCCCATCTTTCTTATAAGCCCCCTTTAAGTACTGAAAGACCGCAATAAGGTCTCCCTGGAGCTTTCTCTTCTCCAGGCTGAACAACCCCAACTCTCTCAACCTTTCCTCACAGGAGAGGTGTTCCAGCCCTCTGGTCATTTTTGTGGCCCTCCTCTGGACCTGCTCCAACAGGTCCATGACTTTCCTGTGTGGAGGACTCCAGAGCTGGATGCAGTACTCCAGATGTGGTCTCACCAGAGCAGAGTAGAGAGGCAGAATCACCTCCCTCAACCTGCTGGCCACGCTTCTTTTGATGCAGCCCATACCTACATACATTTTTCTGGTTTTGTTACACAGTAGTAGCATGTAGTACTACTGGGTATTTCAAAATGACATTCCTGCTGGTCTGAATCAGTGCTTACCGAATGAAATCTAAGTGCTATTATAAATAGACAATTATGCTTTTAATATTGTCTCAGAAAGTATGACTGAATCTAATTACTTAAGCATGGGAGCAGGGGCTTTAGTCCTTTGGTTAGATCACTTCTCTCAAAAGCACTAATCCTGTAACTCCTTATTGTTCAGGCAGTCATTTCTCAATCCATTCGTTTACAGAATATACATACGTATAGGTTGAGTTCGGGCATAAAGCTTGCAACACAAAACACGCAATTGCTGTATCGCATGTTGAAACCAAGTGTATAAATGCTAGCTTTGACACCATAGAACTGTGTATTCGGAGTTAGAACAATCCTTTGCAAAACTGGCACTGTAATTTTAATATCTGCATTTGTCCCCTATACCGTGTTTCATTTTTGTGCTACACTTAATTCAAGACAGAGTCATAAAATGAATGCTACTTTACAAGGGTGCATAAACCCCTGCCTGAGTCTAAGCTTAATAAGAACTGAGAAAAATCATGGTATACTCAACAGAATAACCCAAATTATTGATTGCAAGAACAAGCTTTTTAATACAGCATGTTTATTGCATTAACTAGGACACCATTACTCTTTTATTGTCTTTAAATCCAGTTGAATCATTAGCAGTATGACTTGCACAAAGATCAAACTTAACATTTCATTTTTGAAACAACTTATTTTAGTGTCCTTAGCATATGTAAGAAAAGAGGTTAATGCAATAAGGAGGAACTTCCTCCATCTGAAGGCACTGCTGCATCACTAGACAAATAGATTACTTTGTTGCCTTCAACGATAATGCCTATGTTAATTATCATACTCTCAAGACGTTCTGATATGATGAAAATTGGGTAAAATCTTGTATGACCTGGTGGGCAAGGCACACTGTCTTTATCTGGAATAAGTGTAAGAGATAATTAAGCTTCTCAAAGTGAGCAATTTGAGAACAATATGAACCACTGGCTCAACCGCAGCCTGTAAAAAGCTGACTAGAGGTGAACCTGAATGGGCTTTGGCTGGAGGCTGAATGCTACCTTAAGGATCCAGACATGACTTGACATCGCTCTGATATTGTGTCATTGGCAGAGAAAAATGTCGGGGTGCTAAGGATGCTTTGAGAAAAACATAAATAGTGTGCTTCCCATAGTTCTGATAAAACTTCTTCGCTTGCAGGTGGGACTGTGTGCTCTGGCCTACAGTATTGATTTGTCCTCTCTGGCATGCTTCCTGGGGACACGGGCTCTATCTGAAAATCCTTTAAGAAAAGACGGTCTTAGGTGCTGGCTCACAGATGCTTCAGCAGTCTAATCACACTTTTCCAGAGCTTCATCCTTGTGCACACTGCATTTATAGCTCATCTCTCTTGAGACATGCACACACAAAAGTTAAGCAAATGGGACATTTTGGGTACTATGCAGAGCCCTCTAGAAATCATTCTCTCTGTATTTTAAATAGTACAGGATATGCACAGCTCTCGACAAAGCAGTGAAACACCCACTTAGCCACTCCCCTGCAGGTGTTTCACTATTTCCTAACTGAATAATTTTAAGGTTCAGAGAACAGGATCCCAGTCTATACACATTGCTTTTTCCCTCCCCCTCTCTTCTTGGCTGCCAGTTTTTGTTGTGATTTGTTCTGCAATTACAAGCACTCATCTGCAAAGAAAACATTCCTATCTGTTCCTTTCTTTTGTCCGTGCTTTTTCTGCCTCCCGTTTCTTCCAAGATCTATTTTCGTAGCTGAGTCCCCTAACTAGCCTAACTGAGCAATCAATACTTGCTTTTGTTACTTCTCCCTAAGGATGAAACTTGAAAAGTTGATTCATACAAGACAACTGACATCCTTTTGTCCACCAATATTCCATCCAAAACAGGATCAAAGTTTAAGAACTAAACTAAAGCAACTCCACTCTCCCCCGAAGCTTAGTAACAATATCCATCACAAAAATTTATCCTGACACTGTCTTGCAGTTTTTATCTGAACAAAGAAAGAGGCAAAATGCAGCAGGGGATGCAACCTGCCCTCTTAACGAATACGTTCGTTACTTAAATTTGCATGCTGACCCAGAGAGACCTGGGCAATCCTCAATTCTGAGCAGAATAACAATTCTTAGGATTGCCACAGTAGCCTAGAAAGTCAAAGTAGAACAAATTTGTGGAAAAGAATTAAATAGAGAGAAACTTGTAATTATTGAAAATGTTTTCCTCATTGTTGAGACACTTACTTACAAGATTCATAAATAAAAGTGGTGTCAAGGAAACATGAGTTTTTCCCAAAAGGCGTCGTGGCAACCCTGAATACTGCCAATGGTTTGTATCAAAAAAAATAAAGGGTAACTATGTGATTGATAAGAGATTCTTAACATTCAAAGCCTCAAACGATGCAGTATTGTTACTTAGAACGTTTAATTGAAAAAAGCACTTGATTTGGATTTTTAGAAGCTGTTAACTATTTGAAACCCTGGTTAAGCTACTTAGATTTGCATATGTAGATGTTACTTTTTGGTTTTATTAGCGTGTCTTTCGGTGTATGAAAAAAATCAAGTTATTAACATTTTCAGATGATTATTTAAGTCTTTGTTTATTTTCTTCAGTATTTAAAATAACAGCATATAAAAGCTGAACACTGTAGTTTTGAAAGTTAAATAAATAGCTGCAATATAAAATTATATAATAACTATGTTACATATAGTAAGCTACTTAAAATTGTCCACGATTGAATCTGCTCATTTAAGATAAATGGTTGATTAAAATATGATCTTGATCAAGAATTCTAGATCTCTGGCCTGGAACTTCATAGAGCTGCAGGGAAGCCAGCTGAGATTTGAATTAAAAAGATATACACAAAAAACCAGAAGTGATGCATATATTAGACACGCTACTACAGTTTTCATTTCCTACTATTTTTTTTCATTCTCTTAAAGCACTTTTATTGGTGTTAATTTGGAGCAACTGATATCAACATGGTAATCAGCCACCCATGCCTATCCCTCCCTGAATCCTTGTCTAGCTCCATCATTTTACATAAAAACAGTGATTGCTTCCTGGATGGACACAGTTTTTAGTTCTATGAGAACTCTCAGGAAGTCCAAGATTGTTAATAAAAACATGTAAAGAGAAATCCTCAATGTCTACCTATGTCCCTAAGCATTTGCAATCATCTTCTCGCCCACACTTCTCTCCTATTAGCTGTTTATTTTGCCACAGTTGCAATCTTTCAAAGACATAATTCTGTACAATGCTGAGATCAGATTAGCTTACCCTCGCTTAGGGCCAGCTATATGAGTATAAGCTTCCTAGCCACTGAAGGGAGGAATCAATTATTTAGTTGAGGTAAAATGCCACCAAATTCTTGATACATTTTCCCAAGGGAGGAACAATTTAGCACTTTTTATGATAATACAACATAATTCCAATGTCCTTCTTGCAAAGTTAATGATTATAGCATGTCTTGACTGACATTGCAAGCCATTTTCTCTCTCCTTTTTTTAATAAAGCTTGAGGAATACAGATTTTTTAGATCCCATGACAGAGCTCTCCTAATTTGTGGTGACATTCTTCCCAAGGATCAGTAAACATGTGAACAGATGCATCATCGATTTTGCTCTCCTGTACATTAATGGATTTTCAATAGTATTCTACAAAACAATTAACAGCTTCTTTATTCCAAATAAAAATTAGCATTTTATCTTCAAGACTGCCATACTACTAAAATAAAAGTAATCCCCTCCCCTCTGAACAGCAGAAACTTTTTTTCACATTTGTGCAATGCCCAAACTTGAAGAACAATGTTTGACACAGTAACGATTGTTCCATTGTTTCACAGCTTTAATGTGGATTAAAGTACTTTTGAAAGAATATTAAAATTAATAATTCTACTGCAATGATCTGACCCAAATTATTAGAAATTACTTCTAGTTATTTTAGAGATACAGTTCATAGCAAAAGGAAAACCTTTTCTTTTGATGCAAGACCTACTCCCATAAGTAGATTGCCAATGTATCTCTTACTGTATTCGCTTCAATATTGGAATGAAAATGCCTCTTTTTTTTAGAGGAACGATGATTTATTCTACACATCTACCAGCATGCTGAGTTCACTATAACACATCTATTGATGAGAGCTGTTTGCTCTCATTCTTTGTCCTTTCATATTCAGTTATTTTTTCCCTGGATCTTATACAAGAGACTACTGTTGCTTTCTCTGACAATTACAGGCTTTGTCATCAGATATAAAGTTCTGCTATTTTTAAGACACTAAATAAATTGAGCCCTCCATCCTACTAGAAAGTGTATGATCTTTTATTTGGGATTACATTTCTAGGATTTATTTGCCCTATCTTTGAATCCCAACTCAACTGCCTAAAACAAAATTTGATGGTCCACAGCAATAAGGCTGTAAAAACCCACCCTTCTGAATAGTAGTGACAAGTGGAAAATGGTTTATAACCACTTTGTCATCTAACTCGAGAATTGTTTTTACAAAAAATAATTACATTTTGCGGCAAAAATAGCTTCCTCTCTTTCTAGGGTAAAAATGTAATTTTCCAATTATGAACTTAATAACAAACTGTAAACCAGTAAGGCTGTATTCCCATGCCTAAAGAAAATTCTATCTGGCTGCACACAGGAGCAGAATGAAAATTAACTTTTTCTTTTTTTTTTTTTTTTTTTTTTTGGTAGTGGTTCTTTTCTTCAGTCATATGCCAAAACCAAACTAGCAATAAGTATGTGAATCGCACTCTACCAGTGAAAAAAAACCCTTATCATGAGTAGTAGCAATGACTCATTGGAAAGAGAGATAACTCAGGATAACCCAGATAACCCCGGGGAACTGTGTGAAAGACTTTAAAAATCCCCTTTTAAAGCAACAGCAGGCAGGCTGCAAAAGAAGCAAGCAATCTAATCCTAGCATTCAGCCTCACAGGCTCCAAAATACTTTGGACAGCCTGTTCTTTCCAGCTGCTAGAGGCAAGTGGAGATTCAAATTCATAAGATACTTTGTATTCAGAGACTGATAAGAAACGCAAAAATTCGTTACAAAAATCTAAGTGGCAAGGAAAGAAAGCCTCTAACTGGGCATTTCCCTAAAATCTCTTATTAGTACAGATAATACATTATCTTTCAGTAATTTTAAGTAGCTGGTTAGTTATTTGGCTCATCTGATGCATACATTAAATTCTTTCCGCAATAACTGAATTTACTGTTTTATTACTGACTTGTTTTTTTAATTTATTCTAGTAATGCAATTTATTTTATTCTCTCCAGAGCAGTTGATATTCATGGGGACATGGTGCAAAACATCTACCAGCAAGGAGAGAATGTGACTAATCAATCTTTGCATCCCATACATTACGTTATGAAGAATCCCATACATTATGTTTCAGAGAATCTATTCTTTCTTCTGCCTTACTAACGAAAACCGAATCCATGTTACACCACATTGGATTATCTGAACCCCTTCAATGTAGCTTCCTATGCTAAATAAAATAAGTTTGACTTGATAAAAATACCATACAGATATTAGTGAGGCGACCCTAAACAGTCAGGGCTATTCAAGTCTATCCTGAACAAGTCAAAGTAGTAGCTATAAAAACTGGAAATAATGATTTAGGTATAGCAATCACATACCACTATGTGAAATATGTCTATAAAAGGTTTGTTTGAATCGCCACTGTTATTTGTATTTTTTTTTTTTTTAATCTGGGGACTCAGTCTGACCCACAAACCAATTTAATTAGGCCTTAAATAAAACAAAGAATTAAGACATGAAACAACAAATGAGAACTGTAAATAATACACTTTCTCTAGTTCACAGTAACCACATATAAGCACTCCCTATAGGTCTCCCAAAACATCAGATTGGTAACAATTTTATCTATCATAACAGTGCCATGGAACTATAATTTTCTGTCGCATGCAAGGAAAGTAATCTGTCACCCAACAGCAATTTCAAAACACCTTCATGATCTCCAAGGCAGCCCCAGAGGTACTAAACTGGCAAACAAGGATGGATGTGAAATGAAAAAAAAAAAAAACCAACCCAAAAACCAGACACAACAACAAAAGCACAAGAATAAAAAAAACAAAAACAAAAACATTTTTATGCACATTTTTATAATCTGCTGCCTTCTTGGGCAACTGCTACTTAAATATACATTGCCATAAATTACATGACTGCCAGATGCCAACGTCTACTGCAATGTTAGCAACATTCTGCTTAAACATTTACTTGTTCTCAGAAGCATTGCCTCTTTGTACCTGACATACTCATCAACTCTTTCCCATCTCCCTCCCCCTCAAGTACACTGAAATGCTGGAGAACTATCAGCACTTTTGATGGTTCCTACTGCATCTTATTGAAATCACAATATTTTTGAAGTGCTCAAATGCTAGTTTGATTTGTCTGAATGTATGTTAATATTGATTCTCTTTCACCTCTGCTGTAGTGATCAATGCTTATCTACTTTATAGGTCTCTGACAGCGCTTTCCTGTGTAATTACAAATCTCTCTTTGCTTGCTTACACTATATAAATGGGAGTTTCTCTGTGATATATAATGAAGCACATACAGTTGTCATTGCCTGGGACGCTTTTATTATCAAACTCAGCAAAGCAGCAATATCACTGCCGTAGTTGTAATATCACTTAGCAATCATCACTACCATTTGGAGTGAGAAGTTTGGTATTCTGGGGAAAAAACCTAAATTAGATTTCTACAAAGTAATTCACATATTTCCTTACAATGTTGTTATTTACGAGCACTTTTAATAATTTCCTCATACAACTTAAAACCAATGATTTTGTTCCGTTTCAGCAATGATAGTACAGGTATACTTGAACCATTCTGAATTTCATGATTTGCCAGATTATTGAAATGTAAATAAGGATTTGTCCAAGCAACAGTTAACTACCTCATTCGCTCTTCTGTAAAGTTCACCCACATAGCACCTATTACCTAGAATCTGAGACAGAAACAAAAAAACAGACAGGACACTAAAGGCTCCACAAATTGGAGACTAACTTATTCTTCCAATTGGGTATTTAGCAATGTAAAGGCTATTTATAAATAATTTTCCACAAAATTGGAAAAAAGATTCTAATGAGGACATGATCCTTTAAGCACAGCTCAGTCTAACGTATCAGCTATGGGATGTCAACCATCCAACACTCGCAATCTGGAAGACGTTATGAGGAGAGGAAGGAAGAGAGAGAAGGCCATACTCTTCCAATCCTCTCGCAATATAAGAAATGCAGAAAATAAGATGGCAGGGCTTTTTGCTCAGTTGCAAAAGAAGGAATTGAAACAGTCTAGGAGCAACCTGCAAGATCAGGTCTTGGTGCTCTGAGGTTTCACATTTATATTCATGACCTGAAGTAAACTAAATCATCACTGATAACAATTACAGTTTCAACAGAGATGAAGGAAATGGAGAACACTGAATTGCCTAGGTAAAGCAACCTGAATTTCTTGATAAGTACAAGCAAATAGCAGGATTTGGAAGATGAAGAAACTCAAAGTCTTACATGGAAGATACAAAAATGCAGGCCATACTTTCAGAATAACAAGAAAATCTGATATGGGAAGGAAGACTCATAGATGTGCCACAACAACCAGCTAAACACAAGCAGCTTACATGATAATAGTTAAAACCTAAAAAGCTTACTTTAGAAGAACACTCCAGGAACTTGAATTATTTTGCTTTCAAAGAGAAAGTTAATGGAGGAACATAAAGCATGGAAAGCTAATGGAAAGCACAAAGTACCAACAGCAGTATCCGCATTTAACTATACTTTAAAAAACTTTAAATTAACTATAACCTAACTAAACTAAGTATAAAATAACAGTAGCATATTCTACTGTATTTTAACTATGGTAGGAAGATAAAATGAGATGCAGTATCTGGAAGTTAAACAAATCCAGACTGCAATTTACCTGAAGGATAATTGGTTGCTGAGACAAATAGCCAAGGACTGTGGCTGTCCCTTTCATTAATCTGTTTCAACCAAAAGTCAATCTTTTCAAGAAGACATGCTTTAGTTCAATCAGGAATGAATTCAGAAAAGTCTTAATGTCATGCGATAGGCAGGTCACACTTGATCACACTTGTCCTGCCTGACCTATTGATCTATGAATGAATGTTACATTAACATCTTTGAGGCCGGCATTTTATTTATTAATACTGTGAGTATTCTGCATCAAATGAAACTAAAGCAATGTGTCATAATATGGCATTTGACTTGAAAAGGACAAAGCAGAAAACCCAACTGTCATTACTTTGTCACATACACACATGCTTAAATCTGTAGCTACAAAATGTTTTTATTTTTCTGCTTAAGCCATTGAGTCCCAAATGATTTACTGGTCTTTGAATCTTAAAAGAAATAGCTATATTTAAAATACACTCCCATTAACTACCAAAGGAGAATCTGAAGATCAGCCTTTGAAACTGATGACAACAGAAAATGTGGGAAAAAATGATCCAAAAGAGATCCGAGATTGTGTGAGCAATGTGCAGGTTTCACTTCTCATTGCATTAGTACTAGAAATAATGATAATTTTTATGGTACATTTTTGAGTTTCATGTTTAATACAGCTTATAAAAGAAGTTCAATATTACTCCCTGATGTATTACTATTCTGCCAGTGTACAGCTGCCAACAGTAGTTAAATCTGATTAAGGCCCCCTGCCGAGTTAATCAATCTGATAATGTCAGACATTATTAAGGAAGCATAAATGATACGGTCACACTGTCTATTATCAGTGGCATGTACACCAGTGCCTTTGTCTTCACAGAGCACTGAAGCTACTTAAAATAGATAAGCATAAAAAGGATAAAAGGCATTATAAACTTCCAGTCTCAAACATTTATATGTTAATTCCTGCTAAAATACAGCTATTTAATACAAGATACCTTCATTTATTTTAGGGGTTTGGGGAATAACAAAAAAAATTAAAATTTTAGAGCAACAAAGTGCAGCTTAAGAATACTTTACATCATTCTGATCAATGCAAACTTGTTTCTAAATAATAAAAAGTCTTTTTGTTTTAGAACAAATTCATTTTACAGAAGCTATGTCTCAGTTTGAGGCATACTCATGCACAAACCCCACACGTCTTCAGAACAGTTACATGCTACTCGACCTACTCAGAAGTCAGTAGACATTGCTTCTATGCTACCATTTCACTAATACATCCTAATGCTGAAATTATTTGTGTTTTGAAAGGGAGCTGCTTCTTTTCTGTTTACATTGTATCAAAAAGCAAAGTCATATCTATTTACGCTGAACTGCATTTAGTCTTTGGATTTCAGCACTATCAGCAAAAACATCTATCATTAGCTCTAATGCTAATCAGCTCCTCAACAGATGAAGGCTTTGTAACACCTGACCCAGTACAGTTCCTTTGCAAAACGTGTGAAAAATTGCAGAGGACAGAAGGACACATCATGTTATTTCAGAACAGCAGACTGCATACATGCAAGGGGTGGGGGGGAAATAAGGGCAAAAGAAAGGCAGCCAATGAAACACAAGTTGCAACTCTAAGTATTCAGTAATTGTTTCTAGCATAAAAGAGAGGTTGAGACAAACTCCTCTCCTAGAACTGGTGGAAAGGCAATTCCTTTAGTGGCTTACGATCCAAGAGAAGTTAGAGGCTGATCCCTACTCTACCTACAGATAATTTCCTGGGTACACAGCCAACGTGCTAGAGTCCCAGATAAATACCTGTAATGAAATCTGTTCAGCTGTTCCTTACTTGGTTCAGCACTGTAAGTAACATCAATTATCCCTTCTATATAGCTATCTATTTTACTGATAGACCCTATCAATCTAATGTTCAATCGAGAATGAAATAATGAGTAGCTTGCAGGACATGAATACCTGAGAATTATAAATGTAGGCCAGATCCAGTCAAGGAACAGACTGCCTAAATTGTTATGGGGATGATGACAGACTATCACATCACAAACTTAAAGACTGAGTATCTATAGTTTGGTAAAAATTTTATACAGCATCTTCCTATGCTCCTCTAGAAGCAGAGATGATTTAGATAATGTTATGTAATATATATACAGTGGTACGTGTCTTTGGTAGATTCAAGATCCCCGCCCGTTAAGTCAATACCTTGACTAGGAAGAAGCTCTCAGTTTTTGTGCAGGGCAAGAGTCATTACAGACCAGTCTGAAATATATGCATATGTTTATACAGATATAACAGGCACTTTCTATAACTGCAAATCACAAATGTAGAATTTAGCAGCATAATATTTCTTTTTCCACCATTTTTTCTTTTAGAAGATTTTTCTGCCCCATGTTTGTTTCCTAATATTCAGCTGCAGTTTACTTGCAGTATTTTTAGTTTGTTTTCCCCATTTAAGAATAAAAGAGAAATAAACCAAAATGCTGCTTAACTGCCGGATTAACTCTAGTTCAAGAACTGAGATGCAACAGGTATTTCCAGTTACAACTGTCAGAGAAAGGTTAAAGTATAAGATTTTTCGAAGAAAAGACCACAACCTATGTTTAATCAGGGACATCCAGTCCTTATCATGCTGCCTTTTAGAAGAAAAGGTGGATTTAGCCCGTGTTAGTTCTTTAAAAAACAGCAACAACAATTTCAAAACTTGCTACAATTTTAAAAGAAACAGAAGTGAAACAGAGTTTTTTATTTTTACAGAACATCTTCTTTTCCTCATTTTTCTTCCCTGCCTTCAAAAAAACCAAATCTCACAAAAAACCCAACCTGGAGATCAACTGGTAAAAATAGGAAACAAGCAAGATGATAGTGCCAGTAAGCAACAATTTATTATGGGTTTGTGCCTCAGGGCTGAGTTCCCATGTGGATTCTCTAATGTCTAATATGGCTTGTATTTGCATAATAATATTCCCACAGGGCAAAAGTCTCTTCTTTATCAGTCATCTTATTTCAAGGAACCTCATATGAATTTAATGTATCTGAAACCTCTTTCCCTCTGTCAACTTTGGTTGAAATTTGGCCAGTGATTGGGGGAAGGGACAGTACTGGGAAGAAAGGTGCAGCTGACAGGACTGACAGGGATATGTAGGCAAATGAAGTGCATAAGTTGCATTTCACAAGAACACTTACCCAAAATCCCATCATTTGAGCAAGACATTAAAAATTCACACCTCTACACAGACCAAAGGTAATAAAAGAAAACCAGAACTGAGGACCTCCTTAGTTTAACATGAGTAAAACTGTTCCCCTCACAACAGATAGACTAACAAGGAAGCATATTCTGAAATTCCAATCTCCTTAATAATAATAATAATAATAAGCACTTTGCTGGCTCTTCTTCCTTCTCCAGAACGCACCAACCACTACAACATAATACCATTTTTTTTTTTATTCTCTGTTCTACCATTAAATGCAGTCTATGCTAAAGTGATATAGCTGTACGACTTGGGAGGTGAATATTCATTCCACACACCTGACAGCTAAATTAGTAACAAATGTGGTTTTGCACATATGCTCAAATACAGGGGTCGTATGCTATTAATTCCAGTCAAGCTTTTTGGGAAGTATGAAAATTGTGATGAAGGGCACTTTTACCTCATTGGCTACAGCATACCAAAAGGTATGTCACTTATCTTTTGATCCAGAAAGATACTGCACAGTCCTTTTGTCAAAAAAAAAAAAAAAAAAAAAAGAGAACTTACAGAGCAATCACAGTTCTGCAGGAATTAGTATCTTCCGATCCTTGTTGACCAAAGGAATCATGAATCTCACCTGAATCAGGCACTTCATTGACAGTCAATTGCCTTACCAGAAACCAGCCCAGAGCATAGAGCCCCTCACAAAAGCACACCTTTCCTTAAAATTATTGCGCACATACTAACAGCGCTATCATATCTCTGAAGGGTAAATTTCAAAGATGAACTTCATAGCACTGAAAGAACACCAGTCAGCTCCCTGTCCTCCCACAATACCTGGTATTCAGCAGCCTGAGGCACAGAGAGCAAGAGAGAAGGTACCGGGGAAATTGTCTGCTCTAGCTCTCTCCAAAACAGCAGATCCCTCTTAATATTATGTGTGGCTAGCACAGATGGAGGTACTTCCAAAACCCAGTTCCCTCTTAATATTAAACACATCCCTAACCAGGAACTGCTGCCTATCCAAAGAAAGTTGAGAAGCATGTTTCAACCCTTTGCGTTGCTTCTAAGCTTATTTCACCAGAGAAGCTGTTGGGAGAAAAAGTCTCTCTCGTTTTCTGGACGATTTGTTGAATATGTGATGAGAGGGAACATGTTGCCCCCTGGCCACTGGCACACGAAAGCAAGAGCTGCAAGGATTACATGTGGGCTCTGGGCCATATGGTGTGTAGGCTTATTGTAGGAATTTAGCATTTTTTAGACTCCTACTTTCCTGTCAAATTGGTTGAAATTAGCCACTGAGCTTCCTCTCTAAAAACTTCGGAAACAACACTATGATTGTATAATCTTTTGCCATTCGAAACCAGATTAAAAGGTAAACAAAAATAACATAAAAACTGTATTTTTGTACTTCAGAAAGGCAAGAAGGAGAAGTTACAGGAGATGCTTTCACAAACAGGGATACTTACTGGAAGCTGGAGCTTTAATAAATGTAAGCTTAGCATTACAGAAATGAGCATACATTACAAGACACAAGCTTACGGCTATGAAGGTTTAAAACAGAGTTCAGAAGCTAAGCCCCTTTAAGCCAGAGAACAGCACAGAGTACATATGACTGACATACAAAAACATAATCTTATTTGCTATTTAGCTATTTCTAGAAACCCAATATTATGCTAGGATGTCTGCAAATAATACAAATGTTGTTTTGTGAATGAAACAATAGACCAAGTAAAATAATACAGTATTGAGGTCTATACATGATGAAATGCTTCTAGCTTCTAGATAGTCATGTTAGAAATGAATTTATTTTAAATGTATTATGACTATATCTATTCAAGATATTTATTCTTTATTGATACTCAGTCTGGAGAGGACATAAACTGCAAATTGGGATTGTGGACAAAGTTGAAAGAGTATAGACAGGTGGGGGGGAGGTTATTTGTTTTAAACAGGACACAGTTCCTTATCCACTGATGCAAACAGCACATGCTTGGCATTTTATTTATTTGAAAAAGTTGCATCATGTAGCAATTAACAATATTGTTATTCATCTGTGCCAGTGTTCTGAATTATTTTAATGGTCCTTCAGTTGTCCACCAAAATGCCTTCCCATCCTGTCCCCCATCAAAAGGTGAACTTCAACTTCACAGATTTCTCATTAATAAAATCCAAAACCTAATCCTAAAGTCAAGCTTGTTTTGGCTTTAAGAAAAGTTTTGTAATATGCCGTAGTACTTTGCATCCTTCACGGTGAAGGGAGGTAATCAAGTGCCAACCCATTCAAACTACAAAAATTTATGTACTATCTGTGCACTAACCTTCTGGCCTCTACTGAAGCACACATAGGCACAACAAGTTTAAAGCTATGAAGAGGAATAATTTCTGGAGCATGCTATGGCATTATACAGTCATTTAAGACCAACTTGGCAATTGAGGATTTCTCAGTTAATGTATGATGTGTAACATGTACAGCATGTATGCACCTGTTACAGGCAGCTTATAGATGCCAGGGATAAAAATACTCTCTTTTGAACATAGTTTGGCAAAATGGAAATTAAAAAAAAAAAAAAAAACAAAAAAACACCAAAAAAACCCAACCACCAAACAAACAGAAAAATTGCAAACAAAAACCAAAACAACAACAAAAAAACCCACCCCAAAACCAAACACACAAAGACAGAGCGAGACATGAACAGGTTACAGGGACAGCACAAAGCAATTGATACCCAGGATATTATTCCCTGTTGTTGATGCTCAGGAGAAAAAAGGTCCTACAGTGGAAAGGAAAGGGGGCAGGGGGCTAATTATTAAACACACAGCTAGTTAATGCTGCCAGTGAAGACTGTATGATGACTAGCCTTCTAAGCACCAAAGGAGCAGACCTGACTTGGCATCTGTGTAGTATCCCAGAGGGTGTTTGGGGGGAACTACTCCCCATGGCTCCTAGGAGTATCGACAATGAAGGAAGGGCTAGGGGAGATCTGGAAGCAAGATTTAGGAGTTCGGCTGAAGCTTGGGGTCTAAAGTGCAGAGCTGTATGCTCCACAGTGTTCCTAGCACTATCCGCTGGGCTACAGACAGACAGCACAGTGGAATAACTGGTGTAGGGAAGAGCTCAGGTTTATTTTGAGAGGGAGAATTTTTGGATTGAAAAGAGCTGATACAGAAAGAGGAGGCATGGGAGGGGGAAGGGAATCACTCCATGTGCAATCTTTTGGAACATGGAAGAAGCTAAGCTTTCCACTCCACACCTTCAGGCAGAGCTTCTCTTTTCTTTTATGCGAAAATACCCAAAAGGATGTTAAGCTTCTACTGTACTCTCTCATCAAATTAGTTCCCAAAAGTAGTAATAATATATTCTCTCTCAAAGGAGAAAAAGTTTGTTCTACTTGTAATTACATGATATTATCATTGACTTATCTATTTTAGGTTAGGGGAAAGCGTGGTAGGGCAGAGATAATATCTACCACAATCCAACCATATTCAGGGCTCAGTGAACCCTGAAAGGAAAGTGATACAAAAAAGAAAGAAGTATATCTCCAAGGAAAAACAAACAAGAAATATGGTGGAAAGAAATGGTCTCTTGCTTTCCCTGCACACACCCAAATAAAGAAACATCCACCAACATTTTGATTGCTGGACATCACCATACACAAAGGTACGTCTAGGAATCAAGCACAGTCAATCAGAATTCCTATTAAGACTAAAGATGAATAGAGAGTGGAAGAGTGTCCAAGCCGATTAATCATGAACTACAACTGAGGCAAAAAAGAGAGAAAGAAAAAGAAATTGTAGTTAGGCAGAATCAGCCAAACTTAGCCAAAGATAGTTATCCTTATGTCAAGCAAAGACACACAGAAGAATAAATGCTATTATAACATCTTAATTTATTGACCATGTCATTTTACTACAAAGTATTCATCATAATTATCAGAGCCAAATAAGCTCTTGTTCACCACGTGAAATGATTAAATACAGTTTGACTTTGAAATGGTAAATACACAAATAAGTTTCTTTTAAAGCTAAACTACAAGAAAATTAAACTCAATAAAATTCAGAATTAAACAAGTGAGTTTCACACTCTCCATGTAGCAAATAAATAAACAAATAAAATCAGTAATGCCAACACTGGAGCGGTATAACTAGCAATGGTTATTTCAGGCACATGAAGTTTAATAATTGCCTTCTGATCGTTTTTGGTCCACACGCAGTGAAAGGACAAATATGCTGTGGGACAGTCAATAACTCAAATTCCATTTTTACATGTGGTAAAAAGTGACAAGATTGATAGCAATATGCCATCCATTCTCATCAGTCACACTTAGTCCTCAGACCTCTATTATCCACAAATCCTGCTATACAATCAAAGAGAAAGAACTACTGAATTATTTATTAAAACTGACACCATCAATTATGCTCCCATGTAAAAAGTCACTGAGCAGCCATTTAAAGAATTATAATGCACATTTTGCTAACTTTTGACCAGGTTAACAACCGCTCTGCTTTGGGAGAAGATGGAAGCTCTTCTCAGACATTTCACATCCGAGAAGTTAAACTTGCAAAAGAATCAATTTCTGCCACTGCAAAGCGAAGTCTCGTGTTTCTAGCCAAGAAAAGTTAAAATTGGGATATCAGTACTCTTCCCCTCGTATCACCTTTTGACATAATCTGAAAAGTCAACAGATGCGCACCTGAAGTGACAGCTTTGGATTATTTTTTCCACATTGCAAGGCCAGCAGCAGTGACCATCATCAATGCCAACAGCCCCAAATAATGAAATGGGGAACGGGTGGTATTTCTTGGAAGCCAGCTGGACTCACACGCCAAACTTCTAATCTCTCAGTACAAGCCAAGCACACAGTTCCCTCTTCCCTTTTGGGATGTGGGGTCCTTTTTAATTCACACATGATTTTCCTAACATTCTATCACCTTTTAGCATCAGTATTATTAAGTTCATGTTTTAAGAGAGACGAATAACTATATTATTGCTGCGTAGCAATATCAAAATACTAACACATCGCATTCAGAAGAGCGGGTTACGTTCGCAAAACATCCTGTCTAGACAATTATGCAAAACCATGGCCCACCGAGGCATTTCCCAGCATCACCTGATGGCCCTCGCTCTGAGTAAATACAGCCCAATCACAGCTATGAAAGTTACTCCTTCAACAGCACCCAGCAGTTAGAGGGAAACCTGGGAGTAATCTAATAGACAAATGATATACAACCCCTCATATATATGCCCTCAGCACGGAAAGGTGCCCAAATTCACACAGTTTCTGTTCACGGTGGTGTACAAGACAAAGATCGTGCCTGTAATAGTAAATTAAACACGCCAGGACTGTCTGCTGCCACTAAGGCCAGCTGGCACAGAACAGCCTGTGTCCATACTCCCTTTCCCTTCAAAGTATGCAACTGCCGGATGGGAATGTCTTTCAGCCATCCTTCTCCCCAGCCATGCTTAGGATTTGTTCAGGAGAATACTGGTTGACGCTGTCCAAAGCCTTGCCAGATTGTTCTAATAACTAAGTAACATAAACAACTGAGTTTTATAGTCCAAGAACGCACTCTGGTATCATTCATTTTACCCATATAGATCTAAGTGACAAGTCCAGAGGGCTCACCTCCCCTTTGTAACAAGAAGTAGCAGAACATAAATAAATAAAACTGACATAACAGAAGGGGCTAGGATAAACCATGAAACAACACAAGGGATGGACATCATGTTACGAAAGACGTTAAATAGCTAGTTTTACAAGTACTTAGGAAGAAATAACAGAAGCTATTAGAATAAGGAAGATGCTTTCAGCTTCAGGTACCCAAGATACCTTTTTTTGTCTGACTGTCATGGGTATTTTAGGGAATTACCATTACAAGGAGTATTTTTCCCAAGTTCTGCTGCAGACAATTTACAGTCTAAATGCATCTACAATTCAGTGGTTGATCTAGATATAAATTCTTGCCAAGTTCATAGAACCCGGTGAAGTTCCAATTAATACAGTCACAGTTTTCCCCCTACTTTCGACATTTAGCTGGATTACTGGGTGAACGTAGTTTCTTTTAGTTTCTGTGGTATGAAAAGGCCACTGCTGTGTCACATGCTCTATTACTGGCATTTTTAATGATGAACAGGTTCACTAACCACAAGGTCTAAATAGAGTTCTTGCTTAAACATATGACTATTTACAACATGAATGTTTATACAAGAACAAATTGGCAGCAAAGGTATTCTTGTTAAATTTATCCTCTGGATCGGTTACCTCAAATTGGATGGCAATTTAAAAGCTATTTTCAAAAGCTTTTTTCAGGAATCTTCACTTCTTACATGAGGAATCACGTGGCTCTTTAGACAGGGTTAATTCAGGAAAAATATCTCTTTTAAGCAGTACTTGGACTGTCAGCAACAGGACATCCCTCTCCCAGGGTTACCCTTATCTAAAATAATGTTGAAGTTACTCTGTCTGCTCTCCATTAAACTGTAATTAAATAATAAAATTTCAACTTTAATAATAAAATTACTGGGAGCATGACAATCAAATGAGTCACAAGCCTTAACTGTTAAGCCTTGAAAATCAGAGAACCAAAGCTCTGCAGTAACAAGAATGGCCCAAATTGTCCACAAATGGAATTTAAGTGGTTTATGACGTTAATGGACTGCAAGGAACAACTGATTTTTTGTTTTTATTTGGTTAAATTAAATTGAAGGAAGAAAAAAAAAACAACACCACCACCAAAATGACACAAAAACTGCATTCCAGATTGATCAATATACCTAGCTTTAATGTGCAGCCCTTCAAAGGGATTCTTTAAAAGACTTGGGTTTGTTTATTTGTTTGGTTTTTTTTAAACAAAAAGTGCTGAAACAGAAGAAACATTGTTTTTAAAACAATACATGGCTGTCATTTTTTAAAATTTCTTCTTAAATTTTGTAAACTTTTAAATAAATTTCACCCCCAAATTACATGTACATTATCTTAATCTGAAACAGCCTTTCAAATGAATGTAGGCGTATTATTTGTCAAACAAAAAAAATCATTGCATAAGTGCATCTTTTTTAATGTAGTCTGTATGCTAAATTAGTGTCTCCCAACCTTTTAGAAAGTGAATCTCTCCCTATAAAACCAGTAGTGCTCCACATATCCCTCAGATCATTTCTTCCCTGTCTTTGGTGAAAGATGCTTCTGTTTTCCGTCTCAGGAATGCCACTCCTGCCTCTTAAGAATCATCTTTAGATACTTAGTACAGTGGCACGTGACATGAGTCTGTACAGAGCCAGTACAGGTCCAGACTTTTTATTTGCTTATTCAATGCCAGTTCTTCATCTAGCCTACAAGATGCTCAATGTCTCATCAGCAAGGCCTTTTTTGCTGATTGAATACCATTGTAAGGCAATTAAAGTTTAAGCATATCATTTACTCCTTTTTTGCTGAGCTATTTAGTTACTGCTTTTAGAAGCAAATAAAAGGACTAGAATGTTTACTGTTCTGATACAAAAGAACATTTTGAGCAATATGGCTGGTTTTTTTTTAAACCACTTACTACCATTCTGGCATGCCAGGGAGAGACGGCTAGGGCAGGCAGGGATCCTCCATCATGCAGACCAGGAGCCACACCACTGCTGGTAGCAGGGGGTTGGCAATTCTGCAGGATCGCTCTGAGGTCAGTTGTTGATCAACCTCTTCCTGTATCTGGGGTTAGATGTGTCTGAGTACATGAAATGGGTTATATGTTTAAGAGGGATTTCAGCTGCATGGATTTAGAAAGCCTTAAGGAACGGCTGGCTCTTGGTTTTTGATTCAAAAAGAAATGTAATAAATGCAAAGGTGTCCAGTAACTTTCAACTGTGGAAAAAAAAATGTTCAGGATAAAGAACAGAGTTCTTCATGACTGTATATATACTTCACTGAAACAAGCAAGTGGAAGCACTTAACAGCATTAAACTTTGCTGTTAAAAGACAACAGTTAGCCAATTTCATTTATTAGAAGTCTAAATATAAAATAGTACAATCCAGGTGAGTAAAGTAGTTGCATGTCGCTCAAACAAAATAGTTCTGCAAAATTTTCAATCAAAGATTTAATTAGTGAATTGAAGTGTCAGGCCAAAAATTAACAGTCAATTCAAAAAGGGCAAAAGTTTCACACATCCATTCCATGGCTTCTCTAAGTTCATCCTTTAGTTTCAATCAGTTGTTATCTGCAAACACAAGCTATACTCAGCTCTAACAAGAAACACATGATTTCTTAAGGTACAACAAAAGCAAATTTGTAATGAACATATATGAAATAAAGCTAAAGTCACAGAATGGAAGCCAACTACCACACACAATCTATTTTTAAACCGCATCTCACCCTGATTGTTTCAGTCAAAAAAAAAAAAAAAAAAAGTATATCAACTGACCCTTAGGTTTTTTAATGACGCGTCAACTCAAAAATGCTGGAATATTTATGCTTTTCAATAAGAAAAAAAAAATTACGTTGTAATTATCGCAGAATCACAGAATGGCTGAGGTTGGAAGGGACCTCTGGAGGTCATCTGGTCCAACCCCCCTGCTCAAACAGGGCCACCTACAGCCGGTTGCCCAAGACCACATCCAGATGGCTTTTGAATATCTCCAAGCATGGAGACTCCACAACCTCCCTGGGAAACCTGTGCCAGTGCTTGGTCACCATCAGAGTGAAAAAGCGTTTCCTGATGTTCAGATGTGGAACCTCCTGTGTTTCAGTTTGTGCCCATTGCCTCTTGTCCTGTCACTGGGCACCACTGAAAAGAGCCTGGCTCCATCTTCTTTACACCCTTCTAGGTATTTATACATTTTAATGAGATCTCCCTGAGCCTTCTCTTCTCTACAAAATTTCATTTTAATGAAAACCATACAGCAGATGCCATCAAAAATGTTGTACGACATATGTTGACCTTGCCTCCCAAAAGTATCTTTTGTGTTAAAATAAGGGTCCTGTCAAATAAAATCATTGAAACCAATAAAATTTGTACAGGCGAAGAAGTTAACTAGTCAGTTGAAATTTCTCCAACACACTACTTAGTTCCTGGACTTTCTGTTTTTTCTTCAGGAAGAACTAAGGAAGAAAGAAGCAAAATGGACATCTAGCTGAAGGCTTGCCTATGCATAAACTTGACCTGTTCAAGAAAAACACATGATTTAAGACTATTTTTAGCTAAACCTGTCAAAAAGCTGCAAGAACATTTAGAAACAAGGTTTACATTGATTTGGTTTAAAATCAATAGACTGAATAGAACCCTAAATAAGACAGAAACAGAAGAATTAAAAAAAAAAAAAAAAAAAAAAAATCTATCTGGACATTTTTTAATTAAAATCAGTTTAAAACTAATTCAACCAATTCATCAACTTTCGTAGCCTGCATATTTAGATAAAGCTGATGACTGAAGTCACTGTATCAAGGGGATGAAAGAACACATAGCAGAAGCTGGAAGAAAACAGTATAAGGCTTCCAAACCAATTGTTTTGCTAAAGGGTGAGTGAAATGGTGAGCAAAATTAATCTGTACACTCAATGGAAACATTAGGACTAAATGGCATTTACTCTTGAAAAACAGACACTAATATACTGTCTCTCCACAGATAAGCAGCAAATCTACCTTTTTCTATTCACTATACAAGCATTCTATATTTGATACTGAATTCTCAAGAGAATGACCACTTTCTAGGACCGAGATGAAGCCAGGAAGAATTCATGGTGGAATGCTATCCTCAAACTTGCCATAGAAGGACAAAGAATGATATCTGAAATAGTTAGGGACAATGAAAATTCTGAAAGTGAAATATGAGAAGTTTTTATTGAACTGACCAAGCAACAGCACAGTTTTATAAATCAAATATGTTCAGATTCTTGTGTAAACTCAGTAACAGTTTTGGGTATTGTTTTGGTTTTTTTCTTCCTGTTTTTTGTTTTGTTTTGGGTTTTTTTTGTTTGTTTGTTTGTTTTGGTTTGGTTTGGTTTGGTTTTTTGTTTTTTTTTTTTTGGTTGTTGTTGTTGTTGTTTGTTTTAAAGCTTGCTTCCAACAAATTTCTAGTTCCGATTCCCTTTCTTCATTTCAATCAATACACAGTCGGAAAGGATGCTCATTTTGTAGCCTTTGTAATTGCTACAATATCAATCCTGAAGTTACTTACCTATATCTTTGATAAACATCTGATAAACATTTTATTGTTTAAAAGTAACTGTCTTCCTGCCAAATATTTTTCACCTTTTCATATTTGCATAAAGTAAGCTCTAATCGGTTTGGTAGTTTGTACAACATGTAGCATTTGCTACACTTCTACAACACATCCATTTATTTATCCAAGCAAAAAAACCTTTCATTTATTTCTTCTTAGTAACTCAGTGTAAATGGCTACTAAAATTAGACATTATCAGTGCCCCTTATGATAGGAAAACCAAAAGCATATACTGAAATATTCATATGAATAACCCAGCTAGACTGCTTCTGTAGTTGGACAGTCTCAAATCACTGTGGTACTTACTAATCATCTCTGCATGTTTTCTCTTTGAAACACTGTGCTATTGCTGAGCTACAACAAACAAACCGTGTATGGCTGATTATGTTACTGCACCAACAATTACAAGTTGGCCCTTTTCCATTTTGTTTGTTAAAGTCTTCATTAGTCATGTGGAAAGTTACTAAGCCATACAGCATCTAAAAATGTTACAAAACGTATGGAAGTGTTTAGGAGTGAAAACAATCCATTTAAGAATTTATGTTTCTTAGCCACAGGACTATAATGCATATTAAATAACAGAAGTAAATTAACAAGTAAGTGGTCTCTTACCAGTAAGTAATGAACTATCCTCCTACAAAAGCAATAATATGCAAACACCTTAGCCAGGAATTTATGGATGGTCATGGAAAAAATCATTCCCTTTACATAAACAACTAAGGTAAGTTTATTTTATCTTTACTTCTTGAAGTCTTAAAAGTAACTATTCTATCGTTTTACTGTCCTTTGTGCAAATTCTAGCTGTATTTACAACGTAGTCTGTTTAGCAGAGTTACATCAGTTATTAATTTAGTCCAAAAAATTGCATCAAATTAACATTCTAAATACTAAAAAAACCTCCAAACAAACAGAACCCACTTCACTGAAATATTAGCAACAAACAAATCACTAAACATAAAACCAGAAGTTTTCACATGAATGAGGAAAAAGTCAGTTTGGCAGTGCAGAAAAGAACAGCAGCACAAGTACCAAGATACAGCTACTGCTGCACCAAAATAAATTAAAAATTCTCAAGGCTAAGAGATCGCTGCAGCTAATAATTTTTAAACAGCACAGGGGGAAAAAAAAATCCTGGGGGGGGGGGGGGGGACACACAGCAGGTGGAACAGAGAGCATGCATTCTATTAAATTATTTCAAAAAGAGGGAAAGCTACACAGTAAAATCTTAATTTTGAAGACTCTAAGGTGAAAGGGGTTATGTAAATTGAACAAAGCTAATCCCAGATTTCGGGACAGCCTCATGACTCTCTGGGATATAGGACTACTCTGTTGCATACAGCTGACCAGCTCCCATAAAAAGTTGTGCAGCTACCAAGAATACAAAAAAACCCAACCTGCTTATTTATATAATATATTTGCATGTTTCTGCATTATTTCTCTGGCCACTGGGCTGCTTACAATTCCCCAAATCTAGAGGGAAAAAAATGAAAGTTATCTTTAGAATCAATGTGAGATACGTGGCGCATGGAGTAACGCTAAGAACTTGCAAGGCATACTACAAATTGTAAACCTCTCAAATGTGTCAATAAGGTCAGGTCATAGTGCATAAGGAGACATATATAAGGTAACAGTACAACTGCTGAAAGCAACCACAGACATAAAAGAATTAGGATGTGTTGACAAGAGGAACTCAAGTTTAAAGTATTTCCCCACAGCCCACACCAGGGGAAACCCACTCCTTGTAAGTTCTGTAAATACTCAGCATGTTTTTACTACAGTGTCCATTAGTGATATTTATACACAGTGATGACCTCATTCTCTAGCACAGTGAATGAACATGAGAGAAAAAAAATAAAATATTTTGGTTGTGTATTTATCAGCATTTGAGCTCATTTAAATACTACTTGAATAACAATTATCTTTCTCAGCTGAGCAGAGCATCAGGTTGGCAGACTGTGCTTCACTTCTTCTCAAAGTGACAGTTAACCTTGATATCAGTCTGCAAAGTGCTCCGTACTGGCAGCAGAATAAAATTATCATTATCATATAAATCATAAAGATTCTACTGAAACTGAGATAGCTGTCATCCCTCAGCTATTTGTATTCAGTAAGGAGCAAAGCAGGTTGTTGCAGAACATCTTAAAAATGCGTCATCCTACAGCCACCACGTTATGGGCTTTTGAGGCCGTATTTGTGGCTACCTGAAAATGTATGCCAAACATATATGCCAAAACACTCGCAGTTAATATACATTATTAATTAAATATCTCTCAGAGAGGTTTGTAATGCAGGAGGCCATCATACTTGAATCACGAATTTAAATCTGATTTACACTACAGTAATTCCAGACTCAAATGAGATTTTTGACTTGATTATGTGATGCCTATCAGCTAGACAGTTTCCCATTCCAATGATACTTGTGATCACCTGATCTTATTCTTCAAAGACTACAGTTTACAAATAATAAAAAAAAAAAAAACAAAAAACAAAACAAAAAAACCCCCCAAAAAAACAAAAAAACCCAACCCAAAAAACAGAAATATAATTCAGTTAATGTTGGATCAAAATTTGAAATAGTCCTCTTGCATTGAGGCCTAATCGCTGTGTTGATAGACTGTTGAGGAACGTACTCAGACAACCAGGATTATAGTAGTTGTGCCTGCAACAGTCCATTGAAATGCCATAATAAGTAGACACTTCTTCCCTTCTAGGCAGCTCAGACGTGGAAGGAAGGAAGAAAATTGAGTCATCTTCTCTAAAAATTTTCCACCTTCAAACGTGCAATGACAAGTGACTGCAAAAATGTTTACAGCCATTTTTGATATGACACTTCATTTTTGTAACGTGCACACTGCGTGTCAAAGTGTTTTACTGTTCTTGCTGCTACCGACAGGACATTGCCGTGAATAAGACATGGCAGTGAAGCAAGCTCTCTTTTAGAAATATTTTTTATAGTCTGACAGGTCTTATTTTATCTGAAACAGAACACAAATAAGACAAACAGCTAATTATGGGGGGACATGCTGGGTGTTGGGTTTTCTCCCCCCCAACTAGAGCTGGCTATTTTCTCTGAGCCAAACTATGGCAGATCTTATACAAGTACCTCAGGAAAGGGAGAGGCAAGACAAAGAACCTGCTCTTTGTACCCTGGGCAAAAAGGCACTCCAGAGGATTGTTTTTGGCAGGCAATGTGGCAGATTGCATGCAGAAGATACAAGAAGCCATGGTTGTGTTTCTGACCCAACCAGGAAAATCAGTCCTCCGGGATGGGAGAGGTGCAGTGCCAGAAAGTGCTTTCCCACAAAGTATTTTGAATGAGCAAGCCCGAGTGTCTCCTATAATGCCTGCTACAGAATATCATATGGATCAAGGCTAACGCTTATCCAGTAATCAGAAGCCAGACACACTTCCATAAAAAGTCCGGTCAAGAATGCCCTTCTTTTCAAGCTATCCAACAAAATCTGAAATAACAGGAATGGTCCGTTTTCACGCTAGAGACTCAGTCAAAATCCCTGTGCAACCTTCAAGTCCAGTTAACTCCAGCCAACAGTTTAACCGAGAACACTTAACGAATCCCATCCACTGTTACGTTATGTTATTGCAAAAGCTAGCACTGCATTAACCATAGCAGTTCTGAAACTAGTTTTCCTGTGAAGCCACTCTGGCTGCAAGCCCCAAATTTGAAACTTACCCATCCCACCCCAGTTTGCAACCCCAGTCTAAATGCCACAGCTATGAGCTTAGCAATCAATTATTTATATCAAGAAATCTGAAATTGCATGCTGGGCAGACATCTAATTTTTCAATCAAACTTCTCTGAAAATTAAATGCATTACTCACATTCCATCCATCCTCTTTTGAAGGGTTATAACATGCCTAATTTTATAGATAATACAAATATTTATCCTGTTTAGGCTACCTATTATACCAATTAGTGAGAGTGTACAGTATTTTTAAATTCTCTGGATCACATCTATGGTAAAATGACCTTACAGTTGACACCATATAGTTATTCTAAGCATACTGTTGTTATCGGAAAAAAAAAAAAAATTAAAAAAATCTATTTAGCTCATAAGTATAAAGTCCTAAATGCTGCCTTCTTATGTGTAAACAGACTAATCATAAATTAGTGTAATAAAGCACTTATTTGTCATTTTAGAATTAGAACACCTTAAAATGTAAAATAAATCCAATTTGTTACTACAGGTTTATATGCATTACCCATATTATTATGATTGATACAGAAGACACTGCACTGGTGTCATAGAAAGAAAAGAATTTCCTTTGGCAATTTTAAAGTTCTAATAAGAAGGATAATAATCTCTATTACATTTATGATGTATATTTTCAGTGGCAATTATTGTCATTATCTACCAACCAAAAGTTAAATCAAACATCATCTAATCTTGCAGAAATAAAAAAGCCCTCCTCCCCTAAACCCCAACCTATACTAAAAATGAGGCACTCATTTTGAAAGAATGAAATTATTCGCTATTTCTCCCCTGAATAACAATATTATTTTCTGATAAAGAAATTTCATTATGAAGAGTCATTGCTGAATTTTATACAAAAAGACTACAGCCAGACAATACAGGACAAAATGCTTTTAAAAGCTCCAAATTTCATAAAGGTTATACTGAGTTTTGAACAAAAAAAACCCCAACACCCAAACCAGAAAAAAAACCTTCAGAAATTTAAGCTTTAAGTTGTCAGCTGTGTCAAGTGTTACTCAAAGAGTAACTGTGTAACTGTGTAGCACTTATTCTTCAAATACAATTCAATCTCCTAATTTAAGCGCAAACCCTTATATTTCAATCTTAGCTACAAAGTCACCATCTTGGCCTCCACAATATTTACAACATTAAAAGGCTAAAAGTGTCAAGAAAGCATATTATCACTCACCTATAGCCTTCTCTATGCACTGTATGCATCTCAAGTTAATAAAGGCCACATAAATATGGCTTTTGTACAGAGCAGACAGTAAATTATGTATTTAATTACATATTTCTCCCTAAAAAACAGAAACAGTTGGCTCTCTGCTATTTTTGTTAACATTAATCAGAGGAAACTTCAGATTCTGGCATAAATTTGACTATCGTATAAAAGGTAATATTTAAAATACATAATGCCTTACCACACAAACATGAGCTGCCATATGTGAGGCACTGCTAAGCATGGTTTCTATTAAGCCGATACACAGTAACTGGCTTCTTTCCAAGCAACATGGAAGTGTTTAAAAAACCCTGTTTAATCCAATTCCACAGCTTTGAAACAAAAATAAATTAAAGTGCTGCAAGAACTGTTAAAATGAAAAATTAAAGGCATGTAAATAAGTGAAAAAAATAAATTGTCAGAGAAAATGAAAACAAAGATTATTTCAAGTAGATATCTTAATTGTAATTAGCAACATTTGGCATGTGTTATGATATGATTCAAAGCTGCAGCCAATTAGATACCCCAAAAAGCTTGTAACAAAGCTGCAAATGTGTAACTACAGCATAAATAAGTTTTATTGCACACCAAGAAAACAGCACCCTGATCAATTTCATAGTTTGTTTCCAAAATGCTGTAAAGCATGCTCTGTTACTAGTTCATGACTTTTTAGTCTTAAACTGCAGCTTTTCTGCCAGGAGATTTTGGAAGACAATTTCATTAAATTCAGACTATTAATTGTAAATCTGTACACATTCCATGTATACCAAGAATAAAAGATAAATTACAGCATTGCCTTAGACTGTCATGTCTATGTAAAAACAAAACAAAGCCAGCAACAACAACAAAAAGCCAAAAAAAAAAAAAAGTTAACAGCTGTTAAATAGCTGTAGAATTGTGGTATTGGAAGTGAGAAAGGTTGGTTTTTTTAAAATATATTTCCAAGGAGAAAGGAAAACACTTTTATTCCTTCAAAAAAAAAAAAAAAAAAAAAAAAAAAGAGGTACACAATGGCATTCAGGAAATAACATGAATTTATCAGATGCTTTTTTAAAGTTTTCCTAAAAAAGAAATAATTTTTAAAGTATTACACAGAAGATGAGAGTTCAAATTCTGATCAAATGTGGGTGTACTGAAAACAACAGCATTAGGCACTTCTGAGATTGTGTTGTTTATTTAAGGAAGCAAATACTTCATTATCAGTAATGCTGTCAGTCCCGACCAACAGACAAAGTACCTTCCATTTCCCCCATTTATTCAATAATGAGTAATTTACTAAAGGGTAATGAGTTGCTAATAAAAGCATGTTTCTTACATGATTATCATGAAATGGCAATGACTGCTTGTTCACCGCAATAGTACCTACTACAGTCACGCTTTCAAATAACTCTGCTCTATCAAATTTCTGTAAAGAAATTGATCCTTACGTAGTTTTTAAATAAAACATTAGTCTACATCATTAAAAAAAAAAAAAAAATAGGAATCCCCCCCCCGCCCCGAAATAGCTAACTAAACTTAAAAGCTACACATTTAGATATTTCTTTGCAAAGTCTCCTAACGATGCAAAGTCTCAGCCAACGTGGTTTTGCCTGCTGGCAAGCAATGACTGTTTATTTAACACACTTATTTCAGGGTTTGGTGGGGGGAGAGGTTTTTTTGGTGTTTTATGAGGGCTGTATTGAGGAGATTACAAAAACATGCATATATAATACCAGTTTTATGTTATAAACCAAATTCAGGCTTGCAGGGGAAAAAACAAATAAACAAACAAACAAACAACTTTGCTTAGCTATGTAGGAGAGGGCAAAAGACATGTCTAGGGAAGGTAGTCTGAAAAATTCTGGAGCAGAAAGCATTGGGGACTACCCTTGTACTTCCTAGGAGACTGACTTACAAAAACCAGCTGCAACTTGATATGAAACCACTGGAAGAAAATGTCTCTGTTCAGAATTCCCCATGCTAAAAGCATCAAAGTGTTTCTTTTTACCCTTGTTACAGTCCTCCACTCCACCTTCCCCACACTCGCAATTTAAACTAGCGCTTTACTCATCTTGTATGCTACGCACATTGCAAATATCAAGGATCCCTTCCATGTCCATCACAGGCTCCTTTTTGGGCACTTCTCTGCCCTTTCCTGCTTCAAGGAATGTGTGAGCATCACAACCCCTCCTTATGCCCCAGTCTTCACTCGTTTCCCTGCTTCAGCTGTCCCATGGGATGTGCTCTGGCAGCCCCCTGACCTTCCAAAATCTGCACTCACACAGTGCTCGCTGAAGTACTCTCATTCTTCTCTAATACTATTTACTCTTTTCTTCTCCTCCTGGGAGAGAAGTTGTCATCATTCAAAAACTGGGAGAGCTGGCAGAAATCATGTGGAGGTATTGTTATGCTGGGAGGTATTAATGGGTGTTGTCAGCCAGTTCCTTACTTCATCATCAGTGAGTGAAGTTGCCAGTCTTGGCAAGCAGCCAGCGGCAGGCTCCCTTTACCGCCTTCCCCCCCCCCATCTTCATGAAAGTTGCTAAGGTTTCTAGCCACCAATGCCCACAATACATCCTGAAGCTTTTGAGTGCTGCATCTAATCAATCCTAAAATCACCCCACAACTGCAAGCAGAAATGGAATCAAGGAGATGATAGTGAGAATTCAGTTTATTCAATGGAAAAAAAAAAAAAAAAAAGAGCTCAGTGCCGTCTAGTGATTTTTCATATCAAACATACATTTGCAAAGATATCAGATCACTAAAAAAACATCAGCTCTATTTTAGATGGCCTTCCAAGTACACTGCATCTTGACACATGGAAGACCCAAGAAAAGAAACATCTGTGCGTTATTTTTTAAAAACAGATGCCTTGTGAACAATATGACATTGAAAGGTCTAAAGTCACTTTTACAGTGAAAATAAACAGGTATTTTAAAAAATGTTTTAGTACAGTTACATGCTTCAGACCTTAAAGCACAAGTGACACTGTCCTGCACTGTCTTAAAAGAAAATAGCTAAAGGAATTAAAAGACTACATATTAAAAAGTAACTTGACACTTTTCATCCAAGGTACTTCAAGGTACCAATGTAATACATCTAAAAAAGCCACCAGTTGTAAAAACCAGGCAAGCTAACTCAAGTGATAAAATGTAGTATAGTTGCTATTATAAAGTATAACCCCAGTGTGATCGTAAACTTGCATGGTTTTGGGACATTTCTTGCTGCTTTTGAAGCAGAAAGGGAATAAAAATTAGAAAATAAAGCAGTTGCTATGAGCACTCAAATACATTTTACATTCATTATTATCCTCAAATGAACGTTGATACACCATAGATTTAAAAACAACAGGATTCTGCACATTAATATCAACTGCTTCTATGCATATCTTTTTGATTAAGTTTTGCTATTTGCTGTAAATTCTTAAAAGGCCTGGCCAAGCAAAGTTATATACAATTTTCTGTGTCACATTTTCTCTAGAAGGTTATAGAAAACTAGCAGCAGACCAAAGTAAGCCAATACAGGCCGAAGGTAAACTCCATGGGTAACGTAATGGGAAGAGAGCCCAGATTTGTACCAAGGAGGCTGGAAATGTTTGTGAGGAAAAACGTTTGAAGAAAGCGTTTCTTATTCCAGTTTTCATCCTGCTCACACATCAACATCACGTGCATTGCAGCCATGTGCCTATAGCAAGAGACTGACGCATCCCTAACTCAAACAAACAAAATCATTGATCACAGTTCCCTGTAAAATAAAAATATAAGCTGCTAGATCTTGGGGATGTTTTTCCACTTGAATTTTGTGCCTGGGTCCTCCTTTGGTGAAATCCCTATCAGAAGAAATAGGATTAAGCCTTTCTTTAGCCAGAGAAGCGACTACACTGCCATACTCTTTTTAAGTGATATGACAAACATGAGTATGATGCTGTTCACCCTTGGGGCTTCCAGAGTTTTATGAAGGAACCAGCAAATAAAGATCCACTGCTCTGTGCCTATGCTGCCTTAAAGTTTCTTCTTTGGTTACAGAGCAAGGAAGCACCTCACTGAAGTAGCCTGTGTGTTCTGCACAAGATTAAAAAGAACTCAACATGCATTTAAAGGTAGCGAAATAGGTAGTGGACACTACCTAAGCGGATCAGTGTTACTGAGCAAGCGCTTAATGCTACCAAAATCATTACATAAACTCTCTGCACAAGCTAAAGGAGACTAACCAAAAGAGAAGCCAATTTAGGTTGAGAAAATTGCTTTAAAAACAGAATCCTTCTAGCACCCAAGAGGAATTGGTTTTGCATTTTGCATTTGGAGAAGGCATTGTTCTGCTTTCTCCAAATATTTTCACGTTTATTCAAATATTTTAAGGAAACATATAACCAAGATTATTCAGACCCCTCCGCCCCCAAGTCAAACTGATGTTGTGAGCATACGATCTAAAAACCTGTAAGGCGTCTCTTTGCTCACATTGGAAAGCTATGTGAATGTCTGTGTGCCTGTGTGTGTGTGCACACATAGGGAAGAGGGGAAGACCTCCTTAACAAGTTCCTCGAGCAAGAGGGAAGGAAAGAGACTCGAGTATGCCAGGGCAGCATGACAGATATTTGCTGTACCTGCCGCTCTAGGTCCCTACACTTCTATCTCTCTGCATCATAAAGCAAGGCTGACAATCTTCTTCCTCCCAGTCTTCCCATGAAATTGTGCTCACATTTGTTTTCTGCTCCTGACACTTGTGTCATCTCCTTAGCTTTAGAGTAGCACTAGGCAAGAGTTTAAACAAATGGCCCCAAGAACTATAACTTAACTTGATGGAATTCACATAATCCCTTTGAGTTGTGAAGATCCCGGCCTCCCCATTTCAGCAAAAACAGAGCCAGAGCAATACTGAACAGGAATGTCGGACTCCATACAGTCATTCATAGCACAAGAAGCATCCATGAGGCATGTTGACCTCTCTCCCTAAGCCAAGTTGAATAATTTGCCATTCCACTTAGCTCTTCTCTACATCACCCCCAGAAGAACTGTGTTTTAAGTCTTTTCAGTACCGTTAGTTTTCACAAGCAAAATACTAAGATCAGATATGTTGGTTGTTCATCAGTTTTGCAGATAGTACAAGAAGCTAGGAATTAATGTAATGATTCCAAACTAATAGAAGAGATAAGACTACATGCAGGGTTTTAAATTGATTGTTTCGGAATAAGAACCAGTCAATTTGCCCACTAAGCTGCGCAGCCCTTTAAAGGATATTTCTAAGCCTCAAGCATCACCTGTATTGCTACAGGGAAAAAGAAATAAAATGTATACACATAAAAGGAATTGCAGTAAATACGCAGAAAAGAGAAGAATGGTGACAAACATGCTAGAGAACATCAAAAGAAAACACAAAGAGTGAGATAGGGAACAACAGTGACTTAATAGGAAAATTTTGAGCAATTGCTCCAAGTGGTGTCCAGAGAGAGCTGCTATGCGCTTTGTGCTGGCTCTCCTTGTTTCCAGCTGCTAAGTTCACATTGAAAGAAGCTAAAAATACATTAAATACTTTCCAAATACTATTTTCCCATGTAAGCAATTGGTATAAGTTGCCACAGAGATGATGTTCTCTTGCCAGTGAGAAGGGAAATAGTATACAACGCTGACAATAGAAGTTGTATTCTATGAAATCTATTGTCTTGGACAACATGCAGTCCAAAATATGAGAAAGTTTGAAAGGGCATTATTTTAGCTACAAGAATTCCTGACTATTCCCCTCTTCCAGTGAGGCAATATATGAAAATGATACTTAAAGATGAGGTTTTTATCACCCGTGAGAAAAGGTATACACTGCACTACTCAGAGGTATAATATGTGCAACATTTATAGCAATCAAGCTTTGGTATTTCAATGAGGAAGAAAAAAAGAAAAGAGTGGCAAACGTCTACAGTTTAGGTATACCGTCGCCTGATAAACTAAAATTTCACAATGCTGCAGATTTAAAATACAAATGTACGTGCTTAGCATTCAGGACTCTCCTTGACAGTAAATTCAGCTCTATACGAAAATAATGGGCGGAGGGGAAAGGTACACAACACACACTGAAAAACATCCAGTTCTTTCTGTTAAATGTGAAGTATAACAGGGTTTTTTATGACATGCCTTCCTCCAAAAATAGCAATGATTCCACTGCTCAACTCCCACACACGCCCCAGCTTGACTTTTTGACACTTAGGACATTACACATTCTCAGTCCTGAGGAACGATCCAAAGTTTGGGGAGTCAAGAGGACTGTTTCCATTGCCCAGAACCCAAACTACAGAATATGAAATACAACAATACCTAGGGAGACAAGCAACTCCGATTTCTTATAACATTAAATCTTCTTCTAAAGCCAAACGCAATAGATTTTTTAGGAATTCTGAAATCCAGAGCTTTCCCCAGTTTTGGAAAGATGCTGCAAGTCACAGCAGTGATAATCTGCCAATTACAAGGCACATGTGTGAGCAAGACTTTTTTTGTCTTCCAGACAAACAAGATTATACAGCCTACTCTCTTTGTGGAGATGAGGCAGGGGAAGTGTTAAGATTGCAGCTGCTACAGAAGTGGAAGCTGCAACTCCCTTGGAGCTTGTACCAACTGTGTAGCATGCCATTAAGGGATGTTACTGTACCACAGATACTGTTCCATTTTGGGTTTTTTCCTGAATGAGACAAACCTGAAGCTTTGGCCTGCTGTAGTTAATGGAAAGTCTTGCAACACATCTTGAAATATTCCACCCAAGTTCCAATTCAGCTCAATATCCTGCCTATCAGAAGTTCCTACTTAACTACTTAGAGAGGATTCTTGAATAATACAGCTTTCCTTCACGTCTTCTGTGACATTCAGTTTTGAGATTTATCACATTCCTATTGCCCAATCATAATTTATTTTATATATAAAAGAGGACACATGGTGAAGGTAAGCTGGAATCACAACCATTTCAAGTACCCTACATCTGTAAGGAACTTACCTTTATGAAATATGGGTTTTTTAGTAGAAAACCTAACACCCCTTATAACAATGATCTAAATTTCACTAAAAGCAAGAAAGGACGTATCAATACTTTAGGGTAAGATATACTGTACTATAGCTTGGCTTTCTTCATTATGCTGAAGAAACACATCTGGACGATGTATTTATTTTATAATGTTTAATAGAAAATAGATGAAGTTCAAATGAAAACACTGTTTAGACTATGTCAACAGAGCATAAAACTAAATGAAGTGATTCTGTATTGACTATAAAAACATATTTGCTAATAGTAAAGTTACTAATGGTTATCTATCAAGATCACAACATGAAGTAATTCTGCATCTTAAGAACTGTGTTAAAGCAGCAGACACATGAAGTTAGATGTAATTTTTTGATTTTGCAAAACAGCATCATGCAGTGAACTTTATTGCTATTTTATCATTAGTGTAAATAATTAAAAAAAAAAAAACACACACAGAGGAAATCTCCAGCTCACTTTTTTTTTTTTTTAAATTGTAAGTCACCAAAGGGCTTTCCACTAAGACAGCCAATGCTCACTTTATACTTGCTAGCAAAAGAAAATCAAATAACAGTATCTTGTATACCGAAACAACTGCTTTGTTACAAAGGGAAGGATTCAGAAAACTAGAACAAATGACACTGCTATAAAAACTACAAGCCTTTTAGGCTCAGTTCAAAGACTTAAGCATTCTTCTACAACAGACTGAAGTTTTAAATTCATCTCAGCAAACCAATCCACTAATAGGCATCAGTCATCAACACCTAAGTAAAGATCTGCCATTGAAACAGCTTTGATGTGATTGAAGACTCGCACACAGTTGTAAGTATGACAGAACAGCTTAGCTATTAAAATGTTTTATCTAGCAAAGAACTGTTCATCCTAATTGTCTGAAATACTCTTTGAACGCTATTATTGCAAGGCTACTTCACTACACAGCACTTTAGTACATAGCCACTTGACTTATATCTTGAGATCCAGCACAACCACATCAAATCTTGTTAGAATATTTTCTCACACATACTTTTGTCAAGAGACCAAAACAATAAAGCTGACTGTCATTTTTACAACGAGTTGCTTAGTTAATTCGATACTGAAACGTACTGGGATTCATTATAAAAGCTGCATGCAATCAGCCATTTCTATCAATCTTTCTTTTTACTGCACTAATAGAATGAATCCTACTAACCACATCAGTTGAAATGGGTTGGCAGGACTGAATGGAAGCTATTCCTCTGCACCGAGCCCGACCTCTCACCACGAGCGGTGCAGTGGCAGGGGCTCCTTTAAGCAGCACTGTGCAGCCCTGGCCCAGCTCCAACACTGACCATATGTCAAGCTGACAGATAAGAAGCCAGAGACAGTCATCTGAAAACAACTGTATACTGCCCCGGCCACCAAGCAGCGAGGGTTTCTAGGCCTACCTCATTACTCATTTCAAAGCCAATTTTAAACACACCAAAAATAAACACACCTGACAAAAAAAAAAAAAAAACAAACAAAAAAAACCACACCACACAAGCACAAAGTCATTATTAGAAAGGCTATGCAATGATACACTCTATTTCAGGAAGTTTCCACTGAATATTGTAATTCATCACCAGAAACATTAATCGGAAGATTAATAACAGTTTGTGTCTATGACATTTTTCCTTCTCCATTATATTCACAGTGTGTTAACAATTTGCAAAAAGGAATCAAACATACCAGCAACTGCCACCAAGATTACATTTTACAGAATCAAACAAAATCCTATTGATTTAATACCTCAAATGAAGAGTGATTGGATTTTTACCCTGTATCTATTAACGCATCGTAGAGTTCATCAGTTTTTACCATTACTTTTGTTACCAGGAAGTATGTCATATCAATTCCTTGTACGTAGGCAAACATTATCTACCGACTTTTATTCCAAAATTAGTAAGTAATCAGCACAAAGGAATAGCTAAAATTTACTCCAGTCCTGTATGCAATTTCCATAATTCCATATATTCCATCTCCATATTTCAAATTAATAAAATCCAGGTGAACTTACCTACAGTTTGGAGGAGGGTCTAATGTAATTTCTGCAAGTTCTTTCTGAATTCTTAAGAGGAAAAAAAAAAATATTATCAGGACTTTTTTGCAATATATTTCTTTCAACTTTATAAACATTTGTACAGCAATGAATAATAATAAAATATAACTCTTACAATTTCTGATGGAAAGCTGATGCTATAAGGTTTCATGGAACCGCTCAGGAAAATGTTGAACTAAAAATCAAATCTTTTCTGGAAAAATGAGCCTCCAGTCTGGGACAAGTTATGCCATGAGCAGCCACTTAGCAAATCCCACTTTTGCTATAGGTCGGGGTTCTCAGCTCCTTTGCTCACTTACTTACACAACAATTAAATGTCTCGTATACTCTCTTTCTCTATTTCTCCCCGGCCTATATGCCTCATAGCTCTTGCTTTCCAGAATATTTAACTTCTTAAAGTATCTCACACTAGCAGGGCAAAAAAACCCTTCAGAGTACAGTTGTGTCTCACCCTCACAGAAAGAGCCTGCCCTGGTCTTCTCCATAACCTCCTCCTAGGTATTGGGGGGCTGCTATCAGGTCCCCCCGAAGCCTATCCTCAAAAGGAAGTGCTCCAGCTCCCTGGCCAGGCTGGGGACCTGCCGCTGGACTTGCTCCAGTGCCTGCCTTCTTTGTACTGTGAGGCCCAAAACTGGGTACACATTATTCCAGATGCAGTCTGATGAGAGCTGAGTAAAGGGAGATAAATCACTTTACCTACTGACTGTGCTCCTGTTAATACAGCCCAGGAGGCAGTTAGCCTTTGTTGCTGCCTCACGTTGAGCTTGCTATCTGCCAGGGCCCCCACATCCTTCTCAGAAGAGCTGCTCCCCAGCCTGTATCGATACAAGGGGTTAGTCCTTCCCACATGCATGATGTCAAAAAACGTGTGGATGTGGTGCTTAAGGACATGGTTTAGAGGTGGACCTGGCAGTTAGGTTAACAGTTAGACTCGATCTTGGTGGTCTTTTCCAACCTTAATGATTCTATGATTCCATGTTACATTTGTCCCTGTTGAATTTCACGAGTTCCCTGTCAACCCTCTCTCGACCCTGCCTCTGCGTGTCATCTGCAAACTTGAGAGTGCGCTCTGCCATATCCTCCAGGTCACTGATAAAGACATGAAGCTGGGCAGGTCCAGCACAGACCCCGGCAGTACTGCATTCATTATGGGCATCCTGCTGGAGGTCTTCCTCCAGGCAGAGCAACTTCATTGTTAAGGATTTCTGGATATTCCCAGGCTGACGCTCCCATGCCAAGTCCTTGAATTCCTGATCTCTGCCACATCTGGCAATACGGGCTCTTTTCCATTACACCAGCGCCTGCGTGAGAGCTAGTATATCCCCCTCTAAAGAAATTTAAATATGCAGAGTAGGAGTTACAGAGTTCCCAAAGGAACTTGTAGGAGTTTACAGTTCCCAAAGACTTGCCAGAGTATGATGCCATAAGCAGGACCGTGATGGCCACCTTCCCTATAAAATACGCCCAAGGCTTTTTTATAGGCTACTTCAGTGCAAAAACATGAACATTTAGAAGGAGGAAGGAAAAGAAAAACAATTCAATGTACCCTCGGTATTTTCTTCTTCCCTTCTCCTTCATGGGATTCCACGTACCGGAGCAGATTGCTATTCCTACTATTCCCTACACTAAGAAAGAAAACCTGCACGATAATACCACTCAAATGCCTGAGATACGTGCTCAAGCCACAACCCAAAAGTTCAGGCCTGACCTGAAGTACACACATATTTTGTTAAAAATGACTGCCACCCATTTTGCACATAAATACCGGCAAACAAAACGGTTTATCAAACATTCTGGTATATTGGCATATATAACATAAAAATGGGCAGTTTATTCTCTATATAACGTTAAGATCCAAACACAATCTTGCATGCTAAGGAGTCTCACAGCCACTATCAAAATTCCCCTTATGCCACTATGAGTTGATTTTATGGCTATAATGAATAAATGAACCAAAGGCAGTAGAGGAACTGGCCTGAACCAGAAACTCCAATCCTTTATCATTCACATTCTGAAATAATTAGGACATATGTGGGCAAGATTTGTAGGTAGAGGTAATAGTCATTTACTAGACCAGCTGATATCATTGAAAAGATAAAAACACTCTTTCAGATGCTTAGCTTTTGTTCTAACCTCTATGCACCCCAACCCTACACGCACACACTAGTTAACTCCTGTAGAGGGAGAGAAACTCAATGTGTATTTGCTTTTTCTACTCATTGAAATATTTACATCTCCAATACACAGAATTTCCCCAATAAATATCTGCTTAATCAATATTTGCAGCAAGTCATTGTAGTAACACTGAAAATCCACCAAATTTTTTAAAAGGGAAAACCTGGTTAGTTAGTGAAGTCTAAGCACAACAAACATTGCTTTTAAAAAGTTACTCCATTTAAACAATCCTAACAGTTCATACCTTTTAGAAGGGAGATCTTACAAGTGTGGGAGATGCTTAAAATATTTCTTCTGTATATGACAAATTTCTACTGTGTTTTTGAAATTTATACTATCACAAATTCAAATCACTCAAAACCTAGGTAGCATGGTATCTTCAGTTTCATGTTTTATGGGTTGTTTTGCTTTTTCTGCCTTTTGGAAAGTTACAGAATGATGGCATTGAACTTCTACAGAGTCAGGGATTATTTCTTTGCTTTACATATAGTAGTAGGAGCAGTTAATATTTCATTGCATTACAGTGAGTCTGAGACACATCAAGAACGGATTGACAAGTGCAGCTTAAGTGCTAGATCAAAAACCATATATTCTTCCTCCTAAATCCTAACCCACATCCCTTCCATTCTGAAAACAAAAGGGTACAGAGCTCTCTCCTTTTCTCCCTCTGTTCTAGTTCAACCGAAAATTTCTAACTTCTAATGCCAAGAGCACTAAAATGGTCCTTTTTCAAGCTTTTCCTGCGATGGAGCAAACAAGAACAAAATACCTTTCTGCTTCAAGCGAAAATTGATCAGATGGTACTTTCTATTTATGTTTGAAAGTCCCAATTGCTTTTGCAAGCATCTAAGATAAAGAGATGTTTCATTCATGATTATTTTTATACAAAAAAGATACAACATATTAACATGATACTGTCCATCATTTGCTCCTCAGCAAGTTGCCCGTGTTTATTCTCCTACTCTGTAGCATCCCAAACTAAAATTAATATATACACCTTACACCTCTTTTGTTGCAACCTTAATTTACCTTGCATTCATGCTGAGAGCACATTCATAAACAGCTTCTGTAGAGCAGCTGACACACAATAGCTTGTTCACATGTCACAGCATTCAAAGTTACAATTAAATCATCAGACAACATCCCAGAGAGCCTTGCACTGATAGAGACCTCCAGTGTGCAAGCTGGCCTTTGTCTGCACGAGTTATTCCACTGCTCTGGCACTTGTTTCATATCTCCATTGAGTTGCCCTCAGAATCTGACATAGGAGAGGATGTGCCTCATTTCCTTCGCTGACCACAGAGGGTTCACCGCGAGAATATGTGGCCTCTGGCAATAAAACATTTTTTGCCGGGTCCTTTCTGGCATCTCTTTCTTTGGATTTTCTGCCTCAGTACAGTTATGTTTAGCTATGTCAGAGAGGAAAAAGGACTCTAAATTTATATATATATATATACACAAACACACAGAGTTTATATTTAAACTTATGACATACCGGTTTACTATATATTGGGGAGTGGGGTGACGGCAGAGGGAGAAGCCCTTGCTAGTAATCAAAGCCCTGGGCTGTACACATGGGACATTTAATTTGCAATGTCAGATCTGATACTCTTTGTTTGGTCTTAAAGAAGTCATTTGACCCTTCTGTTTCTCATATATATACATACACACATAAAAATATTTTTCCCCTCTATTTTACTAACAGAAAAGAACAAACATAGTTGCCTTCCAGTAATAGTGCAAAGGTTAATCTACCCCTAAATTCAGAAGCATGAAAGTACATTGTGGATTTCAAATATTATTAATTCTCACAGACACATATTTACTACTGTTCCAAGCCTAGGGGGACTGTGTGTCGCTTCCCTCAAGAAACAGTTAAAGTTCTCTAAAGCTAACAGAGAACTGAACATGTCGGAGGATTTCCCAATATGATTAACAGGAAAAGAAGAAAAACAAAGGACTATATGACAATGAGCTATTTTTACCACATCTACTTTTCTAAAGTACATGCCTCTTTACCCATAAAAGCCAGGTGAGCCAATACTCCATACTGAAGAATACGCTATTTAGAAAATACTAAGAAATGTAGTCACTGGTATGTATTTCAATCTTATGTAAACTGTGACTGAGCAGGAAATCGATCTAAAGACGGTTATATTCACACTGGAGGAAAAGAAATATTCTCACCTCCATACTAGATGCACAATAAATGACAAGGATATTTCTTATAAGAAAAAGCACTCCATATTTTGCTGTCATATCCAACATGCTAAATATCATTCCCAGATTCCTTGAAAATAGTGCTGTGAAAAACTTCTCTGAGAAAAAAAGAGAGAAGGGAACAAAAAGCTCATTTTTATTTTGTTGAATTTCAAACAAATTTAATCCATTACCTATTTGCTACTCCTTAAGTTTGGGACTTCTTTCAACAAAGAAAAGAAAAGATTACAACTAAAGTCTTAAAGTTCACAATTCATTGTAGGTACAGATATTTATAAAAAAAAAAATCCAGGACTGGACACAGGTTGACAGATTTTCAACGATCAACCTCAGGAGCCAAGCAAAACAATACATTTATTTGTTGAGCTACTATGTCAGCCAAGAATGGTTACACTTCTCTCAATCCAAAGGTCATGCTAAGATTTGCTACTTAAGAGGTAACAAGATGCCTGCTGTTTTCAAGGACAGCAATTCAATTCCGTGTCTGAACTGTAATTGTGATATGCAGCGAGTTTCTCAATCTTGACATGTTAGGTAAGAAAGGCTGCTATTTAAGGTGATGCCCTCTGGGTGAGGAAAATTGAAGGACCAGTACATTGTATGACATATGCTGTAAGCTATTACACCTGTATAGCAGCTAGTCCTGAAGGCATTAACAGGGAAGGACAGCATGTGATGGCATTCTGCCTTCTCGATGCCATCTACAGCAATGCTAACAGAAGAAACTCCGTATCTTAAAAACAAAATAATCTTACTCAAATATGAATTCAAGTGGTTTCATGTAGCCTCCATAATCAGATCATTTTGGAAAGCAGTAAGCCGAGGGAGTAGTATATTCATACATACGACATAGTAGCAGTTTACTTTTACACACGCAAAAGGCAGCACACTGCTAAATCTTGATTTATATAAAATCTAATGCTACTGAAAATTCTTTAAATCTGACTATATAAACATACAAATTAAAAGCAGAACAGAAGTATTCCAAATACAGATGCACAAATCTTCATTCTAATCTAAGATATACAGTAGGTATCGTAATGTAATCCAAAAATACTGTGACTACAATTCCATATGCATGAAAAAGCTTTCCAAGTGAGAAAATGTGACTTCCAAACTCAGGTTAGAATCCAGTCCTGTAGTCTGTGACTTTAGCTCGAGCACTACATTAACTTAGCTGGTGTTCTCTGCTCTAAACAGGAATTAAGGAATCTTGACCAAAGCCACAACTGCAGCACACTCTGTTGTTTGGGGTTTTTACTGATTTTAGCAGAGTTGACTCCTTTAACTATAATGGAGTTATTAGAGGGAATTGCATAGTGAAACACTTAAGTGAAGATTATTGTGACTTTAGAGTAATGCCATACCAACCCACAGAATTCAAAAGCTAGGAAAGAAGAAGTTGCTAAGCATATATTCAGTCTTTTTTCACTAGCACAGCTGAATTACTTCAATTTATTTCAGTTTTTAAAAGATCACTTTTTTAACTTGGTCAAGAACAACATTCCCATTGAAGGAGTATAGCCTTATTCCTGCACTATTTTTCCATTTTATTCATATTACTATGAAGATATTTTATATAGACAGTTTCTATAATACTTAGCACATATTGAGGACTCTATGCCATTTTTCCTTCCTTCATGTTTCTCCTCTCCTTTTTATCCTCTACTTTAATTTCTGATTTTCCTTTCTTGAGGCATTACTGATTTTTAATTAAAAAGCAAAGAAACAAAACCTGTAATAAGAAAACCTGGCCAGATTAAGAATGTTCATAGAAATGTAATCCCAATTCTAACACGGTGACAAACTACTGAATACTAAGGGAAAAAAAAAGAAGAAAAAAAAAAAGGAAAAAATGCTGTGATACTATTAAAAAACCCTGCTACTATAAAAACTATATTGCTGTGATCCTTCCACAAAGTGCTATGACAACCAGCACTCCCAAAATACATTTTTTTCAAAAATATTATTTGTTGTGCACATGTCTACAGAACTCTAATAAATCATCTCAGCTTTTAAAATGCATAATCAAAGGCTTTCCTTCAATATTAGTACACATGTGAAACTGGCTTTAGAGTCTAACTGGCAAACGTACTGATGTGAGCAACTGGCATAATTAGTTTCAGCAGAACCATAAGCAGATATGATTAAACTTTAAAAGGTTTAAGTAATTTTATCACTGTGAAATGCATGTTGATAAAAGCTCTAAGCTTTGAAGATACAAAGCTTAGATTAATAGACCAATTTCTGACATATCATTATTAATTTTTTAATAGGATAGTATCCACAGGCCCTTGTCAGAATTATGGCATCATTACATCAGGCATTGTACAAAGTTCAGAATACACAGACTCTTTTCTAAGGATGTTAAAAACTGGTTTTTATGACCTTAAGAGTCATGACTAGTCCAATATTCCTAATATTTAAAAAAATAACAATAGCAGGAAGCAGTTGAAAGAGAAGGCGGCCAGAAACCATAACGGCTGTGAGGATTAACTACATGAATAACATTATGGTTTGAAGTGAAAGCTGTTGGGTTTTTCTTTCCTTTTAGTCATAAAAGGAAACATGGGCAAGCTTTGCTGGCCATTCTGTAAGTGATATGACTACGTAATCTCCTAATAGCGTCATAGTAGGAATGGGTCTTCAGAAGGCATTTCACCAGGGAAGAAAAAAAGAAGAAAGGCTAGCTGTAAGGAAGGTGCCTATGGCAGAAGAAAAGCATGACAATACCTCGCTGCGAAGACAGAAGAGACTTAATTCAGAAAAGTATGTAAATGGTAAGGGACAGATCACGCGAAGATAAAGACCTGAATCCTGAACAGACGTACACACATGTTTATATACTGGTATTTGCAGACTCCTACTACATGCATATGTTATAAATTATCGCAGGAGGGCCTTGATGCTTCTCCTTCACCACAGCACCACAGTAGCACAACTCCAATGTTTTTTCTTGTAGTTTACATGGCCTTGAATTAGCAAAGAAACAGGACCTGGTAATTCTGCATCAGGACAGTCTGCAGAATTGGTCTGTTGTCAGATTATTTTAAAAGTGTTTTTTGACTTCAATCACTATAATCCCATTTGAATTCTGTTCCCTAGACTAACACCCCTACGCGTACTAATGGAGCAACACTAAGCTGTAAATTCCTTCTGTCTGGTCCAAGCAAGACAATCGTTATCTGGAGATTGACATAGCACAGAATAATTTAAATAGGTATTCTACAAACCGACCTTTCCTCTCAAGCAGAGAAGAGAAGGAAAAGAAATGGGTATTAAAACAGACCACAGTTTAAAGTAATGAAACCAACATGCATTTGTTGTTCACTCAAATATTTCTGACCTGACCATCTGGGAAAATGAAACGCAGTACTTTACAGCGATAGGTATTACGGTAGTCCTAACATGCTGAGTTACTGAACTGTCTGAAATGTTTATGGTTAATTAACTGTAAGTTACACTGACAAGTTTCAACATCAGTCATACATACACATACAGAGATATATTTTATAAGGCTACAAAACTGTCTGAGTTTTACTAGCAATAAAAAAATGTCAGCTTTTATCATGCAAGCTACTATTAAAACCACGTGAAAGAGCCAATCTGTCAAAGAAAGGAAAAAAGTATACAGGTCTCATTATTGTGACCAGTCTCAAAAGGCTATTACACTGACATAGTAGTGTTATAATAAAACAATAAGAAAATTAATATACTGAGTCAATACATACATCTGATGGTCAGCTGGAAAAAGAGAAAAGAAAATAAACAGCCGGAAAGAACATCATACCTTTTAGCACTAGTTGACAGTTTAGCAGCTGTTTTGCTTGATATTTTGCCCTCTTTTTTCTTGGGTTGAACTTGCTCCCTTTCTTGCTCCTGCTGAACACCTTCACGCTGATCTCCATCAGAGCTGCCTCCACTAGTGCTTGGACTATCATCAACTCTCTGCCCCTCTGTAGACATGGCAGATGCTGCACTGAACAAAATACAAACAACAAAAGTTAGCTTTTTCAGAAGAAACTGTCCAATAGTATTTCTTACATGCCTTAAGGAAATAACATATGAGATTTATGTCTTTGTCTTAATACATAATGCTTGTGTTACAGTACTTCAGTAATCTTAGTACTGAAGAGTTTTGCCATAAGCATCTTAACAATAATTCAGGAGTTGGTCATTTTAAACCCCATACCAAATAAATAAACAACCCTTATATATATGAAAAGCATAAGTTACTGTAGTTAAGCAGGAAACATAATTCTGTGAGTATAATACCATTCACTGTGAATGATATTTTTCAACTGCTCAGCAACATCATGAGTTAGCTATCTCATCACTATGCCACCGGTTCAAATCTAGCATAGTTTGTTAAAAACTGAGAGCTATTACTATCTTAAGACTCTCTGTTATCCCATATGCAATAAATCTGTGGGCTTATTCCAACTCTATAATGTGGGTTTCCACATTACAAAATGCACATCTTGGCATGCGCGATGGAAACATTCACAGAACCAAAAGGCACGAACACAGGAGTGTTTGTATTTACTAAAATGGTATGCTTCTAGAGCAGTAAGCACACTGGTAGAGGATGTAAGGAAGTTTTTTCCTGACAAATTCTGTTCAGGCAACATGGAGACAACAAAGCTGTCAGAGAACACGAGCAACAAGAAATCTCAGTATATTTCAGAAGTCAAGTTAATGCTGTATTTGCACGGTTCTGATACTAGTTAGCTATTTTCATTTCTTCCTTCATCTCAGAGAGTTTAACAATATGCCGACAGATGAGGAATTACAAGCCCACTGTTACAGCTGTCATGACTTCTCAAACTGTTCTAATGAAGGGCAGATGTCCACGAAGAACTCTTACTGAATTAGCATACGTGGTGGCAATGACTGTTAGAAAATTTTACAAAAAAAAACCCCAAACCCAGAAGGTCCTTCCTTTAAACCTATAGTTTATATACCGATTTTATACATCCTCCTCTAGAGATTTTAATAAAAGAACCACCTTCAAAGCACACAGGCCCAAACGTTACTTGCTTACACCCACGCAATCCCCATATATCTGGGTGGTTTTCTGATCGAATCTTTCTGAATCAAGAATTTGCTCTTTCATACACAAAGGGTTTTAAATTGCTGTGAACTTCGACTTGCTTTTCCTCTTACCTATGTACAGACACCATGACAATTAAGAACAAAACTATTCACCTTGACTATTATACATTTTAATACTCTCTCAAGGGAGAATAATGAGATTGCAGGCTCAGATTCAACCATGCTCATTCACTGGATTAAACAAAGTTCATCTCCCTGCACATATTTATGGAAAGAGACAGCAAAGGAAAAGTAAAGTAACATCAATGCCAACAGGGTTATGTTGAAAAGGATGCTTTTTAAAAAGGCCTTAGGTGTTCTAGTTATAGCTGCATGTAAGAAAATAAATTTACTCCTATTCTGCAAAAGCCTTACCAAGATCTAATTCTATCAAATAGTACACACCGTGGAGTGGAAGAACTAATCTTTTCAGGCATTATTGACACGATTCAACTAACTTCAGGAGAAATTAGATCTTTTTTGTCTAATTTATGAAGCTAGACTGAAAAGGAAATCTGTAAGCATGGCATCCCTTCAAAATGTTTAGATGCTAAAAGAATTAGCAAGTAATAGCAAATGATGGATATGAGACTAGGTTTCCCTTAATCAGCTTATGCCACATTTTGGATTTTATTATGGAAAAGAATATTTTATAAATATATTTTCCTATATAAGTTTATGTAAAAATACAACACCCAGCCTGCTCACTGAAGTAACTGAAATAATACATAGTTTGCATCCTAAAATTAAAATACAAAAAATGTTCGTTCTTAGAGAACAATTTTTCCTATGGTACAGCTACAACATTATATTTAACATAATTCATATATTTTCACAGATTAATGTTTAGATATTTACACCCTGGTTGTCAGATTTCAAGATAAAAGCAACAGAAGAATTATAGGTAATAAAACACAAAAGTATCATATTCTGACAAGTCAAAATATGCATTTAATAACTACAATGCAATTTTGATAGTAGGTATCCATTTTCTTTGCTTCTGCATACAGCTAAAACACAATCTCATCTTTTTTTATAAGACTTTTGATGGCCTTTATTTACGCTAGATTTTAGTTCTGATCTTTGCTTAATACATCTAATTTTAAAGAGAAAAATTCTCTTCACGATGTACATAGGCTTTAACACTGCAGGCCAGAAAGTTAAAAGCATATTCAATAAAGCCTATATGTATAGGACATCTGCTGTGAATAATCTTGGCTATAAATATTACTATTATCCAAAAACAACTGTATTCACTTCATAAGTTCAGGTTACTCTCCAGCAGACAAACACTGTAACAGTAGCCCAGAGCATATAATTACTGTAACATGTAATGCCAGCATTTACAACAGGAAAACGCTTAAATCTGTCATTTGATGTCTGGCTAGTTTCTTGGGTTTTTTTCCTCTCTTCTTCTTTCCCTGTTCCCCTTTCTGACATCCAGGCAGTTCTTTCCATGCCCTCTCCTCATGATATCTGCAATTTTAGGAATTTTGCATAGTTCAAGGGATGCTCAATATCACAGTAAGAGTGTGTTTTAAAGGGCCTGAAGTTAGACACTTTAAATGTGGTCACACTTAAAAGACAAACAAACAAGCACACGAACAAATAAGAGAATGGAGAGAAAAAAAAAAAAAAAAAAAAAAAAGAACCGAGGGGATGACACTGTTAGGAAAACATTTTGCTGCCACGAACACAGACAGAGAAATACAAGATACTCCTTGAATCTGGACAGCCATGAGTGTGTTTGTGACTGTCACACGGAGTGAGAGGAAAGACACGCGATGTCCAGGTCCCTAGCTGCCAGGCTATTCTACATTGAGACGAGGGTTGCTAACCTCCCTGCTGTTGTGCTGAGAAAAATGAGCAGAGGGGACAGAGGAAGGAGTGAAAGGGGACTTAAAAGTCTCTTCCTTAACGTGAGATGATTCAGCAGAGACACAGATTACAAGTGTAACTACAACTACCAAGCTTAAGTGAAGAGTGTCCAAAAGATCCTGCTTCTGTCATATGTATCCACTGGCACCTTCTCCTCCCTCCTCAAAAGGAAAAAAAAAAAAAAACCCACCACAACAAAAAAACCCAACCGCCACCACCCCTCAAAAAAAAAAAAAAATCCAGCAGTCAGGGACAGAGAGATCCTGGCAATGTGCAGATGGGTCCCAAGGGCGGCAGAGCTAGCGATGATGTCTTTCTAAAGCGGTCTTAATTTCCTACAAGCCAAGATAAATTGAATATTTCTGCAGGGTCCACGAAGAGCAGCAACAGCAGCAGCCGCCTTACTTCATCTTCATTATAAACCGTAAAGGGCAAAAGGACCAAAACATCACAGGAGGGGACGCAGAAGGAGCCGGGCAGGGTCCGCCTCGGAGGGGGGCCGGGAGGGACGGGACGGCAGCCCCGGGCTCCCACGGCCCCACCGCCGCGGGTGGGCACAGACGTGACTCGCCCGCTTCCCCCCGCCCGTCGGGGAGACCCACAGCCTGCGGCACCGGCGGGGGGGGGGCACGGGCACCCCCAAACACCACGGGCACCCCGCACCCCCCCCGGCCGGGCAGGCGGCGGCCGGGCCGGGGTGAGAAGTAGGAGACAGCCGGGGAGAGGAGGAGGAGGAGGAGGAGACTGCGAGAGGAAGACGTCGGGGGCACATGAGGGAAGGGAGGGGGTTTGGTGCGGGGCTCCTCGGGGCGCTCCGGGGGGGTGGGGGGGTAGTGCCCCCCCCCAGGGCCTCCAGCCCGGGGCGCCCACCACTGCGGGGGGGGGTGGGGATGGGGCACCCCGGGAGGCTCGGTCATGGGGGGGGCAGGGGGTACCCCCGCGCCGGAGCGGCCCAAGGGCGCAGCGAGTGCCGCGGGGGGCCGGCACGGAGCGGGGCCGGGGTGGGGGGGGAAGCGGGGGTGGCCGCTGCTCCCGCCCGCAGCGGGACAAGCAGGACAAATGGACACGGAAGAGTTGTTGAAGGGGTGTGGGGGTGCTGAGGAGCAATGGAGGCTGGAGCGATGGCCGGAGGATGGATGGATGGAGCCGGGGGGGAGCGCTGGGAGACATGCCGAGGTGGCGGGGGGGCGGACGGGACTGTTGCTAATAAAGGGCACGGCCGGGATGGGGGGGGGGGGGGCACGGGGTACCAGGCAGCGCCGGGGGGATGCGGAGGGGGAGGGGAGATGAAGGATAAAGGTAGAGACCGAGGGTCGGGGGGGGGGGGGGGGGGGCTGCCGTGAGGGAGGGATGGCGGGGCCGGGGGGGTGGGAGCCCGGCGGGGGGAGGGGAGGCAGACGGGGACCTAAGCCGGGGCAGAGGTGCGCCTCGGGGGGGCCGCTGCTACCTGCAGGCCAGCGCAGGTCTCTCTCTCTCGCTGGTGCCGGGCGCAGGCTGCGGGACAATCCGACGCGGTCGCCCCGACTCCGGCCGGGCGCGGGGCTGTGAAGGGGCTGCAGCCGCTCACTGAGTCATGAGCCCGCTCCCACGCGCTCCTCGCCCTCCTCTTTCTTTCCCCCCGCTCTCCCGAGCAGCAGCGGCGGCTGCTGCTGCTGCTGCTGCTTCTCCCACCGCCGCCGCCGCTCCTGCCCCCGCCGCCCGAAGAGAAGTGAAGCCGCTGCCGCGCGCGCGCGCGCGTCCCCGCCGCCGCCGCCTCCGCGCGCGCGCGCGCGCCCCCGCCCGCCCGCGCGGCCAGCCAGCGCCGCGCGCGCGCGCGCCCGCCAGCCAATTAGCTCGAGCGGTCGCGGTCCGCCGAGGGAGGGGCGGGGTGGGCGGGCGCGCGCGCGCGGTTTGAGCGGGGGGAGGGAGGGGGAAGTGACAGGCGGGCGGGCGGAATGGGGCGCGGGCGCGTGCCCGCGGGGGACGTTGGAGGGGGCGCGCCTCCGGGCCGGGCTAGGGCGGGGGGAGGGGGAAGAGGCGGCGGCGGCGGGAGCGCGCGTTAAAGGGAAGAGCGGGGGGGCGGGGCGGGGTCAGCGGGGCCGAGTAGGAAGGAGGAGGGAGGGGAGGGGAGCGGGGAGCCCCCGCCGCGGGGCCGGGGCTGCGCAGGGCGATGGAGGTTGGGGTACCCGGCCCTCCTCCCCCCCCTCCCGCGGCCCCACGCCGCCGCCTCTGCCCGCGGCCCCGCGAGCCCCCCGCCGAAGTCCTGGGGGCGGCCGGGCCGGGCCGGGGCAGGGGGCTGCGGCGGAGGCAGAGGCGGGCGGGGGCCGGTATCAACTTTCTTTGCTCTTCTCATCTTTTTCTGCTGCTTTGTTCCCTCCGCCGGTCGCCCCCCCCGCCCCGGTCCTGCCGTCCCCCTGCCCGCACCTCCCCGCGGCCTTTGTCTCCGCGGAGCCGCCGCGTCTCCCCGCCTGACGGAGCAGCCGGAGACACGGCGGGTGCCCCCGGGCCAGCGCAGGCTCCGGGCGGCGGCCGGGGGCGGCCGGGCGGGGAGGGCGGTGTTACCTGGCGAGGGGCGGTGCGAGGGCACACGGTGCCTTTTCCAGCGCGGAGAGAGGGCCCAGGCCGGCGCTTCGTGGTCATACTTTTGTCTTTATCGTGGTGGTTTCGGCCGCAAGGCTGCTGCGTCGCAAGAGCGCAGCTCGACGGCACAAACAGCCCCCGGCCGCTAGCAACGTGGGGTGACGGGCGGCATCCCCGCTGGAGAGAGGTGCCGTAGCCTGGCTGGAGTCAGGTAAACGAATCTCGCCTCCCACGCAAGTAGGCATTGCCTCCATGGCAAGCATCGCAATACGGGATGGCAGAGGCCAAGACAGAGCCACGCTTAAATGCTACATATTAAGTATGAATGATATTAACCTGGAACAAAGCGAGCCTCTCGCAGAACTGGCACTCAGGTAACCGGCTGTGTTGGCCTAACCGAGATACTTCTGTCCTTGTGCTGCCCCTCCTGCTTTAATCTCTACATAGCGTGCAGTTTATGCTTAGCTTCATTATGTAAACTTTTATCACCTCAAACCTTCCTTCCTCTAACAGGGAGATACACCAGCCGAGGGTAAAAGGGTAATGGCAAGTCAAAATATTTTCCCCCTTTTAACAACTAAAGGGAGCTAAAAAATAAAATGGGTTCTCGCCGTTCTGCATGTACAAGGAAAAGTTTCTCCCCGCTTGAGCGGTGAAGTATTGTACTTTTCCTGACTCATCGTTAAGGCGTAGGTGGAGTCCGTGCTACCAAACGTACAGAAATTGAGAACTTGAAGCACTGCTGAGATAAATTTAAGGATTAGAAACATTGGCACCTGCTTTCATGTTATATCCAGACAACAGAAGTGATTTTTGCAGTTTCCCTATACATAAACTTAATCTTTTTCTTTGTTGAGTAATTGTTTTGAAATAACTTGGTTTATTGTCTCTTCCTATTTCTTTGTTAAATAATCCCAGTGACATTTTCACCTAAACTTAAAAATACTCCAGTCAGCCAGTTCTTCCTATTTCATGTGCGTTTACAAGATATTTTCCTGCTTCTGATGAACTCATGGAGAAAAGCTCTTAATGGCAACTAGGTGGGTTTTTATCTGCTAGCACGCATTGACTTCTCACAAGGACTAACAACTAAGTAATTAACAGAATAGGATGCGTAAAAATCCTTTAAAGAATGCAAATCTGCAAGTAAGGCTTCTCATCACACTGAAAGGCTGCTGGCTGCATTGTGCGCTCTTGACATCATGGTCCCCTTTTCTAAAATCACTTAAGTCATGCCTTCTCCTTTCAGTCATTCCAAAACAGACCTCCTGAAAACCATCCAGAAAGAGACAAAATCCACTTCTAAATGAGTCTTCTGCCGTATTTCCTTAATGGTGCTCTGATTGCTTAAAGGTGCCTTAAAGGAGGCATAAATTTTCCTGTTCGAATACCCTGTCTGTTGAAACGCCTCAGCCCGTGTCAGGACTTCACTTCAGTGACAGCCCGGTGTGCTTCATTATACTCCTTTTTTTCTGCTAGGATCTGCAGGAAGCACAGAGAGAGAAGCTCAGTGAATAGCCTAATTCAGACAGGGGTAGGATGGGGCTGTACAGTGTCCCAGAATCTGGGTCATAAATTCCCGGTGCCAAAAAAATTAAGGGAGCGCGGAAGTGTTCCAGCACCAAGTGAAGGGTTTGAGTCATTGAGAGTCAGGCCCTGATTTTTCTTTTGGTATGTAACCTCTGGCCCAAAGCCCTAAATGGTAGGGCTTAAATTAAGGACAACTAAACGAGGGAGAAGGTTTGTACTGCCTTATGAATAGAACATGCACACTGAGGTGTGCCCTGTGATTTTAAAAGTGGAGGTTTTGAATGATCCCTACCTATGCAGTGTAAAGAGGGTAGAGCAGGGTAGTCAACTGCTCCCAGTTTTATCCTTTTGACCTTTTGAAATAATGTGTTTGGCCCTCAGATGTTAAAGGTTGCATAATTTTGTATTATTCAAAATCCTTTGGAAGACTTTTGTAAGTTTGGATCATACAGAGTGAAATCCTGGCCCTTTTGAAGTGAGTGGCAATACTCCAGTGTTAGATTTCACCCATACTGGAGTGCTAAGGCACACACATTACACCTTCCCCCCCGCCCCCCCGGCTTGTTTTATGCAGTTTCTAAAAGCTGACACTATTTACAACACCGGGTGCATCCAAAACAACCCAAGTTCTCCCAAGTTCTTTACTCTCACAGAAGCTTGCAGCTTCCTTGGAGAAGCACACCGAGTTCAGCTCACCTGGCACAAACAGGCTTTAAGACTGTTATAGTTAAGGACACTTCTGTTAAGGCCTCTTGATTTAGAGTGTCTGTTATAAGGACAGATATGTCAATCAAAGTCCATGAAGTTGGAGAAACTTGAGCCAAGTTTGCATTTAAGAGTGTTTAATTTAAAGAAGTATTGGATCAATTTAGATTTTTAGACTTATTTAGCTGTATTGAGACCTCATTTATGGCAAGTTTTATCCGTTTCTGTTCAGTTAAAAATCAGGGAAATTAAATTATAAGTTATTGTTGCATGTCAAAATAAGAAATAGGAAAATGCAACTTTGAGGTTTCTTCTGCATTTCTATTTATGAATTATTGTTCATTCCCATTTAAAAGGACATGTAATTTTAATATTGCTATTTAAGTTGTTAAATGAACATTGTTGTCAAGTTATAACTGATAAAAAGGGATTGGTTTTCTGAGGTAGAGAAAAGATGAGGAATTATCTCAACTGTGATACAGATGGAAACATAACAGTATCTCTCTTGTGATAGCATATCTCACTTTCAAAACTTTAATATTTTATATTAAAAAGTGAGATGGAAATATTCAGTTGTCCATGGTGCGCCCTGTTCTATCAATCTCTTTCAACCAAATCCTAATGAACCACATCGTTTCATCCATCTGAACTATTATCAGCAGAGGGTTGGAGGAATGGGGAGACAGGTGCCTTTATTCATTCTTTACCCAATCCCACCTTTCGGCTCCACAGGAGCTATCCCAGCCTGTGTCACTCCCCCCATTTCTTCCTGGCTGAGTCTTGGGCCCCACGGGGCTCTTCGGAGAGCAGGCAGCAGGCTGCTCTCAGCAGCAGGGCCCCTCTTTCCCAGTCTTGTCCTCCATCCTGAGCTGAGGCAGGGGCACACAAAGGCATGGGTCTCTGCAGTAGCTTTATGCTGCTACGGGATTCCTCTCCCGTAGCTGGCTTTCCTTATACTACTGTGATGGCACAAAGCCACAAGGATAGTCCAGAGGATTTGGCCTGTTCTCTATTCTTTTTCCCTCTCTGATAATTCTCTTTCTCCTATTTGTAGATAGTTTATTCTCACACTGCATCTGATTTTTTTTTTCCTACTATGTTGCTTTGCTTTTGTTGCCACTTGGATGAATCCCACTCTGTATGTTGGCAAATGTAAACTGAAATTCACAGGTACCCTGATCTCTGAAGCACCAGCTGTGTCTGAAGACACAACATTTGAGTGATTCAGAGATCAGGATTTTACATGTTCATTTTGTTTTCCTGCTATCAGCATGTAAAATGAAGTGGAGTAGCAAGGAAGATATCTGCAGCAGAAATGTCATTAGAGTTTTCAGCTAATTGCATATGTCCTTATCCCTTAAAGAATGACATCCTATATCAAGGAAAACATGGTTGAATCCTGAACACCAGGTAAGCCTATTATTCAAATAGTGCCTTGACAGAAATCTGTTTAAAGTATTTTCATGGCATTCTGAAGTAAAATGATTTTGTGGGCACAGAGACGAATTATTACTAGCCTGACTACTTTTATTTGCTCTACAATAGAGTAAACCCCCAAATCATTAGAATTTATTCACCCTAATCTTTTCAAGCCATTAAATATCAAGAGAGTTGTAAGCTGTGAGGCAAACAACTTTTAAGATCTCTTTCACTCTAACCTAAAAAACCCAAGAATTTGCAGCTCCTCCTCCTCCCCTTTGCTCAGAAGCGGAACAGCTCCTGCTATCATTCAGCTGGAACCAGAAGAAACAACTGGGACAATAACCATGTGGCATCAGAGATCCTCATGGCTCTCAGCCGCTTCACTATCCAGGATTGTAAAGAATAAAGATAAAACATATTAGGGATGGGTGGGAGGGAGGTAATAACTTGCTTCCGTGTCCTTAGTGAAAGCCTGGCTTTTTCTTTAAGATAGGGAGTAAATCACTGCTTTAGTGTCCGGAATAGAGGTTTGTTTCTATGTGCTGCTTTAGAGGCCAACTTAAGATAATTGCACAGGATAATTCTCTGATAGTTTCTAGACAGAAATCGTTAACAACTGAATCCTAGACTAAGCCGCTGCTTTAAAAATCTCATCTTGTATGTACTGAAGGGAAAAATCTTTATTTCCAAAGCTATTGTAATGTAGTGACCTGTAACTGGAAGAATTCCCTGCATTGCCTGTCTTAATTCATCACCGTACGTGGGAGAGAATGTTGAAAAGGAAAGATAGGTTAGAAAAGAAAATTGGGGGGTTTTAGGTGTTATTTCCACACGCTCTTCAGCACCTCCGCATTCCTATTATTTTCTCTTGGTTTCATAACATCTTAATTCACAAGATCAGAGCTTGGCTTTCTGATTAAAGATGGGTAAAATTCTGAGGATTTCTTGTGGTTTTGTAGGGAAAGTTACATCTTTACACAGAAAGAGAAGCCGTGGGCAGTCATGTTCCCTTTTAATAAAGTTACGGTTCCAGAAGAATGTGGGCTAATGTCCTCTATGGTTAATGCATGATTAATGCATGCTTAAGGAGGAGGCTAGTGCATCCACCACAGCAAACCAAACCCCGTACAGCAGGCTTGTTCAGTCCTTTCAATATGAATGACCAAATATATTTCAGGAACCCAAGGGACTACAGTCAGTCTGAAGCAGATTGTCTGCCTTTTTACCGCGTGTTCTCTGCAGGGGATTCCCCCAGTGAAATGGAAGTCCCCTGCAGCAGTAAGTCAGAGTAGTCATGTTCTGTGCTTCTTTCCTGAAGATCCTGGCCAAAAAGCCTGATTCGGGCTGTACTTGGAAGTGATAAAGGGGAATGTCTGCAGTTTGATAAACCTAAATTATCCCTTCTGCTTTATGGAACCTTATATCCTACTAGTGCCAACAAAGGAGCTGCCAGTGGCTAAGTCCAAGGACAAACAGAGGAAGAAAAAACCCAAACGTCTTTTGTCTCGTCCTTGGTGGTAACTGTTGCAGGGAATAAATGGCATCTGTTGCCTATAGGTCTAGGCAGAGCCTGACAAACTCCTGTCTGCTCTTCCCTGAGCTCCTTGTGCAGAACCTCAGGGAGCAGGAAGCAGAACAGCTAGTGCTCATCTGCCTCACCCAGCCGAAATGGAGCTGGCAAGCAGTGGGAGCAGCAGCTTCAGGGAAGGGACAGGCACTCTTAATCACACTGGAACTGTTCCTGAGGCTGCAAAGTCATGAGAAGGCAGTGGGGAGGACACAGGTAAAGCATACACTTCATTTAAAGAAGCTGCAAGGCATGGCACAGGAACACATCTACTTCCTAAGTAAGCAGACTTTTTTTCCTGAGTATCCTTACCGCAGTTCAGAGCCCTGCGCAGCACAAGTGGGTTCCTGGACATCTTAATCTTCTCATAATGAGTGTTTTATGGCATTCTGCTTAACCTTGTAACTAAGTTCAGAGCCTACCCAGCTATATTTATTACTATGTTTTAATCCAAGTAGACCCTTATTTTGACCAGCTTTGCAGCTTACATAGCCATTTCTACCTCTGCAAAGTGGATGCTGCTTGCATTGTACAGTTAATTTGGAAAAGTGGAAAGTAATTAGAGAATCCAGCCCACAGTCTCTCTTTGAAATGTTTCTTTGTCTCGATTTCCTGTGTTCAGCAGAGTTCTTTGAACTGGAACCCAACGCACAGCTGAGGACTAGGCCCACACAGGCAATTTGCTATCTCTGTTGGGATTTCTAACTATTGATGATATTTTGGCTACTGAAGTTCACAATTCTCAGGGAAAGCCATACATTTCAAGTGAAATACATTAGCAGAGCTAGATATTTAGGCAGTGGAGGTCCACAAATATCTGGCTGAGTAGTGAGCCACTTAACCTAGTCATTAGGAAGTGGCAAGGAGAGAGATGACACTGGCACAGAGTCTTCCACAAACATAAGTACCTATATCAGGTTGGGGCTTCTAGCTACAGGGTGCCTAGATCCAGCTCCTGGATCTAGCAGAAGACCCTTGCCCGTTCAATCTTCTGGTAATGGAGGCATCACTGAGAATGCGGGAAATGGAAATTTAATTCTGTCTGCTGACTGAAAGGAAAAAACCACACAGTTTCTAACTCCCAGAAGTGTGTCCTACCACTACAGCATTTTGCAGTTTGGCCTATTTGTACTCTCTCATTGCATCTCTTCTTCTCTGTAAAAAATACCTATGTCTACACTGGATTGGAACTGCAAACGTGAGAGGCCTAACAAACAGGCTAAAAGTCATTCTCTATCTTTTGATCTTTCACTCTTTTAATATTTAATGATCCCATTCAAAATGGAACAGCATTAGCAGGAGAGATTAAGAAGTGCCCTGTCCCCTTCCCATGCCATTGCCTGTTTTCAAGGCAGCAACCCGAGATAACATGTCCCTTCAGGAAAACAGGTGGTTTCTGCCCATGTCTCCGACATCCTCACTGAAAGGTCTAACTGCTTCACATTTCGATGAAGTGCTTCTGGCTTTGCTTTGGTGAAGGTGGGATTGCTTGTTTTGCTAGGCCAACATGCGCAGGCAAGATAGCAGAATCCTTTGCTTGTGAATCATCGTTGTCAGGATCACAAATAGGTGTTAAATTGCTCAGTGCCATCAAGACTTTCCGTTTCTACTCGTAAGATCAAAGACATGACTTAAAAACAAAAACCACCACAATTCACCATTACCTGGAAAAATACATTGAAGTAATAAAATGCGTGTTACAGATTCAAACAGGCTGTGGCATGGCTGGGGCAGGGGCTGACACGGGGCCCTGGGCCCTGGGCAGGCGGGGGGGAATCCCCAGGGGAGGCCGGACAAGGGCAGTCAGGCTGGTGAGTGCCCTCGGGGCCCTGACACTGTGTCAGTGGAAACCACTTTCAACAGCCATATATTTTTGCTAAAGAGCATTTTATTTTTACTAGGAACACACAAGGAGTACAATTCTGAATCTCACAGTTTCTAAATTTCCTAACTTTAGTTTTCATGTAGTTATGTATAGAGAAATCCTGTTTTTCAGATAAGAATAACTATTATCTTGGTAAAAAAAAATGCTGTTTGGGAAAAGCAGAAATCAGTCACTCCTAGGAATGCCCACTAATTCAGCTAGATGATTATTATATTCCACAATCAGCCAGCCAGGGTTTATTATTCCTTTGAGACAATGGAAGATATAATTTGGTTTTGGAAGAGTTTCAATGATAGCTTTTCACTCCTGCGCGCCGGCAGCTTGGATTGCACTGTGTTACCGGACCAGAGTTCCCAGTTGCGGGGGACGCCAGCTAAATGGTTTGCTATGCTACATCTCCTGTGAGGTGACATGCCACAGAAGCCGTGAGCTGCACAGCTGCCTCGGCGTCTGCTCACAGAGCCCGCATATCTGAAACAATGGTCCAGGAATTGGCTGGCAATTTAAATATAATGGTCTGGCCATTACTGGTAATTAAAAATCTATTGGTGAGAGCCCAGAAGGTAAGGGAGGCACGTGAAACACACACAGGTTTCATCTCACCTGGGTGGATTAGGCTAGGCCTAGAAATGGATGTACATCTTTTTTCATGTGGATCTACTCCAGACTCCTTGGAAATCAATGGAACCATTCCCATTGACATTAATGGATTTTGGATCAAATCCTAATTGCCACTATAAAACCTTTTTATTGATGCCATACATTATTTGCCACGTATGTATTTTAATAAAACGGTCCTGAATGTACCATAGGGAATGTGCTCCTTAAAATGGATATCTTTTTTTGAAACTGTAACAAGGGTAAGCCCTCTGACAGGAGAATTTAGTTTTACTTTCTTTCTGAAGGAAAGCTTAAGCCACTACTTAATTTTGTAGGGGAAATGGGAGAACTGTGCAAAAGTCTGTGGGTTTCTTTGGGGAGAACCTCACAGAAGCATTTTCTTTATTCTGATTCATAACAGTTCATTCCCTCAACTATGGCTTTGGTCTGAAACTCAAAATGCAAACCAAAACTGACTAAAGCATCAAAGCTTGGATGATCTGGTTTCATGTGCTCTACATAGTTTGGTCACCAAACCAGATCTATAGGCAAGTTTGCTCAAAACAGTATCTAGATTCATTCAAAAGTTCATGAATGTCATGGCGAGGCTTTTTCTAAAAATGGGCTAAGTTTTAAACTTACACTAAAACCCTAAACCAGCCTAGTTTCATGTGGTTTCAGATTTCGTTATGAGTGTCTTGGAGGAGGAATGGTCTTTTCTGGTAAAACTTGGGATATAAAGTGAGGAGAGCTAAGATGACTTGTGCAACTACACAAACTAAGTAACTTTTCCTCAGTTTCCCTCTCACAAAATATATATAATAGTCACATTGGATGTCAAAAAGCTCAAACCCCCTGATATTTGTATAGATTTATGAGTCCTTCAGGTCGAGATGCAAAATTTTAATATAACTCTTGAAAGCACCAGTGAATACTACAAGAGTTTTCATTTTCCCCAGCATGGCTGTAAAGGTAAATTGTGATAACATTTTTCACTCCAGGAATGGAAGGAAACATACGTCCAAGATCTCAGATTGCAGCTGTATTCTTGGTAGCAACAATAATGTACTGTTTTTAAAATTATATGGGAAGACAGGGATCCTAAGTAAGCTACACAGGATTATTATCACAGTTTCAGACTGAGCTGTAACTTTCTGTTTGGTTGGGGTTTTTTGTGGTCTTCTCCCCAGGGAACTCGCCATAAACGTATTGGCACACACCTAATGACAGTTTAAAATTCAGTGGCTCAAACAATTATTGCCCCCAACCCTGCTGTCTTCCAGAGGAATCTGCCCTGTGGCAGGGACGGCTGAATGGCTCATGAATCAGCTCCTGAACCTTACAGTTTAGCATAAACCAAAATCAATGTTGGTTTACCTTAATAGGCCAAGCTGTAAGCTGCGGTGGTTTAGAGCTGATTCATGAGCTGTTCAGCTCCCCCCTGTTAGGAGGTGGCAACCTCTGGGAGAGGTCTGCTAACCTCTGTAAGGATTCCTGGGAGAAGAGCAGCCAACACTTCAACCCCTTCAGTTTAGTTTCCCACTATTTACCACAAGCTGTAGATCCTTAGCTATCTTATTCTATTAGGTGGGATCAAGATTAGGGCCCGTGTTCCCCACTGCTCATAGCAAAGATTTATGGCTGCATGCCCCAGTGTGTTATCCCAGGGGGGTCTCAGTTTAGATCAGCATCTGGCCTTGAATTTCAGGGACAAATCAACAACCAACCAACTTTGCTATTTACTGATAGAAAAAATTATTATGGAAAAGATGTATTTCAAAACAATAATCAGTCTGCAAATGTGTTTTGCTTGCCGGATACTGCCCTTCTGCATGAGTGCCTGGCAGGTCCCATGTACAGGTCTGTCACCTTTGTCCATAGCGGATATCTCAGTGGTTCAGATGAAGCCTATTTCTGTTTTCTTTTTATTGCCAGTCTTTCGTATCAATCCAATAGTTTTTGAAATCTCTTTGTGTCCAAACCTCACTTCTACCACAGTTTATGTTCTAAAGCCACATACTATTGCAGAGCCTTATGGTACTAAGAGCACCCTGGGAGGGCACGTGCCTCAGCCAAACTTTCCTCTTCTTTTGCTCACAGTCTCTTAGATTTTCCAGGTACACAAAGCAAGCACCAAGTAGCCTGCTGTCTGCTTCAGAGGACTCTTCACATAGTTACCCCAGAAGCAAAGCTGCAGCCCTGTCTCACTCCCCTGTGTTCCCTTGCGATGCTTCGCACTTCATTGTTTGAAGATAGGGATTGCTTTTGTAGCTGGCCTTCTGCAGGCAATGTGACTGTTATGGCAACTGTATAATGCCCGCTTTCCACATGATGTTGCTTTAAAAGGTGGTGAGCCAAGGCAAAACGTGTCTTTGCACAAATAAACTATTTTATTCCTTCTATCCCTTCAGTGAACGGATGATAATGTATTATAAATTTGACTTGTCTGTCAGCTTATGGCCTTATTCATTTATTTATTTAGCAGCAAACAGATTTTGGCATCTGGAATGAAGTTCTCTTTCATCAGCTACCTTGAGAAGACTGATGGAGCTGAGTATTTTAAGCTTTAAAAACCCACAAAACTAAAGCAAAAAAAAAAGGCACCTACAGCAAGCGGAGAAGAGTTGTACTAGGGAGAAAAAAGCTATGGTGAGTAATAAGAGCATCTCATAGTCTAATTCTGTTTGAGTAAGCCCCCCCATTGTCTTTTCACACATTTCTGTACCTTTGTTGTTCCTTTCATTTCACCTTTTTTGTCACTTACTTTTACCTTCTACTTTTTCCCTGTTTTTCTTTGAATAAGGCTTTTGTACCTGAACTGCTTGTTATTTTTCTCCCTCCCTTCTTCCATTTCCTTTCCCAGTCGCTCTGTTTTTCTCCGTTGTCTCTTTGCACACGTTCTTCATCTTGACTTTGTCCCTGGATGATCTTCTCTCCCCCAATCCAATCTGTTGTGCATTTTTTTCTTCCAGATGTGTAGTAAGTAAGTGCCTTAGCCCCTCACTTCACAAACTGTAACTCACAGACCGTTGCTTGATGACGATTTGGGAGGCTGTTAAACAGAGAACTGTTCTCTTCCAGATATTGAGTATCTAAACTACCTTCAAAGACAAAGCACGTCAGATACCTATCTAGTATTATTTCCTGCATAACTGTAGATGTTGTTATAACATCATGAAGGTACAGGTCTATGCACTTGTGAGTAAGAGCAGATATTTATGCTCCCTGCATGAACTCTGCTACAATGCCATCCGCATTAAAAGTCAGAGTTCCTAAAAATCCGAGGCAATAGTTGAAACTGCAGCCCTCTCTATATTGGGGCATGTAATAATCTAGTGATATAGGGCCCCCAACCTCTCAAAATATGCCATTTATAACTAGGTAGTCTTTCTTTTTAGTCTGAAGACCTCATGGTGGCCTTGGTTCACACTTTTAACATATCTGGAAACGTATAGATGGGTTTCTAATGTATAGTAGTAGCAGTCTCATTAAGGACCAATTTCAGAAGTGGAAAAAATTACTAGATTAGCAGCAACTCCCAAAGATATTAGAAGTACTGTAAGGGGGAGATTTTGATTAAAATAGGAATCATACTGTCAGAAGAGGATCTTCTGTAACTGACAGAAACTGTACATTAGATCTGAGCTGTGTGGATCTGAAGGGCCAAAGCAAAGGTAACTACCCTACCTTTTCATTACTTCCTTGGGCACTGCCCAAGACAAGAAGAGTCTCAACTCTTAGAAGACTCTCTCCTCCCTTCAATGTACTGCTCAGTAACCTGAACAGGGCAGCAGTATTAGAGCAAGGAAAATAATGAGGATGCTTGTCTCTCTGGGTCTTTTCCTCTACTGCTCTTCGAGCAATACCCGTGTGTTCTGCCATGACCCAGGCTGTAATTTTACAGTTTAGCACAAATGCTTTAGTCCAAGGCACCGTTGAAGTGCTGAACTGGAATGCTTGATAAATCAGCCTTACGAAGGAGGAAGACATTGTGAAATACTGAGGAAGAGTTTCCTTTAACTTTGAGTCATAACAAAGTGATTTCTTAAAGTCAGTTTACATGCAGAACAAAACCAATCTGTTTGATTAAACACAAAACGCCAACCATATTTCCAGGATCAGTGTTTTGGAATATTCTTTAATTCAATTTCAGCGAGACTCGCGGAGTAAGCATAGGTCAAGAGGAGAATTGTTTGAACAAGCTAGCCCTAAGTATCTTATTGCTAATTGATTTATCACATCTCCTTCAGCACACTTTCCAGGGGGGGATTCTTTCTGTTCTGTAAAAGAAATATTTTTAGGTTTAGAAATGAGCTATACAGACAAAGGGCACATAACTCATTTCAAGCTGAAATAGACCAGTTTTGGAAATGTGATATTATGGCAAGCCTTAACCATGCTTGATTCAGCTGGGTAGTATGCCATTCCTTGGGGAATACTTCAAAGAATGACGCAGAGCAGCAGCAACTGGGAGGATACAGACAATTCACACAGACTGCATGCTTTCACACCCTTGTTTCAGATCAGCAATCCCAGATGGTGATGACCCAGAAGAGTCTCGATCTTTTTATAGTCAATAGTCTGCAGTCACAAAGCGATTTAACACGTAAAGTCCGTAAATTCAGATGGGATTGACATTGCCTTCAGTAGGCTGAGTACTCTTCTGCGTCCACTTACTGAAGGAAATTAGCATGATCACTCAGGGACAGTTCGTACCTCTGTAATTAACAGTAGTAGAAAGTGGGTACAAGGATCCATTCTCAAACTCTCTTGCTGGAGGGATCTGGGCCTAGGAAAGTAATACACATTTCAGCATCAGTAAGGCTAGCAGAATATAACAGTTGATTACACCAGTGTAAATCCAGATTCATTTAGCTGACTTGGTGAGATACACATCACGATAGTTACACCAGGATGGTACTCTCAGTAAAGAAAATAGCAGAGTTATTTTGACATCTCCTCTGCCGGAGTGAAGCACTCAGCTTCGCTTCCAGTGGGCATCAGTTACCAATATTTATTCCTTCATGTAGGGTAAGCCTTAGCTTTTTTGACCCTTTCTTACCTCAAGTCTTTTGAGAATGCGTTAAGACAGCAGAAATAGCTGCAAACTAGTGTCTAGCCTGACCGTTTTGTGAGGTCCATTATGGTAGTGGTAAGAGTAGAAAGGGTATGAAAAAGAAGAAGGTAGTATTTCTTATTTTCTCTCCCTTTTATACAAACAAACAATTCAACAACTTTTTACTCTTAGCTCCTACCCACTTCAACCTGGCCATTGTGGATTTGGTCATCTATATTACTATGCAATGTGATTCCAAATTATTTTCTACTCTGGTATAAAATGGGTTTGTCCATATCTTATAGTGGGTAATGTTTGCCTGGCATGGGTGATCCCATTGGTGTAGAGACTCTGTTTGCAAGCTAAACCACTCCTTGGCAGAAGTTGTCGTCCACAGCACCATGATAATATGAATCTGTTCCTCCCAGCTGTGGAACCAGTGTGGCTTCCTCTACCTCAAACATCTTTACACTGCCCTCCACTGTGTCTTTACTTCCACTGAGAGGTCTCTGAAGCACAATAATTCCTGATAATGGAATGCACATGTTAGACTATTAATTAAAACAAATCTCATTATCAAAGATGACTATTACTAAAGCACCAGGTTTTTCACATGAAAACAATGGAATCCCTCCACTGCTCTCTGGTCCTTCTAGAATGCCTCTCCATCTCATATCCTACCATTTAAAAATAATTCTACAGTAAAAATACATTTTCTTTAATAACTTGTAACCTTTTTATAAACTGATTCAATTTAAAATTCTATTTTAATCACTTTTTCACAGCAAAGAGAAGATATTAAACCATGTAATTCGTATTCATGACAGCAGCCATCACTGCATCCAGACAATGCTGGGAAAATTTTGTGAGACAGAGATAGGCAAATCAGTTATAATGAAACTTTTGTTTACTGAATTCTTCTTGTTGGATTTTAATGTCTGGACATATATCACGCACGTATAAGCTATTTTGGAATTATTTAAAATTTTTTGTAAGACTCATCAAAAAATAAATTAGTCTGAAATTTGCACTTTGGGGATTAGATTAAGCTGTCTGCTCTGTCCCCTTTGTGAAGTGCAAAAGGGGAGATTTTGGCTAGAAATGCTCAGTGTTTACAGAAAGCCAACATGAAAGAATTGTGGACAGATCCACTTTGAAATTTTAACAAATGTCATAAATATTATTTTATTCAGACTCTAAGATGCTTTGGAGCCAAAAAATTACAAGCATCAGAAAAAGCAGCAAGGAAAACAGAAGTCATTTCCAACTTTCCACAAGGCAGTTATTATTGTGGCTGCTAGATATTACATTGTTTAGACCTCCATTCTCCTCTTGGGTGCTCACATTGGATTCATTTTATTCCACCCATGCAAATAACATTAGGATCATCAGAGCTCATATTTGTATACTATAGAAATTAATTGCACTGTTTAAAACAAAGATCTCTAATCAGACAGGTCAGGTATAGTTATAGCAGGGAATCCTGAAGTGCTTATTTAAGCGGATCCAATTTTTTCATGTTATAAAGACTGTATTCACTTGTGTGTTCTGGGAGGAAAGAGAGTTAAAGGCATAGATGTAAAAGATACTGGGCCAAATCAGATATCTTTACTAACTCAATAGTTGGACAAACACACTTTGCCAGTAGTAAAGATTTGAAGATCTGGCCCATAACAATCCTTACAATAGTAGACAGTATTTTGTTCTTGGCAGAGCCCCAAATCTAATTTACTCTGAATTTACAGGAGAAAAAAATTATGAAGTGCTCTGCCTCCCATTTGTTACAGCAGCGTATTGAGCAGTGAACTGCCGATCTGAACGGCAGCAAAAGAACCAAAAGAGGAACGCTCTGCCCTGCCTGTGTTGGTGCCGGTGACGTCAGGAAATCTGTCTCCTGAGGACAAACAGCCAGCACAGCAACCAGCCTTTGTTTTACTTTTTTTTTATTTCCCCCCGCCCTCTGGCACATTAGCTTTAGCAGACAGATTTAAATGTTAACAAAACACTAGTGTTTACACGTGTTTTTCACTTCATCTTCAGAACTAAACAACAATAACTGGGAGCCCCTCGCTGCCTTGGCTTGTGTGCTGAGACTGCGTATCACAAGTGACTTCATATAAAGAGTGCCGGCAGATGCCATGCGGCAGGAGAGAGGGCTATGATGTGATACCGTGTGACAACAACGGTTCCTTGTACCGGGGGCTCACAGGCAGGGAAGAAGGGCTCCGTGGTCAGTACAGAAATGCAAGAAGCCGAAGTCAGTATAATGCCCCTGAAAAGCTGCCCAGCTCTCCGTGGGGAGGCACAGGAAGCTACTGCTCTTCCAAGCAGTAATAATTTGCATGTAGCAGCCTATGCACCTAGATATCTCTCAGTACCAGGGGAGCAGTGGCTGAATGCTGGCATAAAACTCACGGGACTAGTGTGAGAGTGCAGGCACCATATACATGCAGATGCCCAATGCTTGAAGAGAGTGATATGCCTTGCCTTCGTTCCTTTACTTTGAATAACACTGAAGTGCCATTTTTGAAGGCAGACGTCTGGCTTCTGAAAGAGTGCCTGCAGGAGCTCAGCCCAGAGACAGGATGCAGCTGATCAGCTGCTCCCAACAAGGCAATGGCTTCAGCTCCTGCTAAATGCCTGCAGGCAGTGCAGAGCAGCCTTGTTTGACGGTCACCGGGTAGGTCCAGAACCCTGTCCCTAGTGAAGCACTATCCCTTCACTTTACTTTCTCTAAAAATAAAGACCCCTATAGAATTCAGCCATGTTTCTCTAGTTTTATGTCAGCATCATCGATTCCAAAATCTGGCACAGCACCCTTTTGCCGTTGTGCTTTTTATGATGATTGGGCACACATATTTTTAAGGTGAGGCTCTTTATAGTCTCCCCACTGATTTCCGATATTGGCTAGCGTAAGTCTTCCTGTATATCCAGCTACTTACCTCAAAGGATAAATTACCATGGAAGCAAGAGATGTTGGAGGAATGCACATCCCATATTGTCTCGAGGAGACAGAGTTTAAAAACAAAATAATGGAGAAGGAGCTCCCTCACAGACAAAACCAATGAGGTGATGAAGGGCCTCGTCATCTGGGGCTGTTCCTGCAGGAGCATTCTTCAACTCCCCCACAGACACATCAGTATCTTTAAAAGAAGAAACACTTCTATCCTGGCCCGCTGTGTTCAAGTCAGGTTACCTTAGTTGTGGCTTGGAGGATTGTGAATTTCTTTGCCATTGGTTTGGGATATAGAAATTTTTAGTCCAGGATAAAGACATCTAATACAAAAGAGATGAAGATTTATTTGAGCACCCGTTAAACCATAACAGATTTGCAATTCCCTGCTGTAGAGGTCTGTTTTCCTCTTCGGCCTTGTACTACATAATTTTGGCTGGGCAGATTTTTAAGTCTGTATTTGCTATCAAAAAGACAGCAGCTCCCACTGAAGCAACTCTGACTGTGTGTTCAGAATCTTTATGTCTGCTGGCAGACTGGAAGCTGCTGGTGGCCTTTGAAGCACCACTACCAGCTGTAGAAGTTCAAACTGGTTGGGCGTTCTTGGACCTAAGATTTCCCTCCATCCCCCCCTTTTTTTTTTTTGCTAAAGGTTGTGGGAAATGCAGATTTTTCTTAGCTCTCAGAGAGGACAAAACTTCAGTCTACCTTGATAAAGAACTACCTTGATAAAGAATTCTGAACACCTGAATTGTCAAATTTTATTCCTTAGTACTTCACATTATCGGGTGTGGATTGAATAGTTCCCACAGTTACATTCTCATGACATAAGGTTCTCATTTGGCACCATTCATATATTTATGCATATTATAATGCAATCTTGCTATGTCACTTTGTGTGTCTTTGTATTTTGAAGCCTTCAGATGAAATGGAAAAAAATGTTATTCACTCATTTTATTAGCACTGTAATCAGATTTTCATAGAGTTCCACAATAACAGGAGAAGCTTGAAAAGTAATTAAGAGATTCTCCAACACAGCAGGAGTTTTTGTTAAAGGAGAAAACGAATTCAGACTGTAGTTTGCAGATTCAAGAGGAGTTAGGGCTTGAGTCCAAGAGACTCCTAATCTTCAAGAAAAGTAGCTGTTCTGAAAGCCATGGGGAGGGAGAGGTCATTCATATACTTTTGTTTTCCTTTCAAAAAAAGCAAACTATTAAGAGCTTATCTAACAATTAAAACATCTGCTTCACAAAGGAAAGCACATGTCAGCTTGCATTACCTTGATTGAAAGGATGCATTTTATTATTTGTAAATGTAAAAAGTAGTATATTAATTTGCGTTTGTAAGAAACACAGTTTATTTCCAAAGATTAATAACAGACTATATATATGCCTTTGAGAAAGCACCCAACCACATAAATGACGGTTTCCAAATGCACGTTTATTTAGATTTAACTAGATCCCGTATACCCTGCTGTATGTAATGCGCTTGTAAGTCACGTGGAAGATTTTGGTGTTCGGTTTTGATATTATCATAACGCACTGACATTTTCAAAACTGCGAATCTTCTAAACTACATTTTTCCCTGATGCAGATATAGATGGTAACGGATGGCAACAAGTAACTCATTTGTGAATCTTTACTATCTCCTACTATCTCATGCTTTCCCTATCTCATCTGCCCTTTTCTGTGGCTAGCTGCCACCTCTCCTACTGCTTTGATTCTGCTACGCAGACACAGGTTTCATTAATGCTTTTCAGCAGCTGTGCTTGGCTTTAAGCTTTTATTTTCTAACAAAAAGGAATTGTGAAAAACTGCTTTAATAGAAAAAAAAATGGTGCAGTCTCTTGTGCTAAATAAGGTACTGAGATCATTCAGAATGCGGTTTCATTTCTTTAAATGTAATAATTACCTTTTAAAATGTGCATGTGGCTTAATCTTTTTATGGTGTATGATAATGGAGGAGTTTTATATGATTCACTTACGAGCGATGATAAGGATGTACATAGTAGATTATTGCTCTATCACTATACATTTGAAGAGAGCTCCCTTATGGCAGTAAAATAATAATGGGACTGATTGCCTCGTCCTAAAACCCACCAGAAAGTGCCACTCTGGGTTATTTTAGGGCATAACACAGAAATTTGCTCCCCTGTATGTGTCCTTATTGCTCTTAGGAGATAAGGAGATTCAGCTGCCCTGTGGAAGGCACTGTGTTCAGCAGTCTGCCTAGGTCCCGTCGTCCACGCCAGAAGCCCCCTGCCCGAAAGCTGTGTGTTGGCTCTTACTTTCTCACCACTCTCCGGGACAGCTTTTGTAACTGGAAGCTAACCCGTGGTCCCTTGCTAATTTGGGATCCAACTGCAGGAAGAGGGATATGGAAGGAAGGAGAAATATATGTAAAGAAGCAGTAAATTAAAATATAATGTAGGAGGGATAAAAAAAATATAATGTGGGGAACCAGTGTGCACCCACTTGATGATTTTGTTCCGTCCCATCTCTCTCTGGTGTCAGAGAGAACTGCTCTTCAGGATTGTGGCATTTCCTACAGGAATGAGCACAGCTGAGCCAACACCGCTGGAGTCATATGGGCTGAAATATGTAGATTTAAAACAGCTTTTCACACTCACCACATGCCATGTAATTTTTAACCTGCAATACCCAAGAAATCTGCATTGAGGAAAGCCATTGTAAAATACTAATAAAAACTGAAGAACGGGCAATGATTTTATCAGAAAGGTTTTTTTTAAAAGCAGAATAAATCAGACAGTTGAGAGTTGCCAAACATCTTTCTGGAGACACTTAGCACACATGCTGGACCTCAGTAGGAATCGGTCAGGAGGAGTGGGACAGAGAATATGGCCAAATGTGATACAACCCTCTTAAAATCCATTTCAGTTACCACTGTAAAGCTGCACCTAGCCCATCTTTATCTTGCTTGCCTTGGCCTTCTTGTCACCTTTGTCCAGTGATACCCATTTGGTTGTAAATCAGAAAGGAAACGTCGCTGCCAGCTAAATTTCATGGGGCACTCAATTTAGCTGGATTTGAAACATTGGAGCTTTTCAAGCCAGAACCAAATACTGATGCAAAATGCATGAAAGGAGGACACACGGTAGCGTAACCATCCTTTGTCACACAGGCAATGACTTGTGCCAGGAGGTGCGAAGAGGAGCTCCATCTCCCTGCACTTCTCTTCCTCTGCTGCCTGCAGGAATTCCTGCCATGCTGCTCTGCTGCTGAACCGAGTTCCCTGCAGCCCCAAAAGAAGATTTCTGCTGGTAGCACTGCACAGCCAAGCTGGGAGTCTGATTATTAACATTTTTAGTGATGTTTAGTGCTTTCCTGAAGTCATCTGCTCCAGATGTTCTGAGACTGTGAGGAGAATCTCAGATTTATATAAACCATGAAGAAAAGTTTGAAAAAGTGAATCCTATAGTTTCAAAATTCTCAGTAAAAGCACACTCCCCACCAATGTCAGGCTTTTCAAGCCAAAGTAGTGATTTTTGCCTCACTTTTTTTGAATGCTCGGGGGTAGCAAGTTGTGTTACTGCAGCTGCTGCCTTAGGCCTGTTTAGGAGGATTTGGGTCTAAGGTTAAACCAAAGTTTGTAGGCAAAAACCTGTTTCTTCTTTTGCAATGTCTTTTATTTAGCTCTGTTTTGCATCTGTTCAGTTAACCTCGAATTGCAGAGGTGACTTAGGGTGGCTCCTCACTGGAGGCTGTTTTACATGACACGGAGAAGTGCTGGAAAGAGGCCAGGATTTCATTGACATAATCCCATCTCATGGTTTGCAAAAATTTACCTTTGCTGTGGTTCAGTCAGTATCCATGACTTTGATTTAAGGAGGCTGCTATTCCAACACAACAATTCACAAAAAAAATCTGTGAAAATGTGGATTTGCCAGGAGTTCAGAGTGTCTTTTGCGTTCCCAGAGTTCACTGTAGATTTTCAATGTATCTCAACTGGCTGGTTCAGAGGTTTTCACCTTCCCTACCTTCAGGCATGTACTATTTCCTCCAGGAAGACCTAGAAGCTTTGTAATAATGCTCCTTCCATTCTCTTGAAAACTACATGCCAAGCTGAGGGATTCTGATATGCTTTATTCCAGTTACTTTAAAATTATACATATTTCTTACATGAAAAAGGTAGTCATGCAAAGGATTGCTTTCTATTGACTGCTTTTTATTTCCTGCCTATAAATTTATGACATAGTTCAGAGCTGACATAAGTCAATAGCTGGTAACATAGTTATAGACTATGGAAAGGGACCAGGCAGGGAATAGTCCTATGCTGCTATTACTACTGGAATGAAACTACGTTGTGCAGAAATGAATACCACATGTGAGGAAGATGAGTCTTGGAGGAAAGCTGTCTGTATTTCTGCATCCTACAGTGACGGTGTGTGGAAACAGCCCAGTGGTCTTTCAAATATCCTGTTAATTGCCATGCTCTCTGGCATTAGCAGAACACTTGGTACGTAGTGAAGTTGCATTGGAATTAAGACTGGCAAATCTTCCTATATTCCACTATTTCTTTTGTTTATCCTGCAAATGGTTTATGTGGTTTTGTCATCCTCTCTCAGTGTCAAGCACCACATTTGTGATCTGTGTATGGGGAGCAGAGGATGGGGAATTGCGCTGTATCTGTTCTAGTCTTCCTGCTGGTGATAAGGACAACGAGCACCTCACACAAGCTTCTGTTGATGACAGCTGGCTGGTAGCTCACTTCGGGAAAATGCATATACCTGAAGCTTGGTCCTTCATTTTTTTTATATAAAAGTATTGCCGTTTCATTCATGCTAGCCCTTCAGTTTTTGTATTGACACAGTCATTTAAAGTTGACTTCATATAGAGCCACAGTCAGTGAATTGTATTTTAAACTCCTCTATCTATGCAGCTTTGCACTGAAACTTAGTTATATTTGGTCAGTGTGGTATTGTTCAGAATCATTAAGAAATCAGGTCAGTGAATGGCAGATTCATTAAGAAATCAGATTTTCTCCTATTGCTTCAACACTTTAATATTAAACCTTATCATATGCATAACAGCATGGTACATATTAAACAAATAAGTTCATACTGAGTCAAATAATTTACATAATTATTAGCAGGTCTCTTTGCTAGTTGTACAACCTTTTTTTTAAAAAACCTGAAGAGTATAATCTCTTTTTTAAATGCTGTGGAGGCCTTTTTGTATTTCTGAGAGACTTGGGAAATCTCAGTGTCTCTTTATGAGATATATCTAGGGATAATCTAAAACCAGAGTTAATTAGTGGAATGTTTATCATTCTGATGATAATATTATTTTTCCACTCAGCCCTTGGTCGGGTAAATCTATTAAAGTATGATGTGTTATTACATTCTGTGTCAACTTAGGCCTAATCCACCATGTTCTTATGTATCCTTTTACTTTCTGCATGTGAGTAGCTTCCTTGATTTAAATAGGAGTAGGTTTAATCAAGTGTGTAAGTGTTTACAGGGTATAATGAAGATATAAAACATTAACACTGTTTTTGCTAAAATGTACCTCTAACATTGTCCCTTTTCCACAGCTGTCAACCACATACTTGATTTTCTTATCACTTTGCCTCAAGTTATTTAAGCATAGCTGTACTGAATATTTTACAGTTCGTATGTAAATAAAAATATGCTTTAAATAACCTTCTTAAATTGTTGAGCAAACACATAACTAAATGGAGGAAAAAAAAAAAAGGAAACCCAGTCAAGCACACTTATATGAAACTCAACCAATGAACTAGATCTTCAGCATGGATCAAAGGTGCAGGAGGGAGTTGGGGAGGTGGATAGAGAAGGACTGAATGGCCTCTGTCCCTGTCTTTGTGCTTCTGAGGATGGTTTCACCATAGTGCACCCCTGTGCGTGTTTCAGTGGGCACTGGAAGGATGTGGACACTGGTTTCTCGCTAACTCCAGAAGCCAGGTAGTGAGCTATTGGTAACTGAAAGCTCTGTTGCCCCATCTCCTCCGATCTTGGTTAAAAAATAACTTTTATTTACAAGGTTATATTAGCTCCTGGTCAGTCCCTGATCTGATTCACCATACAGCTAGACAAACCTTTGCATTGACTCAACTGAGGCATTGCTACAGGATCAAGAAGCAGGAATTACCTAGGTTGGCATAGACGCCAAAAGAAATGGGCTTCAGTTACAAAACAACATGTTGGACATCCGTACCCATGGCCTTGCTCCCAAATGGAGTGCCAGCGGCAAGGGGGTCCCTCTTCACTTTTGTGGGGCAGGAGTACCAAGAGGCTCCTTTCACGGCTCCTGCAGGATTGATAAGAGGGCTCTTTGCTGTAGCAGCAGCCTTTTCCCTGGAGAAAAGCACCTGGAAGGAGAGGAGTTGTAGATAAGCCTCCCAGTCTTTACCCTCTCTAGGGCGACGGGCTCGGACCTGCCACACTGCTCGTCACATACATACTCCTCCCGAGGGGCTGTTGACAGGATCCCGAGAGCACTTTGTTAACACGCTATTGAGATTCATGGCGCACTTCACATTTCCCAAAGTTAATGATCCAGACTGTCTGCAGATGCAGGCAGACATCACCACTCAGACCTATGGTGCTGATGAGGTATTTACAAAAACTCATGTTTTATCTAAAGTGACTAAATACATATAAGTTTTAAAAAATTGACCTTTTTGCTGGATAAGTTTCAGGAAACAGTTTTTCACTTAATGACTGGTTTGAATCCAGGCCAAATTGGTAAGTCTGTAAGTCTGGACTGAGCAAATAATTTTGAACAAATTATTTATTCAGTGAAGATAGCTGCTTTTCCTCACTAGTACATAGTTCATGGACAGACTATGAAACTCTTTAACTTACTTGTAATTCAAAGTTATTCATACATTTCCTCACATAATAATTCTTGGTCTAAAACTATTTATGAAAAGATTATCAGTGCCTGCCATGAAGAGACATGAAGGAATGAAAATTATGTCTGGTTCAGAATCAGCTTGGAAATTTAGATGGATATGCTCTAATGTGAAGAAACTCTTCACTGTTCAGTGAATGTGGCTGTTTTTCCTCAAATCATTTATTTGACACACCAGTTTTTCTGGTGTTTGACCAGCTCCATAATTCATAGACAATCTCCCTCCCCCCTGCCCATCTTTTTCCCAGCTCTGCTGAAAGCCTTGCAGCCAGACAGCTGTTCTGAATGAAGTGTATTTATGGTCTCCTATCGGTTCCTAGCAAATAGGTACACTGGTGATGAAACCACACGTACTACCTTAGGGCCATCTTTGCAAAGAGGTGAAAAGGACATGGACACTTGCCTGCTCGCTTTGTACTAGAATTGGCCCCTCTGGTATGAGCTGCCATTAATAGACATTAGTAGAGCAGCATGAACTTTCTGGTGTGAAGGGCAACACCTGTACCTGCTGTGCTGTCAGAACAAAGCTAGCACGCAGTGCCTTTCAGCATCCCTTAACTGCTCACAAAGAGAAAGGTGGGGAGGGAGACCCACTGTTCCCATCCCCAATTCTCTCCTGCATTTGGGCAGAGCTCCTTTGGGCATCGCTCACTGCATCCTTTGACTCTTTTGCAGAGAAGCTGGCGCTGCCTGGGGTTTCTGCCTGGCGTCCCAGTCCAGGACATTTTTTTAGACCTTCAACTTCCTTTCCGCTGGTGCTAACATAATCCCTTTAGTTAACCCTTTAGTTAACCCCAAACCAAAGGGACCGATTCCTTTCAACTCTGTTGTCTTTCCTGCCTTCCCGCTTCACTATTCCCCTGCTGCAACCCTCACCTTGTTCTTTTACCTGCTTCACTTTCTTCTTTTTTGCTCTTCATGACTGATTTCTTTTCTCTTTAGCCTTTTCTATTTTGGGGAGGAGGTTGCGTCTCCTGGCCCCAGGCAGTGCTCTTTCAAGGTCTGGCTTATGCTACCCTCCTGTTCTTATTCTTTATTTTATATTTCAACGAAGCCTCCAGCTGGTATTGATAATCACTGAAAAGAGAGTTCCTACCCAAAGAATTTAGAATGTAGGTGAATTAATTCTACAGGTTAAACAGACCGATCCTTTTATGCACATACATTTTTTAAAAAAGAGCAATTAAAAATACCAAGGTTCTAATTTGGTTGTATCAAGATTATAAGTACTAATATAAATACTCCTTTAGGCAAGGTGCCATTTCAAAGATTCTCACTTGCCTATAGGTTATTTTTATTCTGGCTTTGCAAGATTTTTGAACCTATCTATCTTCAGTGTTACAGAGTGGTAATAAAGTCAGTTATCCTGGATCTTATCTTTATTTTAAAATACTTTATTCTTTCTCACTCAGTTCTGCTTTCTTGGTTCTGGTAGCCCTCTGCAAAATAGAATAAATATTTTCATTCAGTTCTGCAGGTGGTGAAAGACATAAAACATTAGAATGGGTCCTTTAAAAAAGCTGTAAACTAAAATGATGCTTGTAAACTGAAATACTGCAGTTTTGTTCGCCCTGAATTTTAAAATAGTTTCATGAGGTAATTGAGCCTTAAAGGATCTGGATTTTTTTAACTATATTATGTTATTATGCAGTTGCCACAGGGGGAGCATATGCTAGCTGCCAAAAATCTAAAAGTGGATTCTTGGATGTTAAACAGATAAGATTAAGTCATAGACTTCAGCTCTACTAGAAGCAAGCACAACATTCATCTGAAGCATGTGACAGCTATGTCCTGAAAAACTGTTTCTAGACAGACATTCTTGGCTGCTTACATAGACTAAAATAGGCAGTTCACATTCATTCAATCTACTGAGTTTTAAGCACCTCTGTAGAACTGTTCAGTTGAATATTTTTCTGGTTTTCCTGAAGTGTGGCATTGCTTCTTTAGGGAGGCTTGTAAATTAAGCCTTTCACTTAAGACTGTTATAGTCATGGATTTCTGCTGTTCTTGTTGGTCACTGAACACATACTGTGACATTTGGGTTTTAAAACTTACCTTTTCTTAATTGTATTAATGGGTTTGAATCTGCATTGGATTACAGGTATCAGTTTGTGCACATTCTGTATTACATTTTATTGTGACCTAAAACATGACAGGCACTACACTGAACAAAAAGGAAGATATAATCACTTCCCTGAAGAATTTACTATATAACTTTAGATTAGAAAGAGTGTAATAAACAGCAGGAGAAGATGCAGTGAGGAACTACCTCACGCATTACAGCAGTAAGATCAAGCTGTTAAGCTGTTGGGGCTTGTAAACACCTCGATTGCTTAACTAAATGGTTTATTTAAAATAATTATGATCAGTGAGTCACTAATTGTAGGCACCACCAAAATGAACTTAAAAGGAGGGATTTGAATGAAAAGTTCAAGTTCAGTGAACCAGAATCAGCATGGCATCTCACAAGCAGGACAGAATGACACAGAAAAGCTTGCAGGAGAGGTAGATAAGTGGGACATCAAGACTGATGTCAATGGTAAGTGGAGAGAGCAGACCTGTATACACAGAAAGTGTGCAGTTACGCATGGCACTGAAGGTGAGAGCAGAAGGTCTAAATCTAATGTGGTGGATAAAGGAGAGCTAGTGGACTGATTTAAAATGGACGTAAATGACTGAAGTGTTTCAGCTGACTTAGCGAGGTCGGCACCAGTGTGTTAGTGAGAGCGTGGTCCCATTGCCAGGTGGACCAGACTGACAGGAGCCATGTAGCTTTCAGTGATAAAGCAGCCAAGCCTGGGATGAGTCTTTAACCACGGGAGCAGAATTAATGGTTGGACTTGATCTTAAAGGTCTTTTCCAACCTAAAGAATTCTGTGATTCTATGAAGAAGATCACTCCATAAGCACTGCAAAAGGTTTCTTACCTAGTCTCAAGTTGCCTATTCCTCATCCCTACAGTAGCCCATCTCTCTTCCTATCATAGCTCCACATTAATAGCCTCCCTGAGTTTCCTTCCTACAGTGTCTATCCTGAAATATCTTGAAATATCTATTGGAGCAGTGTCTGAGTGCTGTCTTCTAGGTTATATATGGTTTGGTGGCACTAGTTCAGTTCATACTGGGTAAATGAGCATTGCAGCAAGTGCCACATTTGCTTAACAGTGAGGTCAAAGACTGCCTGAAAAGGTAGCTTAAAATTATCTGACTTCTGGAGTGATGGTTTCACATAAAGATAAGGCCCAGTGACAGAACTGCACCTGGAAATCTTTGCTGTTGCTGTCCAGAGTCTGTTATAACACCAATATGAAAAATTGAGCAGCTCTAAAATGCAAACTTGCAGTTGCCCCATCTAAAACACAGTTCAAACCCACTTGTTTAACTGCTGTTAAAGAAGAAACTTGGACATCCCGGATGACCCAGTTTTTGTGCTGTTGCAAATCCCCAAACCTCTATACCTTCCCGTTTGATGGTCTCAAATGGTTAACATCTAGATTTTATGCTACTGAATCTTGTATGTTGTCAGGCGGCACCATGTCGATTAAATCGCACTCAAGAGAGAGTTAACCACAAAACCGTAAGTATTCTTGACAGGTCATTCTTGCTTGAGCCTGGTTTCTTGTGTATAAAGATTAAAAATCTTGTCACAGATGGTAAAGAATGAAGTACATGCAAAACAATGGAGCATCAATAACTCATAAAAAGCACTTAACAGAAGTGGCAGAATTTGAACGAGATGGTGTATACATTAAATGAAATAAGACTAGTAGTAATGTTGAAGATAGAGTACTGTAAAATAATTTTATTAAGTATTGAATGCAAGTAGTAATTGACAGTGATTGTTCATTTCAGTGATGAATGAGTGTGAGAATTTTATTTTTATTCAGCACTGTACCGAACCCAGGCAAATAACTCCTTTACGTTTTGCATCATTTGCTTTCCTGAATTTTCCATATTAATGATATTTGAAATTAACTGGTTCTCATTCTCTGCTCTGCTGGGTCTGGTTTTGCTCTGCTCCTTTAGAAGAAAGCAACCCTAAACCAGGCAGATGCAGCCATTGGCACCTAGGAGATTCTTGAGTTATATGGTGGCAGCTACTTTATTCCTTTATCCTGGTTACCAGTGTAGGAGTTTTGGCTTCAGAAAAAAGGGTATGACCAAAATACCTTTGCATTAGGGTTTGTTTCTACCTGCTGGCCTGCTATTGGCAGCTGGGGTAAATTATAGCAGCATTCTCAAGCAATGAAGAGGCCAACTGGCAAAGTTATGACTTGTTCAGAGGCCCAGCCTGGTAGCCGGGTAACCCTGGGTAAAGAGAGTAGAAACAGCCCTCTGTTTTTTACCTACCTGCCGTCTCTCTAGATTTCCATCAGGTGAATGGAAACCTTGAATAGGGTAGCCATTTGAGGTCTCCATTTTCCCTCTTTCTAGTGCTTTTGATTCTGAACTCTCAAAAAAGGTAGGCAGCCCTGATGATTGAAATGCAGCCTATGCTGGGGGTCTACGCTGGGAAATAAACGGCAGTGGTTTAATCAGACTTAACAATGCTATCCTATCCCATAACACACGCGCAGAGGGCAAAGAACACAACATTTTATTGACAGCTTTTGGAAGTTTTCAAAATGTAGTTTTCAACATCTGGGTTTGACTCAGATGCCAAGATTGAGAAGAACACTGACAACCACAAGTGGCTTGAAATGGTGATTTTTGGGGGTAACCTTCAGTCCATAAGCACCTTTGTTTTTATGGAATAGTAAGAGATCTATAAAAGCTGACTTACTGTGTCTGTAGACTTCCATTCATTACACAGAGCTGTACACCTCCACAGGAAAAAAAAAATGTGGAGCCACAAAATTGAAAATCATTGGCCTATAGCTTCTTGGATAATCTTTATCTGAGAGACAGAGCTATCTCCCAAGGTATGTGGAAGGATTCGTATAAATACAAAGAGAAAAGTGTTTTTTCCGTAACTGAATAATCTAAATGACTGCTATGGCTTCCCTGTGGATTTCCTATCCAAATACCAACTCAACCTGTTCATGATTACCCTGTGAGAGCCAACGAGTTCACAACCTGCAGCAGGAAGACTGCAGACCATGGTAAAAAGGAGCATAGAAAAACTGAGACTGCTTTACTACATTATTATTATTTTAAACATTATTAAATTGCTGCAGTCTGAGTGAAGGTGCTCGTAAGGCTATGTTTTTCCTGTTCTTTTTAAATTGTCGAAGGATTTGAGTCACTGAAAAAAAAAAATTGGGTGGAACAAAGTGTGCTACAGAAGACTTACCACTACACTTAGACAGTCTTGCTGTACTTAAGACAGGCCACCCCTCAGGCAGATTTGTGTAATCTCCACAACACGTGATTTCCATAGGTGTGAACATCTTGTAGGGCAGGATTAAGATGAAGAAGATTTACACTGCTGGAGAGCAGTCAGGCTGCTACTTCTAGGGATGGGTTCTGGAGCTGGTTTGTGTACTCAATATTTTTGGAGGACAGAGTAACAGTTCTAAACTGTGTTTAGCCTAAAGTTTAGAGTAACAGAGGGTGCTGACTAGTCCCAGGTGGTCTCAGCTTTTTGTTGCTGTAGGCAGGATGGTGGTTTCAGGGAATGCTTGTGGGCTGGTGCAGGAATACAGGATGTGAAGGGGCATGAAGTGCTCCAGTCCCTCTGAGTCTGCAAGCCAGGGAAGGAAGGAGAAATGCCGCAGGCCCTTCAGGGGGATTTGCAAACCCTCCTTTGGAGGATGTTTGATTTTTGTCTCATCCTTGGCAGAAGAGTACACAGGCCGGTACTACTGTTTGATCTGCTGTGGGGTTGCTATTTCATTGCTGCTAACTCTCCCTGCTCTGCACCTCTGGCATTTACAGCTGCAGCAACAATCCTCTAAGTAGCACAGTCAGTAGAGCTCAGGACGAAAAGAGCAGCTGCTGCTGCTGCTGCAGATGAGGCTGAGCAGGGAAGAGGATGACCATGCAAGGAGCTGCTGCTGCCTGCTCTTTCTCAGGCTGCAGTGGGTCCCTCATCCCTGCTGCCAGCCCAGCAGGCAGGGCAATGCTGCCTGCCCCAGCTGCGCAATGGGAACAACCTGTGCGCTAGATGTGGCTCAGCTGGACCAGACCCAGCTTACTCAGCCTAAATAGCGCTGGTTTGAAGCTCTAATTAAAACAAAGTGAGGATAATAATCTTCTGAAGCCATAGGGTGGAATCAAAGCTTCACATGAGACATTTCAATAACTGGTAAAATTTGACTTTTACTTTTGTCCAAGCTTTTAGAAGGTGTTTGTTAGATCAAGATAGGTAATATGACCTAGTATTATGCCTTAAAATCCCCATCCAACTAAGTCCTTCATGAATTTTAAGGTCAGGAAAGACTCTTGTAACTGTGAAGGAATAGAGCTACTCCAGTTCCTATTTCAAAGAAATGCCTTGAAGTCAGAAAAGCAGTGAATTTCGTGCCCCTTAAAGAAAAAATGGTAATGTTTGACATTTTATCTGGGGATGGCTATTTGGGAGAGGCACATCTGACCTAAATATGGGTGGGAAGGGAGGACTTGCAAACACAACTGAGTCACATGTGTTGAGTGTTTGCATTGTGCTAACTAACAAACTGAAGCTATCATACCCATAGCTATTTCTGGTCCCCTCCGACTGGTGTGCTTGTGCATTTGGTGTTTTAGCAAGTGATAGGATGCAGAAGGGTTGGCTGCCTAGGTTTGAGCAGGTGCTAGAAAAAAGTGGGCCAACAATGTATTCTGGTTTATGTCTGCATTGATATGCAAATAAAGCACAGCTAGTAATGAAATGTGTGTGTTGTTTCACACTGAGCCAGGTAAATCCAGTTTGAAAAAAAAAGAGTCTGGTGGCATATTAGATTGCTTATAGGAATAAAGTACCTGCTTTGTATTCTCATTTTCACACTGGTAATTAGCATAAAATTCCTGTTTTGGGGAATGGTTGGATTCTGCTGAGTTTTTTCTGAAACAAAATGAAGTTTCTGTGCTCCTGAGTGCTGACTTCTTTATTCTGTTCTCTGCATAGGGTAACTGTTGAAGGCTTTCTGCTTCATGTGAACTTGACTCAGGTTTAAATGTACTTTGCATATTTTTCTTATCCTTTAACTGTAATTGCTTTCAGTGAGCCTTGATTACTGTCATCTACTGTCATGCCCTACTGCATCTGACCAGTTACAATTGCACAGTAAAATAGCAGTTTGTGTGATTTTTATCTGTGTCTACGATTTTTATCTGTGTCTACAATTTTTATGCTGCAGTTGTGTAATACTCTGATTGTACCTCTGATATTTTAATGCTTACTTTTTTAAGTGGGTCTTGAAAAGACCCATGGAAGTCCTGTTCCTTAGTAAATTACCTGGAACAGATAAACAAGTAGAGCACACTAACAGACCCTCTTTTGTTTTCCTGCTTATGCCGAATCCACTTCTTTTTTTCTTGGCCAGTTGTCCGAGATGTAATTATCCAGAATTGTAACTATTGGACTTAGGTGAAGCTTTTATGCAGAGAACAAATGCCTTATATTTCATAGAAAAGCTTACACTAAAGTACAGAAGAAAGCACTGAGGAGCTTTGAGCTACCGTCTCTGCTCCCTTGCAGGTGTGGTGATGCTCTCCCAGCTGCAGAGGGCCCTGCTGGGGCTGTACCTTTACACTGTTTTTCAAACAATTTTGTTGTTGTTATGGTTACCAGCCACGAACCACTCACTCTTACCACAGCCCCTGTCTCAATCACAACTTTAAACTGCCTTATCTCTGCTCCTGTGCCTGTTCCTGGGTCTGTTTTGCTTCCTCTTTGATGGTTGAGTCCTTTTTGCTCCACTTGCCAGTCTCTTCTATCTCCACTAGGACAACTTCGGATCCTGCACAAACCATGATTTTCTCCTCCTCCTCCTGACCTCTGGAGACACCTATCCCTGCTACTGCCACCATCCCTAACCTGGTACCCGCCACCTCGTTCTCCCTCTTTCTCTTGTGGCCTCTCTAAGACCTAAGGTTTCTGAAAGGTTTCCAGCCTTCCACCCTCTCTTCACATGTCCCATACTCCAGCTCCCTGATCCCTTTTTATATGACATATGTGTATATATATATATGTGTTTATATAAATGGTTTCAACGTGGTGGTTGGTCCTTTGAGGGATCCTCTGCTACCTGTGGCCTATTTAGCTTACTTCCCAAGGGGGATAAAATGAACCAAGACACATAACGGGGTAGGTCACATAGCTAAGTCAAGCCTGGAGCTGCAGGCCCAAATATGGGAGGCTCCAGGTAGGAGGCCTCTGAATTAACACTTTTTGTGTGGAGGTTCAAAGGAGCAGGATTGCTCTATGAGCTGTTACATCCAGATGAATTCTTCTCTACTGCCAGGTGAAGGATCTAATGATTTAAGGCTGGAGTGTCAAGGCCAATCCTATTAGCAGAAGCTCAACCAGAGAAGCTTACAAAACCTGCACTCAGTGTTGCTTGGCTTCAGCTGGAATATTTGTGTTTCTCTAAGCCATGTCTCCTCCTTAATGTTTCTTCTCTTTTTTCACTTTCATTTGTTTTGGCCCTCAAATTTAAAAAAACACTTCGTTGTAAAGTGGCAACTACCTGCCCTTACAAATGTGTCTATTTCTAAATGAATTACATTATTTAATTAGTAATTATTCTGTAAATAATTGAACTGAGTCATACATAAATTTCAAACTCTAAGGTACTATTCAACCTGATGTTAATTAATATGACTAATAAAATAGATAAGAAAATATGAATAATGAAGTCAGTCTCTCTACCACATCATCCATGACACTTTCATGGCCTTGGTTACCAGGAGATGTAAAATGACAAGCTCTTTTTCTCAGTCAAAGAAATCTCTGACTATGTTTTCCCTGGATCTGTATTTTAAGCTATCCAGGACACACTGATCCACAGTTGCATTGTGCTACTCAGAGCAATTAGTTTCACTTAGCTTTCCCTTTAATTTGAGAGAAACTAGAATATAACTGTGTGGTTTGTTAATGAACTTTTAAGCACTATTTCAATCAATCAAGCTTGTATAAGCAATGAGTTTATTAATTTTAGTTTTGGTTTTTTTTTTTTTAAGTGAGAAAGAACTGCTAGTTTCTGAAAGTTTTTTATGTTTCACATCAACTTGTAAAATTCTGCTTGTCTGAAAGGAACTGCCAAATGCTTGAAAGCTTGCTCATCGTTGCTTTCTAGTTATTCTGGCATAATACCAGGTATAAGTCTCAAACGCTGATTAAATCTCAAAGAGAACGGAGATCCAGAATTAGTTGCTTGCAGGATGTCATACCTTATAAACACCAGGGGAGAAATAAATTAACACATCTCAAGATGGATTATGGTAAAGGTCTAGAATACATAAATAATTGTTTAATGATGTGACATCTACATTTCCTGTATTAAACTATATTAGCTTAATTATTAATAGAATAATTAACTGAACCAATACAGATAGTAACAAGCTGTTGCCCTGGTATGGCAGCAACAACATATGGAGCAATAGGTCAGGCAACAAGAAAAAAATTAAAGATTGCTTTGCTTTCCAGTGGTAGACCTTGAAAGCTCTGGAAAAGAGACACTGAGCCTGCTTCCAAGGATGGCCTCTGTAGCAGCACCCCAGACTTGGGAGAAAGCTTTGTCAAGAGCTGATCTTAACAGTTTTTACTACTCTGTCAGAGAATGTCTCTACCCACATCTGAAAACTCATGTCTGAAAACAGGCCTTGCTCTCTGCTTGAACAGGCAGCTCAGCATGTCTCTTCTCCTGGAGCCTGAAGTAAGAATATACCACTGTGCCCATGGTCTCTCAGCTTTATAAGGTAGGGACTAAGTTTTCCTTAGCTAGAACTCACGGGTTCATCAGAGTTGGCAAGAATCCAAAAGGCCATGGCACAGGTTGCCAGATTTGAAATCTGAGCTGCAGGTCATGCTAAGAACAGTATGACAGGAGACAAAACAAATTCATCAATTGCCATATATTTTATTCCTGAGAAGTCTAATGCTTTGATGACTAAAAATGAACAAAAACCACTCCCCAAAACAAACCAACCACTCCCGCCTACCAAAACCTGTCTCATTGATATAGGTCATGGTGTGTGGGGGAAGGTTTTCTCATGGTCTGATACTCCTCCAGAAGCCACTCAAAGCTCCTGACTGAAGTATGATCTTCTGGCTGTATTTGGGGTAACGTAGCACTTAAAGAAGAGCTAGAGCTTCACTGCCTGGTCCTTGAACTAAAAGGGTCCATGAACGCAAGAAAAGGCATTAGAAACCCCTCTGTTGGGTGTCCCCAGTATCACTTGTACCTCTACTCCAACAGCATTTCATTTTAAACAGCTCTGAATCCCGTCAAAGGGGGCAATAAGTCATTGTGTCTTTCTAGGTTAGCCTTCAGACTAGATAAAGGGTTGTGTGCTGAGCCACTTCACCTGGAAAGAACTACATCAGCTCACTCACCTCTTCAGATGAGACCACAAAAGAAAAGCTAGACACCAAACACTCATCAAAGCACCTAAATTGTTTATAGCTTCCATCCTTGCTCAGCAGGTTTCCAGTGGTTCAGGTCTGGTATGAGTCCATAGCTAGCTTTGGAAATGATCCCAGGCAGGTCTGGGAAGACCTTTTCCAGACATATTTCTGGAATGAATACAACAAATAGTTGTCCCCAAAGCCTCTGAACTCTCCTGATTCCTGGCTGAAGAAGCGCAGCCACCAGGTTCTTCTCTGAATTCTTCCTAGAGATCCTAGTTATCTTTGAGGGCCTCCATTCTTCCAGGGCAACAAAGCCCTGCTCTTTTCTTCACTCTGACAAGTCTGAAGAGATTATGGAGTTTAAGGTTGGCATTATGGACAGTGGTTAAGGCAGATAGCCTGGTTACTCTTCAAGATGGGGGAGAGGGAGGAATTGCGGGTTAAAATCTGCGAGGCGGAGCGTATTTGCCACTCGCAGAGCCTGTAGTCAGGTAGAGAGCCCTCTGCTCACTTTTCTCTGTAGTGCCAACCAGCTTCAACAGCAGGGGAAGGGGGAAAGAGGAGTTGCCATGAAGCACTGGCTCCCACAGCAGGCTATGCTTGCCTGGCATCACTCCTGGCTCTGAGTCAGCTGATAGCTGGGTAAAATTAGGTCACCTGCCAACATGTTCTTGAGTCAACATGCTCTTGGCTTTTAACGTAAAATGTGAGGCTAGGTAAATAGATTAGTGAGAGAAAACTGTCTCTGAGAACTGAGTGCTTGATGGAAGAAGGCGTGGGTGCCCTAATGTGGTTTCATACCGGTCCTAATGGTCCTGAGGAAATCCTGGCTATGATCACAGTTGCACATGTAGTCCTTCTGCTGTGGGAGAGGCCCCCATGGAATTGCGGCGGACTGGAAGCTGCCACCTCAGGAAGTGAGGGGACCGATATGCTCCCTCCACGGGGGGGACTGGCAGGGCTGGGGTTTCTGGCACGATGCTGGTCTGACCGTGCCACAGGGTGCTCTGCAAGGAGTGAGGTTTTCCTGCTCCCACGGCTCCCTGAGCCCTCTCCAACAGCCAGAGAGGGAGGGTGCCCGGGGAGGCAGGTGGGTGCCCCCCACCGCCCCGAGCTGCGGGTACAGCTTTTTTACCAAAAGTGAATGTTGTCCAAATAGGCACTAGCTGCTGTGTGAGGAAAACAGAGGTGAGGTTTCAAGTAAGAAGTGGGATCTTAATTCAGAACAAATGCAGAAGACCACAATATGTGTGGTATGTTCAGTACAGCTTTGAGGCTTAGCTGTCTTGTTTTTAATTATATCCTAATATGATAGCATGCCACATTATTCATGTTCTTAATAATGGCTTGTATTGTTTAAGGAGATGCAAGCAGAGAGACCCTGGGGATATATAAAGCTCAGACATTTTAAGAGTAGTAAGATTCAACTATTTCAAATGTTTGTTTCTTTTAAAGTTGTATGTCTTTCTCTGCAGCATATGCAGTATCTCATGGTCCAGGCCAAGAGGGATTTCAATGGGACTGCAGGAAGGATGAACAGGATTCTTAGCTCAAAATCAGGAATGTAGCACTGACATGTTCAATGTAGGCTGCTACAAGATGTTTTACAAAATGTTTCTGGATCATCATTAAGCAGAAAACTTGCTTGAGTGTTACTCCCTATGAATAAAAATAATTTACCCCTGGCAGGTTTGATATGATTACTTTACAAATCAACCAAGGGACTGACAGTCATGTTTATGTGAGAAATATATCTGGAGCTAGAACACAATACTCTTAATGGCATTTGCTGAGGAAAGTTTTGTCTGCAAACGGCTTTTTTTTTTTTTTTTTTTTAACACCCTTATTTAATTTCACTGTTAACGTGAATGTATTCCTGGAGATCCTAGTGTCCTACCTCTAAGCTGCGTGCCCTGGTGAACAGGGCCTGCTCTGTGATGCTGGGGATAGTCTCGAGTAGCTTATCTGGCAACAGCTTGGAAATGAATCCAAAAAAAGGTTATATTGTGCCAGGATTCAGCAAAGAAGAACAGATGAGAAAGGATTGGAAGAAAAGTCAGGAAACAATTAACCGGGCTAAGTGATCACAGAAGGAAATGTTCAAAAGGAGGGGGAGATGACTGGATGAAAAAAGCTATATAGTGGGAAGGGACATCCAGTAAACTGGAAGAAGAAAGAGAGAGGGTCAAGGGAGAATGCTGTTAGTGTGTACTTCCAGTGATAGCAAAGTGACACATTTTCAGACCTCACTGTTCTGTCTGAGCTCTTTTTAGTGACTGCATACAAAAGCCTTAGCCTGTTAAGATATGCACAATCCAGGATCAATATTGCACTCACAGATAGGGCCAAATCCTGTTTGCCTTACTTTCCTGAATAGTGCTATTGTTTAAGTAGAATTTGGCTGCAATATGTTATTTAATTTTATGGACCACTGATTCGTCTTGAACAAGGAGACTGAAAGCCAAGGAAAGAGGAGTGGGAGAATCTCAGCAGGAATTAGAAAATAATCAACAGCTTGAGCTCCTGCATGGTAAGGCTCAGTTTCCAGGCCCACCTTAAACCATAACTTACCAGCGATAGTAGTTTCTTCATCCAGTTTGGAAGAAAGCATCATGTATCTGCTTAACAATAGCAGATGCAGACTGGGATAACAGTGTGTGTAGTCTAGATCTAACTTTAAAAAAAAAAGTATTTTTGTTATGGTTGGCATCTTAGCATAGCTCCAGGGTCTAGTTTCCTGAAAAATCACAAGAATTGACTGTAGTCAAAGTGTAGAGTCGAGTACAATGATTATTTCCTTTACGGGAAACAGTTTTAAAATAATAAATTAACTTACCCCAAAACATATATCTAGTAGCAGTTCAATATGTCTTCCTAAGTCTGGATGTTAGTTTGGCTATTAAGAAAGAGATCTCACAACATACCCCTGCCAGATGATACCAATTATCTGTAATTATTTTTCTCTTTTAATTTAAACATTAAAGTATCTGATTGTACCCATAAAGGACGTATACCTGTGATGAGCTAATTTTGTAGTGCAGAATTGCATCTACCTTTTTTTTGCCTAAAGAATGCAAATGAAAATGGGCCTGTGTTTTGAAATTTTGCCTGAAATAGTGTACAAGTTATTTCATCTGCTAGTAGTGACAAATATTACAATGCCACAATAGTCACATATGAAGTATCAACCCTGCATATTAGTATGGTGCTTACACAGGACTCCAAAATTCTTTCTAGCCCCTTGCAATACATCTTGGAAAGGTGGAAGGGCATATCTCTTCCAGTTGGTCCCAGCATGAAATCCAAGAACAAGAGAGAAACTGGGAATGAATCACAGTTTGTGTTACAAATGTGAGTGATAATGACTCAACTGGCAAATTTCAGAGCTCAGTTTTATGCTGAATGAAGAATGAGTGTTGCTGAGTAGACCACTTGTGTGTCTGCTTAGTCAGCTTACAGAAGTGTTGTGGTGTGACCATGGTCTTGGCTTGAGACAGGCGGGGTTTCCAGTGTTGTGAAAGTGGACCCATTTTTGCAAGACAGGAGGTTCTAATCTTCTGGCATCATCTTTTGGAGGCTGATCCAGCTTATTCTGCAGATAATGGATATTTATTTCCTCCATGGCTCTTAAGGAAATAGGACTGGTTCTTTGGCACGTCATGGAGACAAAACTCTGCACTTCTGGAAGTCCCTGTGATTAAAGTGGGGTGAGGTGCTCAAAAATAAATCTTTTTGTGTTCTAATTTGGTCTAAGTAAGCCTCTGTGATTCTGTTAGAGGAGTAGGAGTTGCAGAAATGAAAATGTATGCAGGATAAAGGGGGACTGAAGGGAAAAACCACCTTTGATTCAAGTGCAATTATTATTGCTAAAATAGCAGGCATTTATATTATGAAATACATCTATAGTATTTTAGTAAATAGCATTTCGTGTGAAGACAGGGAATGCCCTCTGCCTGATAAGTTTGCAGATGAATGATTAATGAAATCAGAGTCTGGGTATTTAACTATGTATGAAAATGATAATGTGCCAGCTTGTGTCTTGGGATAATGGAGGCAGACTAGTTCTGACAATCATTGAAACTGATTTCATTTCCCAGATAGTTAATCCAAGCCGTCTTGTGCCCTGGTCTGCACACCATTATATTTCAATGCAACATTATATAGCAAAGACATTAACTTCTTAGAAGGTACATCATATGTGATATGTTTTCCATTCACAAGAGCCACAGGACAGTGCCAAAATGCCATGTTGTAGAGTTTGGCTGTCATGATCAATTTGTAGAATGAAGTAAGTATCTACTTTATTTCTTGTAAATCAAAATCAGCAGTGAAACCTATTTATTGCCATAGGGACCATATTTAAAATTCTGGAAGCTGCTCAGTTGATTAATTTGATCTGGGAAGTTTACAGATCTCTTGAATAGTAAACATCATCTTAGCTACAAAAAATACAACTTTGATAAGGAAATGTGATATAAAAACCTCCAACAAATCAGGTTGCTGAGAGATGATCAAAATCACATCAAAGAGAAGCTGAATGAGATGAAGATCTTTCTTACACTGAAAATAACAGTACTATCTATAGCTCCTCACTGCGACTGTCTACCTAGCTAAGGACTCTAAATAGCACATAATTATAACATATAAATGTTTCTCTGGAATATTACTCTGTATAGCATTTGAAAGATAATGTATTCACTCATTTTTACAACACATTCCTGGATTCAGTGTAAGCCTCAGAAGCATGAGAAGACACTCATAGTCTCCATACAAATTGGTTAGCATATTAAAAATAACTCATTTAATAAGTTTCTAACTTAATATAAAAAAGCTGTTCTTTCTTTATTTTAAAATATGTTTTCTGATAAAGGAGCT